>NW_027361785.1:3240000-4440000 GCF_039654945.1 Dendrobates tinctorius
GACACGATACAGAGGAAGACAACCATATTACATAACGGATATCTTTCAGATATCCTACTAAGCAGTGAAGGTAGCCAAGTCACAAAATGATCATATAAATCATTATGGATTCTTTCCTTCTATGAAATTTTAAATCTACTGATTAGCATTAGATTCCATTGATACATTTGATTTATATAAGTTTTTATATAAGGATTTTGATTTCTATTAATAGAGATAGATAGGAAATTGTTAAGCCTAAGGGCAAGTGCAGACAAACGTGTTTTCAGTCCAAGTGTGATCTGACAAAACATCCGACAAAACTTAGACTAATTTTATGCTATGAGGTTGTGCATACATTCGATTTTTTTTTCCTCGAACAGACATTGTCAGAGGAAAAAAAATAGCTGCATGCTCGAGTTTGATCTGATCTTCATATTGCACTCAGCCACATCAGTCAATAAGTACATAGGAAACATCGGACTGCGATCGGATGACATCTGGGTTCTGTTCAATTTCCGTGGCCTCAAAGAATGGAGAAGATGGAGACATTGTTCATTCATGAAAATTAGAGCACACTATGCTCAATCTCTGATCAGAGGGTGATTGAACCAATTCTCTCGGATGACCATAGTCTCAGTCCGTAAGAAATTCTGACAACTGACTTTCATTTGTTTCAATCAGCAATGAAAGGAACTAGCAGATGTACAGTAAATATTTCCCCAGAATGTCCGGCTTACTAATTAACCAATATCATTAATAATGTATACAGTATATTTTTGTTAGCATAGAAATTACAATGCTATAAGTTGATGTCACTTTTTAGAATTGTTTTGGAAGGCAATATCCACTGTCACTGTATCTCCTTGGTTTGTATTTCTAGCTATTAATCTTGGAAAAGGAAGAGCTCTTTACTATGGATATAAAATAAAAAGGATGCACAGTAGGTACCGTATATATTTTATAATAAGTGATATTGAAACATCTGAACTAGGTCAACTGGAAGAAAATGTATATTTTATTTATGAAGCTACTAATTATGGGTTTTAAGAGTGCTGCTTAACCATTTACTGCCTTTTACTTTTTACATCCACTTTCTAAGTACTTAAATGTTTTTCTCGACTTCTCAAGCATCAGCTTGAATGACAGCTCAGACTAACAGCACTGGCGCTCCTCTGGCCTAACATACGCGCTCAATGGTACAATACGTGGCGGCCTTGCCTCTATAGCGTAGGAAGCATGGTTGTGCTGGAGAGAGGTGGTGAGGATTAGAAGCTACAGTAACTACATGCTCCAGACCTTCTGGACAGTCTTGGTGCAGTGCTTACAAGCTCAGAAGGAAAATGTAAGTACCCTTTTGTCAATGAGACGTAAACAATAAAACATATGTTATATTTAAAACAATAAAGTACATTTGAAAATTTGCAAACTCTAATTAAACATACAGGTGCTTTTCATAAATTTAGAATATCATCAAAAAGTTAATTTATTTCAGTTCTTCTATACAAAAAGTGAAACTCATATATTATATAGAGTCATAACATACAGAGTGATCTATTTCAAGTGTTTATTTCTGTTAATGTTGATGATTATGGCTCACAGCCAATGGAAACCCCAAAGTCATTATCTCAGTAAATTAGAATTATTAACAAAAAACACCTGTAAAGGCTTCCTAACTGTTTAAAAAAGGTCCCTTAGTCTGTTTCAGTATGCTCCACAATCATGAGGAAGACTGCTGACTTGACAGATGTTCAGAAGGCAGTTATTGACACACTCCACAAGTAGGGTAAGCCACAAACGGTCATTGCTAAAGAAGCTGGCTGTTTACAGAGTCCTGTATCCAAGCATACTAATGGAGGAAAGTGTGGTAAAAAAAGGTGTGGTAGAAAAAGTGCACAAGCAATCGGGATAACCGCAGCCTTCAAAGGATTGTTAAGAAAAAGCCATTCAAAAATGAGGTAGATTCACAAGGAGTGGACTGCTGCTGGAGTCATTGCTTCAAGAGCCACGACACACAGACATATCCAGGACATGGGTTACAAGTGTCGCATTCCTTGTGTCAAGCCACTCATGACCAATAGAAAATGCCAGAAGCATCTTACCTGGGCCAAGGAGAAAAAGAACTGGACTGTTGCTCAGTGGTCCAAGGTGTTGTTTTTAGATGAAAGTAAATTTTGTATTTCATTTGAAAATCAAGGTCCCAGAGTATGGAGGAAGAGTGGAGAGGCACACAATCCAAGCTGCTTGAGGTCTAGTGTGAAGTTTACACAATCAGTGATGGTTTGGGGAGCCATGTCATCTGCTGGTGTAGGTCCACTGTGTTTTATAAGACCATAGTCAACGCAGCCATGTACCAGGAAATTTTAGAGCATTTCATGCTTCCCTCTGCCGACAACATTTTTGGAGATGGAAATTTAATTCCCCAGCAGGACTTGGCACCTGTCCATACTGCCAAAAGTACCAATACCTGGTTTAAAAACAACAGTATCACTGTACTTGATTGGCCAGCAAACTTGCCAGACTTTAACCCCATAGAGAATCTATGGGGTATTGTCAAGAGGAAGATGAGAGACACCAGACCCAACAATACATACGAGCTGAAGGCTGCTATCAAAGCAACCTGGGCTTCCAGAACACCTCAGCAGTGCCACAGGCTGATCGTCTCCATGCCACGCCGCATTGATGCAGTAATTGATCCAAAAGGAGCCCCGACCAAGTATTGAGTACATTTACTGAACATACTGTATATACTTGTGTATAAGCCGACCCGTGTATAAGCCGACCCCCCATAATTTTGTCACAAAAAACTGGGAAAACTTGACTCGCGTATAAGCTGAGGGTGCACAGTGAGTGGCCCCAGATAATGCTGCACAGTGAGTGGCCCCAGTTTTGCTGCACAGTGAGTGGCCCCAGATAATGCTGCACAGTGAGTGGCCCCAGTTATGCTGCACAGTGAGTGGCCCCAGTTATGCTGCACAGTAAGTGGCCCCAGTTATGCTGCACAGTGAGTGGCCCCAGTTATCCTGCACAGTGAGTGGCCCCAGTTATCTGCACAGTGTGTGGCCCCAGGTATGCTGCACAGTGAGTGGCCCCAGGTATGCTGCACAGTGAGTGGCCCCAGTTATGCTGCACAGTGAGTGGCCCCAGTTATGCTGCACAGTGAGTGGCCCCAGTTATGCTGCACAGTAAGTGGCCCCAGTTATGCTGCACAGTGAGTGGCCCCAGTTATCTGCGCAGTGAGTGGCCCCAGTTATCTGGGCAGTGAGTGGCCCCAGTTATCTGCACAGTGAGTGGCCCCAGTTTTGCTGCACAGTGAGTGTCCCCAGTTTTGCTGTACAGTGAGTGGCCTCATCATATTGCTGCTGCCGCTGCCTCTGTTACAAAAAAAAAAAAACTGTATACTCACCTCCGTCACTGCCCGCTGCTCATCAGCGTTGCGGGCTCTGCAGTGACTGTGCAGGCAGAGGGCGCAATCGCGCCCTCTGACCTGAATGTCACTGCAGAGGACACAAGACAGCAGAGCGACCCCCCCCATTAATACTCACCCGGTCCTGGCGCTTGTCTCTGCAGCGCAGGAAACTGCTTGTTCCATGTTCTCAGCGCGCTGCTGCTCTCTTCCTCCTTCAGCGGTCATGTGGTACCGCTCATTAAATATGCGCATATTCATGAGTTTAATGAGCGGTACCACGTAACCGCTGAAGCAGGAAGGAAGAGCAGCGCCGAGAACATGGAACAAGCAGGGGGGCTGCAGAGGGTGAGTATGATTTCTGACAACCCCACTCCCCCTCCCCCACCGATCCCCCCCGGTATATGACTCGTGTATAAGCCGAAAGGGGGACTTTCAGCCCCAAAAAATGGGCTGAAAATCTTGGCTTATACACGAGTATATACGGTACATTTCAGTAGGCCAACATTTCAGATTTTAAAATCATTTTTCAAGCTGGTGTTATAAATTATTCTAATTTACTGAGATATTGACTTTTGGGTTTTCAATAGCTGTTAAACTTAATTCTCAACATTAACAGAAATAAACACTTGAAATAGATCACTCTGTTTGTGATGACTCTATATAATATATGCGTTTCACTTTTTGCATTGAAAAACTGAAACAAATTAACTTTTTTGATGATATTTTTCACATTCCATTTTTGGATCTGTCAGATTCTGGATTCTCTTTTATAAACTTTTTCCCTTTCAGGCCATCGGGGGTTAATGTCAATTTGTGCCCCTGGTGGCCGCTGGTGTTACTACAACTGTAGTTGGTCGGCTGCTGGGTTACCCCCCCGGTGGCCGCTAGTTTTACTACATATTTAGTTAGTCAGCAGGTGGTGACTACTCCCACTTCCCTTTATAAGGCCACCTGGTGCTGCAGATCACTGTTAGTCATAATAGTCATTTGCTAACCAACCTTGGTGAAGATTGGAGCTACCTGGTGCAGAAGGGGTTCAGCTTTTCTGGAGCAGTGGTGTTGCTCCTGGATGCTGATCAGGTGCCTTACTCTGCTGCTTGGAGCATTGGCAGCAGACAAAGCTAAGTTTTGTTTTTCAGTTGCTTTAACCCCGTGGTGTCTGTTTTATCTTTCCTTTGGTTTGCGGTGCAGTTCACTTTATTCCCTGTCTCACCTCCTGGGGAGGGGGGTTGGGGGTTTAGCTCAGGGCTTAACAGGAGATAGGGACAGGTCGGGGACTTGGGCCTCACTACCATCAAGTGTACCCCCAAGTTAAGGAAAGTCAGGGCACCCCCTTAGCCTTAGGGGCAGTTCAGGGGCCCAGGTTCCACATCTCCTGTTTTCCCCCTACTGCCCCGTGACAATATTCTAATTTTGTGAGAAGCACCTGTACCTATGTAAGTTGGGGATAATAAGTTAGGAAATATACCACTAAAATTGTTTTTACTAGTTTAAAATGAATTTTGATACATATGCTAGTTTTTACTTTCTGAATGTAGATTTTTTTTCTGTGAATGACTATGTTAACATCTTTTTTGATCTGCTCCTCCACTCAGTCAACAACACTCTGTGATACTGTATGCTTTTTAGAAGCCACATGGACCATAGATAACCGGAGCTGACTTTAGAGCAGGGTTACCAACCATCCAGAAGTTCCAGGACAGTCTGCAAAAATAAGGCATTTTTTGCCATCTGTAAAAAAAATTCAGGGGTCAGTGATTTTTTTTGAAGTTTACAAAACGAATACAGATTAATTTTACCATAACTATCCTCATTTTACAGTTTATGGTGAATCCACCCGATATCTCCATATCAGAATTATGGGCTGTAGACATGGGTCACATGTTTATTATGGTTTTCCAATTTGTCCGAAAAAATATTATCCGTCTGTAATTTTTTAATAAGCTGTCCAGAAAAAAATTAAAAATAAAGCTGGCAAACCCAGAGTCTAGAGGAGAGTATTCTAAGGGATGCCCGGTGATCTGTGCAGAGGTCATTGTTTACGGAAGGGGAGGATGTGAGCTGTGACCATCACCTATTGGGAATGGATATTGTGAATGGTGGATCCACATTGGTGATACCTTCCATTGTAATCCTGCATATAATAATAATGAGATAATTGCTGAGACGTGATGTCTACAAGAAGGGACACAGCCTCAGTGGCTAGTGTGAAAACCGTGGTAAAATTTAAACAATGAAAAAAATGGAAAAAAAATCCACATCACTAAAATCACCAATATTTTATTTTAAAACTATGTTTAACATAAAAACTTAATTGAAACAACAGGTCAATCTCTTAAGAAGGAGTAAACCTTTCCGTATGTTATTGGATGTGGTCCCCAGGAGGCATACTCCAAACTGTTAATACAAACATACAATATGTAGAAGTACAAGCCATTAATATTTGACTAGTCTACTTTGAAGTGTCATTTGTTCATACAAACAAATAACGTCATGACGATAAGATGAGTAAGTCTGTGTTTCTTTTGGTTGTAGTTATTATCTCCCGGCAATGACGGTTGTGAGAAAGAGCCGGTGGTCCGAGGGAGAGGTTTATAGTAAAATGATGATGATCGATTTTGGCACATATTCATCTGTATTGTGGAACCTCGGAAGTAAAAGTGTTATTTTGGGATATTTACACAATTCCAGCCGGAACACAGGCATTTATTTTCCTTTGCTCTTTTGTCTATTAGCGTAGCCCCTGAATAACCCTTGCCACCTGCTGATTTCTCTACATTTATTGGATCGCTTCCCGTCATATAAAACCTGATGATGAAAATATATTACAGCTGCTGAACTCCAGGCAAACAGCTGTACTGTTACTCGACCCTTTCTCTTACCACCCATGCCATTGTGCTTTTATTATTCTCCAAGCTCACATCAGGCAGAAATGCTTTCTGGAGCAAAAAGCTTTTTACCTTTAATTTGTTACACGATGTTAACACCAAAATGAGGTTGGAAACAACTCTGGTAGTTTTATATTGTAAAGGTCACATTAAAAAAAATGTTGTAGATATACGGACAGCAGGCGGAGTAGATGAAAAGGAAAAACAGGTCTGCAAATAAAAATTTAATAGTTTCATTCATGATATTAAATGAGAATTATCTGAAAAAAAACCTACAGATTATGATTAAAAGCGTTTCTGGCTAAATGCATTTATCGCCACACGGCAGGCTATAAGGTAAATAATCACTAAGATCTGACTGTTGGGATCCCCACTGATCCAGTGAATAAGGGTCCCCAAATCTCTTGGGTGAATGGATGCCGCTCTATTCACTTCTATAGGACTGACAGAAACAGCCGTACCAACAGTCCCATGAAGGTGAATAGCATGGTGGTCGATCATGCACACTGCAGCTTAATTCACAGAGGGCAGAATTATATCCGCTGTTTTAGCCATGACATATACTCGTGTCGTCCCGGCCTAATAATGAAAATTGTGGTCTGGGACAAAACACAGCTCAAAATAAAGTCAAAAGAAGGTCTGGGCTTTATCTGGAATCTTTTGCAACGCACAAAGACATTGATTCATCAAGCAGTATTTTCCTCCCAAAAAACTGCATAGAGTTGCATGAAAATTTTGCGACTTTTAGAGTCTTTATGCCAGCTCCGGGAAGCTCCCCCAATGCTCTGAAAACTGGTCAGGGCTCAATTGGGACAGAATGTGGCCAAGCTCCCCGATAAATTCATCATAATTTATGCCACCCAAGCTCCAGACTGTAATACATTTCTCACCGTGGAGCATGGAACTTGAAATATGAGCCAAATTCATTAAGGATCACATTCCTGTTAATAAACTTGTCGCACTTTACTCCAGCACACACTTCAACAAGTCTGACGTCCAAAATCCTGTTATGGTTACACTATTAGATAGTTTTAATAACAGGGGTTGTCAATGCTTGGGATTCAAGTCTGCTGTCACTCTATGTCACTGCAGATTTGTGAGTCCTCACTGCGTGTGCAGTGTGCACTGTCAGGATTCTCCGGAGCGGGCAGCCGCTTTATGCAGTTATGTGCGTGGCTTCGCTGAACACAACTGAAGTGAGCGAGGCCAGAAATGTCTACTCTGAAAGTGGCCAGAAGTATGCAAATCACATACTTGCGGTTACATGACCGCCCGCTCCCGACACTGGAGAATCCTGATAGTGCACACTGTGAGGATTCACAAGTCTGCCGACATATAAAACCACTGCAGACATTAGCCCCAAGCCTGGACAAATTCTATAATATTCTGTACATGTTTTTACACAACTTTATGCCAGTATTAGCCAAATCCAGCTACATACTTTAGGTGGAAGGTGGTATAGGACCATCCTATTATGCTGTAAATGTCATTGATAATTTTTATGCCGTTGTAATTGTTTGCTTTGGTGTATTAGGGTATGTGGACACGCTGCGGATTCTCTGCGGATCTGCAGCGGTTTTGGCTCTGCGGGTCCGCAGCAGATTCTGCTGCGTTGTACAGTACCTTTATTTCCTACTAGATGGTGGCCCGATTCTAATGCATCGGGTATTCTAGAATATATATGCAGTTTATTTTTGAAGATTTAATAATAATGCAATAATGCACCCCCCAATCCTGATATGTATGGTTCTCTCACCCCCAATCCTGATATGTATGGTTCTCTCACCCCCAATCCAATCAGCGGCAGGCGCAGCTTACTGTTACAAACAGCTGCGCCTGTCGCTGATTGGTTGCGGCCTGGCGGGGGCATGGCGGCCGCGACCAATCAGCGGCCCGCGATTTTGGTTACAGACAGACACGATAAGGCATTTATATAGATGGAAAAAAAAAACGCTGTGCACATGCTGCGGTTTACAATCCGCAGCATGTCAATTCTTTGTGCGGTTTCCGCTGCGGTTTCACACCTTATCATTGTGAGGTGTGAAACCGCAGGGCAAAACCGCAGGCTAATCCGCAGATAAACCGCAGGTCTTTTGTCCTCGGATTTACTTGCGGATTTTTCAACAAAATCTGCACAACCGAAAAACTACGTGTGCACTTACCCTTATGGTATGTTAGCACTTTCAATGTTGCTTATTAAACCAGAAAGATTCAGGGTCATAACCCAAAAAACTGTATAACTGCACTATATAGACTAAATACTCACTAATATACATAATACACACACACACATATATATATATATATATATATATATATATATATATATATATATATACGCCTTATCGTGTCTGTCTGTAACAGAAATAGCGGGCCGCTGATTGGTCGCGGCCGCCAGGCCCCCACTGGGCCGCAACCAATCAGCGACAGGCGCAGCTGTTTGTAACGGTAAGCTGCGCCTGCCGCTGATCGGTCGCGGCCGCCAGGCCTCGACCAATCAGCGGCAGGCGCAGGCCTTAATGTGTAAAAAAGAGAATTAAAATTAAAAAAAAAAAGTTATTCTCACGTTCCGACGGCCTCCTGTCTTCTTTCCACGTGCCCGGCCTCGTGCTCCCAGTAATGCTTTGCGGCTTAGACCGCTGATGACGTCACTCTCGCGAGAGCGAGAAAGAAAACCGATGTCACTCTCATGAGAGCGAGAAAGAACACCGACGTCATCAGCGGTCTAAGCCGCAAAGCATTAGGACCATGCATACCAGGATTGGGGGATGAGGGGACCATGCATACCAAGAAAGGGGGGTGAGGGGACCATGCATACCAGGATATGGGGGTGAGGGGACCATGCATAGCACGAAAGGGGGGTGAGCGGACCATGCATACCAAGAAAGGGGGGTGAGGGGACCATGCATACCAGGAAAGGGTGGTGAGGCGACCATGCATACCAGGATAGGGGGGTGAGGGGACCATGCATACCAGGATTGGGGGGTGAGAGGACCATGCATACCAGGACTGGGGGGGTGAGGGGACCATGCATACCCCAAAAGGAGGGTAAGAGGCCCATGCATACCAGGATTGGGGGGTGAGGGGACCATGCATATCAGGAAAGGGGGGGTGAGGGGACCATGCATACCAGGATAGGGGGGTGAGGGGACCATGTATACCAGTAAAGGGGGTGAGGATACCATGCATACCAGGATTGGGGGGTGAGGGCACCATGCATACCCCGAAAGAGGGGTAAGAGGACCATGCATACCAGGATAGGGGGGTGAGGGGACCATGCATACCAGGATTGGGGGGCGAGAGGACCATGCATACCAGGACTGGGGGGTGAGGGGACCATGCATACCCCAAAAGGAGGGTAAGAGGACCATGCATACCAGGATTGGGGGGTGAGGGGACCATGCATATCAGAAAGGGGGGTGAGGGGACCATGCATACCAGGATTGGGGGGGGTGAGGGGACCATGCATACCAGGAAAGGGGGGTGACGGTGAGTATACATACCAGGATTGGGGTGTGAGAGGACCATGCATACCAAGAAAGGGGGGTGAGGCGACCATGCATATCAGGACTGGGGGGTGCATTATTACATTATTATTAAATCTTCAAAAATAAACTGCATATATATTCTAGAATACCCGATGCATTAGAATCGGGCCACCATCTAGTATATACACTCACTGGCCACTTTATTAGGTACACCTGTCCAACTGTGTGTTAAGACTTAATTTCTAATCAGCCAATCACATGGCGGCAACTCAGTGCATTTAGGCATGTAGACATGGTCAAGACAATCTCCTGCAGTTCAAACCGAGCATCAGTATGGGGAAGAAAGGTAATTTGAGTGCCTTTGAACGTGGCATGATTGTTGGTGCCAGAAGGGCTGGTCTGAGTATTTCAGAAACTGCTGATCTACTGGGATTTTCACGCACAACCATCTCTAGGGTTTACAGAGAATGGTCCGAAAAAGAAAAAAAATCCAGTGAGCGGCAGTTCTGTGGCCGGAAATGCCTTGTTGATGCCAGAGGTCAGAGGAGAATGGGCATACTGGTTCGAGCTGATAGAAAGGCAACAGTGACTCAAATTGCCACCCGTTACAACCAAGGTAGGCAGAAGAGCATCTCTGAACGCACAGTGCGTCGAACTTTGAGGCAGATGGGCTACAGCAGCAGAAGACCACACTGGGTACCACTCCTCTCAGCTAAGAACAGGAAACTGAGGCTACAATTTGCACAAGCTCATCGAAATTGGACAGTAGAAGATTGGAAAAACGTTGCCTGGTCTGATGAGTCTCGATTTCTGCTGCGACATTCAGATGGTAGGGTCAGAATTTGGCGTAAACAACATGAAAGCATGGATCCATCCAGCCTTGTATCAACGGTTCAGGCTGGTGGTGGTGGTGTCATGGTGTGGGGAATTTTTTCTTGGCACTCTTTGGGCCCCTTGGTACCAATTGAGCATCGTTGCAACGCCACAGCCTACCTGAGTATTGTTGCTGACCATGTCCATCCCTTTATGACCACAATGTACCCAACATCTGATGGCTACTTTCAGCAGGATAATGCGCCATGTCATAAAGCTCGAATCATCTCAGATTGGTTTCTTGAACATGACAATGAGTTCACTGTACTCAAATGGCCTCCTCAGTCACCAGATCTCAATCCAATAGAGCATCTTTGGGATGTGGTGGAACGGGAGATTCGCATCAGGGATGTGCAGCCGACAAATCTGCGCCAACTGTGTGATGCCATCATGTCAATATGGTCCAAAATCTCTGAGGAATGCTTCCAGCACCTTGTTGAATCTCTGCCACGAAGAATTGAGGCAGTTCTGAAGGCAAAAGGGGGTCCAACCCGTTACTAGCATGGTGTACCTAATAAAGTGGTTAGTGAGTGTATATATATAATTATTAACACTCTTTTATGGGGCTTTACTCAAGTACTCAGCATCTGGAACATTTAAGCTGTTGTGTGTTACTTCAGAGCTATCTAGGGTTACTAAATCAACAGCATCCAAAGGAAAAAGGAAGATGAGGCGTAGACACAGAGGCATGCTCAGGCAATGATTATGGAGTTGAAAACCTTATTAAAAGAGCTGGCAGAGTGTAAGTAGACTAAACTGTCAACTGTCACGTATGATCTGCACATCCCTGGATCTAGACTGGGTGACCTCCAGGCCCAGGAGTGAAATTTATACATCTCAATTAGATCTGGACAGTTGACAAATCCTAAGAGGATGGGCGAGTGTGACTGCCAGCAAACTGTCACACAAAGCTTTTTCCCATAACTGCCACCTGAAAAGTTTTTTTCTGATGGATGCTAAAATGGATTATATTGTATGGATGTTTTGATTAGCAGAAAGCTAAAAGATTTCCTCTGACATATAAATGAAGTGTTGTGTTTAAAAGTGGCTATTACTTGGAAGAGAAGGGCAGCCACCGCTCACTACAGATTGACTGTAATGCATTTTGCTTTAACATTTATGGCATCATAGACATCTAAGTGGCCTCTGTGTTGAAGGACACTAAAATAATATAAAAACAAAAGGCCACAGGCATAAATGTAGAGCAGACAGTTAAGTGGCATCCAATCAGATTTCAACATTGCTATTCCGCTACAAATTATTGAGTAGCAGAAATATGATTGGATGATGGCAGTGAGTGGCATACAGGGTGTCCAGAGTCCACTAGCAGTGGGATAAAGTGAAGCTCCTCTGTCTATTAACATTCTCTAGAGAAAAGTCCCAACAGGCCAAAACATCAAATCATGACAGTAGTTAATGGCATTGTCCTACGTAAACAACATCTCCAAGAACTACAGTAGGCCAAAGGCCGCTAACCATACCCACCGAAACCCAATCATTAGGTCACATCGACAATTTTGAGTGTTAGTGATTTCCTGAAACAACTAAATATTAGTGGTCATCACTTTGCTAAAAATGCTTAAGAATTTGATGTATTTCACAATAATCATGAAAATAAAATAGTCAAAAAGGAAAAATCCTGCCCATGTAAACCTATTTAGAGTTTGAATAAATTCTTCATTTAGTTGTCAATAGTTAAGAGTTGTTAAGGCCCCATCACACATAGCAATCTCGCTAGCGAGATCACTGCTGAGTCACAACTTTTGTGACACAACAGCGATCTCACCAGCGAGATCGCTGTGTGTGACAGCGATCAGCGACCGGCCCCCCTGCCGGTATCGCTGATCGCTGAAAGATACCTCTGGACATTTTTTTCGTCGCTGATCTCCCACTGGCCAGCACGTATTGCTGCGTGTGACAGGCGGGAGACCAGTGATCAGGTGTAAATTATTAAAAAAAAAAAAATATTGTTATTCTCACCTTCCGGCGTCCCGCGCAGTCTTCCAGCCTCTCTCCACGCTCCCGTCCCAGTAATCCTTTGCAAAAATGACGGTGAGACTTCGCGATCCCGCGAGAGCGGACGTCATCGCGGTAATTCTCGCAAAGGATTACTGGGACCGGAGTGTGGAGAGAGGCGGGAATGCTGCGCTGGACGTCGGAAGGTGAGAATAACAATATTTTTTATTTTAATTCTATTTTTGACATGAATATTTCATCAGAGCTAACTAACACAGCGATGCAGACTCTCTACATGATCGCAAACTTCTGAATCCTCACAGTGAGCGCAGTGCGCGCTGTGAGGATTCTCTGGTACCACGCTTGGTGTGGGCGGTCATGTGACTGCAAGTATGTAATCTGCATACATAGAGGGCAAATGTGCAGTACCCAGCCACGACCACTATGCAATTGATGGAGCTATATATTACAGCTTACAGCTCAGGACATCCCGCCACAGCCGGCATAAAGAACAGCGGGACACTGGCGGTTGCACCCCCATTTATCAGATACTGATGACCTAAGGAAAGGCCATCAATATAAAAGTCCTGGACAACCCCTTCAACAACCCTGTTCATCTGTGTACACATGTGGCTCTTCTAGAAGTAAAATACTCTCCAATTACAAAACCTTGCCCTTTCCTGAAACTGCCTGACATGAGTAGGGATTATGGCCAAAAAATATATTTTGACTTTCAAATCGTTGCCTCTTTGTGCAGCAATCATCAAAAGCGGTACCTCTGCGGGTATTTAGGGTCCCGTTTCACATAGTGACGCTCCAGCGATCCCGACAACGATACGACCTGGTAAGGATCGCTGGTGCGTCGTTATATGGTCGCTAGTAAGCTGTCAAACAAGCAGATCTATTCAACGACGCAGCAACGATACGGCGATCCGTATAACGACCGTTGGGACCTTTTCACACAGCAGCTACTCTGATGACTCACGTCTGCGTCCCTAAATTCTGCGTCGCCGAGGTCGCTCGTTGGCGTCAAACACAGCGATGCATGCTGGCCAGCAGGCGCCAACGATCAAAAAATGGCCTAGGACATTTGAGCACGATCAGCGATATCCAGGGGGGGGCGATCGCCGCTATGTGTTACACGTAGCGAGATCGCTGGTACGGTCATTGTTGCGTCACAAAACCTGTGACGTTTCAGCGATCTCGCTAACGATCTCGTTATGTGAGACGGGGCCTTTACTCCCAAGACATTGATGACAGCCGGTAGCTGGAGACACTTATTTCTTCTCTCTGCAGTGTGTCAATGGATCATTTTCCAAAGCTAGAATAAACTTCCGTAATACAAGTCTCAACACAAATTTATATTCATTTTCATGGGTCCTCAGAGATTTGGCAGAGTTTTTGAGGAATGAGTTTTCAGTACGTGTGAAGAACTGTTCCATGCTCTGTGGTAAGAATATTTATGCCACCGTCATGAATGGCATTTTATATTCAGGTATAAAACCTACCTGATAGCCTAGCACCGCACAACAGGAGACATGTTCGCATTTTCTACTCTTTCATTTGGTAAGATCAGGATTTTAATCAAAGTTCAGGCTATCTAGCAACACTATATCTGAAGAAAATCCAATCTGAGACTATATAAAATGCCCTCCTATAACTGCACCAATATTGTCTCCCCAACCTTTATGTGTCATAGCTTCAGAGAATTTTCTCTTTATAGTTGGTACAGACACATTCAATTGACTTCTGGAATATAATCCATCATAACTGAGGTAAATAAAAATAGCTGGACTTCTTCATTATAAATCTTGGCCATAATATCAAGTGTGAATTCCAGGACTTTTCTTATATACAGTATTTAAAAGGAAATTACTGGTAATGCCCCTGTAAATGTACAAGGAAATAACTTTCCAAATTCCCCCTTGTTGTCACATGTTCTGTTTTGGAATCATGCCTATATTGTCATCGAATTCAAGGGACTTTCCTTATCTGCTCTTAGTAATTAAATAGCATTAAACATCCCCATAAGCACTGTAATCTTCATCTTCAGCAGGAAATAGGTTAGGGGTTTATATGGCAACATCTGTGAAGCAGCCGCATAGCACATATTTCTCTGAAAATTCATATCCGAAAATAATGCTTCCCATGTACATGTCAAGGTTGAGGGAATTTATGAAAAATTATATATAGTATTCGTAGACATTGTCCCACAGCCAAGAGAATATTTCTAGAATATAAATTTTCTGCTTACTGGTCTTATGAAAAAGAAAAGCAGCTCTATGTACCCACAATAATGCTATACAGTTCAGACTATACTGTACAGACTTAAATAAATAAAAAAAAAGCAAACAAAAAAAAAAAAGAAAGAAAAAAATAATCTATTTTCTTTTTTTTTTATGGCAGGAGAGCTTTAGAAAAAAACCCTTATTTTGCTGATGCTTTCATGTCTATGCTCTATGTGTACATGTGTGACCGCCCAGCGGTGGTAATGTGGGACTTTTGATTGCTTATGTTAAAAATATTGAGTGAGAAATTGGAATCCCTAAACAAATTCAAGAAAACGAATTGGAATATTCTTGAATGGCCAAGTCAGTCACCTGATCTCAACCCAATTGAGCATGCATTTCACTTGTTAAAGACTAAACTTCAGACAGAAAGGCCCACAAACAAACAACTGAAAACCACCGCAGTGAAGGCCTGGCAGAGCATCAAAAAGGAGGAAACACAGCGTCTGGTGATGTCCATGAGTTCAAGACTTCAGTACTAGAAATGAACATTTTATTTACAATTATTTAATCTGTCCAATTACTTTTGGTCTCTTTAAAAACAGGGTGGCACATGTTAAGGAGCTGAAACTCCTAAGCCCTTCATCCAATTTTAATGTGGATACCCTCAAATGAAAGCTGAAAGTCTGAACTTCAACTGCATCTGAATTGTTTTGTTTAAAATTCAATGTGGTAATGTCTAGAACCAAAATTAGAAAAATGTTGTCCCTGTCCAAATATATATGGACCTAACTGTAGGAGGCTGTAATACTTGCTACATGCTGCCATACAATCTGGGCCGGACTGACCATCGGACACTTCTGGCAAATGCCAGAAGGGCCAGTGCCTGTAGTGGGACTCTCGATCCCTTCCTGCTTCCAGGGCCCTGCTTCAAATGCGGGATCCCCCTCCTGCAATGACGGGATGAGATGCTGGACGGCACTTCTGACCCCCCCCGCAGGCAGCTCCGTTCTCAGGCTGCAATTGGCTGTTCTGCGCGCACAGGACCTGTGAAGAGGTCACAGGAGGGGAGGAGTCAGGGGGTCACATGATCAGGAGCCTTCGTGTGGATGCAGGACTCTGCTGTGCTGGTTGTCATGGTGCCCTGCTGGATGCGGGTAAGTTTCTGTGTGGGTTCAGCAGGGGTTTACAGGGTGGATATAGCAGAGCCGCATGTGTACGAGGTGAATGTAAGCGGAGCTGTGTGTGTACGAGTTGTACGGAGTGGAGCCACGTATGTACGAGGAGAATGTGAGCATAGCCGCGCGTGTACGAGTTGTACGGAGCGGAGCCACGCATGTACGAGGTGTACGGAGCGAAGCCGCGCGTGTACAAGGTGTACGGAGCAGAGCCGGGTGTGTACGAGGTGTACGGAGCAGAGCCGCGCGTGTACCAGGTGTACGGAGCGGAGCCGCGCGTGTACGAGGTGTACAGAGCGGAGCCGCGCGTATACCAGGTGTACGGAGCGAGCCATATGTGTACGGGATGTACGGAGCAGAGCCAAGTGTGTACGAGGCATACAAAGCGTGCTTTTCCCATGGACACAGGAGTACACGGCAGAGCCCCGAGGAGCATTTTAAAACTCGCACATGACGTTCCACCGGAAGTGATGTGCTGGAAGCTGACCGGAAATTAGGTATTTTCATGAGGAGAGTGTGACGGAACTAGGAATGCTTCAGATCCATCACCATGTCCTCCGACAGCGCAGACAGCAGGATCTGTTATGACTGAGTCACCGTAGGAGGCAAAAACAGAAATGCTAGCTAAGTCCAGAAAACCAGAGAAGTTGGCAACTATCAGATTGGAGACCCCTGAACCTATCAACACAACTAGCAGTAGCCGTGGGGGGTTCCTACGATGACCTAGACCCCTCGATCACAGCCGGAGAGATACATAGGCCTAAAGAAGGAAAGGGAAAATCTAACTGCCCCAGAGCAGACCCCAAAGCAATAGGCAGCCCCCCACATATAATGACGGTGAAGCAAGATGAAAACACTTACACAGACAGAAAGACAGGCTGAGCAAAGACGGGGCCCAAAAACTACCTAGATAGGAACGGATAGGAAGGCTGCTGTCTGCAATCTGCCAAAACCCTATCAGAGACAAAAGCCAACAAGCTGATATAAAAATGGCCCTGAAGCAACTAAGCTTCAAAAACTAAATCAGCACTCAGGTACTTTCAGAAGACAGAGCTCACGGAACACTGCACACTCCAGCAGGGAGTGGCAGAATCCAAAAAGCAAGAAAAACAAAAACAAATCTTAAATGCAAAAAGGCAAAACAGAAAACTTAGCTTTAGGAGAGCAGGAATCAGACTGGTGTCCAAGAGTCCACAGAGAAATCACCCGCAGGGCAGAAAGGGCGTAGGCTGCCTTAAATCCAGTCAGAGACTCCACTCAGCCAATCGTCTTCATTAGTCCCAGGTGCCTGATAATCAGGCTCACTACCTTCTTTCACTAGAATAGGGAGTTCACCAGGCCTCAGTGACGGAGGGGAAAATGAACTCACAACAGTACCCCCCCCTTGAGGAGGGGTCACCGAACCCTCAACAACGCTACCAGGGCGATCAGGGTGAGCCCGATGAAAGGCACGCACCAATCTTTTGGCATGAATATCAGAGGCAGAGACCCAGGAATTATCCTCCTGACCATAACCCTTCCACTTAACCAAATACTGGAGTCTCCGTCTAGCCAGACGGGAATCCAGAATTTTCTCTACCTCATATTCCATGTTACCTTCAACCAATACAAGGTCTGGAGGTGCCACCTCAGGCCCAACTGGCTCAACAAACCTCTTCAACAAGGACTAATGGAACACATTATGGATCTTAAATGTGACAGGAAGAGCCAAACGAAAAGAGACCGGATTAATAATCTCCAAAATCTTGTAAGGTCCAATAAATCTAGGCTTAAACTTAGGAGAAGCCACCTTCATAGCAATATTCTTTGATGATAACCACACCATATCACCAATCTTAAACTGGGGACCAATGGTCCTATGTCGATTGGAAAACCGCTGGGCCTTTTCCTGGGAGAGAGATAACTTATCCACCACTTGGTCCCAGATCTGGTGCATTCTCTCCACCACAGTGTCAACACCTGGGCAGGCAGAGGGCTCCACCTGCCCTGAAGAAAATCGAGGATGAAACCCAAAGTTACAAAAAAAAGGTGACATCAAAGTGGCAGAACTAGCTCTATTATTTAAAGCAAATTCGGCCAAGGGCAAAAATGAAACCCAATCATCCTGATCAGCGGAAATAAAACATCTCAAATACGACTCCAAGGTCTGGTTTGTTCTCTCTGTCTGCCCATTGGTCTGAGGGTGAAAAGCAGAGGAGGACAACTGAATTCCCAACTTGGAACAGAACGTCCTCCAAAATTTAGACACAAATTGAACTCCTCTGTCAGATACAATGTTCTCAGGAATCCAGTGCAAGCGAACCACCTGTTGCAAAAACAGGGGCACCAACTCAGAGGAAGATGGCAACTTAGGGAGTGGTACAAGATGAACCATCTTAGAGAACCTATCACAAATCACCCAAATAACAGTCATTCTTTGAGAGACCGGCATATCAGAGATGAAATCCATTGAAATATGGGTCCATGGCCTCTTGGGGACCGGCAAAGGCATCAACAACCCACTAGAACGAGAACAAGATTTAGACCGGGAGTAAGTCCCACAGGACTGCACAAAAGTCCTGACATCATGAGACAAGGTGGGCCACCAAAAAGAGCGACTCACCAGATCTCTAGTACCAAAAATACCCGGATGACCAGCCAATGCAGAGCAATGAACTTCAGACATTACTCTCTTCTTCCACTGGTCAGGAACATACAACTTTCCACTGGGGCAACGCTTAGGTTTGTCCTCCTGAAACTCTTGCAGAGCAAGTCTCAAATCGGGCGAAATGGCAGAAAGAACTACCCCTTCGCCTAAGATGGTAGCAGGCTTGGTCACCACAGGAGAATCAGCAAAGAAACTCCTAGAGAGGGCGTCTGCCTTGACATTCTTAGTTCCAGGAAGGAAAGAGACCACAAAATCAAAACGTGTAAAAAACAAGGCCCACCTAGCCTGTCTAGGGTTCAAGCGTTTAGCCGACTCTAGGTAAATCAAATTTTTGTGGTCAGTGAGGACCACAACTTGATGTTTGGCTCCCTCCAACCAATGTCTCCACTCCTCAAATGCCCATTTCATGGCCAACAGTTCCCGATTCCCCACATCATAGTTACGTTCAGATGAAGAGAACTTACGGGAAAAGAAAGCACAGGGATTCATTTTAGATGTTACCGGATCCTTTTGGGACAACACTGCTCCTGCACCAATCTCAGAAGCATCCACCTCTACCTGAAACGGGAGTGAGACATCAGGTTGCCGCAGAACCGGGGCGGAGGTAAATCTACGCTTCAGCTCCTGAAAGGAAGCAACCGCCTCCGGAGACCAATTCAACACATCCGCACCCTTCCTGGTCAGGTCAGTCAATGGTTTGGCAATACTAGAAAATTTTGCTATAAATTTCCGATAAAAATTAGCAAAACCCAAAAACTTCTGGAGGGCCTTCAAAGAAGTGGGCTGAACCCAATCATAAATGGCCTGTACCTTGGCCGGGTCCATTTCAATAGTTGACGGAGACAAAATAAATCCCAAAAAAGAAATCCTCTGTACTCCAAAAAGGCATTTTGATCCTTTGACATACAGAGAATTCTCTCTCAAGATCCGGAACACAGTCCGAATATGTTCCACATGAGCATCCCAATCCTTGGAGAAGATCAAAATATCGTCCAGATAGATAATCAAAAATTTATCGACAAAGTCTCCGAAAATATCGTTCATGAAGCACTGGAAGACAGAAGGGGCATTAGTGAGCCCAAAAGGCATCACCAGGTACTCAAAATGTCCCTCCGGAGTATTAAATGCCGTCTTCCATTCATCCCCCTGCTTAATGCGGATAAGATTATACGCCCCCCTGAGGTCAAGCTTGGTAAACCAGCAAGCACCTCTGACTCTAGAGAATAGATCCGAAATCAGGGGTAACGGATACTGATATTTAATAGTAATTTTATTGAGGGCACAATAATCAATACACGGCCTTAAAGAACCATCCTTCTTGGCCACAAAAAAAAAAACGGCACCTAAGGGTGAAGAGGATGGTCTAATATGACCCTTCTCCAACGCCTCCTTAATATAGGACCGCATAGCCTCGTGCTCAGGTACAGATAAATTGAAGAGCCGACCCTTAGGAAATTTACACCCCGGGCTTAGTTCAATAGCACAGTCATAACTCCTATGAGGAGGCAAGGACGCAGACTCATTCTCACTAAATACATCATAGTAGTCCGCCAAATAGTCAGGAACCTCATGCGACTGAGGAGAGGTGGAAAAAACCGGAGCCTCACTAAAGGTACACCGGCAACCCCAACTCACCACAGACACAGACTTCCAATCCAAAACTGGATTATGAATCTGTAACCAGGGAAACCCCAGAACGGCGGCATCATGCAGACCATGCAACACCAAAAATCTGCAATTTTCTTGGTGGTCTGGGGCGACCCGCATGACCAACTGGGTCCAAAACTGAGGTTTATTTTTAGCCAGAGGGGTAGCATCAATCACCCTCAAAGGGATAGGCGTCTGCAGAGGTGTCAACGGAAATCCACAACGTTTAGCAAAATCCAAGTCCATTAGGTTTAGCGCTGCTCCCGAATCCACGAAAGCCTTGGCGGAAAAGGTGGACAGGGAACAGATCAGAGTAATCGCCAAAAGAAACTTAGGCTGAACCCCACCAACAGAAAACGTGTGTGCAAAGCGTTTCTCACGTTTAGGACAAACAGAAATAATATGTGAGGCATCTCCACAGAAAAAACACAGCTTATTGCGCCTTCTGAATTCCTGACGTTGTGCCTTAGACAAAACTCTATCACATTGCATAGGTTCAGACGTCTGTTCAACCGGTGGCAACACCTCTCGTGTAATCCTGCGTTCACGTAAACGCCGATCAACCTGAATGGCTAAAGACATAGAATCGTCCAGACCAGAGGGAACAGGAAATCCCACCATAGTATCTTTTACGGCTTCTGACAAACCCTTCCGAAAGAGAGCAGCCAAGGCACTACCATTCCAGGTAGTAAGGACCGCCCACTTTCGGAACTTTTGACAGTACAACTCTGCAGATTCTCGACCCTGGTTCAATGCTAACAGGATCTTTTCAGCCTGATCAATAGCATTAGGTTCGTCGTACAGCAACCCCAAGGCTTGAAAAAATGCGTTCACATTAGTCAGAATAGGGTCATCTGGTTTCAAAGAAAACGCCCAATCCTGGGGATCGCCGCGCAGCAAAGAGATGACAATTTTAACCTGCTGCGCGGGGCTCCCTGACGAGTTAGGCTTCAAAGCAAAAAATAATTTACAATTATTTTTGAAACTCAAAAATTTAGATCGATCCCCAAAAAATACATCAGGTGTGGGGATCTTTGGTTCAACATCATGTGAACGAGCAAGATAGGCGGAAATTCCTCGCACTTCAGCAGCGAGCTGCTCCACACGATCAGACACTTGCTTTATCTCCATTGAGAGAAAAAAAAATTCCCCCTACGGCCTCAGAGATATAGAGGAAAGAATATACACACTTTTTTTTTTTTTTTTTAAAACACAATTCTTTCCTGCTATTGAGTACCCCAGGATCTGCGGTTTGGCGGGTGATTCTGTTATGATTGAGTCACCGTAGGAGGCAAAAACAGAAATGCTAGCTAAGTCCAGAAAACCAGAGCAGTTGGCAACTATCAGATTGCAGACCCCTGAACCTATCAACACAACTAGCAGTAGCAGTGGGGGGTTCCTACGATGACCTAGACCCCTCGATCACAGCCGGAGAGATACATAGGCCTAAAGAAGGAAAGGGGAAATCTAACTGCCCCGGAGCAGACCCCAAAGCAATAGGCAGCCCCCCACATATAATGATGGTGAAGCAAGATGAAAACACTTACACAGACAGAAAGACAGGCTGAGCAAAGACGGGGCCCAAAAACTACCTAGATAGGAACGGATAGGAAAGCTGCTGTCTGCAATCTGCCAAAACCCTATCAGAGACAAAAGCCAACAAGCTGATATAAAAATGGCCCTGAAGCAACTAAGCTTCAAAAACTAAATCAGCACTCAGGTACTTTCAGAAGACAGAGCTCACGGAACACTGCACACTCCAGCAGGGAGTGGCAGAATCCAAAAAGCAAGAAAAACAAAAACAAATCTTAAATGCAAAAAGGCAAAACAGAAAACTTAGCTTTAGGAGAGCAGGAATCAGACTGGTGTCCAAGAGTCCACAGAGAAATCACCCGTAGGGCAGAAAGGGCGTAGGCTGCCTTAAATCCAGTCAGAGACTCCACTCAGCCAATCGTCTTCATTAGTCCCAGGTGCCTGATAATCAGGCTCACTACCTTCCTTCACTAGAATAGGGAGTTCACCAGGCCTCAGTGACGGAGGGGAAAATGAACTCACAACAAGGATCACTTTGGAATCGGGGATGCCGGCCATGTGAGCGGATCATGATATGTCCTGCATCGGAAGGCTCAGGTGGGCATTACAATGGGAGCTGGGCTGCTATAGTATCTTTATAGAATCTTTCTTTATTTCTTTCTCTCTGTTTCTTTCTTTCTCTCTTCTTTCTTTCTCATTCTCTGTTCTGTCTTTCCCTCATTTTCTTTCTCTCTCTAATCTTTCTTTTTTCTTTTTCTCTCTCTGTTCTTTCTTTCCCCACTTTCTTTCTTTTTCTTTCCTCTCTTCCTTTCTCGCTGTTCTTTCTTTCTTTACTTCTTTCTTTCTCTCTCTCTGTTCTTTCTGTCTCTCTCTGTTCTTTCTTTCTTTCCCCTCTTTCTTTCTCTCTGTTCTTCCTTCTTTCTCTCTCTGATCTTTCTTTCTCTCTCGCTCTCATTTCTTTCTTTCTCTCTGTTTTCTTTTTTCTCTCTGTTTTCTCTCTTCCTTAGTACCAGTGCGCCTATAGTACCCGCAAATGTGCCCATAATGCCAGCCACTGTGCCCTCAGTACCAGTCAGTGTGATCAGCAGTGCTAAATGGGTGCAGTTGGGTGTGGACATGGATGTGACTAGTTGCAAAATGGGCGTGGCCGGGCGTGCCGCAGTCTTTATCCCTCTTTCCCTTCTTCAAAAGTTGGGAGGTATGATAGTGGCGGCTATGACCAGGGGGTCTGGTTGCCCAATGGATAGCAGTTCTGCCAGTAATTCTGTCACCGTGCGTACAAAAGGGGACAGAGCTTTGGGAGGAGTACTGCAACTAAAAGGACTGAGCTGAAATACTGGGCACAGCTGTGACTACATGTTAAATAGTTGTGTTAATCTCCTCTCTATTCTTGTATCCTACAAGTGAACAAAGATATTATATAGTCACCATGTGACTAGTGGGCCTGTGTAACTTCTAATGCCAGGGCTGAATTTTAGTCTCAGTACGGCCCTGCATACAATGATATTACAGTATACAGAACGAGCCATCAGGAGTTCCGCAGGTTCAAGTCCCTAAGGCCGGGGTCAGACTTGCGAGAAACTCGCACGAGTCTCGCGTCTCAATATCCAGCACTGCCGCTGATACTCGGGATCGGAGTGTGCGGCTGCATGTATTTCTATGCAGCTAAGCCCTCCGGTCCCGAGTGCCGGCGGCAGTGCTGGGTACTGAGACGCGAGACTCGTATGAGTTTTTCCCAAGTGTGACCCCTGCCTTATAAAGAGAATTTGTCATTTTAATTTTTTATTTTATGAGAACTTAGAGGATAATCATTGTGGTTTGTCCTGATGATGAGGTATGAACACGTCGAAACGCGTTGACAAATAAAACACCATTTCTGTCTCTCATCGTACTTGGGACCTCTGGCAACGCAGTTTTGCATTCACTTCTCTAAGTTCACATCTCATCCCATCGGTGGATCTGTAGCATTTTATTTCTACAAGCCACTTCAGGGGTTGTGACTGTCAAAACCCCAACAGATGAGTAATTCCCTGTTTTTTTGCCATTTTTCTTGCATACCAGACCCTATTGTGCTTTCTGTCATTCCAGTTTTTACTTCACTCCACAAATTTTTATTTTAGAACTCAGTAGTAGACACAAAAATAAGCAACGTTGTAATCTATCTTATCAGAGGAAATCTGATTTTGTTTCTCAGCCAGGATTGATCATTCATTCTCGAAATTCTCAATTCCTGGGTAAAATGTGTATGACACTAAATACAGTTTTTACGCGTGAAATAATAATTTTGATAATGACTGATCTGTCCTGGGGAAGAACAAAGCACATTTCTCTGATAAGATACATTACAAGGATTCTTGTAAAAAGTGTTTATTTTAGATGTAGATGCTGTAAGCTAAGGGCTCATACTCACATGCGAGAAACTCGGACGAGTCTCGCATGTCAATACCCGGCACTGCCGCCGGCACTCAGGAGCGGAGCATGCGGCTGCATGTATTTCTATGCAGCTAACACTCCGATCTGAGTGCCGGCGGCAGTGCCGGGTATTCACGTGCGAGACTCATCCGAGTTTCTCGCATGTGTGATCCCGGCCTAAGAAGGAGCTCTGTGGCTCCCATCCCGCTTTGTGAGTGGGATGATGTGTAAGCTGCTGCTTCTTGAATAGCAGATGTGCTACCTTTATCTCCATAAGGAGGTTTCATTTATGTCTTTTGAGAAAGCAGGAGACAGAAGCTTGTAGTTCTGATAAAATCTCAGCTGATTTATGTGGTGTCAATGTGATGTAACTGAAACAAAAATGCCAAAAGATGTGTTCCAGAAGCATTGCACTGACCATCAATGGCCTCTTTGATCACACAGGGATGAGATTCCTGGTGTTGTGTTTTGGTAATTTATCCCATCCCCACATGTTTCCATGATGTGCTGTAGGGTTACGGCTGTCATGATGACACATTCCATATGCTTGCAATATTTAGAAGGATCAAATATAGATTGGTTCTTAATCCAAAAAACGTTTCCTTAACACTACATTGCAGAAAACATTAAAACGGAATTATTTGAAATATGAGGACATATACTGAGGCCTATGTACACCTTTGCAACAATTTATTTTATTGATTCACTGCATACTGCTTTTCCATCAGAGCATAGATAAAATAAAGGCAGAAGCTATAATCATCGTCTGTAACTCACATTGCCCGGATCATAATGCTTTAGGCCATATTCACACATTCAGTATTTGACTTCAGTATCTGTAAGCCGAAACCAGGAGTGGGTGATAAATACAGAAGTGGTGACGTGTTCCTATAAGGCCACATTCACACATTCAGTATTTGGGGAGTTTTTTACCTCAGTATCTGTAAGCCGAAGCCAGGAGTGGGTGATAAATACAGAAGTGGTGACGTGTTCCTATAAGGCCACATTCACACATTCAGTATTTGGGGAGTTTTTTACCTCAGTATCTGTAAGCCGAAGCCAGGAGTGGGTGATAAATACAGAAGTGGTGACGTGTTCCTATAAGGCCACATTCACACATTCAGTATTTGGTCAGTATTTTACCTCAGTATCTGTAAGCCGAAACCAGGAGTGGGTGATAAATACAGAAGTGGTGACGTGTTCCTATAAGGCCACATTCACACATTCAGTATTTGGTCAGTATTTTACCTCAGTATCTGTAAGCCGAAACCAGGAGTGGGTGATAAATACAGAAGTGGTGACGTGTTCCTATAAGGCCACATTCACACATTCAGTATTTGGGGAGTTTTTTACCTCAGTATCTGTAAGCCGAAGCCAGGAGTGGGTGATAAATACAGAAGTGGTGACGTGTTCCTATAAGGCCACATTCACACATTCAGTATTTGGGGAGTTTTTTACCTCAGTATCTGTAAGCCGAAGCCAGGAGTGGGTGATAAATACAGAAGTGGTGACGTGTTCCTATAAGGCCACATTCACACATTCAGTATTTGGGGAGTTTTTTACCTCAGTATCTGTAAGCCGAAGCCAGGAGTGGGTGATAAATACAGAAGTGGTGACGTGTTCCTATAAGGCCACGTTCACACGTTCAGTTTTTGGTCAGTATTTTACCTCAGTATTTGTAAGCCAAAACCAGGAATGGGTGATAAATACAGAAATGGTGACGTGTTTCTATTATACTTTTCCTCTGATTGTTTCTCTCCGGGTTCAGCTCACAGATATTGAGGTAAAATACTGACCAAATACTGAACATGTGAACGTGACCTTAGTGTTCCCCGCTGGGACAGGAAGCCATGTCGTCCCATAGTTTGTGGTCACTTGAATGCTAGGGTCTGTGATTAGCTGCAGAGGTCAGAAGACTGTAATGGGGCATCATGGGATTTGCATGTGATGACATTCCATTTTAGTCTCCTGTCCGTTGCAACCAATATTGAATCAGTCTTCTTCAGTCAAAGAGAAACTGTGGAAAAAATATTTAGACTTCCTGTTAATTAACTTACTGGTTACAGTGCCGCTGCATATAACTGAACCAGTGGCGTAAACAATAAATCTCTGACCTCTTATAGGCATCTGAATTAGCACATTGAATGTGAATTAATTCTTTCCATTAGCACTTCTTCTCCATTAAATGGAATCTGTCACCAGGTTTTCGCCACCTAATCTGAGAACAGCATAATGTAGAGACAGAGACCCTGATTCCAGTGATGTCACTTACTGGGCTGCTGGCTGTAGTTTAAAAAAAAAATCCCTATTTTTATCAGCAGGAGATTAGCAGTAGAGGACTAGTAATAACCAGTTGCCATGTAGTCCTCTTCATTCATATCCAATCGCCTACCAATGATGGGAAGCTTTCTGCCTATGAACAGTATATGTCAGTGGTGCAGGTGAGGTTATACAGAGCTCAGCATTCAGAAAAAACCTATCCACAACCTCGGATTAACCTGCAGGTTATAAAACCAATAACAGTCATTGATTTACAGATAAACCATAGCTGATCCCCAAGTGCAACTGACAAAAACAGAGATTGCTCTGATCTCTGGAGGTGGTACCCTTGGATTACTTGGTCAAAAACAATTGTGGCATCTAACCAGTTAATCAGGGGGAGGCTCCCCTCTGTGTCCTCCTCACACCCCTTTACAACATGAGGACGGTTATCATGGCAGCCAGAAATCAAAATGGGGGCATCAGGAAGGCCCAAGTCCCCTTTATAGATACCAGGTGTACCATGTCTGTAAGGTCTTAACTGTAAAAATATCATAAAAGCCATATGAAAATAAAAACCCTGATTTGCTGCTCTTCGGCCACTTCGCCTACAAAAAAACAAGCCATCTGCTCCAGTGATGGAGAAAAATAACAAAGTTATGAGTCTCAGAATATGTTCACATACGTCAAATTTTTCTTTATTTTGTAAACAGAATAAACGAACATATAAATTTGGTATCTCCTTAATTGAACTGACCTTTAGACTAAGGTTTAAGGCTATGTTCACATGTGATGTTTTTGCATTTTTTTGGCTGCTTTTCTTTTTTTTTTGCAGAAAGCAAGCTGCATTTTAAAGAACTAGCAAAAGCCATGAAATTTCAGAATTCTCACGCACACGCAGCTTTTCTTTTTCCTGACTGAATTTGTGCACTGCAGGGTCTTTGAAAATCTGCAACATGTCAATTCTTTCAGCCCTTTTGCAGCATTTCTTACCTATAAAAGTAACAAAAAAACTGCAAAAACGCAGCAAAAAGCAGAGCATTTGTGTTATCTTTTTGCATCATTTTTTTGCTAATATATTCTATTATTTCTAAACACTGTTTTTCGGTGATTCCTTTGGATCCCCGTTCATACTGCACCCAGACACACAAATGATACAGCATTTGAAAGGTAAACTTGCCCCCTTCAGCAAGAAAATAGCCAAACAAACCACACATCCACAATTTGATCACAAAATACAGTTTAAATATTAATTTTCAAAAACCTGCAGTAAGGAAAAATGACCTGCAGGTGGCACCACAGTGACTCAAAGCACACTACCAACACATTTGTAAACATGCACTGCTTTTTTGCTGATTACTTCTCCCCACCCACACACGAAACACCATTTGAGAGGTAAATTTGCTCCCTTCAGCAAGAAAAGAGCCAAACAAACCACACATTCACGATTTTATCACTAAATACAGTTTAAAGCTATGGGCCCACGTAGCGTGTTAAAACGCTCACTAAAAACCGGACTCCTTCCCAGAAATCGCGCGTTTTTTTCTGCGCGATTTCACCGCGATTATGATCGCGATTTTGCAGCGATTTTCGCGTGCGATATTCAAGCACTTTCCAAGCGATTTGAAGCATCGCTTGGAAAGTGATTGACAGGTTGGTCACACTCGTCAAACATAGTGTTTGACAAGTGTGACCAGGTTTTTACTATTGAGGCTGCCTATGCAGCATCAATAGTAAAAGAAAGAATGTTAAAATGTTAAAAAAAATAAAAAAATCAGGGTATATTTACCTTTCGGTGTCCCGCTCTGCCATCCCGGGCCTCAGCGTTCCCAGTAATGCCTTGCGAGACCTGTGATGACGTAGTCTCGCGTTGCTATAGCGATCTCGCGAGACCACGTCATCACAGGACCTTGCCGCAAGGCATTACTGGGAACGCTTAGGCCGGGAATGCAGCGCGGGACGTCGGAAGGTAAATATACCCCGATTTTTTATTTTTTATTCTTTTTTTTACAGGGGTATGGTACCCAGGGCCTGGAGGACAGTCTCCTCTCCTCCACACCGTGGGTACCAACCGCACATGAGACGCTTAACTTCGCGCATGGTGGGCATAGCCACATGCGGGAAGTAAGCGGTTCTCATGCATTCCTATGGGTGCGGTATTGCGGCAATTCTTTGCGATTCCGCACAAAAGAATGATCATGCTGCGATTTTTTCTGTGATGCGATTCCGCCGCGGAAAAAGGCGCAGTATTAGCACAGCATGTGCGGAATGCCATAGGAATGCATGGGGTGTGTTCTGTACACAAATTTTTAAACGTTTTCGCAGCGTTTTCGCGACGAAAATCACGGCAAAAACGCTTAAAAATCGCTACGTGGGCACACAGCCTAAACATTCATTTTCATAAACCTGCAGAAAGACACACTGACCTTGCAGGTGGCACCTCAACCGGAAAACATTTTTTGGCCTCTATTTATCAAAACAATTTATTGTATTACCAATCTACATATATAAATACCTGTCTGTGTTCATCAGCCCATGAAATACATTTACATTTGACCAGCTTGCTTTTTCTGAAATTGCCTACGCCCCCGACGACCAATGTGCAAAAATTTTGCACGGGCCAAGCTAGTAAAACTAACTTTATTAACACGTACTGTAGACAAATCATACATGTAATCTTCATCAAATATACACACAAAAAACACAGCGTTTGTTTTAACAAAAGTGAAGGTTTCGGCTGCAGAAAAAAACACTACATCAGAACACAGCCTAACGTCAATTTTATCAAACATTAAATGCAATCAAACAGCATCCAAGTACAATAACAAAATTGCTGTTTTTTGTCCATTCAACTGCCAAAATTTTTTTTTTTTCAGTTCCATTAAATTATATGGTCAATTAAATAGTGTCATTACAATTAGAACTCAGTGTGAAAATAAAACAAGCCATCATTCTGGCCGCTGCAGGAGTTAAACATGGTTGTCTCATGAAGACAAAGCTCTTGTTCTGTGACCTCACAACTATCATAGCAATTGAGCTCCCCTATCTTTTTAATAGTTTTTTTTTACTAAAAACAATCATTTTAAAGCAGACATCATTAATGATCCTTAGAATTGCTATCATGTGTAGCTTGCTATTACCCTACCAGTTTATCAATTAGCATTACTTTATTAGAGATTGTTGCAAGCTGTTCATGATTAAACTTCAAAAGTCTTTCCCATATGACTAAATAAAGCAACTATTTTTAAAGTACCATTTCCTTCTTTTTACCATCTATTACATAAATTATTATGTTGGGGGAACAAGTGTTTTAAAAAGCTGTGACAGCTCCTTCAGAATAAGAATTGCTCTCTGCAGTGACTCTCTTCTTTGACCTTGACTCTGGTAAGGTCGATTTTTGTGGCCTGACTACTAACACCAAACCTACCTCTCCCCGGAATTTCCCCCCAATCCCCTCCCATAAGTAAAAGCTCAGACAACAATCCATTTTCTTTGGATAAAAATGGCCACAGAAGCCAATTTATTGATAATTAAAACAATTAGTGAGGTCTTCGAAGCTACAAAAAATCTGGTGATTTTTCCATGACATTGCCCCTCCCCTTCACCGTCCAGTGGTCTGAGGTCAAAGAGGGTCACTCAACCTTGATCAGTCTTATTTATGTTTTTTCTCCTGAGTCCCACCTATAACCTATGTCATTTTCATCCTACCTTTAGACTACAACCCCTTGGATCACCTTTTGTCCCCCTCCCAACTCTCCACCCCCCATCTTCCCCCATGTGGTCACTCCCTCCATTCCAGCGGTCATGTCAGCTTCCCCCTATTCCTGCATGGAGGGTCCAGCTGATACTTTAAAAGAGGTGGCCCATATGTCTTAATTGAAACATGTCAGAGTCTCCAAGCACTGTTAAACCATCACTATTAGGTCATACAACCTTATTCCTTCATTGAAATGATGTGCTTATTGAACTATTTAAATTCGCCTATTGGTGGCAGTTTACAGCATTTGGGAACCTGACAGTATCCCTCTAACGGCTTATTCCAGCACTACCTACTTACATTTTGGGTGGTGAGCAGATTTGGTGACATCATGACAGATGATATCTGCTGATCATGCATGTGTCCCAGGAAGTATCAATAAATATTAATTTTATTGTCCCTGCTCACAATATGGATCAGTGGAGCAGAAACAAGTCTTGATTAATAGTAAAAAACAAAGTGGTTGAATTATGGTTGTATATTTCTTTGTATGATGAATTTCTATGGATTATACCATGAAGTGCTTCCCAAGGGGGAACAGAAACTCTTATCAGAGTTATTGATGATAACTGCACAGCATCTGTTGCACAATTATAAAGAAGGTCATCGTTCAGCCATCATATCTATATAATATCTCTTAAAGGGAATCTGTCACCCCATTTTTGGACTATCAGCTGCCGGCACCCCCATCAGGGGCTTATCTACAGCATTCTGTAATGCTGTAGATAAGCCCCGGATGTAACCTGAAAGATAAGAAAAATGAGTTATATTATACTCACCCAGGGGCGGTCCGAGTCCGGTTTTGGTCCGATGGGTGTAGCGGTCCGGCGCCTCCCATCTGTTAACGGTGACGTCCTCTTCTTTGCTTCCCGTCGTGGCTCCTGCGCAGTTGAGCACAGAGCAGAATACTGCAGTGCGCAGGCGCCGAACCAGGTCAGAGAGGTCAGGTAAAGTACGCCTGCGCCAGAGCCGTGACGGGAAGCAAAGAAGAGGACATCACCAGTACAAGATGGGAAGCGCCGGACCGCGACACCCATCGGACCAAGACTAGACCGCCCCGGGTGAGTATAATATAACTCATTTTTCTTATCTTTCAGGTTATATCGGGGGCTTATCTACAGAATTACAGAATGCAGTAGATAAGCCCCTGATGGAGGTGCCAGCAGCTGACAGTCCAAAAATGGGGTGACAGATTCCCTTTAAGGAGAATATAGAAAGAAGGATAGTAGCAGATAGAGATGGTAATGGCTCTACCTGCCCATGTTATTCGGTATTGATGCATCATTGGATTGATAGCAGAGCATAGAGGAATGAAATAGACTAGAGCAAAAAACTGGGTGAAATCTGGCAATGTAGATGGAGGCCGAGGAAAATAAGGGAAAGCTGAACTTCATGGTTGTAAATATACACTACACATATTTACGAGCAATGCAGAGTGTGATAGATAATCAGATGGAGAGTGCATGGATGGAATAAAAATAGCTGGACTGCTTTTTCTTAAAGCAACAGGATGTGCCAGTGTGCCATTGTTTTTAACCATTGCTCTTACTGGCAGAGTAATATTTCTGCCTTGCAATTTAGCACGCACAGTCCCTTTTTCACTTTATGCCATGTGAAAGGACATGAACCGTCTGTCAATGACAGGAAAGTACAATCACAGAGATAGTCTTAAAATTTATGATGGCAGCATTTGTGGCTGCATCAATGTTGGTGTCTAAGGCTATGTGCACACGTAGCGTTTTAAAACGCTTACTAAAAACCGGACTCCTTCCCAGAAATCGCGCGGTTTTTTCCGCGTGATTTCACCGTGATTTTACCGCGATTATGATCGCGATTTTGCCGCGATTTTCGCGTGCGATATTCAAGCACTTTCCAAGCGATTTGAAGCTTCGCTTGGAAAGTGATTGACAGGTTGGTCACACTCGTCAAACATAGTGTTTGACAAGTGTGAGCAGGTTTTTACTATTGAGGCCGCCTATGCGGCATCAATAGTAAAAGATAAAATGTTAAAATGCTAAAAAAACATAAAAAATCGGTGTATATTTACCTTCCGGCGTCCCACGCTGCATTCCCGGGCCTCAGCGTTCCCAGTAATGCCTTGCGAGACCTGTGATGACGTAGTCTCGCGTTGCTATAGCGATCTCGCGAGACCGCTAGAGTCACGCGAGACCACGTCATTACAGGGCCTTGCCGCAAGGCATTACTGGGAACGCTTAGGCCGGGAATGCATCGCGGGACGCCGGAAGGTAAATATACCCCGATTTTTTATTTTTTATTCTTTTTTTACAGGGGTATGGTACCCAGGGCCTGGAGGACAGTCTCCTCTCCTCCACACCGTGGGTACCAACTGCACATGAGACGCTTAACTTCCCGCATGGTGGGCATAGCCACATGCGGGAAGTAAGCGATTCTCATGCATTCCTATGGGTGCGGAATCGCGGCAATTCTTTGCGATTCCGCACAAAGAATGAGCATGCTGCAATTTTTTCCGCGATGCGATTCCGCCGCGGAAAAAAGCGCAGCATTAGCACAGCATGTGCGGAATGCCATAGGAATGCATGGGGGGCGTTCTGTACACGATTTTTAAGCGTTTTCGCGCCGAAAATCGCGGCAAAAACGCTTAAAAAACGCTACGTGTGCACATAGCCTCAAAGTGGCTATAAAATATTTTTGATAAATGTTCTTTTTTCCTTGCTTAAAACTACCGTGAAAGCTTTTTGCCATCAACACCCGGTTCATGAGGTATTAAACAATATGTCACACCGAACTAGTGTTATCACACAATCTAAGTTTACCTTTAACCAATGGAATGTGATATTAGCATGGCTTAAAGAGTGTGCAACCTCTCACGGAGAAACGGAGAAAGAAATACAACAGTTCATTGCAAGAATAGATGGAAACTGGCTGATAACTAGCTGATGACAAATTGGTCATATAACAATACTCTTTTATGGCAACGAAAATGCCTTACAAGTAGTTTTTTAGAGATAATCGCCTGCTGATAAAATAAGTTATTTAGCAAACCTACAGTAAGAAGCCCAGTAAGTGACACACTGCTGGAATCAGGGTCTCTGTCTCTACATTAGCAGACAAAAACGGTTGACAGATTCCCTTGAAACATATTTGCATGAAGAAATTGTGCTTAATGTTTGGCAATCTTATTCATATCTACCGGAAACATTTGGTGCAAGTGACTACAGCTAAAGGGTAAGTAAGCTAAAAGTTATTACATTCTAGAGTTCACTTATTTTTTTCTCTGTGCTAGGAGTCGGTACTTAATATCACATGAACTTGTCAACTGTCTGTGCAAAGTTAGTTTAGTTAAGGTACTGTCACACTTAGCGATGCACCAGCGATCCCGACCAGCGATATGACGCAGTCAGGATCGCTGGTGCATCGCTAAGTGGTCGCTAGTGAGCTGCCACACAGGCAGATCTCACCAGCGACATCGAAGGGGTCGGGGGTCGCTACTTACCTGTCACACTAGGCGATCCTGACGTCCTCCCGCCCGCGTCCACGCTCGTTGCTCATCTCTCCACAGGAAGCGCCGCAGGAAGCTGACGACGAGAAACGGTCCAGGACGTTCTCGCGCAATCAGCGATAACCAGCGGGGGAGCGGGTCGTAGGTAAGTATCACACACAGCGATATCACTAGCAATATCGCAATAACGTCACAAGTTATAGCGATATTGCTAGCGATATCGCTTAGTGTGACAGGCCCTTTAGTGTGACCTAGCTAACGATCAGATTACAGAGCGTTAGTTTTCAATTCAAAAATCATGGAAATTCCAAAGTTCAATGTTTTATTTTTGCGACTGTAGAAATCATATATGAAATGCTGAGAAAAAAAACCTAAGTATTTCAGGAAAGAATAAGCAAAGTTCAGGGAGCTGTTAGAAAAAAGGAGTAGATAATGATCCTGAAGAGGACACTGATCCTAAACAGGAAATAAAGAATAGGATGGCGGGTTGCTGAAATACAAAAGGAAATGTCAAATGTCAAAAGGGAGAGTGTTGAATGGATGAAAAGAAGGTCACACAATTGTTGAAAGAACAAATAAGGAACTATGAAGGGTATAAAGGAGCTAAACATGATAAAGGAAGCACTTAGATGTAGGATAAAGGCTATGCTTGGTGGCAGTGCAACTCTTGTTTGACATTTTTACCTGATCACTGACCTATTTGAGCTGGAATTCCTACAAAAATAAAAGTAAAGCTGAAGAAAATAAACCAACGGTAATGGGTTTCTCCAAATGTGACACTATTTTGAAGTCTAAACATAACTCCAAAAAGAAGTGTGTAAGATCCTAAATCCGTTTCATTATTTAATCCATTACATTAACCCTTAACACATCAATTGTACTGTACTTGGCAAACGTAACTAGAACCCCACGTCATCTGCCACGTTTAATCGGCTCCCGATTGACCAAGGAACATCACAAACTTGCCAGGGAAAAAATATTGTGTGAAAATATAGCTTAAATAGTGTACCCAAGCAACTTGTGACTTCTGGGAAGTGAGACGCTGTTGCAATATTTAATGAACATCCATGTATCCATGAGAAATCTATATTGGCTGCAGATGACCACAATTCTGTAGCCACTATTTAGTTTTTTATTGATTTATTTTACTCACTTATATAGCGCCATTAATTCCACAGCACTTTACAGACAATATCTAGAGATTATAATTATTTTTCTTACATATCTCCATCATGCAGCACTTCACAATCGGGACTCACATTCTACATTCCCTAGTGGCATGAGCAAAACACTGGAAAAAAATGGAGTATCCATAAACCACCATGGAAAGTTAAAAAAAAAATTTATTGAAACAATTCATATAAAATAGTTACCATGTAAAACGCCATGGAATATATGATGCTATAATAATAAATAATTAGTTACAAATAAGGAGGAATAAAAAGTGGATCTAGTTGCTGCTCTCCACTTTTTATTCCTCTTTATTTGACACATTTGTAGCTAATGGTAACTAATGTATATGAATTGTTTCAGTACATTTTTATTAACTTTTCATGGTGGTTTATGGCTGCTCCATTTTTCCAGTGTTTTGCTCATTATGTTGGGAGTACTCCACCGCCTGATTCCGTGGTATCTATTTTGGGGGGGCGCTAAGCTCTAGTCCTTTACCTTAATAAATTATGTGCTACATGAATATTTTTTCATTCCATATCATTATGTCTTTGGAGTGTGGGAGGAAACAGGAGAACCCAGAGGAAACCCACGCAAACACGGGGAGAACATACAAATTCCCTACAAATATTGTCCCTGGTGGGATTTGAACCAAGGTCACCAAAGCAACAGTGCTAACCACTGAGGCATCGGGCTGGTGGCTACTCCTTGTTCTCACAATAAATATACTAAGAATTTGCATCCTTTTGGTAGCCTTTTGAGGTCAAAATTACAGTCTGTTGAAGGCCAGTATATGTGTAGCAGCCGTAATACTATAGATAGGATGAAGTTGTAATACCGCTGTGTAAATCTGGCATTATACCAGGCTCCATAGAGTAATCAGATTTGGGGCAAAAATAAAGTTCCCTTTACGGGAGTGTATCCAAAATTATTGCTACCTGCTCAGATCAATTGACTAATGGACTGATAATGGCTACATTTAGGCAGGTTTGTGAAGCACCTACTGTGCTCGGATCCGAATACCCGGACAAACCACCAGGTCTCCTACCTGAACTAGCTGCCTCATAGGCATACATGAAGTAGTTAGTCCAGGTCAGGCAGGGAATTCAGATCCAAGCGCAATCCAGGTGAGTGAAACCAAAACAACATGATTACATTTTGTTGCATAAATCCAAAATGTGGACATTCCTCCCCACCCTTCAAATACAAAGTATATCCAAATTTATTGCAATATTTCTGGTCCCACCCTTCATTAGAGTTAGGGAAGAATACAAGATAGAAATGCAGCATGCCGGAGCCTAGATGTTGGCGGTAAGTGGTAAGCAGCACACAAATAAGCACAAAGAACTGTATTCTCTCAGATCATTTCACTGAAAGGTTCTCGGAGGCAGCGAGTTTGGGCGCTGTTGCATCTGCCAGCAGGCAGTCCGCTGCATTCTCCTTCCTTTAAGATAATTCCAATGTATCGTTTGAACATCTGAACAAAGCTGTCAAAATTTGGAGAAACCTACTGATGTCTGAGCTGGCCAAGGGGAATTCATTGTCATTCATATTCAGACAGAAAGGAGAGAAAGCCTTTTCTACCACATAATTACACCCTCACATACAATGGCAAACACAAAGGGAGAAAGCGGATGAGTATTGACATGAACCCTTTCACTGCCATCACTGTGGATCTCATTGACCTGCACGTCGTGGACCAGTTAATTATACGGCACGTAGGGAAGGCGCCACAACGTGTAGCACCACGCACCTATGGATTGAGAAGAATAGCGGAAAAGATCTCGGTTCTTTCTAATCTGATCTTGTATTCAGAGTTTTGCCGCTTTCTGAAATGTACGGTAATTCTCATGCTTTTTTACATTACTATGCGCTATAGCTAAGCAACAGGTTAATGGCTAAAGCTGTATTCTCTCCTGCAGCAGTTTCCACATAGTGGTGCCGAGGGTCATTTCCATCCCCTACATGCCCTGGAGAAACATCTGACCTACATTCAGCTGCTACCACATTACGGTTAGCACTTTGGTGCCACGTGACAGTAGATATTGACTACTTTCCTTCAATACTCATATCCATTTCCGAGCCTTGCATAAAGAGTTATGAAGTGTGAAGGATGAGAGACGCACTATAAATGGGATTAACGGTTGGCCATAAGGTTGTTTAAGATCTGAAATCCAACACGTTCAGTAGTGTTATCGACCAGTGCCATAGGACATTCATTCATTGCTAGAGGTAAACTCTCCAGAATAGTTACCAAACGCTTGTATAAGTAGATATGTCCCCCAATCTGAAGAACGGAGGAGAACATAAAGCACACGTGTTCTTATAACATCAAAAGCAGAACAGAACATAGGAATGTATGGTTGGAGACGTGGAGGATAAAGGTGAACAGGTCAATGGTGAGCTCTACAAAGGAATAATTCGGAATTGGCTGTCAGCATTCGGTTCTTGTAGAAAAGTCTCAATTTACAGACAATTGGAAAAGAGCCAACGTTGCTGCGATTTCAAAGCACATTGAGGTTTCCAGTGATGATGTGTGGCTCGATGTATGACTGCTACAGAAAAAGAATAAAGTGCATAAAACAATGAGATATCATGTGTTTTCCAAGCAAGACAATGAGTCTTAAGAGGGATAAACACTTATTCCAAAATATTTGTATGATTTTCTAGTCAGAGGTATGCAATCACTAGGGCACATTTCCAGTGAGCCGCTGACACAATGGGTTACGTATCTCATTCCTGTATAGCCCAGCTACACTATTATTTACTATGCTTTACTTACATAGCGCCATCATATACCACAGCGCTTTTCAAACATTAGCATCATGTCTCCAATGGGGCTCATAATCTACATTCCCTATCATATTCCTATGTCTTTTGATTGTGGGAGGAAACCCACTCAAACACAGAAAGAACATAGAAACTTCTTGCAGATGTTGTCCTTGGTGGGATTTGAACCCAGGATCCCAGCGCTGCAAGGCTGCAGTACTAACCACTGAGCCACTATGCTGCTTACTAGGTGCAGAAGCCGGTCTGGGCATGTACGGTGCAGCATTGGAAAACTTCAGTAATTGTCGCCTCTGTGGAAGGTAAAACATAATTATTGCTTCCGGTGGGGGTGCACGGTCTCGCATTGATGCAGCTTCTTACTGGGCATGTGAAACGTCTGTGGTTGCCAACACCATATTTTTTATCCACTTCAGGCCATGTGCACACGGTGCGGATTCTGCTGCGGATCCGCAGCGTTTCTGGCCCTGCGTGTCTGCAGCAGATTTAGGTGCGCTGTACAGTACCATTGTATTCAATGGTAAACTGGAAAACGCTGTGCACATGCTGCGGATTTTTCCGCGCAGATTTGCTGCGGGTTACAATCCGCAGCATGTCAATTCTTTTTGCGGTTCTGCAGCGTTTCTGCACCCATTGACTTCCATTGAGTCATGCAATTCTGCAGCAAAACCGCAGAGATAAAAATATCTGTGGTTTTTGCTGCGGAATGGGGTTAAAAAACGCTGCAGAAGGAAGTGATGTAGGGATGAAGAGGAAGGGTTTGGGCGGAGTGTAGTGTAAGGAAGAAGAAGGAAGTCGCCATCTTAACATCATGGAAGGCTACCATCGCATGGAGATCGATGTTGGCTGTCTCATTGATTTGGTATGTATGCATGTATGTATGTGTGTGCTTCAGTCTGTGTGCGTCAGTCAGTATGTGTCTGTCTGTGTGCGTCAGTCCCCATGCGACGGTAGGCCCACAATTTTTGGATGTAAAAATCGATATTGTCGATGGTAATATGATCACCAGGGTACATAGAAAACCAACCGCGACTAATTCACTCTTACATTTTAATAGTGCACAACCCATGCACACTAAAAAAAAGGGCTTCCTTTTAGTCAGATGGTTAGATTAAGAAAACTGAACAATAACAATGATATCTGTAATAAACAAATTGAGGAATTAAAAACATGTTTGTTGAGGAGATGTTATCCCACTGGTGTTCTGAATGAAGCTTATGAACGGGTTAAAGCTATATCTCAAAGCGATTTATTAAAGAAGGTCACTAAACGCCATAAAAAACAAATACATAGTGAAATAAATCCACAAAAGAGATTTTTCTTTAGCTTTAAACATAGTTCCATTGATAGGGTTATACACACAGCCATCAGAAAAAATTGGCATGTTTTGCGCTCTGATAAAGATCTGCTGGAAATCTGTACTATGGCTCCGCAATTTCCATATAAACACACTAATAATATAATAATTATTACTAACTAACTAACTAATAATACTAACTAATAATACTAACTAACACTAACTAATAATAATAATTTCCATATAAACACACTAATAATATAGCTGATCTTATAGTTCATAATCGTTTGTTACCTCTTGATAAAAACTGGTTACAAAAAATTCACCAAAAGGGAACTTTAAATGCGGTAACTGTAATTACTGTCACTTACATATGACTTCCAATCCTCTAAAAATCGGACCCGTTCAGCATAGAGTAAAAGATTTTATTTCTTGTAAAAGTAAATTTGTGGTATATATTTTGTTTTGTCCTTGTTTATTTTTTTACATAGGAAAAACTATTAGACCACTTGCAACAAGATTCCGTGAACATTATCATTCGATTAGTACAGGAAAAGGGTCTTTGCGCTTAATAAAACATATGCAAGAAAAACACAATTCCAACCCTGAATTATTACGCTTTGCTGGTATAGAAATTATAAAATTTCCACCACAAGGTGGCAATCATAATAAATTGTTGATGAGACACGAAGCCAGATGGATAATTAAATCTAAAGCGCAAGGTCCTTTAGGACTGAATGATAGGTTGGATCTGTCTATTTTTTTGTAAACAGAGGAAAACATTTTTTGTAAAAAAAATTTCTTTGTAAAAAAATTTCTTTTGTAAACAAGAAAAAAATTTTCTGTAAAGAAAAAAATTGTTTGTAAGGATCTTTATACAGTCCTTTTGAAAAAATTTCTTGTTGTGATTGTTCCTGCAGTCAGCATAAAGATGTAATTATGTTACTTGTTTTTAATTGAAAATGTCCATTCATGTTTTTTAAATGTTCACCTGTTGTTAGTCATAGACCTATTTAAGGAAATGACATCACGTAATTACACACCTGGACCTGTTGAAGCGTCTGTGTACGCGAAACGGCTGTCGTCCGTCTTTTTTCCCCACATGCCTCATGTTATCTGCCCGTCCTTTATTGTGTGACCTTTAATGGTTGAATAAAGAAACACTGCACTGCAAATCTGGGTGAGTGCCGCATCTTTCTCCTTCTTTTACAAATGTAGCATGTTTTTTCTGATGCTGAGCACCGTTATTCCCAGCAGTGTTTTACACACTGTGTGCCTGTGATTGATCCTCGACTTGTTGCTGGTGGATTAGAGCCTTGGTGCCGTTCATCTGGGCTTTCTTTGAATTTAATTAAATTTGTATTGCCCAGATAGAACAGCATAGTGGAGGAGATGTGATGAAATTCCCTCTCCACTATGCGTACAAACATTGGAGGTGGCAGACCTACGTCCCCGGACATGTGACACGTGTTTTGTCACCAAAGCATGTCACTTGTCTTGCGTTTGCACTCTGTCTCCACAGGATAAGTATCACAGTATATTGAGATCATGCGTTAGTTCTGCATGATCATGATTCCGCGTTATCAAAATGTGCGCCTGATCATTCTTTTTGCTGCCTCAAAATCGTAGCTGCTATGAAGCATGTAAACATAGCCTAATTTTTTTTATTTTTATCTAAAATAGCACTCAAGGCAACATTGTACCTCCGGCAGAGGAAGATTCGGAAGAAGCATCAGGAGCTTCAACTGGAGCTGCCGGGACATCTTCAGCCGGTGAAGATGCTTCTGGTGGTGCCCCATTGTCAGCAGATGCAGGTGCATCGTCGTCCGCCGCTGCTGAAGAATCAGTTGGAGCCGAAACAGTTGTTAAAGGAAGGGCTGGCGGTCCAGTGTCAGGAGAGCCAAAAAAAATAAATAAATAAAAAAACGAGGATCAAACAGTAAAAGCGGCACATGAGACACTAGCCTTGATCAAAATGTCTACCACAGAAGTCTAGTTTGATTTTTTTGCCTTACAAATAGCTAACAACGCTCGCTCTCTGACCCCGGATCGCCAGTCCATTTTCACTAGCCTTGTCCAAATGTCGCTTACAGCTTTGCAGGATCCGACTCCAATTTTGCCTTATGATGACATTTTGATGTCTGTTTTCGGATTATTCCGAAAAAAAAACCAAGTACAACCACAAAACCAACATGAATTTCAACCCAGTCGCCCATACAGCAGTGAACTGCTTGGACCAGCACCGAATCAAAGTTACAATACAGATGCTGCAACAAACTATGGCTACTACCCGCAGTACCAGAATTTGAATTAAATAATTAATTTTGTGGTTGACCTTTTGGTTGTTGGTCCCAAATGTTTAATATGTGGCCATCTGTTATCTTCCAAATTGAAAAATGAATGGCAGTTTTTGTCATTAAGTTTATTGTTTCTATAATAAATTCTGCTTTTCAAATTTACTTTGTGTTCTTTCTAAAAATTATAATAAGGGGGCTACACTATGGCTACATACGGACTGTGTCATGGGCACATGAGCACAGGACTATTGGGTAGAGGATAAGTATGATGGTGTAAGGTCACGGGACTATGGGACATAGAATAATATTTACAATTTTTTTAAATAAAGCGCACATAGTGCAAAGTTGAAAAAATGATGACCATAAAATTATCAATTCAAATCTTTTTTATTGCATAATGATACATATAAACTATTTTTTTATCAAACCAAAAAAAAAAAAATTGACGGGTCCTTCTTTGCTGGCGGTCAATCTTCTTTTTCTTTGATCTTTCACTTCTGCGCTGCTGCTGCTGCTGCTGCTGAGCCTGAAATAAAATTATAGTTTTAGTACACAACACACTCAAAAAAAAAAGACATGTGAAGAATTTTCTGAATCACAACCCTAATCCCAAAAATATTCATAATCCAAACCATAATGAAAACGCTGATTTCTAAAAAAAAAAACCAATCCCAAGTCTATTCCTAATCCAAACACTAATCACAAACCTAACCCAATCACAACCCTAATCCAAAACCCAACCATAACCCTAATCCCAAACCCTAATCCCATACACAATCCCAAATCAATTCCTAATCCAAACACTAATCAATAACCTAACCCAATCACAACCCTAATCCAAATTCAAACCATAACCCTATTCCCAACCAACCCTAATGCTAACCATGACCCAAATCCCAAACATAAGCACGGTCCTAACTCTTATCCCAAAAAATATCAACCCTAACGTAATTGAACCCTAGTCTACTTTCTCATACCTGCTCTCTGTGCTGCATCAGGATTTGCAGCGAACATCCCAGCATGAGGATTCGGAATGGCCTGCGGACCGACAGGCGCTGCACGCTATAATCTTCAGCCCGCTGGGCACTCTGCTGCTCATTTCTGGCACTCATCATTATTGCTTTGGTAAAAGCAAAATGGAGCCTTGAAAAGGAGGGGTTGGAGCAGGAAATGACATCAACATTTTTTTTTCTTGAGTGTAGTTTGTCTAACTTTATTTATCTGTTTCTGTGAGAAAACCGCAGACAATTCTGCAAAAAAAAACGCACTTAAAAACCGCAGCAAAACCGCACTTGCGTTTTCTGCCAAGAGGTGCGGTTTTTGTAAAGAAAAATCCGCAGGAGACTCCACTACATGTGCACATACCCTTAAAATCTAGTGCAGACAGGAAATTCTGCAACATAAATGTATCTGTTGGAGACTGAAAATCTGCAATTTTTTTATTTGGCATCTGGATAATAAATACTAAAATCGGAACTACGTTGTGCTGCTGTAAAACAGTGTTACTTTTTCTCAACAAAGCTATGGAAGAAAATCTACAGGGTATCTGCCATGTGGCAACATTACCGCATCTGAGAGGATCCTGATGTAAGGAACGAGACATTGATTCCAGGGATATGTCGCTATCTGGGCTGCTTGCTGTCAATTTGTTTTTTTTCTGCTGCACATGTAGCAGTTCTCTAATGCTGAGTTCTGTATAACCCCACCGACATTACTGATTGACAGCCTTCTGTGTACACTGTGCATAGGCAGAAAACTGCCACTCAGTGGTGGGTGCAAGGTTATAAAAAGCTTATGAATATGGAAGGACGTCATGGCAGCTGGTTTACTAGTCCCCAAATGATAATTGCTTGCTGATAAAACTGTGATTTTATCAAAACTACACAAAGCAGCTCTGAAAGTGTCAAATCACTAGAATCAGGACCGCTATCCTTCTATCATGAAGCTCTCAAATTAGGTGGAAAAATCCTAGGAAGAGATTCACTTTAAATGGGTTTTCTGCTAACTGATGACTGTCCTTAGAATAGGTCATCAATATCAAATTGTTGGTGTCTGACACATGACACCATCATGATCTGCTATTATTAGAGAATAGGAGCTGATCTGCATTTCTTAGCAATGGCCACGACATAATGCACAGACCTGGGTGCTTTCAGCTCTATACACTCTTTGCATCCAATAATAACACCTGTTGAGATGTTGGGTGTTGGACCAACACCAATCTGATATGGGTGACCTATCTGAAATATATTCATATACCATATACCTGGATAATCGCTTTAAAAATCTGTTTGTGTTAAAAGAGCAGAACAATAAAATGTTTGCATGAAATGTATGAAAATTAAAACATTTTTTACAACCCACAAAAACGCCTGTGTGAAGGAATCCTAATAAAGGCACATTAGCAATCAGTCGATTTAAATTCATGTTTATATTATGTGTTGTCATTTTAATAATGAGCTAGTAGTTTACACGTATATTTCCTATAAAAAGGGTTATTTAAAGGGAATCTGTCAACTCATTTTGGCGGTCTATGTAAATGATTTCGGTCCGGTCCGATGGGCAGTGTTTTGGGTCCTTTCCTCCACCCCTCTTTGGCAGTTGTCCGCAATATTTCTGGGAATTTCTGTAGTTGTCCTCCATATTACGCGGATGCGCATTGCAATCTTGACTCGCGCACGCGCAGTATGCTTTGTCCAACTGAGGGCAAAGCCAAAAAGCATTAGTGCACATGCGCCAGTGAACTATGTCTCAGAACACAGCAAAATACTTCTGGGCCATAGTTCACCGGCACATGGTACCACAACAAATCTGCCAAAACAGGGCCGCCCACCAAAACACTCAGCCCAGGCAAGGAGGTCTTTAATCAGAGAGGCTGCACAGATACCAAAGTTAACACTGAAGGAGCTGTAGAGTTGCAAGCAGAGACTGGAGTAACTAACCATACAAACGCAATAACCCGTACACTCCATAGGGGTGGCCTTCATGGAAGAGTGAGCAGAAAAAAAGCATTTACTTACACAAAAAAATTGTAAGGCTCACTTTGAGTTTGCAAAAAGACATGTGGGAGACATCCCAAATCTAAAGAGGAAGGTGCTGTGATCATATGAGAACAAAATTGAACTTTCTGGCCACCAAGGTAAGCGTTATGTTTGGAGCCAAACCAACACAGCTCATCACCCCAAAAACACTATCCCCACAGTGAAAAAAGCTGTGGGATTTTTTCCTTTTTTTTTGGAAGCAGGGACAGGGAAAATGGATCAACTTGAGGGGAAGATGGATGAAGTGAAATACAGAGATATTCTTGAACAAAGCCTGTTTTACTGTCAGTGATTTCATACTGGGATGGTGGATCACCTTCCAACAAGACAATGACCTAAAGCATACTGCTAAAGCAACACTCGAGTGGTTTAAGGGGAGACATGAAAATGTTTTGGAATGACCTAGTCAAACTAGACCTTTTTTTAACCAAAGATTTTTTATTATATTCAAATGTCGTTATAATTACATTTAGGCAAAGCTTTCAAATCATCTCCATTGCATACAGAAAAAATACACGACATTCAATTTCCTTCCCGTCAAAAAAAAAAGAAAAAGAGAAGAAAAACGAACCCAACCTCCTCCCTCCTCCCTCCCCCCCCTTCCCAACTGCAATACAGACTTTCTGATTGTCTCCACTGTAACCACATGGCCCAGATTTTTTCAAAGTGTGCCTCTGTATGTCGTCTTCTATAAATTCTCTCTTCCAATCGGATTACGTTATTCACACGAGTGACAAACTCCCCAATCGTTGGGGGTTCAGCATCGATCCATTTTTGTGCGATCAGCTTACGGGCAATATATAAGAGTTTTGCTATGATGGACTTATAGGCACTCCCTACCGACACCTCCTCCACGTACCCCAACACACACGTTATTGGGTCCCTTCCTATTTCACATCGGTATATCTTCTCAACAAGCCCTATAACCTCCTCCCAGTATGACGAGAGTCTTGGACAAGACCAGAGCATATGAAGCATTCCCGCAGGTTCATACCCACATCTTGGACACTCCGCATTGTCCCTCAAGCCCATTTTCCTCATAAGTTCTGGGGTCTTATATGTTCTATGTACGATATATAGTTGCGATATCCTACCTGGCTCACTCAAAGAGAGTTTAGGTATGTACTCTAAAATAGTCTCCCATGTTTCATCTACTACTTCCCCCACTTCTCTCTTCCATTTAGATTTTACTGTTAGGGGAAACCCAGCCAAGTAAGAGTATAATAAATCTCTATAGATGGTAGAGATAACACCTCTCGTACCCCCGGACGCACACACATAGTCCAACACCACATCCCTCTGTACCGTCATATTCGTTGTCTGTTTCTGCACTTGAAATGCATGTCTGAGACCGAAATATCGAAATTCCCCACTACGTGAGAGTCCAAACTCTTCTTTTAGGACAGAAAAAGGCTTGATCTCGGACCCCTCTAATAGTTGCCACACATATTGCAAACCTCTCCTCTCCCAATCGATAAAGTCCTTCAGTTTATATAGTTCCGATAGGTTCACATTATCCCAGATAGGTGTGTATATCGTCAGTTCCTCAACTCTTCTAAGAAGTTTGATATGCTGCCATATTTTGTGCATTAGTCCAAATGTGGGTATGTCTTTCCCAAATCTCCCAAAGCTTCCTGCTTCTAGACTTTGTACCAATGTTCTCTTGTTGGTCAGTTGGGCCAAAATTTCCCCCATAACGCTCAAGTTCCCCTCCTCTCGCCAGCCCCTAAAGTGCTGCCCCTGCGTTGCTACAAAGTATATCCATTGATTTGGCGCCGCCAACCCACCCTCTTCCTTCCCCCTTTGCAGTATTTCCAATTTAATTTTTGCTTGTTTTTTCCCCCAGATCAATTCTCTAAAAATAGTATTAATTTTGTAAAATTTTTTCTTTGGGATCCAAACCGGGGCATTATGGAGGACATACATCAACTGAGGCATCATTATCATTTTAATTAGATTCGTCCTCCCCACTATTGATAGTCAAACTAGACCTTAATTTAATTTTTGACTTGAAGGGTTGACTTGAAGATTGCTGTTCACCAGAGGAATCCATCTAACTTGAAGGAGCTGGAGAATGTCAGGAACACCGTACTGCACTTGCTCACTGAGCCAGTGTGCGTGTCCTGTGTAAGACAAACTGTGCTCTAAGATACCTGTGGAGCGGGCAGCAGCAGAGAAGATGCATGCTTCAGACCAGCAGGACCTGAAGCATGTGACTGCTGGGGGCGTGGCCTAAACTCCAGAGAGCTAGGAGCTGAAGGAAAACTCCTAGCAGGGTAACTACAGGACAAAGTTACCACGGGGCATAGACAGGGACGTAAACAGATCAGGGCGGGGTCAAAGCACGAGATAGCACGACAATACCAAAGGATTAGACAGAACGGATAGTCAGAACGTAGCCAAGAAGTCAGAAACCAGAGAAACAGATATACAGTACAGAATCAACAGGAAAACTCACAACGGGGAACAGAACCGGGTCAGAACCATATAAGCAAGCTAGAAGACAATGAACAGGCACAGGCACACAGGGGGTCACACACTCAGCCAAAGGCAAAAGTATAACTGAAGGAGATTGGAGTTTTGCAGGGCTATAAGAAGCTCTCCCTGAACCAAAGAGACGCCACAATAAAAAACCCCAGGCGTACAGGTCAAAGCCTGCACTGGGCTCAAGACATTAACCCCTGACGTGCAGGTCAAAACCTGCACTGGGATCATGACAGAGAAGTTTTGCCTTGATGAATGGGCAAAAATCCCATTGGCAAGATGTGGATAGTTCAGAGACTTATCCAAAGCAAATTGCAGCTGTAAAAGGAGGCTCTAAAAAGTACTGACTTTAGAGAGTTGAATAGTTATGCACATTGCAGTTTTCAGTTACTCTATCCTATTTGTTGCTTGCTTCACAATAAAAAGAAAAACAAATGTTCACAGTTGTAGGCATGTTCTTTATATAAAATGATGCAAACCCTTAAAAAAAATCTGAATTTCCAGGTTGTGAGGTAGAAAAAACATGAAAAATCACAAGTGAGTGAATACTTTTGCAAGCCACTGCCCTATTTAGTTTTAATGAAGTGTCCCAATTTTCCTGTGATATTTCACGAAAACTGAGGTATTGGTGTCATGATCCAGCGTGGATCTGACAGTTTAAATGGATAAGTGAACTTTTTTTCCTTTGGCTAGGTGCCAAAGTGATGTGATTGCCCCCGGTGGCCATTAGAATTATTACACGTGGTGTCATTCATTCTAAGTTGCCCCGGTGGTGGTGAGTGGTAGTCCACTTTAGTTTCTTTGGTTTAGTGCACGTACTTATAAATCAGGTGTGAGGCTCTATAAAAGAGAGCCAGGTGTGTTCAATCACTGTTGGTGATATTGTGTGTTCGTCATTTAAGAAGCAAGCCTGGGTGAGGAAGGAGCTGAACATGAGTCCTGCGCAGCCCAGCCAGAGAGGACGAGTGGCAGCTATGTCGTCAGCAAGAAGGGCTGGCATGGCATGGTGGAGTCACAGTTTATGGTGTCGGCAGGAAGTGCTTGCATGGCTTGGTGGAGTGGCGACTATGGAGAGAGTTGCACTCAGCATGCGGGACTTGGTTGCTGAGAGCTGGACTCAAGCATGCTTGACTTTTTGGGCAGGAGCTGAACTCATCTTTGGGACTCTGTTACTGGACTTCTGCAATTGGTGGTGGACTCTGCTCCAAGGCTGCACTATGGTGAAGGATCCAGTTATGGTGATGGATCCAGGTGGAGGAGAAGATGCACGCAGGTGGTGGGCTCTGTTGCTAGGAGCGTACGTAACTTGAGCAAAGCTAAGTGGTGTTCCCCCTGTATTGTCATTTTCCCTTATGTGTGTTTAGTGCAGTGGTGGGATTAGTTTCCGCATCGACCAATTCCCTAGTGAGGGTTTAGGTTCAGAGCGAGCTAGGGTTTTTAGGTTCCTGTGCGTCGCCCACTGCGGAACCGGCATAGGGAACGTTAGGAGTGCAGAGACTTTGGCTCAGGGGAGTTCAGGAGGTCTCCACTTCCCTATTCCCTATTGCAGGGCCCACCATTGTTAATGTTACCCAGGTTCCCCCTTATTATTTAAATTCACCTTACTGGAGGCGGGGTTTCCAGACTACTTTATATATACGTGTAATATTTAAATTCGCCAGTTGGAGGCGGCGTATCCAGTTGCACGTGTTATTATTTAAATTCGCCCCACTGGAGGCAGTGTATCCAGGGTCACGTGTGTCATATGGATTCGCCTTGCGGTACTCGCTGCGTCCAGACACACGTGACCGTGACAATTGGTAATTCTGAAATTATGACTTTTTGCACACTTACAGAAGTGTATTCACTATTCTTTAAAAATAAATTTCGGTGCTTAGCAGGATATATCAGCACATTTATCACCAGACAAATTCTCTAACATTTACACCAGAAAAAGTGCATAAATTATGGCGGAAATTTACGCCAGCTCATAACTGGAGTAGATTACCATTTGTAGCACACGTGTGCCTCTTTATAAGTTTGACACATTTTAACCTGCACTATATTGGTTTCGACTGCCACATAAAACACTTAAGTAAAAGTGTCCCATTATCTTCAAGTGATCTGTCACTAGATTTCACAATACCAACTACATACAATATTAACAGAGCACAACCATTAAGTCATTTTTTTTACTAAATCTGTGTATGTGGTTTAATAGGATTTTATTAATATAGTCACCTGCCTGCTTCTTCTCCAGTATCTAGTGCTTCTCATCTGTGTCATGGTTATACAGTAACGGCGAGGGTCCAGATTACTGCACTGACTGGTTTCACACACTCCAGCCCTGGTTAGAAGTACTTAACCATCGTAATAAACAGTGCACGTTTTTACCTGGCTACCAGTGAAGGGTTAATCTGTTCAGCTGAAGCACCTGGAGCTTTCCTAATTGGATTGTCTCAGCTGTTCAGTGTTGGCCACTCCCCACTGCTATATATGCTCACCTCTGACGCTTAGGGATTACCAGTGTTATTCTTATTTCCTGGTTCTGGAGTTGGAGGTGTAGTTCATGGCTGGTGTTGATGTTTGGAGATTGTTCAGGAGATTGTTGCTTGGCGTTTTGTCTCTGCACACATCCTCAACCTCTCCTAGTTGGTTCCTCTTTCCTTTAACTTTCCTCTGTCCCACTCTGTTGTTTGGTGGTGTATTTTCTATTTTTGGTATTTTCATTTATCCCTGTCCGTCTTCCCTTGTTTGCCTGGTTAGTGTCTTCCTATACACTTCAGCTTCTCACTACCATGGGTGGGTGAGGGGACAGATCAGGGTAGATATAGGAGCATAGCAAGGCCAGAGAACCTGGCGCTGGCATCTCCACCTTCAGGAGTAATCCGGGGGACAGGGATAGACTAGGGCACCCCTAGTTTTGGGGACCTTGTAAGCTCCCAAACACCCAACACCTTCGTGACAATCTGCCTATCTGGCACAATATATGCTCTAAATGTGAACTGGAAGTCTCTTTTACAATTTAAATCTATGCAACTTCATTCTTACACTGCATAGGCTTTCATTGTAAAAGCCACTTCTGCAGAGCGTAGTGTGACCAGAGCAATGACATCACTAAGAAGGGGAGCAGAATGGTGCTGGATACTGCGGCAATAGGTGAGTATATTAACACATACATACTACACTACATATACACAGATGTAGTGTATAAAAATTTCACAAGGAGGGTTTCTTTAAACAGATCACTTAGATATGATGAGACAAGTGTATATACTTTGAAAATCCACATCAGAATGGCTATATAATCCATTTTGAAAGTGTAACCTCAATCTCCTCCCACTTAATTTGACTGACAGCTCCTCAGTGTCCCTCCTCACTGCTGCTGCTGAAATTTTACACTGTTTATTACAAGCTGCAGCTGTCAGTCATGGTGGTCGGGCGGAGACTGAATACACTTGGACTCATGACATCTTTCAGTTTACTTTGGACTAATAAAATTCTCAATTTGTATTAAATGCATTAATATCAAAATAGTAAACTCACTGTGACTTGGATTTTCAAAGTGGGTCCACTGGGATCATCAGTTCTAAGAGGTCAAATTAATAACGTACACAGTTTATATTGTGAAATTTGGTAACAGTACTGCTTTACAGTACTGCCTTATTCCCTAATTATTGGAACATATGGGTGTCACAGTGGGGGTTTCAGTCTATTAGGTGCAGTGGGCACTGCTACAGTGATCTTGGCTTTACCAAATTCTGCATAGTTAGGAATTATGCAAAGCTACTTTTCCCTGCTACCAGAGCTGTTACAATAACATGTTCTCCTTGTATCACCTCTCTGTACTGGCTGAAAAAGTGGCCCTGAACAAGGAATTTCCACTGATGATATAAATATGGTCTTTGTCATCAAATCAATCCTCCAACCTGAAAACCTGATGGCGGATAAAAATGACAAAATTCAGAGGTATATGGTGATAAATGATTTGTGGAAACAAATGTAACAGGTTTGTAGGCCAAATATTTTGCTGCATTGCTTTACTACTACTAAAAGTAGGTCAGACATTGCTGTTAATAAAATGCCCATCTTGAATATATGCCCTGCAGAAATCTGAAAAGACTGGGTTGGGGGGTGTTTTAAAATAATTGTATACCAATTTACAGAAAAGCATAAACGCAGTTCACAAAAGGACATATCTCCAGCCATCTGGTATAATGCTGCCAATGTTTCTGGAAATGTATTTGAATCAAAGTATGGCCAGCAAAATTACAAAACTGTGGTCAATTAGGGAGCGCTGCAGCTGCCAAAGCTGTCCGACAACGTAATGTATGAGACATGTTGAATGTTTGCTGCCTCTTTTATTATTCATAAAGTGGTTGAATAAAAACAAACAGTGGAGTTTCTACAAGATGCCATGAAATTGTTCTGTCAGGTAAACCTCAATAGCTATTGATTGTTTGTAAAAGTTATTTATAAATGAGCAACGCATCAGTCATTAAGCGCCACGCTTTGTCAGAATACTATGCTGAGCCTTCTGATTACTGCTACTAAAAGCTTAAACGCACAGCCACAAATATGTCTGAGTTCTTGAAAGCGTTCATTGTTAAATAGATTTTTGTAGAGTATTATTTTTCAATATTGGTCTAGTAGAAAGTGGGGGTATAACATCACCAGAGGTTTGGGCGGCTGATTATTCTCCTCTCCCTTTTAAGAACACATGTGTACTCATTAATGGTGGACAATTAGGATAGAACATCAGCATTTGAAGTTGACTGTCCAACTCCAGAGTGTTTCATGAGAATGACTACATCTTACTGCAATTACAAGACGAGGCACAGCCTGACTGACATGCAGAATGCAGTGTCAAGTCCCATCTAATTGTATAGGACAAAATATAAGTAACATGAAGAGCCCCTGCATGAAGAAAAGGCCTCATTATTCTGCTGATTGTAGCTGCATATGTTGTACCACCGCCAGTCATTGATGGGTGATTCTAAGATAAATGTTTGAAGAGGACCAATCATCTGGAAAACTTATAGTAGCACTGCCATCAAAGTTTTTATCCTCTTACTATATTGCTATCATCATATTACATAGCACTATGTGTGGCACCCTGCATCTTTACCACCACAAAAGGGTTAAATATGTACTGTTTTGCATGTGTTTTGTAAGCAATGGGAATTATGCTTTTTCTGCTAGAGACCACAACACACACACAATTCACCTCCCTCCCTTGACTGAAGCTTAGAGCTTTGCAGACACACCCTAACTGGGCGGGGGAGGAGCAGACTTGTTGTTCTCAGTGTGAAGGAGAGGTGGAGAAGAGACTGCATGGGATTATACAACCAGCAGTAAGGTTTTCCCTCGGAAATACTGCAACAACCTAGGATCAGTGAAGGATAGTGCAAGTGGGAACTTGAGCTGCTCACACATAGGATCCATGCTGCAAGTTGCTGAAGGAGAAAAGCCGGATTACTTACCGGTAATGCTCTTTTAATGAGTCCACGTCAGCACCCACTGGAGGTATCGAATCCGCTCCATTTGGAACAGGAAACCCTACAGAAAGAAAAAAGGGGGTGGTCCGCCTTTCCTCCTCAGTTTTGCATTTCAGAGTAGCAGGAGGACCGCCAAGGGTTAGACAATGTCTTTCCATCTCTAACTTTACTTATTCATCTTTAGCAGATATATTTTATTATTGATATCTTAGCAGGGAGGGAAGTGAGCGGGTGCTGTCGTGGACTCATTAAAAGAGCATTACCAGTAAGTAATCCGGCTTTTTACCCTTCGCCACGACAGCACCCACTGGAGAGATTCCAGAGACCATCACCTGGGTGGGACCACCGTGCCAAGGACAGTCCTGCCAAAGCTTAGGTCAGAAGTTGATGAAAGGTTAAGTCTATAGTGATTATAAAAAGTAGGAGTTGACCAAATTGCTGCCTTACATATGGCTTCAATTGGGACGTCTCCCCTCTCAGCCCAGGAGGTTGACACTGCTCTAGTGGAGTGTGCTCTGATGTTCTCTGGAGGATCTTCACCTTTTGTGGAGTAAGCTAAGTGAATGGTATCCCTGATCATTGGGAAATGGTGGTCTTCGTGACTCCGTACCCTTTTTTACAGCCCTGAAAAGATATGAAGAGCCCTACACTGCCTCCAGCTCCTGAACCTCTCAATATATTTTAGGACAGCTCTTCTAACATCCAAGGTGTGGAATTTCCTCTCCTCCGGAGTGGAGGGATCTCCAAAGAAGGTCGGGAGAAGTATCTCTTGAGATCTATGGAATTTTGTTGATACCTTAGGCAGGTATGAGGGGTCTGGTTAATATTAACCTATCCTGGTATACCTGAAAAAAGGGTGGGTCTATGGATAGGGCTTGGATATCACTCACTCACCTAGCAGACATTAGTGCCACTAAGAGGGCCGTCTTGAGTGACAAGCATTTCAGGGATATTGTGTCTATTGGCTCAAAGGGTTCCTCCATCAGGGTGTCTAAGACCAGATTTAAGTCCCATGCAGGGACTGCAGGTATGTGAACCGGAGTTATCCGTTCGCAAGCTGTAATAAACCGTGATATCCAATTATTTCCTGCTATATTATTGCCATACAGTGCCCCTAATGCGGACACTTGGACTTTCAGTGTGTTTACCACCAGGCCCAAGTCCTTCCCTTTCTGTAGAAATTCCAAGATAGGAACTATCGGAACTTCTGTGGTATGAGGCGCTGTATGAATCTGCAGGAATTTCATCCATATCCTTGTATAAATTTGGGTAGTGGACTGCTTCCTGCTCTGTAACAATTAGTGTTTCAGAAAACCCTCTTGATATTAGTAGCTGCCTTTCAAATTCCATGCCGTCAAGTGCAAGCTGTCCACTTGGGGGTGGAAAAAAGGGCCTTGGGAGAGCAAGTTGGGAATAGAAGGGAGAACCCAAGGATCTGTCACCGACATGATTTGTAGCCATGAGAACCACAGTCTCTTGGGCCAGAATGGTGCTATCAAGTTTACGCTCGCCTTGTCCTCTCTGATCTTTCGAATGACCTGTGGTAGGAGAATTATCAGAGGGAAGGCATATGCCAGGTCGAATTTCCATGAGGCCTGGAGGGCATCCAGTATGTCTGGATGATCTGACGGAGACAGAGAAGCAAATGTTTTTATTTGTCTGTTCTCTTTTGTGGCAAAGAGGTCCACCTGAGGTTGCCCCCATAGAGCTACTATGTCTTTGAAGACTAGGCGATTGAGGCACCATTCCCCTTGCCGAAGTGTGTGTCGGCTAAAGAAGTCTGCCTCTTGGTTGTTCTCTCCCCTGATATGAAGGGCCAAGAGGGACAACAAATAACTTTCGGCTAAGTTTAACATTTTTGCCGCAGAAGACATCAGATTCTCTGATCGAGTACCTCCCTGTCTGTTTATGTAGGCCACTGTAGAGGTGTTGTACGATAAGATCCTGACATGCTTCTGTTGGAGCTGTGGAAGAAAATGGTGTAGAACATAATATACCGCCGTCAGTTCTTTCAAATTAGATGACTAGCCCATTTCATCTCTATTCCACCTTCCTTGACAAAAGCTATTCCCCATATGGGCTCCCAAGCCGTGGGGGCTAGCGTCAGTGGTTAGGATACAAGATGGTACTATAACCCATGGGACTCCTGTGGACAGATGGTTATCATCTAGCCACCACTCTAGAGAAGCCAAGACCTCCTGTGTTAAGGTTATCTTGCTCTCAAGGTGCCAACTATGTCGCCTGTCCTCTTGGAGGATCTGATGCTGCAGTGTGCGGATGTGACAATGGGCCCACCGGACTGCCGGGGCACAAGAAGTGAGCGATCTTAAAAATAGCGACAATGTCCCTCAGAGACATACGTGGTCTACTTATGGCTGCCTCAACTTTCTCTCTTATGAGCGCAATCTTTACCTGAGGGAGTAGACATCTCTGGGTTGTGGAGTCTAACTGGAACCCTAAGAACATCTGAAGGGAATGCGGAACGAGTCTGGACTTCTGGAAGTTGATGATCCAGCCTAGATCCTGCAAAGACGAGACCGCGTCAGCGACTGGTCTGGTACACTGGGTGACCGAGTTCCCGATAATTAGGAAGTCATCTAAGTAAGGCACGATTAGGGTGTCTTTCTGACGAAGATAGGCCATTACCTCTGCCATCACCTTGGTGAAGATTCTTGGCGCCGTAGAGAGGCCGGAAGGCATGGCCGTATACTGAAAATGATGGATCTTGCCTTCGAATACCATTGCGACCCTTAGGCACCTTTGGTATCTATCATGAATAGGAAGATGATAGTAAGCATATTTCAAGTCAATCCCCGCCATTACACAGTTTGGAAAGAGAAGCTTTATCGTGGATCTAATTGATTCCATTTTGAACTTATAATTTTTTATAAATGTATTAAGCTTCCTCAAGTTTATAATTGTCCTAAACGAACCACCTGGTTTGGAAATTAAAAATAAATGAGAGTAGAACCCTCTACCCTCTTGTCCCTCTGGGACTTCTACCAAAACTCCCTTGGACAGTAGGCTCCGAATCTCTACTTCGAGGGTCTTTTGTTGAACTATAGAGTTAAGGTGGGTTATGATAAAGAAATCATAAGGGATTTAAAGGAATTCTATTTTCATTCCCTCTTTAATTATACTTAGAATCCATGGACTTGAAGCTATTTGTTCCCATTTTGAAGCAAAAAATTTTAGTCTACCTCCCCCCCCACTGGGAGGACCGATTTTTTAGTATTTATTTTCCTTTCGGAATGTTGAACCCCTAAACATGCTACGCTTTTGCTTTTCTTCCTTTGTGGGCCATCTATTTGATCTATCCGCTTGTCTCCTTCTTCCAAATGGTCGCCTTTTAAAGGTTCTCCTGTAGAAAGGGATAGAAGAATCAGGGAAGGCCTTCTTCCTTTCTTTCACTTTGGCGAGTAAGTCATCTAGGGCTTTCCCAAAGAGAAACTCACCCTCACATGGGGTTGTGCAAATCTTAGATTTTGATTGCGCATCCCCCTTCCAGCTCTTCATCCATAGTGCCCGCCTGGCGTTGTTTACCAGACCAGCCGACCTTGCTGCTAGCCGCAGAGTGTCTGCCGATGCATCGGCCATGAAGGCTGCCGCCCCTCTAATTAAAGGAATAGCGGCCCGTAGTTTTTGTCTAGACACCTTCTGCTCGATTTGTTGATCCAATTGATCCAACCATACAAGCATAGACCTGGCGGTGCATGTGCTAGCTACTGCTGGCTTAAAAATGCCTGTGGTAGACTCCCAAGACCTTTTCAATGATGACTCCGCTTTACGGTCTCCGCCAATAAACCTGCGTCCTCTACCAGAATAGTGGACTGCTTCGAGGTAGAGGCTACAACGACATCAACCTTTGGTCCATTTTAATAGCTCGTCATCGCTAAATGGATACTTCCTCTTTGAGGCCGATGGGAGAAAACCTCTTTGATCATGTTTTTCCCACTCTCTCTTTACTAGGGCCTTAACTGCCGATATTACTGGAAACGCTCTCCTTTTCTTTTCCGCCAACCCCGCAAACATTATTTCTTGTGCGGTTTGGACGCCCCTTGTCTTCCTCACACCCCATAGTGTTCCTCACGGATTTGACTAAGTTATCCACACTATCCAGGGGAAAACATGATCATCCCTCAATGTCTGATGATGATGATGTGAGTGAAGAATCAGAGATTATCCCCTGTTCTTCCTCTGATTCTGAGATGAGGGTCACTTGTTTTTTGCTCCTAGTTTCTGAGGGAGTACTAGCATTGGTGATAGCCTGTATTTCCTCCCTAATTATGTCCCGAATGTCCTTTAACCCACCGTCAGGAACAATAGATCTGACAGGCGCAGCTCTTTTACTTTCATTTCTCCCTTCTCACCAGATTTTCAGGAAACCCCCTCCCTCTAGATAGTCTCCTGGCTCTAGCTGCTGTGTGAAACCTGATACCACAGTTGGTCTGCAGAGCTTCAGGAAGGAAGATATAGCTGTGCTGGCTTCTCAGGCTCATTGGTCCCGAACACATCACACTTTATAAGGTTGGTATGTAATGTTTTTAGTCATTACTATTGTTTATTTAGCTTGTTTTATGAATGGCTAGAGAAAGGTTTGTGGATATTTCATATAAATAAGGCAGATTTTCTTACAAATGAAAGTGTACTTCTCAGGAGTTTTGAAATTTGTGTATATCAAAGTTATTACTTTTATGTTGAGTAAATGGGTTTGTTTTGCACCTGATAATGTGTAGTCTCTTTTATTACATCCCTATGAAGGTCTCTGATCACTTTTAGATCACTGAAATTGAGAAAATTAGATATTCTAGGCATTTTTCTAGCCTGCGCTTGACAGGCACATTGTTCTATTACGAGTTAGTGCGAATTTTGTTCCTGACGGAGGGTTAATGACACTGCCGAACCTTGTCTAGTCCCTCTGGTGCATTGCTTACAGAGCTTTTTGGGGTAGGAGTCAGGGAGAGGCTGAGCGCATAAAGCGCATTCTTTATGCTTGGATTGCTCCTTTTTCTTCGTCTGGAAGAGGGAAGACATGGCGAAAGGAGGGGGGGGAGGTCAGCTTAATAGGCAGAGTATATATATTTCACACTCAACCAGTGAAGCTATTATTACCGGATCAGATGGCTGAGAACCTGTCCTAGGTCTTGACTCTCCCACCTCGCTCCTGCGGGCGGTGTCTGTCCTGGTAGCACGGTCCCTGAAGGAGCTGCCCCCCGCAGAGTCACCTGCTGGAGCGTGTACTTCTGTTGGAGATGACATGGCTCCTTGCTGCTATGCTGCGGAGCTTGTTTAAATAGATCTTTTTCCCTCCTTTTTTTTCTTTTTTCTGGAGGTCGCTCCTCCTCCCCGGGTTTACTGCACATGCACCATCACGCTCCTCAGCCATCGTGCCCCGGAAGTTCACCCATTACTTCCGGGGCCTAGGAGCAGCTGCGCCGGCCGGCTACCGCGCCGCCGCCTTAGTATGCGGCCCGCGCTTTCTCCCCACGCTGCCCTTTTTCCTTCTTCGTGTCACTGGCGCACTTACCGCTCCCAGCAGCGGCGGCTCTTACGCGCTTGGTGCCACCTGGCACGCTCCTAGGTGAGACCGGGCAGCCCTTCCTGGACCCGGTCATCACCTTCTAGCCATCAGACGAGGGTGGAGCCGTCTAACGGAGTCTCCCCCGATGCTGCCTCCGGACCGTAGCCCCTGTCATTCCCGCGGACACCGCACAGGCGGCGTCCACAAGGCCCAGCTATGTCTTCCTGAAGGATATCCTGAGGTTCCCTGGGAAAAAGGAAACCAAAACTGAGGAGGAAAGGCGGACCGCCCCTTTTATCTTTCTGTAGGGTTTCCTGTTCCAAATGGGGCGGATCCGATACCTCCTGTGGGTGCTGTCGTGGCGAAGGGTAAAATACACAGTGAGTTTCTAAACTCCGGGAAGCCTCAGTCCCTGAAGGGATTAGAATAGCAGGAAGCAAATGGAAAGCCCCCAGGGCCGGGGGAACTCGGTACCGGGCCGGTCAGGCTCTTTCAGAGGGGAAGTGTGTCACGGTGGTGACGGAAGTTCAGATGAGGGGGAAGATGGTAGGATAGTTGTAGGGAAAGAGGGAAATCCTGATGCCACCTGTGGTATTCGGCTAAGGCGGCTAACGCTGCACTGCAGATCCTCTGGGGCGGTGTTAGGGCAGCGGGGATGGTAAAGCTCTCCACAGGTAGAGCTGTGTCCCACGGCAGTTGAGCCGGTGACGGAGATGGTGTTTGCAGTGTGACACAGGCAGCTGTAAAATAACTCCGAGGACACAGTTAGGTGCAGTTTCTGGGTTTTGACTCACAAGTTTCGTGTACACGTTGGTCCACTTAGTGCTGCGTTCTCCGACGGAGGGGTCCGGCAAACTCCCTGGCAGATTGGGTAAAACCTTTCAGGACTCCTCCTTGTGTCTTCCCTCAAGGCCGTGTCTCTGCGCTGAATTCTCCTTACTTTCTCTGCCCTGCGTCTTCACAAGTAGTGCCCCCAGCTGGTAGCCACGGATCTCCTCAGGCGACGTGGGTCAGGCCCCGAGGTCCGTTACTCATACCACTGCCTTTTGGAGGGTGCTTGTGGCTGTGGCTGAGGCACTTAAAGTTACCTCAGCCTTCGGCTTCATAGCTGAGTCCTATAATCCTCCACTATTTTCAGGGGCCGGCTCCCCCACTTTGGCCAGATACTTCCCTTCTGGGATGCGGGCTCCACGGGTGGCCAGTCCCACTACCCGTACCCCTAGGACCCCTTCTTCCCAGTCCAGGAGTATGGACAAGATGCTTCTCCCTTTTCCACCCACAGTCCTCTACAGCAATCCTGCTCTCTCGCTGGTCCTGTCATCGACTGATTAGTTTCTGGAAGGATCTCTTTACCTCAGAACTAGCTCCTCCCACCATCTGTCATCTTTCTCACTCTGATTGGATGCCTATCACTCCACTACCTAAGCTCCTCCCACTCTACCTACCTTCTACACTAACCCCCCACACCCTTTCCTAGCCAGTCTGGGATGAGGCCATCCTCCCAAAGGGTACGCCCTGGTGCCCTGACTAGCTAGTGTGTGTGTTGAGTGCAGTGTTAGGAGTCCTCGGTGGTAATCCCTCCTTACCTGAGGGTGGGATACCACACCTCTGGATGAGGTGCAGTACCTCTGTGGCGACCGGACCCTCAGGGGTGCCACACATACACTGAGTCACAAGCAGAGTGAAGGATGACTCCCATTCTGCAGAGCAGACTGTAGCCTGGTGAGAGTTGTGATGTTTCCTCTGAACTGCACCTGAACTACAGTAAATGATGAAGTGAGTTTCCTTGTCTTCTGCCTTGTTGCTCCGTGCCTTCTACTTGCATCCCAATCTCTGGGGGCAAGCCCTGGTTGGAGAGGGTTAAACATCTGCATTGCCATCACCATCTACTCCCCCAGGGATCATCTGCAGTGCCGGCTATACTACAGTCGAACACTCCAACTGGCGTCACGAATCACTACATAAACTCTATCCCCATTCAATTCTACCCCTTTTACATGACCGCCTGAGGCCACGGACCGGGTCACTGCCACTGTGACATTTCCCATTGAAGTTAATGGGCCCGATGCCGAGTATTCCACATATGTACTTACAATTGCTCATTCTTTGGCTGGTTTTATACTTACCGTATTTTTTCAGGCCGATTTTGTGGCCCCAATAGCTTTCTAAGGGGCCGCAAAATCGGCCTGCAAAAATTCAATGGTGCGCCGTGTGCTGTATTGTTTGAGGGCCGTTTTTGCATCCGTGTTAAAAGATCGAGCTTGCTCGGTCTTTTATATGGTGTACAGACACGGCCCCTTTTTAAATCAATGGGGCCGCAAAAACAAATGGAAGTTTGTTTTTACGGCGCGCCGTCACTTCCGGTTTTGCGGAACGCCGTTTTTTTCCAATACTATTTCCAAACATTTTTTGCGGTCCGTTATTGCGGTACAACACAAAAAATGCGGCGATATGGCCCGCAAAAACGGGCCGCAATAATGGACCGCAAAAAATGCGGTAGGTGTGAAACCAGCCTTATGTTTTCCATTAGGTCTATGACATTACGTGATTAAAACCTGACTAGCTGAATCCTTCTAAGCTCTATGTAGAAACAGGAGGTCAATCTTCCCTGTATGACTCGTGAGTCACTTGAAACATCCATGGAGAGGAGGGAGAAGTTATGTCCGGAGATGTAGAGAGGAATGATTTCTGCATGGAAAAGAGATTTCCTGTTACTACATAGAGCAGAGAAAGAAGAATTAGCTGGGTCGAAAGGCAAAGTGTGCACTTGTAAGTATATAATATGATGATTGCAATTTATTAAGAGGATAAAAGCTTTCTTGGGAGGAGTGCTTCATTAATGAAGTAAAAGGAGACAATAATATAAAACCCTACTGAAATATACGGTATATTATTAAAAATGCTTTAAAATGTAGTGATGAAAGCCCTGGCCCTTTATGTTTGGGTGACTGTAGTCTCTGAAGTGAGGCTCTCCACTGTCTAAATGTTTTCACAGCTATGTAAGAATTCTTGATTCTGAGCTGGGAGATATCACTGCGCAGGGAGGAAACTGTGAGTGTCCAGCATGTGAACCGAGATCTGTGCTGCTGCTTACACCATTCTGGATGAAATTATTGTATATATGAAGAGAAGTAAAAATGTTTCCTGTATATTATGAAGCATCAGGGGCAGAAAAAAGAGTGTAACAACAAAGGAAAATTCTGTCACTGCCTTCTCTGTGAGTTGTGGCTGACTGTGTGTATGTAGTAGCTCAGAATATAGCTTTACAGCAGCAATATCCTCCCCATGACAAGAAGCTGTTTATGCAAAACAACCCTTTTGAAGCAACTGTATCCTCTACTAGCTGGCTGCATTATACACAGGGGCATCTTATCACATGTCTGATAACTAATATTCTGTATGTTGTAAACTTCTGGTTTCTGCTTGGATTTGAGGAACAATTTTCATCTGATTTGCTAACGACACATTTGAGGGAAGTCTTGGAATTTCATTCCCAAGTTTTTCATAAATGAAAGGTCCCATTTATGCCTCGAAAGCCCCTTTATCAAACTTCTTACAGCAGATCTCATATGCCATAACCTATTCTTTCTTTATTACTAATCATGCACGACCTGTTATGTACATTTCTAAGGCTAGTTTCACAATAGCGTTTTTTTGCGCTGCACCTCGTGCGCATACCAAAGGCATGCAAAAACGCATCATGCGTTTTGCATGCCTTTGCTGTTTTTTGCGCATGCGATTTAACCAGTTTATCACCATGTTAACTGAAAAAACGCATGCGATTTTAATGTCCTAGCGCACGCGTGCGTTCCCATAGACTGTAATGCTGTTTTTTTGCGCATTCCGTGCGCTAACGTGCGCATGTGTTTTTTTGAGACAGGTTGGACGGACCAAAAATGCAACAGGTTGCGTCCAGCGCGCCTAGGCGCACACTACAAAAAACGCATGCGCACGAAAACGCATACGAACGCGCACATGCGCTAGACCATGTGCACCCATGTTAAATATAGGGGAGCAATGTGCATGCGCACGATAACGCACAAGGCGCAGCGCTAAAAAATGCAAGTGTGAAACCAGCCTTACATGGAACACATTTCCTAAACTATTAGACTCATGGCATAAAATACTTTGTATGGATAAAAATAAGCATTAAATTGCTAAATCCGTAATTTCTTTTTTCCACATGTGTTGATTTAAAAAAAGTATTGGATCTATTTTTTATGAAACCTGTGATATGTGATTTACCCGGGGATCACACAGACTTGAGACTGCTGCAGTCAATCACTAGAATCAGCAGTGACTAAGGTCAGATGTCTAGTGTGAGGACATCATGGATGGATCAGTAAGTTTCTGGTTTGGTAAGAGGAGTATGGTTTCTTTATTTTAAATCATTTTGAAGTATTTTTAAAATAAATTTGTCTGGCTGGATAACCCCTTTAAGTCCTACACATCCATACCATTTTGATAACAGTGTGTGGATAACAGCTGAATAACAGCATGGTGCACCTATCTGCTTGTCTTTGTGAAACACATTTTGTAGCTTGCATTTTTTATTGAAGGTCATTCAAGTAGTTACGACAAATTTGTGGATTTGAAGTAACGTAAGAAAAAAAAAAACCCTGAAGAAATCAGATCCATACTGTCAAAAGAAAGTACTGAATTCCACCCAAAAAATACAAATTTACTCTCCTTCGAAATAACATCAAAGCCCCATTTTCTTAGATTAATTTCAACCTTGTAGAGTGTAAAGCCTTATTCAGACGTCGTGGAATTACCAGACATTCATAGAAAAAAAATCTGTATAGAAATGCAGGTTTTCAAATACATACGGTAATTTGACATTTTATTTTTCTGAAATACTTTATACTTTTATTGTGAATTTAACCTTTGCAATGCATAGACTTAAATCCATGGCAAATCCACAGGAAAAAAATCTGGGAAACGTACCCTAAAACTATACAATTTTTAATAAAAAGACAAATAAATAAATCACATGCTGTAATATAACCAATAATTAGAACTGTTTTCATTCGAAGAAGTCGGAAAAGTCATTGAACATGCATATTTTGAGAAAATCCCAGCAAGTTCTGAGGGAAGGTTATAAATTATATATGCTATACACGATGAAATAGACTACATGCTTTGCTAAATTACAGGATATCAGAAAACCAGAACCAAAAAAAAAGAATGGCGGAATGAACTGAACATACACAGTATATACGGTATGTATTCACAGAAGTATAGAAATGTCCCCTGTTCTTCTCCCACTACGGTTACGTACAGCAATCCTCTTTCATTACCAGAAGGAAATGATAGTGGCTGATGCATGGAAGGAATTTGTCCTGGAGAAATACACCATTTCTTGTGGTGTCAGGTGTCGCTGTCACATGAGACATGAAGGTTCTTTTCAATCATTTTGTCATTTTTATTTTCACTAACTCACCGATCCGCAAGAGGGGATGATCATACTGTATATTAAAATATGTCTGTCGCACATTGTAGAGTAATGGTGAAGAAAAGCAGCCTCAGCAAATGGAAGGGCATAAAAGCAAAAAAATTAAATTCTGCAAAACTATAATCTGCTAACATTATTTTTAAGATGCACAAAAAAGTGGTCATTTCTATAATGACAGGCGATCTAAAAGTGACACGCACATAACATAAAAAACTATTACTGTCTCTAACCCCACCCAATTATCACCTTGCCTCTCAATAAAGAGAAATTGTAAGGACTGGTATAATTAAAGGGTTATTCCCATCTCCAAGATCTTATCCCAATATATAGTAGATGTAATAATAATAATATTAGCAAGTACCTTCAATTAGAAATATAGTATAGCTCTTCTGATTCGCTATGTCGCTTACCCCATGAGCAGGGCATTGCAGTAATTTAGGTATCCATTGTTATGACCCCTAACAGCTGACTAGCTGTCACTATATGGGTGGTCAAAACCATGGCTATCTAAGCTACTGCAATACCATGGAGGTATTTATAAAATTGGAGGTATCTGCTAAAATTATTATTACTACACCTACTACAGATTGGGATAGGATCTTAGAGATGGGAATACCCCTTTAACAACTTCATGATCTAAGACATATTGGTACATCATAGGTCGTGTTTCCTCCTTTGATGTGGGCTCCGGCATCTTTTCCAGCACATGACTGATGATTTAATCAGCTGTCATGTGCCAATAACAGACGCTGGCGGAATCGCGATCCACTCACGGCTGTTAGCATATTAAATGCCCCTGTTAAATGGCACTCCTGTCACATGATCTTGGGGCGCCGATGGCTTGGCATGACAACCGAGGGCCTGCAGAAGACCCCCTTGCTTGTTATTGCTGATCTGCTATGAATGACAAACCAGGGCTGGCATTCATAGGAGATGATGAATCCAGCGACACATACAGTAGCAGGACTGAGATCCTGATATGTGCAACACAAGTGATCAGACAATCACAGTTTCAAGTCTCCTAAGGAAACTATTGAAGAACTGCTCAAATAAATAAAGGGAGCATTTAACAGAATATATCTCCAAGTAAATCAAACTTCTGTGAAATCAAACTGTCCACTTAGGAAGCAACACTGATTGACAATCAATTTCACATGCTGTTGTGCAAATAGAATAGACAACAGATGGAAATTATTGGCAATTATCAAGACACTCAATAAAGGAGTGGTTCTGCAGGTGGAGACCACAGACCACATCTCAGTACCAATGCTTTCTGGCTGATGTTTTGGTCACTTTTGAATGTTGGTTGTGCTTTCACACTCGTGGTAGCATGAGACGGACTCTACAACCCACATAAATGAAGAGTATTAATGTTGGGAACAACCTATCAAACAGTAACTGATTGTAAAAATAAGTAGGTCCTGGCATGGAGAGGGGTTATATCCTTTGAGAACAATGATTTATGCATGGTGAAATCCAATATTCCTGATCCTTCATTGTACTGACATCTGCAAAGTCACTCCTGTTGAAATCAGCAGTTCTCCCAACATTAATCTGTTCACATGTTCAGTATTCATCCATTAGAAAGGATCCAACAGAAGTCTGTTGACAAAAAAGTTGTGCAGCACAATATTTTTGTCCGTCTTAGGCCTCCAACACGTTCGTGTTTCCAGTACACATGGTATCTGTTTTTTTTCACGGAAAACACGCATACTCATTATAACCTACAGGGCTGCTCACATGTCCGTGTTTTTACATGGCATCAGTGTGCATGTGCTGTACATGTTTAACATTGAAAAATATAGGAGAAACTTAGTAATTTAGTTATTTCTTTGGCCACCTGTGAAAAGCACTGATGACGCACGGAAGGTAAAAATGTACACGCTGATGACACATGGATGGCACAACCAGACACAATGATGACACACTGATGAAATACGCCTGATGAAAATGTCAGACGACACCGGTACCAGTTTTTCACGTATGTGTTTTATACGAAAAAAGTCGATTCCAGCTGTAACCATTTTTTAACACTTAAGTCTATGGAAAACAGATCCCTTAATTAGCCATCCGTTTTTCTGTTATTTAAAAAGAATACGGTATTTGCTAACTTGATGAGTTTCAAATAGAAGAAAACAAATGGCTATTTAACGGATCCCTTTTTCATAAACTTCCATGTTGAAAACTAGATTTAGCTTAAAATCAGTTTTAGGCTATGTCCACACGATCCGTAACCGGCAGCACTTTGAATGCAGCACATGTCTGCTGCATACAAAGCTCTGCCGGCTTTTGAACACAGGTGATTCCGAAAGTTCAATGAACTGTGCAGAATCACCGCGTCTTATACAGTGCACTGGCATCTCCGCAAGATATATAGACATGCTGCGGTCTGGAAAAACGTGTCACATGTCCGTCTCCGCAGGGAAGCCGCGGGTGCCATTGCGCACATGGGATTTCATGAAATCCCATCCACTATGCTGTAATATCTGGCCGCTGCACGTTGGACGCTGCGGATGTGCGCAGCGCCGAACCCACAGCGTTTACTGACCGTGGGAACATACCCTAAGGCTATGTGTGCACGTTGCATACTTGCTTACAGAAATTTCTGCAAGATTTCTGCACCTCTTGGCAGCAAAAATGCTACTGAAAAATATGCTGCGTTTTTCTTGCATTTTTGCATGCATTTCTTTTTCCTGTGCATTCAATGGGTCAAAAACGCAGGCAAAAACGCAAAAAGAACTAATGCTACAGAAAAAATGCACTCCAAATACAGGCGGAAATTTACTGATCATGTGCACAACACTTCAGGATTGTCACTGAATAAGCTTGCGTAAGTATTCCGTTGCATTTTTGGACAAAAATGCAGAGAAAAAGCATCAAATACGCAACATGCGCACATCGCCTTAGACTGACAAGATTGTTGGACCTGCTCTAATGATTACTGAACATGTGAACATAGCCTAATGGTTACCGTCCACTTAAGAGTCATGAGGCAGCCAGTAAATAAAATCCCATATCTATCTCTTTGCTTCAGTTACTATGTAACAATAAGGCTGTGTGGAAAAGTCCGCGTTTTTAGCTATTTTCTATGTGTCTGGGGACGCGTGGAAAAAAACACACATCAAAAACACGCTTTTTTGCACAAACAACACGTGGAAAAAAACGTGCGTTTTCTGGGAAGGAGTCCTGTTTTCATGCAGAAATTTTCTGCATACGTGGGCACATAGCCTAAGGATCATTGTAGCACTACTCCAAATCTAAACAAATATGAAGATATCATCCTATCGCCCAATGAATAGGAATATCGTTGTCTGGATTTCCTGTCCTGCACATATCAGACATAAGATCATTGTTCGGATGTAGAATAGGTATTGCATTGTAAACATAACAGCTAACAGTTCACTAACCACTGTACTGCGTAGGAGTGATACATCGTTCTCATCACACTGGTGTAATGTAGGTCTTTGTCTCAGTAATTTAATATTAAGCCTTGGAAAAAGCCTTTACAGGAAAAATGATGTAAAAAAATATTTAAATTCTTTTATGCTCAAATACATCAACATATGTCAATCAATTCCAAGGAATACTGTCTGGACCATTACTCAAGCTAAGATTGAATTGCTTCCGAGTTCAAAAATCTTTTCAAGGATATTAAAAAAGAAATTAGAAAAACTTGTTTTTTATTCCACATGATTGAAATTCAATGACATTTGATAAGCTGAACACCTTGACTAGTGCTTTAATTTCCTAAGTTAAATGGTGCATATAGTGGCATCAAACTGGGTGAAAGCCTAAATTACTAAGTCCATGTAATTAACCAAAGAAATGGAAGAATTTGTTTGACATAGCTTAATGTCTAAAACAGAGAAGAAAAGCTATATAGCAGATATATAGCGTGCCTAAATATACATTTCTATACGGTTTAGAGTAAGTCTGTGGATAAATCTTTGAGTTTGTAAAATAAAAAGATAACAAAACATACCCAATCAGCAAAGAAGACACTGCCATGTAAAGAACTTCATCTGCTCTAACAATAATCGCTGGTGCATATGAAACATCACCCAGAGCATCAAACTGGGTGAAAGCCTAAATTACTAAGTCCATGTAATTAACCAAAGAAATGGAAGAATTTGTTTGCCATAGTTTAATGTCTAAAACAGAAGAGAAAAGATATATAGCAGATATATAGCGTGCCTAAATATACATTTCTATACGGTTTAGAGTAAGTCTATGGATAAATCTTTGAGTTTGTAAAATAAAAAGATAACAAAACATACCCAATCAGCAAAGAAGACACTGCCATGTAAAGAACTTCATCTGCTCTAACAATAATCGCTGTCCTAACCCTGTTATGTTCTTCACCCTGTTCATGCCATTTTTATTTTACACGCCTCAAATAACAAACATAGGAAAATGGCTTACTTGTGTTCCGTTATCAGATTATCCCCTTCCTCCTCCTTTAACTTTAAGTTTCCTATCTCTTCCGTTCATAAAGTATTCCTAAGAGAGAAAATAAAATATTATTACCCATATATATTTATATACATATCACATGATGAAATGTGTGCATGGCTGATTGTTTAGTCTGGATGTCAATAGCCCATAGTATTCTATATAGACCCATAACTAAATGCATTTTAACTTGCAATAAAGTTTAAAAAAAGACTGAAAACGCCTCGCACCTCGAATATGCAGTTATGTAGTGTTCACAGGAGACTACTTTTGTTGGTGTACACACTATATTATGTATTGTGTAGCGGTTTCCTGATAATTATGTGCGAACGAGGAATTTATTTTGTTCCACTCCATAAAAACGTCCGTATTGGCTTGGTGTTTATGGGAAAAGGGTAGGTTTATTTTCCCTTGGAAGAGGCTATAACTTAAGTGTTAGCTTGTCTTTTAAATGTTTTGGAAATGATATTGCATAAAACCATCCCAAATGGCACAATAAACCATATCAATGTGTTCTTATGTGTTTTATGATCGTACATTTGGACTGAAAACTACAGAATAGATTATAGGGGTGAGTGGAGTTTTTTTATACTGGTGCCAAAAGAAAATTAGGTAACATTGGATAATAATGAAGTCATCAAGAACAAGCCATTACATACAATGAAGGTCCATTAAGTATGAATGGGAAAATAGCAATAAAAAATATGCAAATGTGTAATTAATTAGCCTAAGTTAACTTAATTAAATAAAAACAGTAAAAAAAATATGTGTGAGACTGTATACAATCCACATATACACTTTCACATAATGCTACATTTACAAGGAAATATGGCAGTCTTTTATGCTGCTAGAGTTCCCATAGTCCAATATAAAAGTGAAGTCATACTTCTCCGAGTCGCAACAATTCATCAAAAAAGGATAATCATTACATACAGGCTGAGTTGACAGGAAAGAACGTCAACACAAGTCAATAGAAAACAACCTTAAACAATTAGGGGGCATTTACACTGAAGGATAATCATGAACGAGCGTTGTAAAAAGTGTATGTTTCATGATTATCTTACTGTAAATAGTCCGCCGATCACCTGAAGAACAAGCAAAATGCTCATTCATTGGGGTAAAATGATCTTTTGTGCAGCCCAGAAGGTCATTGTTCTCAGTGGTGCATCATCCTGTATAAAGAGGACCAGCACTGCTGAGCACTATGACAGCCTATATGCACTGATAGAAAGAACACCGTGAGCACAACTCAAAATGGTGCTAAGGTTAGGTTCCCAAACCGTTAAAGCAACAAATATGAACCTAGCACTCAACTTAAAGGTATTTGTAAGGCGGTTTATTGTAGTACACGAAAAAAGACATTTCGGTCAACGTGACCTTCTTCAGTTACGTGTGGTATATAGATTGTGTAGAGCTTATAGGCATCTATCAGAATGGACAATGGTGCTTTAGGCATTGAGGAGAATGATCTCTCTAAGGTAATGAGCTTGTCAGTATATAGGAGAGGGGCAAACGTGCCTCAAGATGCGGTGTCCATATTTGTTAGCCTATATGCACTGACTGATCTTGTATAGATCACTCAGTACACATTGTGTACTTTGGTCTGATTGTGTAAACAGGCTTTCAAATGACTGCCAATTGGCAAAAGTTTAGGTAAGTTGACCTTTATGCAACGTAAATATCTAGCCATACTGGCTACCTGATTCCCAAGGTTTGTTTGGCCCTCCATTAAGCTACACTACAAAAGTATGACAAGCATGGCTGGCTGTAATGGTGTAAATCACATAGATGTTGAATACTAAAGCAATTTATAGTAGATCAAAAATCTGGCAGTCTAACAGATAAATGAAGGCTTGGCAGTAAAAGTAGTACCAGCTAAAAATTATATTGTAGGAGGACTATTTCTTACATTTTGCACTGGGCCTCTTCACTCATTGAAATCTTAATGTTGCGGCTTACAATTACATTTTTGAAAATTGTATATGGCATGCTTTAATTGTAACAGGGTAAGACCATTTCATTTTCTGAATAACAACACTACCATGTGCAAAATGAGGGCCATAAAAATGGCATGTTCATTATTTTGAGGGAGAAAATTAGTAGCGTTCACATATCACCAACACCTTTGACATCAATTGAAACATAAGTCCCCATAATTCTTATTGCGCTGTTTTTTGTGTGCAAAAGTTTGGCTTTTAGGCATTTTTAGATTTGTTGCTAAATAGATTATTAATACGCCATTTTGTGCAGTTTTTTGGGTGCTTATTATTCTTTTGGTATTCATGACAATGCAAGTACTTTTATTCACTCTGAAAAAAAAACAGCTTAACTCTGTCTTTCTAAAGAAAGAAAAGACGGTCAGCACAGTGCAATGTCAGGTTAAACCAACTATTATATTGTATGGGTCGTAGAGTCAAGACCACAGCGAGAAAACAAGCAGAGGGAGATAGAGAGATAATGCTTGGTTTTCTAACAAGTCTTTTACTTCACCCCAGAGATGGATTTACATACACACTGCTCAGTAGTGCAGTATAATATCCTCTATGCTACTTCTGCTTCTGTCTGTGTGCAAACTAAGAAATGAAGAGCTGCAATCCCTTGTCTGTATTTGGTATATATGTAAGACATCAATACAGCTATTCTCCATGCACCAGCTCAGAAATAATTACAATTTAGAGGTAAATTCTTCATATGAGAAAACTTGAAAAAATGCAGCATACAAGTCATTTATTGACCATATATAGTTACTGTATGTCTCCCGTCATCTGATATTGAAAGGTTACTTGAAAGTATAGTTACCAAAAACACAAAAGCCTTAACCAATATAATTATCCAATGCTTCCCTTTGTGGCTAAAAAGGATATCTTTGAAGCAGTGCTCAAGATTTTGAAATGGCAAGTGAGACTGAGGGACTTACATGTTTTTTTGGTAACAAAAATGTCTATCTTATATGTGTTATTTAGATGTACAGTAAAGTGCGGTCACTGATATTAATTATCCAGATATTAGAAATCCCACTGAAAATGGGATAAAACTTAGTTTTTAATATATAAAAATATAAACAACCCCACAGGTGATATACTATGACAAGTACCCTAACTTCAAATCCTATATGACTAGCCAGTCCATGGGTAGATGACTAAGGGTACCGTTACACTTAGCGATGCACCAGCGATCCCAACAACGATATGGATCGCTGGTGCATCGCTAATTGGTTGCTAGTGAGCTGCCACACAGGCAGATCTCACCAGCGACATAGCAGGGGTCGGGGGTTGCTACTTACCTGTCAAATGCGGCGATCCTGACGTCCTCCCGCCCGCGTCCACATGTTGATCATCGGCGCCACAGGAAGTCCAGCAGGAAGCGCCCGACGAGAAATGGTCCAGGACCTTCTCGCGCGATCAGCGATAGCCAGCGGGGGAGCCGGTCGGAGGTAAGTATCACATGTAGCGATATCGCTAGCAATATCGCTGCTACGTCACAAAACCAGTGACGCTACAGCAATATTACTAGCGATATCGCTATGTGTAACGGGCCCTTAACACGTACAAAGGCAAACATTTATCCTCATTCTCTCTATGATACTTATCTCATGTACTGAGCAAATAGCAACCATAAGTCACTGGATGGTGCAAAGTTAGTATAAGGTCTCTACGAGTGTCATCATTCCTAAAGTAGACGAATCATCAGGAGCTATCTATTACAACTGCCTTTATAACTGCCTTGACCATACAGCCCATTTTTCTTCTAGTGCCTCCTTATTGTGCATCTTGAAACAGCCACACCGCTAGTTTTCAGAGAGTCCACTATTTCAGCTGATGTTATTCGTGGCTATTTCTTTGCATCCCAAACAATTTTCCTGGCACTTGTCACAAGTCACAGGTGAGGATGTTACCTTTAGTAGCCATTCAAACCTATTTGTGCCAACTTCTGTGTATGTTATCACGGCCAAAATCACCAGAGTATGTGTACTTTTTAACTTGGTAATTTGGATGTTTTGGGTTGTCATTATGATTTATAAAGAGAAAACACAGTAGTTTGACAATAAATGACGTCACCTAACCACTAACCATGAGTAGAGAAAAAAGTTTTGGTGCTATCATTCATATTCTATGAAAAAAGGCCAAAAAAAGCAAAAATTATGCCTGGGTATGTAAACTTTTGAGTACAACTTGTGGTGCAGTGACCACTGTGACAGCTAGGGGGCGTTGTATGGGTCATGCACACAGGCATATCCATGTTGTAATGGAGGTAGGATGAACGCCAGGATGGTAAATGACCGTTATGTATCCCAGGGTGGGTGGCCCTGGGATGGAAGCTTGAACATGTGCTAATTAGCAGAGGTACTGCTGAGGTTTTGTAACAATGTATCAGGGAGAGCTTCCAGGTGGCTGGTGAGACAGGTGGGAACAGTCAGCTAAAAACCCACCCAGGGGCATGTGGCTAAACACCCATAGTAAGCATGTATATGTGGGAGTATGGCTGGGTGTCTGAGATAGAACCTGCAATGAGGTCATACCCATGTGATCCGGTGGGCGTCGCTACGAACCATATAAGGTGACCAGGGTAGGTCAAATGGAGTGAGTGCCTGGATCTGATTCGTCTGTTTGGAAGGTCCCGGAAGGCCGACGTGCTATAAGGTCTGCTGCCTTCCTGAAGTGCACATGCGGAGGCCGCTGACCGGGTGAGGCCGTTGTGTAATGGCCTGTGTGTATGGGACAGTCCCCAGTAGGGAATGGAAGTCCGCAGCGAGAAGCAACTAAGAGTTAACCCGGACAGGGGGAATTAACCGAGAGACTGCAGAGGCTGCTTGCTGGACTAAGCACCGCCTGTGCGAACACAGGGCTAAGGGAGCGGAGCTCCATTGTGAATATTCGTTTGGTCTGCTATAAGACTGTGATCGTGTCTTCATGCTGCATTGGTTTATGCCGTGTATAATAAACCGCATAGACGTTTTTGTGGAAAAGCCTGTGCCGGACCTGGTTTATCTGCGGCCAAATGAGTGTCCCCCAATACACTCAGTGAGCGCTACCTTACAAACTGTATATCCACTGTGGGGTTATTTATATTTGTACATATTAAAAGTTGAGTTTTATCAATTTTTCCAGAGAGATTTGTACACTATAGTATGGTAATATGATGCAACAGAAAAATGCATATAACGAATAAAAATAATAAATTTTTCCATTTTCTTCCCCAATTCTCCAGATACATCTTAGATCTTTCAGTATTTTCTCTATATCTTGTCCAAATGTAACATTATAGTAACAGGTTACAACCTCTGCAACAATGGCATTGTCTGTTTGTCTTGTTTTCAAGTTTACTCTAAGAATACAGATGACAGTCATCTTGATAAGAATGTATCATGAGACAGGAAGATTCCGGACATTCTGTTTCCTATGTATCTTTATCTACTTTCCTTGTTTATTTTTCTGCAGCTAGGTTTGAGCTTTTAATATTAAAATTGAGTGAGTTTGGGTGATGGTGAAGAAATATCCAATCAACAATTGATTCAAGAAATTTGGGTTATGACTGGCATAAACTTGGGACACCGAAGAGGGCGCTTCTTTTATGTTGGTGGATTGCTTAAAGAATAGAAGGCAGTATTTTGTAGTAGAAATGCATTGCATCAAGCACACATGATGACGGCAATAATCGCATGTTTAGCATTAGCTCTCTTATAAAATCAAACAGTTGTAAAACCTGTTTTAATGAATAAGTTCTGTATATCATCATTAAACCTTAGCAAGAAAAATCTCTGACTTGCATCAATGCTTCCTGAAATTGGCTGACTCAAAAGAGTATTGGCAAGGGAACTCAACTGATCCTTGAATCATTGTTAGAGTAAGTTGTGAAAATAATACATTATGGCTAAGGATGTCACCTTAAATTTTTAAGTATTGTTCCTCTTCTAAAACAGGGTGAGATCATGGATTGTTGGTGAGTAATTTATGTAGGTGTATATCTTTAAACACTTCAAAAACATTATTATTTGGCTGCTGATCGTCTTGTTTATGATTAAATAACCCACTTCTACAGAAGTCTGGCAATGACTCTCATAAAGATCACAAAAGCCAAGGTTTCCTGTGTGTGAAGGAGTCAGGAGAGATAGCTGTAAGAGGAATGACTCTGCAGAACCATGGTTCATCCAAAATACATCGTGCAGTAGGAGGGACTTGAGTTGCATTGGTTATGAACATCTAAAAGTACACAAGGGACAAAATCGGAGTCCTGAAGTAAATCATTATTTTATAGAACAGTTACCTTGTAAGGAATAAATAAAGGTGCCAATGAAGAGTTCATCGTGCTAAAAGAGGTGATACATTTCTTTAATTTAGCACCATAAAATGTTGATGACAGGCATTGGTATGTTAGGGGCAGAACGTACCATGGATGTAATTTTATATAAGCAACACATTGATTTGCATATATCTATGTATATATAGACCCACAAGCCCTATGGCTGTGTGCACACGCTGCGGATTCCGCAGCGGTTTTGGCCGCTGCGGACACGCAGCAGTTTTAGCTGCGGTGTACAGTACCATTCATTTGAATGGAAAAACAAAAAACGCTGTGCCGACGCTGCGGAAAAAACCGCGCGGATTTGCTGCGGTTTTGAATCCGCAGAAAGAATTGCATGTCAATTCTTTCTGCGGAAACCGCTGCGGGTTCCTATCTCCACCATTGTGGAGATAGTGAATCCGCAGGACCAAACCGCAGGCAAAACCGCAGATAATCCGCAGGTCTTTGGACCTGCGGATTATCTGCGGTTTTTGCAAAATCCGTGCAGATTAATCCGCAGCGGAATCCGCAGCGGAATCCGCAGCGTGTGCACACAGCCTAACATCCAAGTTGGACGAAATAAGGACTGATTGTCACATCGTCATGTATAAGGGGGGGAAGGCAAAAAGCCAAAAAATGGACAATCAAATAGTCCATGCTTGTTAATACAAATACCTTATATACTCATGTATAAGTCGAGATTTTCAGCACATTTTTTTAGTGCTGAAAATGCCCCCCTCGGCTTATATACGAGTCACGGTCCCAGAAAGCCAGTGGGGAGGGGGAGGGGAGCGGCAGAGCAGCAGCAGGTGCCGGCGGCTGTGACATCATACTCACCCTCCTCGTGCCATCGCTGAACGTCCCTGCATCTCCGTTGTCCCGGTGTGGCAGCACTTCCCCTGTGCTGAGCGGTCACGTGGTACCGCTCATTAAGGTAATGAAAATGCACACGTCTCCACTCCCATAGGTGTGGAGCGCATATTCATTACCTTAATGAGCGGTACCACGTGACTGCTGAGCACAGGAAGAGCTACCGCCGGGACAACGGAGATGTAGGGACGTGCAGCAACGGCGCGAGGAGGGTGAGGAGGATGGAGGGGGACGAGGGAGCCGAGCCATGCATACTTGGTCAATAAGTTTACACAGTTTTCCATGGCAAAATTAGGTGCCTCGGCTTATACTCAGGTCGGCTTATACTCAAGTACTGTATACACGGTAACTTCATTAAGTACTGAAAATAGGCATGAATAGGCGAGAATTATAATTAGACATACCGGTACATATACAGCTATACATGTAGGTGGCACATGGGACTATATGGGCAAATTATATTTACACACATAGCTTTCATATTAGTCACAGTGGCTTAGGAATATAAGGAAAGAACCAGTCCACAGTATGATGTCAAGGTGAGGTACCAGCAAATACTGGTGAATAGCAGAGTAAATAGCGAGACTAGGCAGAGAAGATCAAGGCCTATAAACAAATTGTAAAAGTATAAGATATATTCTGATCACTCATTACCTGAGCAATTCACCCGCAGAGGCCCAATTGTCCATCCGCCCTTTAATTTAGCTAGAATAGTATTTTTTGGAATTTTGTGATTTCCGATTTTAATTGAAAGACATTTTAGGAGAAAGCCACACAAATCCCTTCTAGAATTAATGTGTCCAGCATCAAAGTGTTCTTGGTCTGCATTAGTTCCAAACCTAAAACATCAGCAATCAAACTATCAACCCCCATCTCTAACAATGAAGTGAAATACTGCGCTCCATGAGACAAGATTAATGAGAGAGGGTTTGTATGCATTCTAGTCCCATGGTTCATTGATTTTTAAATCTATGTCTGTGTGTCCCCCTTCACTTAGACAGCCTTTCAGCCAGGGCTCCAGCAGACTCTACTGAGCTTCAAGCACAAATTTCTGGAAGTACAGAGAAATGCTTGCCATATAATCCCTCCTGACTATTTAGGTCAGAAAGTGTGAAGCAGAATTGCTCTGGCTCAAATAAATGTTAAAGCGGATGACTGGTTATTACTCACACACAGTAAGCGAAGAAGTAAAATTTCATGAAAGCAGCATTTAACATTTGTAAATAAATTTGTAAATAAAGACAAATATCCAGCAATAAATGTCACAATGGAAAAACAACTGGATGTTTCTGCTTAGCTGAGTACTAAATGTAGAATGGTCAGCAATGGTAAACAGCTCTCCAGTCCATCAAATGGCTCCTGATTGAGGAGCATGTGACCGAAACTGTACATCGGTCTCTTCAATAGTTAAGCAGTTTTTTCATGTGAGGTTTTCAATTGGAGAAGACCGATGTACATGTCTGGTCACATGCTCCTTCACCAACAGCCATTTTATGGACAAGAGAGCTGCTCGGTCTATGAGGAAATCTGTACTAACAGGGGCAGGAGAAGAACTTGTCTTACTTATATAACACATAGCAACGAAAAATCCAAAAAAACAGACGTCCAATATTAAAAATAAAATAAATATTTTATTCACAAAATCAATAATACACAAAAATGATGGGGAACAAATACCAAACAGAAAGGGCAAAAACTAGGAACCCATATAGCACCACAGTATAATCAATACAATAAAAGAGCCATAGTGTTTAAAAATAATTTATACAAAAAAATATATAATAATAAATATTTAACCAGGTATGTGAAAAAAGTCAATTCACAGCAATATATTCATAATACTTATAGTGCAAAGTGCATAAACTGTTAACATATTAATAAGATTTGTGAAAAAAACACTGATAAAGTGCTATTATAGCCAAAGTGTATAATACATATGCCGGCATATACGGTAAAGGCACAATGGCCACATAGATAAGGGAGCATATATATAGGCTTGCATGCTTATAAAATGTATGTTATACCACAGATAGAACGTTATCTGTTAAGAAGAGGCATATGCAGGAATGCAAAATAGAGGCACAATGGCCACTTAAAACGCCTCTCTAAAGTGCATGACGCCATAAATAAAGCAAATAAGTGCCCAATAAATACCTGGTGTAAGTGGTGCAGGATTCCTAGGATGCTCCCGACCCCGACGTGCGTTTCGGAGTCTGCCTTCGTCACCCCGACGAAGGTAGATGCTGAAACGCGCGTCTGGGTCGGGGGCATCCTAAGAATCCAGCACCACTTACACCAGGTATTTATGGGGCACTTATTTGGTTTGTCCGTCTTTATTTATGGTGCCATGCACTTTAGAGAGGCATTTTAAGTGGCCATTGTGCCTTTATTTTGCATTCCTGCATATGCCTCTTCTTAACAGATAACGTTCTATCTGTGGCATAACATACATTTTATAAGCATACAAGCCTATATATATGCTGCCTTATCTATGTGGCCATTGTGCCTTTACCGTATATGCCGGCATATGTATTATACACTTTGGCTATAATAGCACTTTGTCAGTGGTTTTTTCACAAATCTTATTAATATGTTAACAGTTTATGCACTTTGCACTTTAAGTATTATGAATATATTGCTGTGAATTGACTTTTTTCACATACCTGGCTAAATATTTATTATTATATATTTTTTTGCATAAATTATTTTTAAACACTATGGCTCTTTAATTGTATTGATTATACTGTGGTGCTATATGGGTTCCTAGTTTTTGCCCTTTCTGTTTGGTATTTGTTCCCCATCATTTTTGTGTATTATTGATTTTGTGAATAAAATATTTATTTTATTTTTAATATTGGACGTCTGTTTTTTCGGATTTTTCGTTGCTATATGATTTAAGTTCCGATGTGTCCTTTTTCTCATTTAGTCCAATTGTGCATTCTATTTTGATAGTTCTTGGCTATATTCTATTATATACACTCACTGGCCACTTTATTAGGTACACCATGCTAGTAAGGGGTTGGACCCCCTTTTGCCTTCAGAACTGCCTCAATTCTTCGTGGCAGAGATTCAACAAGGTGCTGGAAGCATTCCTCAGAGATTTTGGACCATATTGACATGATGGCATCACACAGTTGGCGCAGATTTGTCGGCTGCACATCCCTGATGCGAATCTCCCGTTCCACCACATCCCAAAGATGCTCTATTGGATTGAGATCTGGTGACTGAGGAGGCCATTTGAGTACAGTAAACTCATTGTCATGTTCAAGAAACCAATCTGAGATGATTCGAGCTTTATGACATGGCGCATTATCCTGCTGAAAGTAGCCATCAGATGTTGGGTACATTGTGGTCATAAAGGGATGGACATGGTCAGCAACAATACTCAGGTAGGCTGTGGCGTTGCAACGATGCTCAATTGGTACCAAGGGGCCCAAAGAGTGCCCAGAAAAAATTCCCCACACCATGACACCACCACCACCAGCCTGAACCGTTGATACAAGGCAGGATGGATCCATGCTTTCATGTTGTTTACGCCAAATTCTGACCCTACCATCCGAATGTCGCAGCAGAAATCGAGACTCATCAGACCAGGCAACGTTTTTCCAATCTTCTACTGTCCAATTTCGATGAGCTTGTGCAAATTGTAGCCTCAGTTTCCTGTTCTTAGCTGAGAGGAGTGGTACCCAGTGTGGTCTTCTGCTGCTGTAGCCCATCTGCCTCAAAGTTCGACGCACTGTGCGTTCAGAGATGCTCTTCTGCCTACCTTGGTTGTAACGGGTGGCAATTTGAGTCACTGTTGCCTTTCTATCAGCTCGAACCAGTCTGCCCATTCTCCTCTGACCTCTGGCATCAACATGGCATTTCCGGCCACAGAACTGCCGCTCACTGGATTTTTTTTCTTTTTCGGACCATTCTCTGTAAACCCTAGAGATGGTTGTGCGTGAAAATCCCAGTAGATCAGCAGTTTCTGAAATTCTCAGACCAGCCCTTCTGGCACCAACAATCATGCCACGTTCAAAGGCACTCAAATCACCTTTCTTCCCCATACTGATGCTCGGTTTGAACTGCAGGAGATTGTCTTGACCATGTCTACATGCCTAAATGCACTGAGTTGCCGCCATGTGATTGGCTGATTAGAAATTAAGTCTTAACACACAGTTGGACAGGTGTACCTAATAAAGTGGCCAGTGAGTGTATATATCTATTTTTATATGAATGCACATACGCCTTGGATCTTTGTTGCATTACTTATATAATAGTAAGTGTATACAAAATCATGTCCTCAATACATCTGATAAAATAAAGATGTGACCAACCTCTGGCCAGCGGTGGACAGTGTAACACAGGGGTTATAGGCAGCAAATTGGTGTAACATTTTTAATGAAACCCAATTGCAAAAAAATATTTTCTAGCCCTAACGGCACACATTTGAGTAAGAAAAAAATGGTCCACAAAATATGGATACTGCTTTTTATTTGTTCTCAGTCTATTTCTCTGACTGCAGTCTTATTTGCTAGCTCTACTTCTTATCTTCTTCCCATTTGGAATCTTAAGGCCATGTCTCACATAGCGAGATCGCTAGCGAGATCGCTGTTGTGTCACCGATTTTGTGACGCAACAGCGATCTCGCCAGCGATCTCGCTGTGTGACACATAGCGGTGACCGGCCCCCCGCTGGATATCATTGATCATGCTCGAATGTCCCAGGCAATTTTCTGATCGTTGGCGTCCTGCTGGCCAGCATGCATCGCTGTGTTTGACGCCGATGAGCGACCTCGTTGGCGACGCAGAACTCAGGGACGCAGGCGTGAGTCGTCAGAATAGCTGATGTGTGACAAGGTACCAACGACCACTGAGGTCGTTATACGGATCACCGGATCGTTGCTGCGTCGCTGAGTAGATCTGCCTGTTTGACAGCTTACTATCGACCATTTAGCGGCGCACCAGCGATCCTTACCAGGTCGTATCGTTGTCGGGATCATTGGTGCGTCGCTTAGTGTAACGGCACCCTTAGGGTATGTTTTCACGGTCAGGATTGGCTCAGTATTTGCTCAGGATTTGACGCAGGTGAAATCTGCACAAAATCTGCATCTGAGGTCACTGGTAGGTTACCTGCATTTTTTATGTGTTTTTAAATGCGGTTTTGATGCGGTTTTTCTGCATACGTTTTTGGTGTTTTTTTTTTAATTGCATGCATTTTTTTGTCACTTGAAATAAAGCTAATTGAAAGTTGGCTTATGGGAAGGAAAAAAAAAGGGATGTCCTGTTTGCAGATATATTGGAGGTAAGTTCCCACGGTCAGTAAACGCTGCGGGTTGGACACTGCGTACATCCGCTGTGTCCATCCCGCAGCGTCCAGATCATGGTACAGCATAATGGAGGTGATTTCAAGAAATCCCATGTCCATTTTGAGCATGTTTTAAAAATACATGTAACTTATTTTTTAATTTCTTCTTTGCTACCTTTTTCCTCTCGATCTGGATCTTTCTTCCATTTGTTTCCCGCAGACTCCAAGCCCTCACTGGCATCTGAACACACACAAGATTCTGGCCTGTGACCAGGACATGTAGCTTTATATATAAAACCTTATTTTTTGTAGAGATGATCAAATCTTTAAAGATTCAAATTTGCCAGATCGAGAGGATTTCTGAGGGAAACTCGATTTTCAGCAGTTGTTCAATATGAAATGAACAATGTCGGTCTCGATGAATCAGGCCCTATGTTTCCACCGGAAGCCCGTCATGCTTGTATAAATGTATGGATGTCATTTATGCACTTCTATGTTGTAAACCAATAGATTAAGACTTTTTATGTTTAGAATTATAACATAATGTTTATTATATCACTATAGCTTATCTTATATGCATCAATTATTAAATGGTATGTTGTAGTTTACATATGCGAGGAAATGTCACCACTGAAGACCTATGTAACTGAGGCTGTTGCGCATGATTAGTAGCACAAATAAAGTAATTTATAAAGCAGCTCAATTTTGAATTGTAGAATAATTTTCAGATAAACATATATTTTATAAAACATACTGCAAAACATTTCAAAACCAATAATAAAAAGAAATACTGATGCCATGTTTAACATCTCATTGGTATTGGAAAGATAAGATAAGTTGCATAGTTTAGAGGCGATGTCTAGCTAAGCATTCTCACACAGATTGTTAACACACTGCCCATCTTGTAATGTTGCAATCTGCATCCTTTTGCAGAAGCGACTATTTGAACAAAACAAAAGTGTGAGAAATGTTATTGCTTGTTCCCTTTTGATGACGTTTTCGATCTGCAGTGCAGAGGTCCTTTTAGCTGACCGCGTATATTGCGATTTGATTACTCAAGAAAACATTTGACTTATCTAGTTAGCATTAAATAACCAGTAAAAAAGTCTGAGAAGAACAAATGCTAATTTGATCCTATCTATTAAATACGGAATATAGAAAAGGCAAAAGATAAATGTGCTTTTATAAAGTAGTGTGCTATCATGATCATAAGACTGGATGCTCTCATTATTTTTCTCTGTAAGGCTGCTTACTGACAACCACAATATAGTGCCATACATATTGTGCTGAGGCCAGAATCAGATTCATTCAGAACAAAGCAGTGAAACCTTCTTAAAAATTCCATTTACTTTGTTTTGACAGGATTGGATTCTGTTCTTGACATATGTCTGTATAATGTTTTATTACAACTGTTTGAAATTGGCTCAGTCAGTAGCCGGAACGTACTCTAGTTTATTTTATGTTGTAACCAAACAACTGACTTTCTTCTACTTCCATAAAATATATATTTTTAAAGAATAATAAAAATACTGCATTCATTACTGACCAAAAGTGATGAATAAATGATCATTTTCTTGTGTTTTTTGCTTCTAACCAATTGGCATCAAATAGCATTAGAAACAGTTTATCTGTACAAAACTAAATAGTAATCATGAAAATGTTACTCTATTCCAGCTGCCTACTAAGAGGAATCATAGAATCCTAGAATCATAGAATCGTAGAGTTGGAAGGGACCTCCTGGGCCATCTGGTCCAACCCCCTGCTCAAAGCAGGATTCGCTAAATCATCCCAGTTAGATGTCTGTCCAGCCTCTGTTTGAAGACTTCCATTGAAGGAGAACTCACCACTTCTCGTGGCAGCCTGTTCCACTCATTGATCACTCTAACTGTCAAAAAGTTTTTTCTAATATCTAATCTGTGTCTCCTCCCATTCAGCTTCATCCCATTGCTTCTAGTCTTTCCTTGTGCAAATGAGAATAAAGTTGATCCTTCTACAATGAGACAGCCCTTTAGATATTTGTAGACAGCTATTAAGTCTCCTCTCAGTCTTCTCTTTTGCAAACTAAACATTCCCAAATCCTGCAACCTTTCCTCATAAGACAGGGTTTGAAGACCGGTCACCATTCTGGTCGCTCTTTTCTGAACTTGCTCCAGTTTGTTGATGTCTTTTTTAAAATGTGGTGCCCAAAATTGGACACAATATTCCAGATGAGGTCTGACCAAAGAGGAGTAGAGGGAAATAATTACTTCACGTGATCTAGACTGTATGCTTCTGTTAATACATCCTAGAATTGCATTTGCCTTTTTTGCTGCTGCATCACACTGTTGACTCATATTCAGTCTGTGATCTATTAGTATACCCAAGTCTTTTTCACATGTGCTGTCACTTAGCCCTATTCCTCCCATTCTATATATGCTTTTTTCATTTTTATTGCCCAGATGTAGTACTTTGCATTTCTCCCTGTTAAAAACCATTCTGTTAGTTGCTGCCCACTTCTCCAGTTTATTTAAATCTTTTTGAATCCTCTCTCTCTCTTCTCTAGTATTAGCTATCCCTCCTAGCTTTGTGTCATCAGCAAATTTAATCAGTTTACCCACAATTCCTTCATCTAAATCGTTGATAAAGATGTTGAACAATACAGGGCCCAGGACAGAGCCCTGTGGTACCCCACTTGAGACATTCTTCCAACTGGATGTGCAGCCATTTACGACTACTCTTTGGGTCCGATCACTAAGCCAGTTATGAATCCACCTAACAGTTGCCTTGTCCATTCCATACTTAGTCATTTTTTCAATAAGGATTGTATGAGAGACTTTGTCAAATGCTTTGCTGAAGTCAAGATATACTATATCTACAGCATTTCCTTGATCCACCCAATCAGTAATACCGTCATAGAAGGAAATTAAATTAGTCTGACATGACTTATTAGTTACAAACCCATGCTGACTCTGTTTAATCACTTCATTCTTATCCAGGTATTGACATACATGTTGTTTAATAATTTGTTCAAAGATCTTTCCTGGTATAGAAGTCAGACTCACCGGCCTATAGTTGCCTGGGTCCACCTTCTTCCCCTTTTTGAAGATAGGAACAACATTTGCTCTTCTCCAGTCTTCTGGCACTTCTCCTGTTCTCCAAGAATTTTCAAAGATTATGGAGAGGGGTTCAAAAATTTCTTCTGCTATCTCCTTCAGTACTCTGGGGTGTAATTCATCTGGACCTGGAGACTTGAATTCATTTAGGTTAGCTAAGTGTTTCCTCACTATCTTTCTGTTTATAGATATCCTGGATTCTTCTATTCCCTTAATACGACAGTGAATAACAGTTGATGTTACATTTCCTTTCTGAGAGAAAACAGATGCAAAATAGGAATTTAAAAGTTCAGCCTTCTCAACATCCTGTCTTAAAATTTCATCATTTTCATCCTGTAAAAATCCTATAGCATCTTTGACTTTTCTTTTACTTTTGACATATCCCCAAAATCCTTTATTATTGCTTTTGACATCTCTTGCAAGCCTCAATTCATTTTCAGCTTTAGATAATCTGATTTGTGCCCTGCAGGTTCTGCAGACAGCATTATATTCTTCTTTAGAAATGCCTCCCTCTTTCCATTTTATAAACATTTTTTTCTTCTTTTTTAGCATGTGCTTAAGTTCTGTGTTCATCCATCCTGGTTTCCTTAAATGCTTCCTATTCTTCCCTCTTTTCGGAATTGTTAACAACTGTGCTTTGAGAATTTCATTTTTCAAGATTTCCCATCCTTCCTGGACATTTTTGTCTTTAAGGATATCCAGCCATTGGATCCCTCCAATTCTCTTTCTGAATCCCTTAAAATCTGCCTTTCTGAAATCTAACCTTGACGTCTGAGTCTTCACAGGTCTTCCGCCTCTAGTTATCCAAAATTCTAAAATAGCATGGTCGCTACCTCCTAGGGTCCCAGCCACTTTTACCTCCTCAACCATTTCCTCCCTGTTTATAAGGATTAGATCCAAGGTAGCAGTTCCCCTTGTTTTCTCCTTTACCTTTTGGAAGATAAAGTCAGCAAGAGAGGATAAGAATTTCCTTGACCTGTTAGTTTTGCCTGAGAGAGATTCCCATATATGACTATGACTATATGCCATGACTGTGACTATATGCCATTTTGATCTCTTGGATATATTTTATTTTGAATATTGTAAAGTCATTAAAGAAACACTCATCAAAATTGTTATCCTCCTAATATATTGCAGTAATCATAATACATAGCACTGTGCACTTACAATTGCTCATTTTGCCTTTCTACCCAGATAACTCTTCCCTTTTCCATTAGGTTTTGTCATCATGTGATTAAAACTGACTATCTGAATTCTTCTAAGCTCTACGTATAAACAGGAGGTCAGTTTTCTCTGCACAAGTCATAAGTCACATCTAAAGTCTATGGCAGAGGGAGGAAGGAAAGGTAGTGCAGATGGTGGAGATGAGGATGACAAAATGCAGGGACAAGAGACTTCCTGTTTCTACATAGAGCAGAGAAAACAGAAGAATTATCTAGGTAGAAAGGCAAAATGAGCAATTGTAAGTCCACAGTGCTATATAATACGATGACTGCAATATGATAAGAGGATAAAAACTTTTATGGGAGGAATGCTTCTTTAAAACCCATTTCATAGCCCTTTAACCCCTTCATTACCAGGGGAGGTTTGCACGTTAACTCCCGGGCCAATTTTTACAATTCTGACCACTGTACCTTTATGAGGTCATAACTCTGGAACGCTTCCATGGATCCCGGTGATTCTGACATTGTTTTCTCGTGACATATTGTACTTCATGTTAGTGGTAAAATTGCATTCAAATAACTTGCGTTTATTTGTGAAAAAAAACGGAAATTTGGCGAAAATTTTGAAAATTTCGCAATTTTCCAACTTTGAATTTTTATGCCCTTAAATCACAGCGATACGGCACACAAAAAACTTAATACATAACATTTCCCACATGTTTACTTTACATCAGCACAATTTTGGAACCAAAATTTTTTTTTGTTAGGAAGTTATAAGGGTTAAAAATTTAGGGACCACATCACATTTGAAGCCACTTTGAGTGGTCTATATGATAGAAAATACCCAAAAGTGACACCATTCTAAAAACTGCACCCCTTAAGGTGCTTAAAACCACATTCAAGAAGTTTATTAACCCTTTAGGTGCGTCACAGGAATTTTTTGAATATTAAAAAAAAATTAACATTTAACTTTTTTTTACAAAAAAAATACTTCAGGTTCAATTTTCTTTATTTTACCAAGGGTAACAGGAGAAATTGGACTGCAAAAGTTATTGTGCAATTTGTCCTGAGTACGCTGATACCTGATATGTCGGGGGGAACCACTGTTTCGGCGCATGGCAGACCTCAGTAGGGAAGGAGCGCCGTTTGACTTTTTCAATGCAAAATTGGCTGGAATTCAGATCGGACGCCATGTCGCGTTTGGAGAGCCCCTGATGTACCTAAACAGTGGAAACTCCCCCAAGTGACCCCATTTTGGAAACTAGACCTCCCAAGGAACTTATCTAGATATGTGGTGAGAACTTTGAACCCACAAGGGCTTCACAGAAGTTTATAACATACAGCCGTACAATTAAAAAATCACATTTTTTCCACAAAAATGATCTTTTCACCCCCAATTTTTATTTTTCCAAGGGTAACAGGACCCTAAAAGTTATTGTGCAATTTGTCCTGAGTACGCTGATACCTCACATGTGGGGGTAAACCACTATTTGGGCGCATGGCAGCGCTCGGAAAGGAAGCAGCACCATTTGACGTTTTTGGCTGGAATTGAGATCGGACACCATGTCGCGTTAGGAAAGCCCCTGATGTACCAAAACAGTAGAAACCCCCAACAAATGACACCATTTTGGAAACTAGACCCCCTAATGAACTTATCTAGATGTGTGGTGAGCACTTTGAACCCCCAAGGGCTTCACAGAAGTTTATAATGCCCAGGCATGAAAATAAAAAAATCGTATTTTTTCCACAAACATGATCAATTAGTCTCCAATTTTTTTATTTTCCCAAGGGTAACAGGAGAAATTGGACCCCAAAAGTTGTTGTCCAATTTGTCCTGAGTATGCTGATACCCCATATGTGGGAGAAAACTACTGTATGGGCACACATCGGGGCTCGGAAGGGAAGTAGTGACATTTTGGAATGCAGACTTTGATGGAATGGTCTGCGGGTGTCATGTTGCTTTTGGAGAGCCCCTGATGTACCTAAACAGTGGAAACCCCCCACAAGTGACCCCATTTTGGAAACTAGACCCCCTAATGAACTTATCTAGATGTGTGGTGAGCACTTTGAACCCCCCAGTGCTTCACAGAAGTTTATAACGACCGGGCGTGAAAATAAAAATATCGTATTTTTTCAACAAACATCATCTTTTAGTCCCCATTTTTTTTATTTTCCCAAGGGTAACAGGAGAAATTGGACCCCAAAAGTTGTTGTCCAATTTGTCCTGAGTATGGTGATATCCCATATGTGGGAGAAAACTACTGTATGGGCACATGTCGGGGCTCGGAAGGTAAGTAGTGACGTTTTGGAATGCAGACTTTGATGGATTGGTCTGCGGGTGTCATGTGCGTTTGGAGAGCCCCTGATGTACCTAAACTATTGAAACTCCCCACAAGTGACCCCATTTTGGAAACTAGACCCCCCCACGGAACTTATCTAGATGTGTGGTGAGCACTTTGAACCCCAAGTGCTTCACAGAAGTTAACCCCTTCACGACCCATGACGCCTACGTAGGCGTCATGAAAAGTCGTGCCCAAAAGACCTATGACGCCTACTTAGGCGTCATGCTATAAATAGCCCCCCTGCGGGTAGGGTGACCGGGGTCACTGAAAGGTCACCCGACCCGCACACAAAGGACACTCTACAGTTAATCCCTGGGGGCGTGGCTTAGCCCCCACGTGCCTACGATCGCTCTGATTGGCTGTTAAAAGTGAAACAGCCAATCAGAGCGATTTGTAATATTTCACCAATGAAATTTGGTGAAATATTACAATCCAGCCATGGCCGATGCTGCAATAGCATCGGACATGGCTGGACACCGACCCCCGACCCCCCCACACACCGACTGGCGGGGCCGATCGGCCCCCGCCACCGATGGACGGTGGCGATCGTTCGCCGCCGTCATCATCTGCTCCCCCTCCCCTGTCTATCGCTCCCTCCCACCTTCTGATCCCCCCAGGACCTCCGATCGTGCTCCCGGTGTCCCGCTGTGGCTCCCGGTGTCCGGATCATGGGCGCCGCCATCTTGCAAAATGGCGGGCGCATGCGCAGTGCGCCTGCCATTGTCCAAGATGGCGGCGCCCATGAATTTGCCGGTTGCCCGTTCATTTTTCATTTTGATCACTGTGATACACTCTCACAGTGATCAAAATGAAAAAAAAAGTAAATACACCCCCCTTTTATCACCCCCATAGCCAGGCGCAAATAATAAAATAAAAAAAATATTTTTTTTTCCATTTAGGGTTCGAACTAGGGTTAGGGTTGGAATTAGGGTTAGAGTTGGAATAAGGGTTAGGGTTGGAATTAGGGTTACAGATAGGGTTAGGGTTAGAAATAGGGTTAGGGCTAGAATTAGGGTTAGGGTTGGAATTAGGGTTAAAATTAGGGTTAGGGTTAAAATTAGGGTTAAAATTAGGGTTAGGGTTGGAATTAGGGTTAGGGCTAGAATTAGGGTTAGGGCTGGAATTAGGGTTAGGGTTGGAATTAGGGTTAGGGCTGGAATTAGGGTTAGGGCTGGAATTAGGGTTAGGGCTGGAATTAGGGTTAGGGGTGAGTTGGGATTAGGGTTAGGCTTGTAGTTAGGGTTAGAGTTGGGATTAGGGTTAGGGGTGTGTTGGCGTTAGGGCTGTGGTTAGGGTTATTATTAGGGTGGGATTAGGGTTAGAGGTGTGTTGGGGTTAGGGTTGGAGTTAGAATTGAGGGGTTTCCACTGTTTAGGCACATCACGGGGTCTCCGAGTGCGACATGGCGCCACGATTTATTCCAGCCAATTTTGCGTTCAAAATGTCAAACAGCACTCTCTCCATTCCGAGCCCCGACGTGTGCCCAAACAGTGGTTTACCCCCACATATGGGGTATCAGCGTACTCAGGAAAAATTGCACAACAACTTTGGGGGTCTAATTTCTCCTGTTACTCTTGGGAAAATAAAAAATTGGGGGCTAAAAAAATGATTTTTGTGAAAAAAAATGATTTTTTTTGTTTTCACGGCTCTGAGTTATAAACTTCGGTGAAGCACTTGGGGGTTCAAAGTGCTCATCAAACATCTAGATAAGTTCCTTGGGGGGTCTAGTTTCCAAAATGGGGTCACTTGTGGGGGGTTTCCACTGTTTAGGCACATCAGGGGCTCTGCAAACGTAACATGACGCCCGCAGACCATTCCATCAAGTCGGTATTTCAAAACGTCACTACTTCCCTTCCGAGCCCCGATGTGTGCCCAAACAGTGGTCCCCCCCACATATGGGGTACCAGCGTACTCAGGACAAACTGGACAACAACTTTTGGGGTCGAATTTATCCTGTTAACCTTGTGAAAATAAAAAATTGCGGGCTACAAAATCATTTTTTGAGGAAAAAAAAGATTTTTTATTTTCACGGTTCTGCGTTATAAACTTCTGTGAAGCACTTGGGGGTTCAAAATGCTCACCACATATCTAGATAAGTTCCTTGGGTGGTCTAGTTTCCAAAATGGGGTCATTTGTGGGGGTTTCCACTGTTTAGGCACATCAGGGGCTCTGCAAACGTAACATGACGCCCGCAGACCATTCCATTAAGTCGGTATTTCAAAACGTCACTACTTCCCTTCCGAGCCCCGATGTGTGCCCAAACAGTGGTACCTCCCCACATATTGGGTACCAGCGTACTCAGGACAAACTGGACAACAACTTTTGGGGTCGAATTTATCCTGTTAACCTTGTGAAAATAAAAAATTGCGGGCTAAAAAATCATTTTTTGAGGAAAAAAAAGATTTTTTATTTTCACGGTTCTGCGTTATAAACTTCTGTGAAGCACTTGGGGGTTCAAAATGCTCACCACACATCTAGATAAGTTCCTTGGGTGGTCTAGTTTCCAAAATGGGGTCATTTGTGGGGGGTTTCCACTGTTTAGGCACATCAGGGGCTCTGCAAACGTAACATGACGCCCGCAGACCATTCCATCAAGTCGGTATTTCAAAACATCACTACTTCCCTTCCGAGCCCCGATGTGTGCCCAAACAGTGGTCCCTCCCCACATATTGGGTACCAGCGTACTCAGGACAAACTGGACAACAACTTTTGGGGTCCAATTTCTCCTGTTACTATTGTGAAAATAAAAAATAGGCTAAAAAAATCATTTTTTGAGGAAAAAAAAATATTTTTATTTTCACAGCTCTGCGTTATACACTTCTGTAAAGCACCTGGGGGTTCAAAGTGCTCACTATGCATCTAGATAACTTCCTTAGGGGGTCTAGTTTCCAAAATGGGGTGATATGTGGGGGAGCTCCAAAGTGTAGGCAGACAGGGCCTCTCCAAACACGACATGGTGTCCGCTAACGATTGGAGCTAATTTTCCATTCAAAAAGTCAAATGGCGCTCCTTCCCTTCTGAGCCCTGCCGTGCGCCCAAACAGTGGTTCCCTCCCACATATGGGGTGCCACCGTACTCAGGACAAACTGAACAGCAACTTTAGGGGTCCAATTTATCCTGTTACCCTTGTGAAAATAAAAAATAGCGGGCTAAAAAATCATTTTTGAGGAAAAAAAATGATTTTTTATTTTCATGGCTCTGCGTTTATAAACTTCTGTGAAGCACTTGGGGGTTCAAAGTGCTCACTACACATCTAGATAAGCTCCTTGGGGGGTCTAGTTTCCAAAATGGGGTCACTTGTGGGGGGTTTCTACTGCTTAGGCACATCAGGGGCTCTGCAAACGCAACATGATGCCCGCAGAACATCCCATCAGTCTGCATTCCAAAATTGCGCTCCTTCCCTTCTGAGCTCTCCCATGCGCCCAAAAAGTGGTTTCCCCTGACATATGGGGTATCGGTGTACTCAGGACAAATTACACAACAACTTTTGTGGTCCAATTTCTCCTGTTAGCCTTGTGAAAATAAAAAATAGCGGGCTAAAAAATCATTCTTGAGGAAAAAAAATTATTTTTTTATTTTCACTTTTCTGCGTCATAAACTTCTGTGAAGCACTTGTGGGTTCAAAGTCCTCACCACACATCTAGAAAAGTTCCTTGGGTGGTCTAGTTTCCAAAATGGGGTCACTTGTGGGGGAGCTCTAATGTTTAGGCACACAGGGGCTCTCCAAACACGACATGGTGTCCACTAACGATTGGAGCTAATTTTCCATTCAAAAAGTCAAATGGTGCTCCTTCCCTTCGGGACCCTGCCGTGTGCCCAAACAGTGGTTTATGAGCACATATGAGGTATCTGTGCACTCAGGAGAAATTGCCCAACAAATTTTAGGATCCATTTTATCCCATTGCCCATGTGAAAATGAAAAAACTGAGGCTAAAAGAAAATTTTTGTGAAAAAAAAGTCCTTTTTTTTTATGGATCAATTTGTGAAGCACCTGGCGGTTCAAAGTGCTCACTATGCATCTAAATAAGTTCCTTGGAGAGTCTAGTTTCCAAAATGGGGTCACTTGTGGGGTAGCTCCAATGTTTAGGCGCACAGGGACTCTCCAAACGCGACATGGCAACCGCTAAATATTCCAGCATATTTTCCATTCAAAAAGTCAAATGGCGCTCCTTCCCTTCTGAGCCCTGCCGTGCGCCCAAACAGTGGTTTATGACCACATATAAGGTATCGGTGTACTCAGAAGAAATTGCCCAACAAATTTTAGGATCCATTTTATCCTGTTGCCCATGTGAAAATGAAAAAATTGATGCTAAAAGAAATTTTTTATTGGAAAAATTAAAATGTTCATTTTTTCCTTCCACATTGCTTTAGTTGCTGTGAAGCACCTGAATGGTTAATAATCTTCTTGAATATAGTTTTGAGTAGCTTGAGGGGTGCAGTTTTTAGAATGGTGTCACTTTGGGGTATTTTCTGCCATATAGACCCCTCAAAGTGACTTCAAATGTGAGGTGGTCCCTAAAAAAAATGGTTTTGTAAATTTTGTTGTAAAAATGAGAAATCGCTGGTCAACCTTTAACCCTTATAACTTCCCAACAAAAAAAATTTTGTTTCCAAAATTGTGCTGATGTAAAGTAGACATGTGGGAAATGTTATTTATTAACTATTGTGTGTCACATAACTCTCTGGTTTAACGGAATAAAAATTAAAAATGTGAAAATTGCGAAATTTTCAAAATTTTCGCCAAATTTCTGTTTTTTCACAAATAAATGAAAACATTATTGACCTAAGTTTACCACTAACATGAAGCCAAATATGTCACGAAAAAACAAACTCAGAATCGCTAGGATCCGTTGAAGCGTTCCTGAGTTATTACCTCATAAAGGGACACTGGTCAATATTTCCAAAAATGGCCAGGTCATTAAGGTCAAAATAGGCTGGGTCATGAAGGGGTTAATAACGCCTGGGCGTGAAAATAAAAAAATCATTTTTTCCGCAAAAATTATATTTTTACCCCCAATTTTTTATTTTCCTAAGGGTAACAGGAGAAATTGGACCCCAAAAGTTGTTTTGTAAATTGTCCTGAGTAGGCTGATATCCCATATGTGGGGGTAAAACACTGTTTGGGCGCATGGCAGAGCTTGGAAGGGAAGGAGCACCATTTGACTTTTTCAACGCAGAATTGGCTGGAATTGAGATCAGACGCCATGTTGCCTTTGGAGAGCACCTGATGTGCCCAAACAGTGGAAACCCCCCAATTATAACTCCAACCCTAACCCCAACACACCCCTAACCTAATCTGAGCCCTAGCCCTAACCCTAGCCCTAACCCTAGCCCTAACCCTAACCCTAGCCCTAACCCTAATGGGAAAATGGAAATAAATACATTTTCTTTTAGTTTTATTATTTTTCCCTAACTAACGGGGTGATAACGGGGGGTTTGATTTACTATTTATGGCGGTTTTTATGTTTGGCAGCTGTCAGATGCTAAAAGACGCATTTTATTGTAATAGTTTTTGCATCACCACATATTGTGAGCTATAATTTTTCCGTATTTTGACCCACCGAGTCATGTGAGCTTATTTTTTGCGGGACGAGTTGACGTTTTCATTGGTACCATTTTCGGGCACGTGACATTTTTTGATCGCTTTTTATTCCGATTTTTGGGACGCAGAATGAACAAAAACCAGCGTTTCATGAATTTCTTTTAGGGGGTGCGTTTACACCATTCCGCGTGCGGTAAAATTGATAAAGCGTTTTTATTCTTCGGGTCAGTACGGTTACAGCGATACCTCATTTAGGTCATTTTTTTATGTTTTGTCGGTTTTTTGCAATGAAAACAATTTTATATAAAAAATAATTATTTTTGTATCGCTTTATTCTGCGAGCTATAACTTTTTTTATTTTTTTGCGGATGACGCTGTATGGCGGCTCGTTTTTTGCGGGACAAGGTGACGTTTTCAGCTGTACCATGGATATTTATATGCGTATTTTTGATCGCGCGTTATTGCACTTTTTGTTCGGTGGTATGATAATAAATCATTATTTTTTGCTTCGTTTTTTATTTTTAATTTTTAAGGGGTTCGCTAAAGGGGTTAACTAATGGGACAGTTTTATAGGGCGCGTCGCTACGGACGCGGCGATACCAAATATGTGTACTTTTATTGTTTTTTTTTTATTTTGAAAAAATGGATTTATTGGGGAATATTTTTTTTTTTTTTACTAATTTATTTAGCGATTTTTTTAAAATTATTTTTAACACATTTTTTTTTTTTTTTACTTTATTACCTTGTCCCAGGTGGGACATCACTGTCCTGTGACAGATCGCTGATCTGTCACATCACAGATCACTGTGACAGGTCAGCGATCTGTCACAGGCACTGCTGCAGACTTCCTCATGCCTGCGCTTTGCAGCCAGTGAGGAAGTCAGCTCCCTGCAGGCCCCCGAAGGCCCCCGTCGCCATCTTGGATCCGGGGGCCTGTAGGGAAAGAGCCCCCCGCAGCAGCGCTGCACATTGAGCTGCCGTGGGGGGCTCAGGGAAGCAAGGAGGGAGCCCCCTCCCTGCCGATGCTTCCCTTTAACCCCCGGTACACCGCGATCGCGTTTGATCGCGGTGTACAAGGGGTTAACGTGTCGGGGGCGGTCCGTGACCGCCCCTGACACATTGTGCCGGGTGTCAGCTGTGATAATCAGCCGACACCCGGCCGCGATCAGCGGCGCTCACCACGTGGGCGCCGCTGATCGCTGGGACGTAATATTCCGTCCATGGTAATTAGGTCCAGGGTCACATGGACGGACTATTACGTCCATTGTAGGTAAGGGGTTAATAATGTCTCTTTTATTGAGTTTGTGTTGATTACAAATCCCATTTTCAAATAGTCTATTAGAGAATTTTAATGGTAAATAGAAGGGGTCTTCTGCTCACTCAGGACCTTAATTTTTTTTAACCAAAATTTATAGCAGTTACAAAAGATGTCTTACCAAACTTGAGGGCCTTTCCAGCATTAGGCCATTAAGGTATGTTCACACTTTGCATATCTGCAGCATTTTTTCCTACGTGTTTTACTGTCTCAGCAAAGTTAATGAGCTTTCGGAAATCTCATGTGCATGCTACTTTTTTTTTCTTTCAGGTTTTAAGCAGTTTTAAATTGGCAATATGTCAATTCTTTTGGCGTTTTTGCAGCTTTTTACACCCATTCAAATGAATTATAAAAGAAAGCATGAAATTAGCATACAAAAATGATCGTATTTATAGCAACGTTTTTCCTGCCAACACTCCAGTATTTGCATTAGATTTTTTTTTGCTGCAAATACTGAACGTGCGTACATACCCTAACAGTGGTGACTCATGAATTTAAGTTTTTAATTTTTTTTGTATAGTGACTTTATTGTGAAATTAAACGCTATAAGATTTACCCACATAGTAGCCAAATAATGGAATAGAGAGACAATGATCTGGTTAATGGGACCATTTTAAGGAATAGGAATTGCCCAAAGCATTGAACCCCTCTGAAGAAATGAAAAAATATTTTATTGTATACTGTATATGTGTGTGTTTTTACAGTGGGTACAGAAAGTATTCAGACTAGTGATGAGCGAGTATGCTCGGGTGGTATCTGAGTATTTGGTAGTGCTCGCAGATTTAGTTTCTGTCGCCGCAGCTGCATGATTTGCAGATACTTGACAGCCTGAATACATGTGGGGATTGCTTGTTTGTTAGGGAAATTCCCACATGTATTCAGGCTGTCAAGTAGCCGCAAATCATGCAGCTGCGGCAACAGAAACTAAATCTCTGAGCACTTCCAAATACTTGGAGATCACCCGAGCATGCTCGGGAAAACTGGAGCAACGAGCATACTCGCTCATCACTAATTCAGACCCCTTTACATTTTTCACTCTTTGTTTCATTGCAGCCATTTGGTAAATTCAAAAAAGTTCATTTTTTTCTCATTAATGTACACTCTGCACCCCATTTGACTGAATAAAAACAGAAATGTAGAAATTTTTGCAAATTTATTAAAAAAGAAAAACTGAAATATCACATGGTCATAAATATTCAGACCCTTTGCTCAGTATTGAGTAGAAGCACCCTTTTGAGCTAGCACAGCGATGAGTCTTCTTGGGAATGATGCAACAAGTTTTTCACACCTGGATTTGGGGATCCTCTGCCATTCTTCCTTGCAGATCCTCTCCAGGTCTGTCTGGTTGGATGGTGAACGTTGGTGGAAAGCCATTTTCAGGTCTCTCCATAGATGCTCAATTGGGATTAGTTCAGGGCTCTGGCTGGGCCAGTCAAGAATGGTCACAGAGTTGTTCTGAAGCCACTCCTTTGTTATTATAGCTATGTGCTTGGGATTATTGTTTTGTTGGAAGGTAAAGCTTCGGCCAAGAGTACTCTGGAAGAGGTTTTTATCCAGGATATCTCTGAACTTGGCCGCATTCATATTTCCTTCTTTTGCAACCAATCATCCTGTCCCTGCAGCTGAAAAACACCCCCATAGCATGATATTGCCACCACCATGTTTCACTGTTGGGATTGTATTGGGCAGGTGATGAGCAGTGCCTGGTTTTCTCCACACATACCGCTTAGAATTGTCACCAAAAAGATATATTTTCATCTCATCAGACCAGAGAATTGTATTTCATATAGTCTGGGAGTCATTCATGTGTTTTTTTAGCAAACTCTATGTGGGCTTTCATATGTCTGGAACTGAGGAGAGGCTTCCGTCGGGCCACTCTGCAATAAAGGCCCAACTGGTGGAGGGCTGAAGTGATAGTTGAATTTGTGGAACTTTCTCCAATCTCCCTATTGCATCTGTGGAGCTCAGCCACAGTGATCTTGGGGTTCTTCTTTACCTCTCTCACCAAGGCTCTTCTCCCATGATTGCTCAGTTTGGCTGGACAGCCACGGCTAGGAAGACTTCTGGTGGCCCCAAACTCCTTCCATTTAAGGATAATGGAGGCCACTGTGCTCTTAGGAACCTTGAGTACTACAGAAATTCTTTTGCAACCTTGGCCAGATCTGTGCCTTGCCACAATTCTGTCTCTGAGCTCCTTGGCCAGTTCCTTTGACCTCATGATTCTCATTTGGTCTGACATGCACTGTGAGCTGTGAGGTCTTATATAGACAAGTGTGTGCCTCTACAAATCAAGTCCTATCAGTTTAATTTAACACAGCTGGACTCCAATAAAGGAGTAGAGCCATCTCAAGGAGGATCACAAGGAAATGGACAACATGTAACTTGATAAATATAAATATGAGTGTCTGAGCAAAGGGACTGAATACTTATGACCATGTGATATTTCAGCTTTTCTTTTTTAATAAATTTGCAAAAATTTCTACATTTCTGTTTTTTTCAGTCAAAATTGGATACAGAGTGCACATTAATGAGAAAAAAATGAACTTTTTTGATTTTACCAAATGGCTGCAATGAAACAAATAGTGAAAAATTTAAAGGGGTTTGAATACTTTCCGTACCCACTGTAAACTGTATATTCTTTCTTGCCAATCTATGCACTAAAAAGCTGTGGCACACGTTGGGGTTTTTTCTGCAGTTTTGTCACAAAACCTGAGGGGTTTCCAAATGCCAGCAAAGTGAGAATTCTGAAGTCTTGTGCACACGTTGCTTATTTGTGACTTGCAGATTTGGTGCAGATTTAAATCTACCGCATATTCTTTCAGCGTTTTTGCTGAAGATTTCACCTATACTATGAGTGTGGAAAAATCCGCACCAAAAATGCATGTGAAAAAGCATCAAAAATCCATAAAAAAATGTATTTTACGCTGCTACAAATATTTCATTTGAGCACATATTCTAAAAGTTTCGTGCTCCTTATTTTCACTATTAAAGTATGACCTTTAGGCTGTTAATTCAACAACATGATTGCTTTCACAACAGAAAATAAGTCGGCAGTATGTGGTCTCCTTTACCTACACAGTAGTAGGTTGTCAGGCACAGCCCTGCTCCACCTAAACTGTGATGAGGTTAGGAAAGATATGAACAATGAAAAACATTGCATTTTATTAATCCCATTTACTACCGCTATCTTATAAGTTTCAGAAAAGGAAAATTCTTCTTTTCAGCTTCCTTTTAAATTCTTCTGTTGCAATGTCCTTCCATTTCCGATGTGTACTAGATGTACACCCTAGGTTTATTAATGATTGAGTGTTGATGTATTAAAGCAATACACTGAAGAGAATGTTTTTGTAAGGATGTCAATGTAATAACTCATATTTCAGCGCACTACCCAGAAATAAAACCAGTAGTAAAATAAAAATATAGGTTTATTGACTATGGGTTTCAGAGTCCATCGATACATGGTATAAATATATGAAAAAAAGGGAGGGGTGTATACAATCACGTTTGTTACAATCGCATGTCTAAAAATGTACAATTACAATTATTTTGGATACAATTATAATTGGACTTTGAAACGCGTAGACAATAAATCTACATTTTTATTGTACTATTAGTTTGTTGTGACTCCAGAGAGCGCAGAAAAACTTCCATTCCCTGTATCTAGTTCTGAAACATTCCCAAGAAGCTGCAGCATCTGGATTGAAAGCTTTTTAGATGTTGTGTCACACACAACCCTAATAGGCTGTTAGTTCTTTATCAATTATTTATGTTGGGTTAAACCCTATTGTTCTCTCTTCGTAGTGACTATAAGGGTAAGTGAGCACATTGAATATTTGCTTGCAGAAATTTCACTTGGCTTTTGTATGGGTTTTTTGCATGCATTTTTGTACAGGAATGAATGCTTTTAAGAGACAAATAAAGAAATTTTAAAAAATGTTTAATGATGAAATTTCCTGGTTCAACACCTTTTCATTCTGATGCAGTGGCATCGGGGTAATGGGATTAGGACTTGGTGTCAGCCGCTGTAGCTAAAGGCCCCGTCACACTAAGCGATCTCGGTAGCGAGATCGCTGCTGAGTCACAACTTTTGTGACGTAACAGCGATCTCACCAGCGAGATCGCTGTGTGTGACAGCGATCAGCGAACGGCCCCCCTGCTGGTATCACTGATCGCTGGAAGAAACCTCTGGACATTTCTTTGGTCGCTGGTCTCCCGCTGGCCAGCACGCATCGCTGTGTGTGACGGGTGGGAGACCAGCGATCAGGTGTAAAAAAATAATAAAAAATATAAAAAATATAGTTATTCTCACCTTCCGACGTCCCGTTCAGCCATCCTGCCTCTCTCCACGCTCCAGTCCCAGTGATCCTTTGCACGAATGACCGCGAGACTTTGTTATCCCTCGAGACCGTGACATCTCGCGGTCATTCTCGCAAAGGATCACTGGGACCGGAGCGTGGAGAGAGGCAGGATGGCTGAACGGGACGTCGGAAGGTGAGAATAACTATATTTTTTATTTTGATTCTATTTTTTACAGGGATGGCCAGCGATGCCGGGCACTCGGCATCGCTGTGCTGATCGCTGGTGAAGCTGTCTGTGTGACAGCTCACCAGCGATCACATAGCGACTTGCTAGCGATCCTGACACCTTGATATCGGTGTCGGGATCGCTGGTAAGTCGCTTAGTGTGACGGGGCCTTAAGTTTAGTAATGAAGAGGTGTCAGACAGACACCCTCATTACTAAACTGGTAAACAAAGAGTTAAATAAACAAACAAATTGTCACCAGACTATGTAGGTATGTTAACAGAATGAACCTACATAGGCAGAAACTGGCAGAAATCAGCATGCACCGCGATACCTGTTAATCTTTACAAAAAGTGAAACAATTGTGTGGGCTCCCTCGTGATTTTCATAACCAGCAGAGAGAAAGCCAGAGGGCTAATAATATTTTGGAAAGGAGCCAATAGCCATAAAGGTTCCCAGGCTATTATTATAAGCTCATAGATGTTTGCTTAGCCTTTATTGGCTAGTTTACAGGGGAACCCCAGAAAAAAATTGAAGTAGCGTCCCCCTAAAAAAACTAATCAGCAAAGGCTAGGCAGACAGCTGTGGGCTGATATTAATAGCCAAGGAAGACACCATGGATATTGGACCCCTCCCAGACTAAAAACATCAGCTCTCAGCCACCCCAGAATTGGCGCATCCTGGTGCGGTGGCAATTGGGGTGATAGTTTGGGTGGTTGATGTCACCTTTGTATTGTCAGATGACATCAAGTTCAGTGGTTAATAATGGAGAGGTGTCTACAAGATGCCCCTATTACTAACACCATCGTGATATTACAAAAAATAATACACCCAGAATAAAGTTCTGGAGACAGGCAGAGGGGAATCACAGACTGGGAGGAGAAGACCCCGTGTACAGTCCAGGCCCTGTGCACCAAAATCTAATTAACAGAAAAACATCAAATGGCGATTAAAGAAAATTAACAAAAATAGATTTCTTCACCAAAGGTATAATTTTAATCTATATTATAGCACAATTACAGCCATGGCTTTACTTTACATTACAAAATTGTGCTGACAGGTTCTCTAAGACAAATTTCGAACAATTAAGAAACAATCTAGATGGTCTTTTTAGAATAATCAGTTGAAAATAACGCCACTTCTATCCTATTTTCATAAAGTCTACAGAACCTCTGAATTTCTAGATTTGTTCAAAACCAATTTTAGCTAAAGCAGCCCCCATACACTCATACACTCCCAGATGCAATAAATCTCGCACACCAGGAAGGCCCACAAGTTCTTAATTAAATTTCAAACAGGTGAGGAAGAGGCTGAGATCATCAATCAAAGGAGTTCCAAAACTTTTCTGCTCAATCAAGCATTGAAACAAATTAATCCATGTTATGCAGCTTTGGTGCTCATCATCTTCTTAAATGTTGCCTTTTGATTGTGCTTCGAAAGTGTCTTCTAGAAACTTGCATCTTTTTTCAGTCTAAGGAAATGTTTATGATGGCACCCAACACCATTATCCATTTCTCACCTTGCTATGAAGAACCTTACTCAGGATTCCTGCACACATGGTTCTTTTATGTGTTTCTGACAACATAAACAGGTGAAAAAACACCACTTAAACACCAATAAGGTAATTAAACACTGCACGTGAATACAGACTTAGTGATACAGCCTCAAACTCAGGTTATAAAATCCCCCTAATCTGGATGTGCTGCTGCTACAAAGAGCAGTTCTACCTCTGGCGGATACATTCTGTCAGAATAGCAATGAGAAACAAAGAAATGGGGGCACCACCGAAAGGATAATTAAGGGGATCCAACCTAGACCTAAATAGTACATATGTTTGACAAAAAGGAGAGAAAGAAATAGGCCATGAGCAGGGGATCACCCTGAATAGGACATAGCATATATAATACAAATTTTATTAAACACAGCAAACAGGAAAAATTCTTAAAAACATTAAAAATGGTCACAAATGTGACACATACACAGATAATACAATGCTCATAATAGAGCATCCTACCTGCTACCAACTGTCACCCTGAGAATGATGCCTATATCCCTAGGTCCATGTAAACAGGATTCTCAATAGGAGAATTAGTAAGCCCACACATAGGTAATATAGAGCATATGAGTCAGAAACACCAATAATATATAAATACAATGAAAAATGATGCAATTCCAACCCAATGATTACAAAAAAACAGTACAAGGGATAATGTAAACCCAAGAAGATGCTGATCACTATGAGGTGTACAAAAAAGATAGAAATGCACACTAAATAGACCTCATATATGCGTAGAGGTCACCGTAGGAGGCAAAAACAGAAATGCTAGCTAAGTCCAGAAAACCAGAGAAGTTGGCAGCTATCGGATTGCAGACCCCTGAACCTATCAACACAACTAGCAGTAGCCGTGGGGGGTTCCTACGATGCCCTAGACCCCTCGATCACAGCCGGAGAATTAAATAGGCCTAAAGAAAGAAAGGGGAAATCTAAACTGCCCCAGAGCAGACCCCAAAGCAATAGTCAGCCCCCAACATATAATGACGGTGAAGCAAGATGAAAACACCAACACAGACAGAAAGATAGACTGAGCAAAGAGGGGCCCAAGCTAACTAAATAGAAAAGGACAGGAAGGCTGCTGTCTGCAATCCGTGAAAAACCCTATGAAAATAAGAGCCAACAGACTGACAGTGAAAAAGGCCCTGAAGACGCTAGGCTTCAAAAAAGCTATGTCAGCACTCAGGAATATACTGAAGACAGAGCTACAGGCAAAAGGAGATTCAGCTCGCCCCAGCAGGTAATGGCAGAATACTGAAAAGCAAGGAAAACAAAAAACAAAACAAAAAGCTAACAGGCAAAACAGAAACTTAGCTTTAGAGGAGCAGGAATCAGACTGGTGTCCTAGAAGTCCACAGAGAAATAACCCGCAGGGCAGAAGGGCGTCGGCAGCCTTATATCCAGTCTGTGACTCCACTCAGCCAGTCATCCTCATTAGACTCAGGTGCCTGATAATCAGGCTCATTACCTTCCTTTACCAGAATAGGGAGTTCACCAAACCCCAGTGACGAAGGGGAAAATGAACTCACAACACCGATCAGACCAAAGTCGCTCAACTCTAAATACCAGCATTAGTGCAGATCAGTAAACAGGAAAGTCACTTTTGAAAAAAAAAACACTTCCGACATACCAAAGGGCAAATGTTCAAATGTCCTACAGAGGGTGGTAACAAAAAAGTAATGCTATCAGCATTCATAATTAACAAGGTACCACATGTAAAAAATAAAAGCTCTTAAAATTTACCTTCAAACAACCCCCTACTCTACATAAAAAATGTTGCCTAATGTATAGTCACTGCACCTGGTTCACTCCTTTGGATCTCTGCTGCCACTGTTTCCAAGTTCTAGGCCTTCTTCCGCTTTGTCTAAAATGAACACTGTTATGGCATAGAGTGTTGTGTGAAAAGCCAAAAACACACCTCTATCCGTCAATTGCCGTGGTATCAACAGCTCAGATAAAAGTCCTGCTGGGGACTGAAATGGACCAGGAGGCTGCCTCAGAACTTGGAAAAAGTGGCACCAAGAATCAGAATGAGGGTAAAAAGTATGCTGTCCCTACATTAGTGATAAATAGGCAAACTGAGTCCCGTGGTGAAGGGTAACTTTAAGAGAACAAGCATTATGTTTTAGAGCTACTCACTTTGCTTTGCAATTATTATTTAAGAATTAGCTAGATAACTAAAGCATTCTAGAATTGTCTTTTCTAGACAAACTTTCATTATATTTCGAGAAGGCTACTGTATGTGAAGTTAGATAATTACATCCTGTAGTATGCAGTATTCAGGATATCATACTATATTTTCATAGTTTTAAAGTTGAAAGAAGACACAAGTCTATTGAGTTCAATCCCTACAATTATATTTGAAAATTTGCAAACCATTCAGAATTTGACCTAAAACTACATCAGCCGTTGAAGTCATAAAAGTAGATAAAGAGAATCAAATAAAATAAATATCAAAACTAAAAATAATACACTTTGTTGTTTATAAATGAGGGAATTGATCCAATATCACGTTAATGTGTGGCAGAGCCATGAGGCCATAAGAATTAGCAGATAATTTAAAGGTGAAATTCGAGACTAGTATTTTCAATGAGATAACAATCGGGTGCAAGCGGGCGACCAGTTTCATTTAAAGATCAGGGGTCAAAGTCTGATCTTCATAAGAAATGTGGAATTGTATCACAGCACTAACAAATTATGAGGCCTTAAGAAGAAGAGTTATTGATGCTCATTAGGCTGGAAAAGGTTACAAACTAAATCATTTCTGAACTCCACCAAGCCAGTCAGACATCTAATATATAAAGCTCAATGTGGGTGGGTATGTATGTGTGTATGTCCGGGATTGGCATCCGCACCGTCGCAGCTACAGCCACAAAATTTGGCACAGTCACACGTCTGGACCCCGAGAGCGTCATAGGCTCTGTTGTGAGGCGAAATTTTAACCCCGCGCATTTCAATTCACCAAACAATTTAGCCTCTATCTATATAATGAGGAAAAAGTGAAAGGAAAAGTGTTGGAGGCAAATTGACAGCTGCCAGATGTGAACAAGGGTGACTTAAAGGGAAGGTGCCGCAATTTTATATAATTTGCAAAAAAATAGTAAGTAACAAAACATGTTGTTTCAGCAAATGTTGTACTAACTAGGATTTATGGTTTGTTTGTAATAATGTTTTAATGTAGCCACTGGGCGCTGCCATCTTGATTTGCAGATCTGTGGAGGACTCACACAGTCTGCAAATATGGCCGTCCCTGGACATAGGAGACTGCGTCGGCTCCCGACCCCACATTGCAGCTTCATTAGCAGTGAACTGGGCACACCCCTGTGGGCTGCACCATTCACTGCTGTAGGTGTGGCTGGGCGCCATTTTACTGTAGCCCAGTGCTATCTGCTGAGCTCCACTTACCCTCTATCACAGGACCACTTGTGGCATAACGGGTCCTGTGTTGTGAGGAGAGGCTGTAGATATGGAGAAGGTGGTCAGCAGAGGAGAGAAGCGCTCACTGGAGCCGGAGGATGGAGAGTGGTGAGTGCGGGTGACTTTCCTCTATGCTCCTCTGTCCTGCTTACTCCAGGGTCGGCCCTGTGCTTCCTGCTCTACTGTGTCCTCCTGCTCTGTCTCCGCCTCCTCACTCACACACAGCCCCAGTGATCTCCGGTAATCTGACACCTTCCCTTTTATGACAGCTTTTATGGCTGTCTGAGGAGGACAGTGACTTATACAGCCCATAGTCTAGTGTATGGGGGGGCTGGAAGTTTCACCAGTGTGGGCATATCTGTAAGCCGTGTATCTAATCCTATCCTGTGTGATACTGACTGCTGAGCAGTGTATCTAATCCTATCCTGTGTGATACTGACTGCTGAGCCGTGTATCTAATCCTATCCTGTGTGATACTGTCTGCTGTGCCGTGTATCTAATCCTCTCCTGTGTGATGTCTGCTGAGCCGTGTCTCTAATCCTCTCCTGTGTGATACTGACTGCTGAGCTGTGTATCTAATCCTCTCCTGTGTGATACTGACTGCTGAGCCGTGTATCTAATCCTCTCCTGTGTGATACTGTCTGCTGAGCCGTGCATCTAATCCTCTCCTGTGTGATACTGACTGCTGAGCCATGTATCTAATCCTCTCCTGTGTGATACTATCTGCTGGGCCTGCATCTAATCCTATCCTGTGTGATACTGATTGCTGAGCCGTGTGTCTAATCCTCTCCTGTGTGATACTGACTGCTGAGCTGTGTATCTAATCCTATCCCGTGAGATAGTGACTGCTGAGCCGTGTATCTAATCCTCTCCTGTGTGATACTGACTGCTGAGCAGTGTATCTAATCCTATCCTGTGTGATACTGACTGCTGAGCCGTGTATCTAATCCTATCCTGTGTGATACTGACTGCTGAGCCATGTATCTAATCCTATCCTGTGTGATACTGTCTGCTGTGCCGTGTATCTAATCCTCTCCTGTGTGATGTCTGCCGAGCCGTGTATCTAATCCTCTCCTGTGTGATACTGACTGCTGAGCCGTGTATCTAATCCTCTCCTGTGTGATACTGTCTGCTGAGCCGTGCATCTAATCCTCTCCTGTGTGATACTGACTGCTGAGCCGTGTATCTAATCCTATCCTGTGTGATACTGACTGCTCAGCCGTGTATCTAATCCTCTCCTGTGTGATACTGTCTGCTGAGCCGTGCATCTAATCCTCTCCTGTGTGATACTGACTGCTGAGCCGTGTATCTAATCCTATCCTGTGTGATACTGACTGCTCAGCCGTGTATCTAATCCTCTCCTGTGTGATACTATCTGCTGGGCCGTGCATCTAATCCTATCCTGTGTGATACTGACTGCTGAGCCGTGTATCTAATCCTCTCCTGTGTGATACTGTCTGCTGAGCCGTGCATCTAATCCTATCCTGTGTGATACTGACTGCTGAGCCGTGTATCTAATCCTATCCCGTGTGATACTGCTCTCCTGAAATACTCTGTGCTGCTGTCACCCTGCTGGTTTTGTGTGAGATCTACATGGTGGTATTGTGTATGATCTATATGGCGGTATTGTGTATGATCTATATGGCGGTATTATGTGAGAACACTATGGCAGTATTATCTGCTAAAAGGGGACCCATTCTAGGGTGGTTCTAGCTGAGCACCTGCACACAGGTCAGGGGTAATAGGTGCAGTCAGGGGAGGGCTGGTGAGGCAGCTGAAGAGAGGGGTCTCATTTTTATCGTTACTGTATGGCTACATTTCCCCCATCCTGCTTCCCAGCGTCACCCCGGACTGCGCCTGTCGCCTCGCTTTCACACATCGCCAGGACAGGATCTGAGGAGGGGAATGGGGTCTTTGCCTGCAAAGTCTGGATCAGGCTGATTGATGGCCGTTCTGATCCAGAGTTTACATGCAAAGACAGTCAGTAACTTTGCAGACCCCATCAAAATGGCTGCTCACTGTGCTCCTAGATGTCATAGGTTTTTGTGCCAGATTTCAGTAGCTGCTCCCCCTAGTGTTAACAAGTGGAAATGCCAAACTTTTTAAAATTATTTTTCATATTTTGCAAAATTAAAAACAAATGATAATATTTAAGAAAATGTAAACATTAATTCTTTACATTTTTTCAATTGCTGAAAAAATTTTTTTTGGATGGCACCTTCCCTTTAAAGAATGAGAGCGATGGCGCCAAAGAGTATATACCGTACAGTTGCTAAGGTGGGGCCCTGACATGGGATACTCACCACACACAGGGATATGAACACACACACACAAAATGCGCTACACACTACCACGTGCTTCAACACATATACCACCCTCAGCACACATTTCACCACACATACACCAACCTCGCCACATAAAAGTCCAAACACAAAAGTCACCACTCAAAACTCACCACGCTGTCCCAGAGCTGGTTAAAAGATGAAAAATGAGCTGTGAATGGTTGCTATCAGCAACAGTTTTCTTTGTAGACAGTTGTGGTAACTGAGGCATATTATTCTTATCATTTTCTATGGTGTTATCATCCTTCTGTAAAGCTGGAAAGACACAGACTGCAGGGGGAGCCCAGTATCACACAGGATAGGATTAGATACACAGCTCAGCAGTCAGTATCACACAGGATAGTATTAGATACACGGCTCAGCAGTCAGTATCACACAGGATAGGATTAGATACACAGCTCAGCAGTCAGTATCACACAGGATAGTATTAGATACATAGCTCAGCAGTCAGTATCACACAGGATAGGATTAGATACACAGCTCAGCACACAGTATCACACAGAATAGGATTGGATACACAGCTCAGCAGTCAGTATCACACAGGATAGTATTAGATACATAGCTCAGCAGTCAGTATCACACAGGATAGGATTAGATACACAGCTCAGCAGTCAGTATCACATAGGAGAGGATTAGATACACGGCTCAGCAGGCCGTATCACACAGGATAGGATTAGATACACAGCTCAGCAGTCAGTATCACACAGGATAGAAATAGATACACGGCTCAGCAGACAGTATCACACAGGATAGGAATAGATACACGGCTCAACACACAGTATCACACAGAATAGTATTAGATACACGGCTCAGCAGACAGTATAACACAGAATATGATTGGATACACGGCTCAGTAGTCAGTATCACACAGGATAGGATTAGATGCACGGTTTTTATGTGCAATATAATCATTATAATTTGTTATAATGAACCACAGTTGGTTACTATGCCCAGGCAACGCCGGGCTCTTCAGCTAGTATTGTATAAAAATGGAGGAAATTTAAGACCATTATCTTCCTCAGGAGGGGGTCATCCAACAAATATCAATCCAAAACCAAGGAGTAGAATAGTCTGTGAAGTCACAAAGGACTGTAAGGTAACCTCTAAGCAGTGAAAAGCCTCTCTCACATTAGCTCATGGTAATGTTCATGAATCCACCCTCAGGAGGACACTGAATAACAATGGTCTGCATGGTAAGACTAAAGTGGGTTTTACACATAGCGATATCGCTATAACATGACCGATTTTGTGACGTTATAGTGATATCGCTAGCGATATCGCTGTGTGTGATACTTACCTCCGACCGGCTCCCCCACTGTCCATCGCTGATCGCGCGAGAATGTCCGGCTCCAGTTCTCGTCGGGCGCTTACTGCTGGGCTTCCTGCTGGCGCCGACGAGCGACGCGTGGAGGCGGGCGGGAGGACGTCAAGATCGCTGTGTGTGAAAGGTGAGTATCGTGCGATGCGTCGCTGCTGCATCGCTGTGAGATCTGCCTGTGTGACAGCTCACTAGCGATCATTTAGCGATGCACCAGCGATCCTGACCGGGTCGGATCGCTGGTGCATCGCTAAATGTAAAGGGGCCTTAAGAACATTGCTGCCAATCTGCTGTTTGATAAAATCACCTGAACAAGCCAGAAGGCTATTGGAACAATGTAATGGGGACTGATGAGAGTAGTAGAATTTTATTAAAATTATTATGTTTGGAGAAAGAAAAAATCTTCATTACAGCATAAAAACCTCATAATACTTGAGAAACCCAGTGGTATATCATGAAAATCTGATGAAGTTTTATGTCAAAATCTGGAAAATTCTGAAGGGTTTCCGAAACTTTCAAGTCCCTCCATAAATTAATATGTTGATCCTGAGGAAGGCAAAAACTCCATGAGGAAGAAGCTAATTATTATACTTCATCTCAAGAGACGTCTTAACCCCTTAGTGACAGCCAAATTTTAGAAATCTGACCAGTGTCACTTTATGTGGTAATAACTCTGGGACGCTTCAACAAATTCCAGAGATTTTGAGATTTTTTTTTGTGACACGTTATACTTCATGATAATAGTAAATTTAGATTGATATGTTTTGTGTTTATTTACAAAAAAATATCAGAAATGTGACAAAAATGTAAAAAAATTGCAGTTTTCAAACTTTGAATGATTATCCCTTTAATTCAGATAGTCATACCATAGCAAAAATTTAATAAATAAAGATTCCCACATGTCTGCTCTACATTAGCACCATTTGTAAAATTGTACTTTATTTTGTTAGCATTTTAGGAGGCTTAAAAATGTAGCAGCAATTTTTCATTTTTTTAAGTAAATTTACAAAATTATTTTTTTTTAGGGACCTATCCAGGTTTGAAGTGACTTTAGGGGTCCTATATATTGGGAAACGCCCCAAAGTTATACCATTTTAAAAACAACGCATCGTGATATACTGAAAACTGCTATCAGACAGGTTATTAACCCTTCTGGTGCTTTTCAGGAATTAATACAAAGTGGCATGATAGGCATGAAAAAGTTGATTTTCACCACCTAATTGTCACTGACTTTTGAACATGTTACTGTAGACGGCAGACTCTAAGGCCGCTACATCAGGACCACACAATCCTGATCTCAGGGTGCCAATAGGGATAAAAAGGGAGAAGCCACACTCTTTTAAACATTTATATGAAGTAGTCAGTATTGGCAGCAGCATCTAAGGGGTTAAACAGATATGGACGGTGACAACACTGATCGTGGCTGATGCAGCAAATTGTCAGCTATAGTGTACAGCAGACAGCTGCTGGATTGTCACCTGTATGGGGATGCTATTCTCTTATATCTCAGGTCAGATAAAAGATGTATTAACGGTCATTAAGGGGTTAAGATCCTGAACTTTTATATTTTGTTTACTGTCCCCAAAATAATTCATACAATTATGCACTCACTGTATATACTCAAGTATAAGATGACCAAAGTATAAGCCAAGGCACCTAATTTTGCCATGGAAAACTGGGTAAGCTTATTGACTCGAGTATAAAACGGGTATGCATTGTTCCCTCAATCCTGTCCTGGTATGCGTGGCGCCCCCGTCGCTGTCCTGGTATGCGTGGCTCCCCCATCCTGTCCTGGTATGCATGGCTTACCCCGTAACTGTCCTGCTATGCGTGACTCCCTCCGTAGCTGTCCTGGTATGCGTGGCTCCCCCCGTCGCTGTAATGGTATGCGTGGCTCCCCCCATAGCTGTCTTGGTATGCGTGGTTGCCCCCCTACCGTCATTGTATGCATGCTTCCTTGTTATGATTGGGAAACCGAGGAGGAAAAACAAGACAACAAGCTAAGTCTCAGAAAACCAGATAAGTTGGAAACTATGCAGATTGCAGATTCCTGATCTTAACCGCACAACTAGAAGTAGTCGTGGAGCGTTCCTACGTTGGTCCTAGACGCCTCGTCACAACCGGAGAACTACATAAACCTAAAGAAGGAAAAGAGGAAAACTAACTGCCCCAGAGCAGACCCCAAAGGAAAGACAGCCCCCCATATGTATTGACGGTGAAGCAAGATGAAAATACAAACAAAGGCAGGAAAATAGGCTGAGCAAACGATGGGGCCTGGCTAACTAAAAAGGACAGAAAAGGAAAGACACTGTCTGCAATCTGCCAAAAACAACCTACAAAAATATTGTCCAACACTTCTGATAGCAAAATTAACCCTGAAGTCACTAGACTTCTAAACCTATATCAGCACTCTGAAATATTCTGAGACAGAGCAAAAAAGAGGTCAATCTAATAAGGGACAAAAAGCAGATTGGCAAATACTGATTGGAATTTCAGCCTAGCCCCAGCTGGGCAGGCTGATTACACAACAAACTGAATTGACCAACAAGCGCAAGTGTGAACATTAGCAAAAAACACACATAACTTGAGAAGACTGGAAGAGAGCTGAAGTCCAGGACCTGAGAAGCAGACTGAATCACCAACACCCGGATAGGGCGTCGGCTGTCTTATATCTAGTCTGATACTCCAGAGATCCAATCGTTATCTTCCTCATCAGGTGGCAGATCATTACCACTTAAACCAACCGCACTATCTCCTGTCACCACCAGAGGGAGAACGGAAAGGGAACTCTCAACTGGTGGAGCAGAAAATGAGTTCATGACACTTCCTATTACAAAAAAAAAATAAACATCCTATTCACCCTTCAACGTGCCCTCGCAGCACCTCATTCTGGCTTCTAGCAGCTCTTCCTGTGCTGAGCGATCACGTGGCACCGCTCATTAAGGTAATGAATATTCCCTCCACGACTAAGGGAGTGGAGACGCGTGCATATACATTACCTTAATGAGCGGTGCCACGTGATCGCTCAGCACAAGAGCTGCTAAAAGCCGACACCAATGAGATGCTGCGAGGGCACGTTGGCGGGTGAGTAGGATGTCATCTGGAAGCCGGTGCCTGCAGCTGTCACTGTGGGAGCTATAAGAGAAATGAATATTCATTTCTGTTTAGCAGCGGAACAGGTTTTAGCCACAGCCGCCGGCTCCTGCCTCTGTCACCAGCTACTCCACCACTCCCCCTCCCCCACCAGCTTTCCGGGACAATTGAATTGCGTATAAGCCGAGGGGGACGTCTTCAGCACAAAAAATGTGCAGAAAAATTTGGCTTACACACAAGTATATACGGTAATATGCAATTATTTGTACTCTTATTAATAATTCTCAAAGCTCAGGTTCTGGAGTGTGGTAGACATAACTAAACCTGAGCTGAATCTATCATTCAGTTATGCAAATTATCAATCTGTAATAATAGTTTATCAAGTCAGAGTTAATAAGAGACTAGATATTTCTAAGAAAATATTTATGCTATGCAATGATAAATTCATTAAGTAGTATTTTCTGTTATACTGTGACAGATTACTAAAATTTAGAATCAATTTCCACGTCTCTGTTATTAACGTCAATAACTAGTGAATATGTCACCTTTATAGATTAATGGGTTGTCATGTGTTCAAGACAGTAACATTGCGGTGATTATTACCAACAAATGGTACCTATAGAATGACAATTTGAACATGCAACGAATATATGGAGACGAGCACATGGGACTTGTTTAATCACTCATCACTGATGTTGTGTGTACATAATCAAGGACAAGCAACAGCTGCAAGTGAAGAATAAGCAACGTGTGATAGCCAAAAGATCCTCTGCTACTGCAGCAGCAGCTGGAAGATGCCTCGGTGGGAATTAGTGTTGTTTCATCAGTTATAACACCTTTCATTACAGCAAAATGAATAATAATATGGGTAGTGAGAGTGACACAACTAGAGCTTTGGATTCCTGTACAAAAATAATCCTGAACATCTGTATGGTTACATAAAGCTGCATACAATTGATAAGGCAGCTTTACAGAACGGTACTACTGAATTACCTCTTCAAAATAGTTCTATTACTAAGGGTGGTTTTACACTTACCGCATTTTTTGCGGTCCGTTATTGCGCCTCATTTTTGCGGGCCATATCGCCGCATTTTTTTGTGGTGTTCCGCAATAACGGGCCGCCAAATATGTTTGAGGATCGACGTTTTTTTTTTTTTGCAATACTATAGAAATCGTATTGGAGAAAAAAAATGTCATTCTGCAAAACCGAACGTGACGGCGCGCCGCAAAAACAATCTTCCAGTTTGTTTTTGCAGCCCCATTAATTTAAATGGGTGCCGTGTCCATATGCCGTGAAAAATATCCAACAAGCACGATATTTTTCTATGGCCATATATACGACCCTCACGGTCGTACGGCACACGGTGCACCATTGAATTTTTGGTGGCCAAGTTTGCGGTCCCATAGAAAGCTATTGGGGCCGCAAAATCGGCCCGCAAAAATACAGTAAATGTAAAACCACCCTAAGCCTTTAATATGGATTCTCTGCATAGCTATACTAAATATTAAAGGTACAGACAAGGATGTGGTGGCATAAACTGAAGCGCTATTAGGGTTTGCTCTAAGTATTGTGGCTACTTCTAATTGATAAAATTATACATTAATTTCTTAGGGCAATGTTTATTATATTAAATATTACCACAAAATATGTCAATCCATGAGTAAATCTAAACTTGTTTTTGTGGCAAGGCAATGAGCTGTATTTTAAAAATTCTTTATTCTGTGCAATTAAGATGCTGGTTTATATAACAATGATGGCATTAAGGGGAAATATGTGTAAATTGGGTTAACAATTGGCTCAGAGAGAGGAAACAGAGGGTGGTTATAATGGAACATACTCTGAGAGGGTCACTGCAACCAGTGGGGTGCCACAGGGGTCAGTATTGGACTCTCTTCTTTCTAAAACTTTTAGTATTGATACAGAGCTCTTGAGAAAGTCAACACTTTGAAAAATAACATTAAAGAAGAAATTGGCTAAACTGGAGGCGGAAAACTAGCACCTGAAGGTTAATGTGGATACTCGTAATGTTACAAATTTAAGAAAATTATAATCTACTATAAACTATAAAACTGAATGTATTATTTTTCATTAAATAGTTAAATATTGGAAAAACTACAACTCAGAAAAGACTACAGTATATTGATGAACAATAAATGTGACAGTAGATACGACAATAATATAGTGTTGCCTCCATACAAATCACTATTGAGGCTACACGTACAGTTTAGATACCTGTTTATAAAAAGACATGGCTGAACTACTGTGGAGTGTGACCAAAAAAGACATGGCTGAACTACAGCGGAGTGTGACCAAGGTCTTATGGACCATCAAATTGTAATATACAGAAATATGTATGGATTGCATCCAAATCTTTTTAATGATCATTTGACATCTAGGCCTAGAACAATAACGATTTATCAATTATTTCTAGAGTAAAGGAAAGTTTCGCAATCATCACAGTAATACATTCTTTACCGTAAGAGCAGAGAGATTAAAATTCTCTGACGCATGATATTGTGATGATTGATGCACTAAACAAGGTTTAGAAGGGCTTGCATGTTTTGTTTGAAAAATATAATATTGCAGGTGATGGATACTAGATTGCTGGAGATTAGACATTGATCCAAGGATTTAATTTTAGATATATTTTGAGTCAGGAAAGAATTTTTCCCTAACGTGGGGCAACTGACATTTGCCTCATGGGATTTTTACATTCCAACGGACAATCACAATAGTATTACAGTTGGACCTGTAACTTTTTCCAACCTTATCAACTATGTAACTTCAACTGTTCATACTAGGAAACCTAGTACACGCAAATACAAAATATGGCAGCTGACAAAGTAATTGCTTAGAAAAGCTGACCTAATGGTAAAAATTAGTGCAATATAGACACCATGCTGTGCAGTTTTATTATAATAGCAAATACCAGTGCATTTCCAACCGGTCACCTGAAACAAACCCCATCGTGTTTCCAGTCGTGACTGTCCTTGTTCTGTAGGATCTCGACGCCATGTAAGCCACAGGCAAACAAAGGAATGTAAGGCTGAACAGAGCAGAATAATACAGACAAAACTGCAAAAAAGTTAATATATAGATAGGAGAAGAAATATACAATGCTGAAGTGAATAATGTCTATCTCTATATGAATAATTTATTGCAAAATTACAAAAATGTAATAATATCAAGAAAAACAAAACAAGACATAAATATAAGATGCAAAATCATTACAACGAAAATAAATCAAAAAGACATTCCCAATAATAAAGAAGAATGATTTTGGATTATTCCAGATTGGAAATATAAAAAGAAGAGATTGAGTACATGCTGCATACATATCGTGCTGGGGTTTAAATGAGCAGAAATAATGTAGCACAGTACTACTATTGGTTTATTGCTGCATGCCGCAGAAAGCATAACTAAAAGGTGTAGGGAATTTAGATTTACATTTTTAAGTAATTTATTATTTGTTTCTTTTTATAACACAGGACCAAAACTGTTGTAAGAAAACTTAGAAAAAGCTCAGCCTTTTTGACTAATCTGCTATTTATATAAAAAGGGTTTATATATAAAGAAAAATTATGGTATATTACAAGAATAAGTCATCATTGGCCGATCAACAAAGGGTGGGAAACTGGCACGTACCCCTCAGAGGCACAGATCCTTTTTCAGACAGTACAAAGCTCCAAATCATGTGGAGTATCAGGAATTGCATTGCTGGCAGAGCTGATTCCCATCTGCCATAATAATATCCTATAACCAATGTAATGTGTAATACAGCACATGACATTAATTGTCTAATTGATTACCTATACTGGAGGGATATATTAAGTTATAACAATCTGTTAACACCATACTAGTGTCCCATATTTGTTGTATATGGTGTAAAAGCTTCTAGCGAACTGTAAAGGTGAGACAGATAGGGTTGTAAATGTCCAACAGGTGATAAAGTACGATATATGCCTGTCAACAGTCATACCGGTATTTATCGGTATATATATTTTTTTACTTTATACAAAAGAGTACACAACATATACTATATTTGCAGAGTGCCTGATTATAAAAACGTGTATGTTTTACTTGGGACCTCTTAGGCAACTTAGGCCTATGTATGTGTATAATAAGGAACAATGCAACAGTTTTCTCCCCAAATTGTTCAGGGGTGGGAAGACGAGGTTAGCCAACAGTTCATGTATGCGGAGAACTCAAAAGCAGATAACTACATTGTTGGTATGGTTAAAAAAAGAAGGCACATGTCCATCATGTTTAACATTACATTGAGAGGATCAAGTGCTGGAATCAGAATCTATGTTACTACCCATTGCTGCCATCAGATTGAGCAGCATAAACATGGTAACGTTCTAAAGGAATCTTCACTGGAACTGCTCACCACATTACCTGGATAACATGATCGGTAGTGATGAGCTAGTATACTCGTTACTCAGGTTTCCTCGAGCATGCTCGGGTGGTCTCTGAGTATTTTTTCGTGCTCGGAAATTTAGTTTTTGTCACCGCAGCTGCATGATTTGCAGCTGCTAGACAGGCTGAATACATGTGAGGAATGCCTGTTTGTTAGGGAATTCCCACATGTATTCAGGCTGTCTAGCAGCCGCAAATCATGCAGCTGAGGCGACAAAAACTAAATTTCCGAGCACGCCAAAATACTCAGAGACCACCCGAGCATGCTCGGGGAAACGCGAGTAATGAGTATACTCCCTCGTCATTAATGATCGAGTATGTTAAAAGAGGTTTTCCATGAATGAACTGTTGAATGAATAGGTTTTCTCAGATGAAAAAAACGAAGGGGATTTTACTTATTCTTCGACGCTCAGTCTCCGCAAGGTAAACTGCCTACTCCATGGCTACCCTGCGTCGATTCTGGATGTGTTCACTGAGCACATCTGGAATCACCGCATGGCCAGAAGGGGGCGGGGTTTTGGCCGGAGCGGTGTTTCCGCTCCGTCCAAAGTGCAGACAATCCGGTACGTGGAAACGTACCCTTAGTAGCGGCACATGAGAAAACCCAGCAGCTGCAGGAACCCGGCGGCTGCTGCTAACACTATGCTCGCTAAAGAACAATACTTACAGCGCTCCACGCACATTGTTCCAGCATGGAGAACAGAGAGTATTCCGGCAGCTGTCCTTGGGGGCTTGTAAACAGCGCATGACATCACTGTATGACATCACATTTGGAGTATTTGTTTTAACATTGGTGATTTTGGCTAACTTGGAAGCAAACTGACTGGGACCTGCTTGCAAAGGATCATTGCAGCGGTGGTTTCATATCTGGCTTGCATTTATATCTGCGCCATTCACCCAGACCTGTTGAGGTATGAATTGGAGAGGCAACAGATGGATACAATAAACTGAAGATGTTCAGCTGAAGTTTCTAAGGTTGGAAAGAGGGTTGTATTCCGCTCGGAATACATACATAAATGTGGTCACTTCCTGATGAAGAAGTAACCTTATACTTCGAAATGCGTTGCATAAACCACCATCTTTCAGTTCATCATACCCGGATCTACGCCTTATTCAGCAGGGCGGATAATATCCACAGATATCCCGTTATTCTGTGTCTAATTAAATTTTGCATCTATAAATATATATAGCTACTTTCATACATTACATTGTTACGTCTTTAAGTTATTAGTTAATTTGAAGTTATTGTTTATTAAGTATGTGCTAGTATAAGGGTTGCCAACCAGTCAGTGCATATACAATTGTGCTTTTTTTTGCACTGTGTTTAAAAAAATCATGTGTCCAGCAATCTTTTGAAGCAGCTTGCGCAGATTATTTTTAATTATCAACATTTTTAGACTTCACATAAATGCTGTCTGTGTACTGTATTCATATTCGGATCTGAGTCACAGACCTATATCACTTATGAGTTTTATGGTTTCCAGATGTGTCTGGAAAAATATCAGTTGTCCATAATTTTTATAAGTTGTCCAAAAAAGAGAAAAAAATAAGTAAAAAATATTGTCTGAGGAGTACACAAAAGGAGGAAACAGCTACCACTCATCATGATACTCTGGGGGATATTTATTAAGGGCCAAAATGTTCAGATGCTCTTTGTACCTAATAAGAGGTAGTGGTTTTGCCAAAAAAGACGTGTGGCCTAATAGAATGGATGTGGAGTAAAGGCACCAATGTGCATTAAAAACTGGACAAAAATGTTGGTACAAATTTCTGGCACAAAGTAAGCTAATTAGTAAACATAGACTAAACAGTCTAAAGACTTTATAGTAAAAGTCTCCACTGTCTAAAAACTAGACAGTATTGATAGATACCACTGTGCTCAAAAAAAATATTCCGACAAGTTGCATTAGTGAAACATTAATTGACATTCTCACGATGGTAAGTAAGGGAAAATCAGAAAAAAGCTGCAGTCAAAACCATTAGTAATTGGAAATTCTTCTCTGTGAGCTTCTAAGATATTTTAGAAAGAGCCTTCTAGATTCTCAGGCGTTTAACTCCTTGCATCCGAAGTTATTTTCATTTTGACATTTGCGTTTTTCCCTCTCCTTCTTCCAAGATACACAACTCTTATACTTTTCTGCTGACAGAGCCTTATGAGGACTTAATGGTGGATTGACTTGTAATTTTGAAGGACACCATCCATCTTACTGTACAATGGACTGAAAAATGGGGAAAAAAATTCAGAGAGATATGAAATGGTGACAAAATGCGTTCCATTGCGCTTTGGGTTTTGTATTTACAATATTAAAAGTATGCTAATAATGATTTTAAAACATGATTCTACAGGTAAATATGATTACGTAATACCAAACTTGCATATATATCTTTTTTTATTTAAGGGGTGAATAAAATTCAGAAGTTTGTAAAATTAAAATCTAGTTTGTATTGCCATTTTACTCCAGTACCTCTTTAGGGGGTGATAGAGCTGTGTGAGGGCTTGTTTTTTGCATGGCAAGCTAACAGGTTTGTATTCTACAAAGAATAAATATGCTGCACTCATCACATTGTATTAAGATTAGGGATGAGCGAACGTGCTTGGTGATACTCGGATATCACTCAAGTATCTGGTGCTCGGATATGCACGGCACTTGACTAGCATTGGCTGGTGCTCGGATTTGAAGCCTGTATCTCTCGCCTTGCATGCTTGGCACCTGTTACACAGCAAATAAGCATATGCGCCCTCGCTCCATTTACTTGAATTAAGCCGCCTAGTGACAAGGCCGGCCCACTGGCCGGGGGTATGTATGATTCATACATACCTTCAGTTCCCAGATCTGAAATTGGCAAATTCCCGCAATGCACAGTGCGTGCACCGGGGGATCCATAAGTCTGCAGTCACATAGAGTGACTGTAAACTTATTGGATTGACTTGACAACCCCTTTAAAGGAGTTTGTTGTATAGGCTAATTAATTTTATATTTTGATAGACCGGACTATTAAGGATACCAAATTAGCATTTTTTTTAAATATCTTTATTTTTAATTGAGGAGGTGGGTTAGAGATGATTCTGAATTATTTTTTTTTAAATTTCAAAAACTTTTTCAAATTTGTAAAAAAATATATAAAAATTCAGCCTCTAGATGAGCTTCACATGGGTACCAAAATAATAGCAACAGGATTCTTTGTCAACCAGGGCAACCCATTGGTGCACTGTCACTATGTCGTGCTAGGGTTGAAGATGTCATTGAAATTGGTGCGGGCACACCACTCCATTTAAAGGCACTATCACATTTATAGTGGCATCTAAATGGTTAATAGCAACGATCGGGGCTCAGCTTTGGCAACTAGTGTTAGAGACTCATGCCAGCCATATGACATAGTTAGCAACAGCAGCGTTTGGATGGAGCTCAGGTCCTGAGCCCTTTCCCTACATGGTGACCCCAGCCCTGACATAATGATACAATTAATAGTACAACAATAAAATGACACCAAGCAAAATAAAACATAAATACATTTATAGGAAAACTGGCGAACAAAAAGTACTTATTATTCCCTCTTCTACATAGGATGCAATAGTATATTTCATGTCAGGCCTTCATGAATGGAAAGGGCTCAAAAGCCAGCATCTGCAGCAAACTGCCTCTGATTGCTGCTGATTAACCATTTAAATGTCACTGGCAATTACCATCAGTAGCATTTAAATGAGTTGATCACAGACTCCCATTGGCCTGTTGATGTTCTCCATGCCACAAAAAAAATGAAGAGGAGATTGGATGCTGCTCCTCTTCATTTTCTCTGGATTTCTCATGTCCAATTGGGTCTTTGGACTTGGAGCGTGCATCTTCCTGATCCTGAACGTGCTAACAGCTATTTCTATGGTTGGTTCTCCATGCCACCATCTTAGTCTGCCTGAGAACCCCAACTATAGCTGCTCTTTATAGAAGAATGGCATCTTTTTAGCTAATGCAATACTATTGTATTACAGTATATAGAAAAAGCAAATAAATAAACTTGCTCCAATCACTGCTGTTAAACCATTTAGATGCCGCTGTCCATTTCTGACAATAGCAATTAAATGGAACGTGATCTTAGGTTGTTGATGGATTATTATGGCAGTTGGGGGAAAGCTTAAGGTCATCCTAGCTGCCATCTTGGCACTCTTCTGAAACCCAGACTGGCTGGGCTTTATGGTCAGATCATGATTTAAGGGCCTGTTACACATAGCGATATCGCTAGCAATATCACTGTAACGTCACTGGTTTTGTGACATAGCAGCGATATCGCTACATGTGATACTTACCTCCGACCGGCTCCACCGCTGTCCTGTCTGTTGCTGATCGTGCGAGAACGTCCTGGACCATTTCTCGTGGGGCGCCTCCTGCTGGGCTTCCTGTGGCGCCGACGAGCGACGCGGGCGGAGGACGTCAGGATCGCCGCGTCTGACAGGTAAGTAGCGACCCCCGACCGCTGCTATGTCGCTGGTGAGATCTGCCTGTGTGTTGTCGGGATTGCTGGTGCATCGCTTAGTGTAACGGTACCCTTACACTATATACTGCAATACTGTGGTTAAAGACTCAAAGCTTCAAGTCCCTTAGGGAGACTAAATAAACTGGGGGGGGGGGGGGCGGCAAAAAAGCTAAAAAGAATATATAAGAAAATGTTTTCAAAAGTATAAAAAATAGTATCAAATATATACAGTAGATTGGAATTACCCTCTTTTCCTTTGTTAAAAATAAAGATATAATTTAAAAAAAAATTAAATTTGCTGTTGTGATATCCATAAAGGCCCGATCTACCAAAATACACAATGAATTAACCTATCCGTAAATGTTGCAAAGAGAAACAAGATGAATCACTAGAAATGCATTTTTTTATCGGGTCACCACATTTCCATGAAAATATCACATGTACCACAAATTGCTTTCAATGAAAGCATCAGCTCACCATGCAAAAAACATACCCTCACGTAGCTCGAGTAGCAGAAAACTAAAAATGCAATGGGTCCCAGAAAATGTTTTTTTTTTTTACAAATTTCTGAATAATGCATTCTATATTATACATTATTAAGAATATTCACATTGGAATTGTGTGACTCATAAATGTATTTGGCCTGCAGCCTTGTTTTTTTCATGGTCATAGGGATTCTCGGTGTGAGACACATTATGACATGGACATACTGCAGATATTACATTTTTACTGCTCTAATGGTGCATGAATTGGCATCTAAAATAGTGCATCACTGGAAATAGTAAGTGCGCCGTACAGATTAGTCATGACAAAGACTGAAAAACATGAAAAGTGCTCGTATGCATAAATCCTTATTGTGAAATTCATGGCACTAAGCCTTTCTAAGCTGAGATCCAAACATGCTCGTGTCAGTGTTCTGACATTCCAATGCTTACATTAGTGTCATTATTCTTGAAAAGATGAGAATTCCAAAAGAATTTACTATGTACCTGAACTAAAGCCCCACGCACGCCATGCCCCATGCCCATTTTAGCCCATAACATGATACATGGAACTATATTGTGCACTGAAAAAACCTACATGAGAGAAATCCTCCAAACAGTACATATAGAATGTAAATTTTATTAAATCATGCTTAAAAGATTTTTAAAAGGGATGACAATACACACACAAAAAAATGAAAGAGATGAAAAGACAAACAAACATTGAGCAGGTGGAAAAAATTACGTCCAAAAATAATGGTATGTATATAACACCTTGTAATAATATCCCTGAATAAATACATAACAGCAAAAGGCTTAAAAAATATATCAGGGAAAAATACAATTGACTGAAAATTCTAGCACATCATATTGGACATACAAACTGGGTTATAATCATCTTAAAAACAAGACCACATGTAAACTCATATAGAATCATAAGGCATAGAAAATGAAAACAAAAATGATTAAGGGCCTATGAGGTAGATGAATTTCTTTGCACATCATGACCAGTCAATAGATAAACAAAATATGCCCTTACTAAGGTCACCAATGACCTCTTAACCGCCAAGAGCAAGCGACACTACTCTGTCCTCCTCCTCCTGGACCTGTTGGCTGCCTTTGACACAGTGGACCATTCCCTATTATTACAGACCCTCTCATCCCTCGGCATCACAGACTTGGCCCTATCCTGGATCTCATCATACCTAACAGACCGGACATTCAGCGTCTCCCACTCACACACCACCTCCTCACCTCGCCCCCTATCTGTCGGAGTCCCACAAGGTTCAGTCCTTGGGCCCCTGCTGTTCTCTATTTACACCTTTGGCCTGGGACAGCTCATAGAATCTCATGGCTTTCAGTATCATCTCTACGCTGATGACACACAGATCTACATCTCTGGACCAGATATCACCTCCCTACTAACCAGAATCCCTCAATGTCTGTCCACTATTTCATCCTTCTTCTCCGCTAGATTTCTGAAACTCAACATGGACAAAACAGAATTCATCATCTTTCCCCCATCTCACGTGACCCCCCCTACGAACCTATCAATTACAGTAAATGACTGCCCACTCTCCCCAGTCCCACAAGCTCGCTGCCTCGGAGTAATCCTTGATGCTAATCTCTCCTTCATACCACATATCCAAGCCCTTTCCACTTCCTGTCGACTTCAACTCAAAAATATTTCACGAATCCGTTCATTCCTCACCCAAGAATCTGCAAAAACCCTAGTCCATGCCCTCATCATCTCTCGCCTTGACTACTGCAACCTCCTGCTCTGTGGCCTCCCCTCAAACACTCTCGCACCCCTCCAATCTATTCTAAACTCTGCTGCCCGACTAATCCACCTGTCCCCCCGCTATTCCCCAGCATCTCCCCTCTGTCAATCCCTTCACTGGCTCCCAATTGCCCAGAGACTCCATTACAAAACCCTAACCATGACATACAAAGCCATCCACAACCTGTCTCCTCCATACATCTGTGACCTCGTCTCCCGGTACTTTCCTGCACGCAACCTCCGATCCTCACAAGATCTCCTTCTCTACTCCCCTCTTATCTCCTCTTCCCACAATTGCATACAAGATTTCTCTCGCGCATCACCCCTACTCTGGAACTCTCTACCACAACATATCAGACTCTCACCTACCATCGAAACCTTCAAAAAGAGCCTGAAGACCCACCTCTTCCGACAAGCCTACAACCTGCAGTAACCACTGATCGACCAAACCGCTGCACGACCAGCTCTACCCTCGCCTACTGTATTATCACCCATCCCTTGTAGATTGCGAGCCCTCGCGGGCAGGGTCCTCTCTCCTCCTGTACCAGTTATGTTTTGTATTGTTTAAGATTATTGTACTTGTTTTTATGTATACCCCTCCTTACCTGTAAAGCGCCATGGAATAAATGGCGCTATAACAATAAATAATAATAATATAATATATTAGGTGCATAACAAAGATAGAGAATGTACAATATACTCAATTATAAAGTGGCCATAGTTAGGAAGAGATTCTCGAAACGCGCGTCAAGGGGAACATTGTAGCAGTTTGGATCCTGGGTAACTATGGGCACTTTATAATTGAGTATATTGTATATTATCTACCTTTATTAAGCACTTTATATATTATATTTTGTTTATCTATTGACTGGTCATGATGTGCAAAGAAATTCATCTACCTCATAGGCCCTTAATCATTATTGTTTTCATTTTCTATGCCTTATGATTCTATATGAATTTACATGATTACATGCTTTGTGATAAGGAATCTAAATACTATTGTGCTAACTGTTGGATGATATACAATATTGAGTATGACACTACTGATTCCACCCATATCTACCATTAATCTAACAATCAATCACCTGTAACAAAAGCATTTTATTCATGATAATTTATTGAAAATTCAATCAATGATAATCATCAGAACTAAAGTTTATGGGATATTCCCATTACAAAGTGAATATATTGTTAGGATATCCGTTATTTTAAGATTGGCTGAGTTCCACCTTTGCCAAACCCACTGATACTGAAAATGAAGCAGTACTAATGCAGAACTGCAACGCTTTCTATATTTTTACCATGTACAGCAGTGCCCCAACCAACTCCTGTGCTGAAAAATTACAGTGTGGCGCCATTCAAGTAAATGGAGCTGTGCTGCAGTTACCTGTGTGGCGTTTTGGCTGGAAGTGCCATTCTTTATAGAAAAAATAGAAGGGGGCACAATGCTAAATCAGTGCTGCAGGTTCTTTATTCTTACGATCAAAGTGGGTGTAAGATGGGGAAAGCATTAATTTGACATGTTAGGGTATGTGCACATGATCAGTAAATGCTGCGGGTTGGACGCTACGTACTTGTACAGTGTCCAACCCGCAGCGACCAGCTGATACAGCATAATGGATGGGATTTCAAGAAATCTCATGCCCACTATGTGTCCAGATACGCAAGCGGACCACTTGCGGAGATGGACATGCGGGGGGCATCTCTCCAGACATGTCAATTTCTCTTGCAGAGACGTGAGCCTCCTCAAGAGGAATTTCACCCATACATTGTATTGGATGCAACGAATCCGCACTGCTCGGTGAACATAAGCGCAATCACCTGCGTTCAATGGACTGTAGCGCTTTGGACACATCGAACATGTGCTGCGTCCAAAGTGCTGCCAGTTCCTGATAGTCTGTCTGCACATACCCTAAAAACTTGTGCTGAAGAACAGGTCTGTGTGATTACTGTGCATGGGAGTCTGATTCAGCACACAAATGATTTCTATTATCAGATTGTAAAGCATATCAAAGAACGTTCTCACACACTACAGAGACTGTTACAAGCAACCAGTCCGGGGCTGACAAATTGCACACTTCTGTTGTTCATTATGACATGGTTTACTAATAACTTTCTTCTACCCACTGTTGGCAATAGCTTTATATTTCCACAGTGCATTGCAACAGGATGTTTCATGTTAGCTACATGTTTTTTAAAACAAACCTGTCATCACTTTACCTCTCATGACATAAGCCGTGGACCACATGAAGATCCTTAAATGGTCACTATCATTTCACTAAACTTTGCATACATCATAGTACATAGTGAATATCAGAGAAAGCTCATTTTTTCCCCCATTTCAGAGCCTCTACTCCTCCCCTGTGACTCCTGATCTCATTATTCACTAAAATGCATCATAAAACAAGCCAGACTGCCAGCTCACTGAGGGAGCACATTGCATCTGCTACAGAGGGCAAAAAGGAGGGAGGAGCAGGGTTGGAAAGAGGTATAGAGATACAGACATTGCTGCAGCCTTCTAGTTCCACGAGGAAGCTTACATGCGAAACGCGCGTTGACATAGTGGTCAGTATGCCACTTGGATAAAACATAGGTAACAACTTCTTTTGATTAGATATGGTTTTATTAATCTGACAATTCATTGCGCATTGTAGGGCAACTACCGCGCATGCAGGAAAAGCAGAGACCAGACCCACTCACACAAGTGATGTCACTTGTGGGGGAGAGGCTGGTCTCTGCTTTTCCTACACGCTGCGTAATATTCTTATAAGTGAGCTCTCTTGCCGGCTTGTCACTTTTCATTAGAGGGGGTGAGGGTTCGCTTTGTCACTATGTACTGAGAAGAACAGTGCATAGTGACAAGAATCTATTGTGCTTATGTCGGAATTGATAACTGACACATGCTCAGTAGAGCAGGGACTGGGCCAGCCCCTGAAACAGAAGTCACTGATGATGCTCTGTTTCAGGATGGGTGTTATGGCTCCGACAATGACTGCAGCCTTTGCCCCCAGATAACGGTTTGTTATCCCAGCATGCACTGGGGGTTCTCAAATGAAGTGTCATCAAAAAGGAAGTACGGTAAGTAAAAAAAAAATAAAGCAGTATGATAGTGTAGTGAGGGAACGATAGGGAATTGTTAACTAAAGTATGTTAGAAAAGAGATTACATTACATTAAATAGACAATTAGAGTTAAAATAACCATTAGTTTTGGACCACCCCTTTCAAGCAAGGATCATGTCCAGCACAGCTCTCTGAACTGTAGGATTTTACCCACTGAAAGTAACGGAGTTTATGTATATCCACTGATTTATATGGGAACATGGTCAAACATATCCAATGCACCTAGAAACATGATGCTTCTAACTTTGTAGGATCAGATATCCAGACCCTGAGGAAGGCAGCCTCGAAATGTGGGTTGGGGCTCACGCCAATGCAGGGATACAGGCACATTCTGGTATGGGTTCATCTTTACACCTTATATAATCATCTCTAGTATTTAAAACCATGTTAATTTTATATGGCACTAGGCTCTTTATCTTCTTCTGATCGAAGTGGATCAACACTATGGTTGTGTACTTTGCGTCTTATATCCTAATCCATAAGTCTCTATACAAGTAATGTATAATATATGTTGCACCGACACTTGCTCACCTACTATATTGTTTGGTACATTATGAAAAAGCATGTACTTTTATCACTTTTTACAATTACATAGTGAAAACAAGGGGAACTGCTACCTTGGATTTAATCCTTATAAACAGGGAGGAAATGGTTGAGGAGGTAAAAGTGGCTGGGACCCTAGGAGGTAGCGACCATGCTATTTTAGAATTTTGGATAACTAGAGGCGGAAGACCTGTGAAGACTCAGACGTCAAGGTTAGATTTCAGAAAGGCAGATTTTAAGGGATTCAGAAAGAGAATTGGAGGGATCCAATGGCTGGATATCCTTAAAGACAAAAATGTCCAGGAAGGATGGGAAATCTTGAAAAATGAAATTCTCAATGCACAGTTGTTAACAATTCCGAAAAGAGGGAAGAATAGGAAGCATTTAAGGAAACCAGGATGGATGAACACAGAACTTAAGCACATGCTAAAAAGGAAGAAAAAAATGTTTATAAAATGGAAAGAGGGAGGCATATCTAAAGAAGAATATAATGCTGTCTGCAAAACCTGCAGGGCACAAATCAGATTATCTAAAGCTGAAAATGAACTGAGGCTTGCAAGAGATGTCAAAAGCAATAATAAAGGATTTTGGGGATATGTCAAAAGTAAAAGAAAAGTCAAAGATGCTATAGTATTTTTACAGGATGAAAATGATGAAATGGTAAGACAGGATGTTGAGAAGGCTGAACTTTTAAATTCCTATTTTGCATCTGTTTTCTCTCAGAAAGGAAATGCAACATCAACTGTTATTCACTGTCCTATTAAGGGAATAGAAGAATCCAGGATATCTATAAACAGAAAGATAGTGAGGAAACACTTAGCTAACCTAAATGAATTCAAGTCTCCAGGTCCAGATGAATTACACCCCAGAGTACTGAAGGAGATAGCAGAAGAAATTTTTGAACCCCTCTCCATAATCTTTGAAAATTCTTGGAGAACAGGAGAAGTGCCAGAAGACTGGAGAAGAGCAAATGTTGTTCCTATCTTCAAAAAGGGGAAGAAGGTGGACCCAGGCAACTATAGGCCGGTGAGTCTGACTTCTATACCAGGAAAGATCTTTGAACAAATTATTAAACAACATGTATGTCAATACCTGGATAAGAATGAAGTGATTAAACTGAGTCAGCATGGGTTTGTAACTGATAAGTCATGTCAGACTAACTTAATTTCCTTCTATGACGGTATCACTGATTGGGTGGATCAAGGAAATGCTGTAGATATAGTATATCTTGACTTCAGCAAAGCATTTGACAAAGTCTCTCATACAATCCTTATTGAAAAAATGACTAAGTATGGAATGGACAAGGCAACTGTTAGGTGGATTCATAACTGGCTTAGTGATCGGACCCAAAGAGTGGTCGTAAATGGCTGCACATCCAGTTGGAAGAATGTCTCAAGTGGGGTACCACAGGGCTCTGTCCTGGGCCCTGTATTGTTCAACATCTTTATCAACGATTTAGATGAAGGAATTGAGGGTAAACTGATTAAATTTGCTGATGACACAAAGCTAGGAGGGATAGCTAATACTAGAGAGGAGAGAGAGATGATTCAAAAAGATTTAAATAAACTGGAGAAGTGGGCAGCAACTAACAGAATGGTTTTTAACAGGGAGAAATGCAAAGTACTACATCTGGGCAATAAAAATGAAAAAAGCATATATAGAATGGGAGGAATAGGGCTAAGTGACAGCACATGTGAAAAAGACTTGGGTATACTAATAGATCACAGACTGAATATGAGTCAACAGTGTGATGCAGCAGCAAAAAAGGCAAATGCAATTCTAGGATGTATTAACAGAAGCATACAGTCTAGATCACGTGAAGTCATTATTTCCCTCTACTCCTCTTTGGTCAGACCTCATCTGGAATATTGTGTCCAGTTTTGGGTACCACATTTTAAAAAAGACATCAACAAACTGGAGCAAGTTCAGAAAAGAGCGACCAGAATGGTGACCGGTCTGCAAACCCTGTCTTATGAGGAAAGGTTGCAGGATTTGGGAATGTTTAGTTTGCAAAAGAGAAGACTGAGAGGAGACTTAATAGCTGTCTACAAATATCTAAAGGGCTGTCACATTGTAGAAGGATCAACTTTATTCTCATTTGCACAAGGAAAGACTAGAAGCAATGGGATGAAACTGAATGGGAAGAGACACAGATTAGATATTAGAAAAAACTTTTTGACAGTTAGAGTGATCAATGAGTGGAACAGGCTGCCACGAGAAGTGGTGAGTTCTCCTTCAATGGAAGTCTTCAAACAGAGGCTGGACAGACATCTGACTGGGATGATTTAGCGAATCCTGCTTTGAGCAGGGGGTTGGACCAGATGGCCCAGGAGGTCCCTTCCAACTCTACGATTCTATGATTCTATGATTCTATGATTCATCAGTTTGCATTCATGTCCCACTCCTGTAAATCCTTGGCTCGGCATATCACATATTGTACTATATTGCCTGTATTAATTTCCTCTGCCATGTTGTCTCTTTACACATTGTGGTTCTGCTTTTAAAATTCCATATTTTTAATTTTAATCATCATTTAAATTCTTTTGCACTCAACTCTTTATAGGTTACATTATCTTTCTGAGTTTGCCCTATGATTTTAGATTCTATCTCCTCTAATTCAGTGTCAGCAGTTCCTTATACACGTGTATAAAATAATATAGATAATATTGGTCTTTTTTTTTTTTTAATCTGACTTCTACAGTGTAAAGTCCATCATTGAAAAAAAAAACAAAAAAAAACAGTCTTTATTGGGCGGATGGACAGCAGCAGCAGTAATTCCAGGACGAACATCCTGGAAAGTGACTTATGACACTGAAAACACTGTTAGAACTACACAAGCCTTTACACCTCAAAAATACACAATGGTTATTTGCTCTGCTAAAGCCAGGTGAAAGATATGTAGACACATTGCTACTGAAGGGGAGCCTCACTATCAGCCCAGGATAGGGCAGTACTGTATTTTATCTTTTTCTTTACAGCAGAATTGCTTGTCATCATGAAAATAAGAAATACGTTTCTTAATGAATATAAACATTTCATAGGTCTATTATGTAAGTAATATAGAAATAGAGTTTTCTTTCCTACATAGTATCTCAGATACATTTCGAGGTTATGATTCAATTTCATGAAGTGGATGGTATAAGTAGTCACTGTTATTTCTCTTATGTACAGTCATTATGACTCACCATGGCATGCCTCCCCCCTTTGATCTACAACACATGCATGTCCTATGATACCGAGGAAGCTCTATTGATTCCACCTTTCCATTAAGTACAATAAGCAAACACAAACCACAGAAATTACAATCTTATGCAAGTACAGGATGTTACATAGGACTGGAAATAATATTACATCTTCACTTTCATCTGCGTATAATATAGTACGCAATGAATCATTTCGTATTTAGGAAGAAAACCCATTGCAGTGTTCTAGATACTCATTCTCTACTAGGCTCATGGTCCCTATTATAAAGATGGCATAAATGGATGCATTACAAATAAAGTTCATAAAATAATGCGCTGCTATTTTCCACTTACACGCGCTGTAAGTTTTTATTGCTGTTCTAAAGTAAAATCAGCAGCTATGAAATGAATGATGCCTCCCGCTTGTGTTTCACTGTCGATAGTGACACATTATAATGATTTCACCTTTACTCATATGTTGCTTCCTTTCCTATAACTTTCAAAACGATTTAAAGGAGCACTCGTCCTGAAATAGGTCGCTTACGGAGTATCAAATACATTACATTCAAGTTCTGCTATAGTTTCATCAAGATTGGAAATATTAGTGTTAAAGAAGTGCCCACTACTTGGACAACCCCTTCTCATACCCCTAGCTTAGCCCCCATAAAATAATAAAGCCTATACTCACGTCCCATGATGACGCTGTTCCAGGGGTGTCAACACTCGTTCTCCAAGATGCCCTCATGCGGTGTTGTGACATGTGATGCCCAATCAGCGTTGGCGTCAATATCCCCGCCTCCTGATGAATTGAGCAGCAAGAGGAAGTCCAAGATCAGATCAGCTGATTGGGTGCCAGACTCACATGTCTCAACACAGCACCAGGGCCTCAGGGAGTGTGAGTACTGACACTGCAGGAATGGTGCCAGTATGGGAGGTGAGTATAGGCTTTATTATTTTCTGGGGCCAAATATTTTGGTCAAGAAGGGGTTGTCCTGGTAGTGGATTTTTGTCAATAATCCTAGTAAATAATATAGTAATCTTCTATCTATTGGGGAGTAACAGGTTGTTTTTCTGTATACAGCAAACTAAGATTCAGGATCAGATTCTAAGAATTGACAATGTTTGTTTCTAGAACACTACAGAGCTCAAATATTTACCATGTATATCACGCAACAACTGACTAAGTATTTCTAGCTGTGACAGAGTCAGCTATCGCTGAGTTGTTTTCTAGAGTGGACCCTCTGGGTCGTGGCACCCAACCACCGAGGGCGAGCTGACCTTGTGAGGAGCCACCTACTATACAGGGAGTGTCAAGGGCAAGACCAAGGGGGTGAGCCACCACGACTGCTGGAACCAGACGGCCGGCTCAAGGAAGACACGAGTGTCTGACGACAAGGGACATGCAGGAAACAAGACAAGACAAGACGTGATTTCAAGGTATCTTCATTAAGGCAAACTCAGGGTAACATCAGGTGCAAAACATGATAACAGGAAAACACAGCAAGGTGCGTGCGTGGCACGCCAAGGTCCATGGCATGGTACATGCTAGATGGCACGCCTGGGTACAGGCAAGGGCTCCATGGCATCAGACTTCAGACTGCTGGCAACGATCGACAGGATCAGGGCATCAGGCTGCGAACATCAGCTCCAGACATCAGGCCGCAGTCTTCAGGCTTATAATCTCTGGCAGCGATCAGCAGGTTCCGGGCATCCGGCAGGCAAACCAGGGTTCAGGCAAGGAGGCACGACAGAGCTCCAGACATGGTGCATGTTAGGGAACATGCCAAGGTCCAAGGCAAAGTTCAAGGCAGGGTGCTTGCTAGGGCACACCAGGGTCCAAGGCAAGGTGCAAGGCAGGGTGCATGCTAGGGACATGCCAGGGTCCAAGGCAAGGTGCAAGGCAGGGTGCGTGCTAGGGACACGCCAGGGTCCAAAGCAAGGTGCAAGGCAGGGTTCAACACACTAGGCATGGTGCGTGTTTAGGGGACATGCCAGGGTCAGAGTTCAAGGCAAGGTCCTGCGCGTGCCGATGGACATGACAGGGTATAGGCTAGGGCCTGTGCGTGCTAGAGGGCACGACAGGGTACATGGCAAGACCTGCGTGTACTTTTACAGAAGCACGAGGAGGTATGCCAAAGAGCAGGCTAGGGCCTGCGCGTGCTATTAGAGAAGCACGCAATGCACAGTGCGGGGCAGCAAGGGTGCAAGGAAGCACAGAGCATGGCTGGGGCACTGGCTAGCTGGTCGGGCAGAGGCTCAGACCAGCAGGCACGACCGAGGCAAGTACGGCTGAAGCACAACAGGCGGACACAGCTTAGTCACTGGCCGACGAGCACGGCTGAGGCACAAACAGGCGGGCACGGCTAAGGCGGGCACGGCTGAGGCACACACAGGCGGGCGAGGGAAGGCCAGGCACGCGCAAAGGGCACGCGAAGAAACAAGGCAAGCAAGGCTAGGCAAAGTACAGAACAAGGAGCAGAACATAGGCAGAAGCACAGAGCCGGGTCAGAGAGAGGATAGGGCTAGCAGCGGAGCGTAGGCCGAAGCCCAGAGCCGGGTCAAGGGAGAACCTTGAGACTAGCCAGGAAATGTGCTAGAGAGCACCATAGGACAGAGTCTAGCAGCGGAGCGTAGGCCGAAGCCCAGAGCCGGGTCAAGGCAGAACCTTGAGACTAGACATGGAATGTGCAAGAGAGCACCAGAAGACAGAGCAAGGAAAACCAGGCAAAGACAGGGAGGCGGAAGTACTACAAGGCTAAGAATAGCAAAGGCAAGACATGGCGAAACAGGCAGAGCCAGAGAACATAGGAAGTACTACAAGGCAAAGCATAACAAGGACAAGACATGGCGAAAACAGGCAAAGGCAGAGAACATAGGAAGTACTACAAGTCAAAGAACAGCAAATCAACACATGGCACAAAAGACAACACAAGACATGGCACGGGACAAGAGGCAGAATACAAGCACAGAGCGTGTACAGAGACGCACAACAGGGCAGAGTGCAGGGGCACAGAATACAGAGAGCGACCTAGCAGACCAAGCAGCCATAGAGGGAAGCATAACGGACATGACAGATATAACAGTGAGGTGCGCATGCACACTGCTCCAGAGTTCATGCAGCACACAAGACATGACGGGCAAGACAGTTAGGTGCGCTTGCACACTGCTCCAGGGGTCATGTGGCATATCAGACATGGCGGGCATGACACTAGCCTTTACAGATGCAAGGGCACCATGAAAATAAATGCCATGTGTGACTGCTGACGCTAATCATGAAAAAGTGTCTGCAAAGCAGTAATCTCTATTTCATAAGTGGAAGCAACAGATGTACAAAGTGTGATCACAAGTCAGTATTTGGACAATAACTGCTTCCAGATTGCCTAAGCTTACATCTGCGACCGTAAGGATGAAGAACAGATTGTTACAAAGACTATGCTTAAAGGGGGAATAATAGGCTCAAAATGGGGACTGGGGAAGCATTATTCCAGGAGCAGCAGGAAGAGGGTAGGTGAAAGACAGCCCTTTTAAATAATAACAGGAATGTGGAAATTTTTACCTCCAAGATCAACAAATAACTCAATAAAAAGTTTCTCTGGGCTTGCAATAGGTTACGGTGTAGTTAAGAAACAAAAGTTTATAATAAAAGAACTTTGCCTAATTAAATATATATTAACCCTGAGAGATTTGGGCCTTTTTTTAAATGTACGTTCAGGGACACAACTATGGGTGGGCAAAGATTTCAGACAGCAATTACTGTTGAATACATTTGTTATATTTACTTTCTCATCGGGAGGGCGGTAATGTCACGATGGGGCAGGCTTTGCAACGTTGAAAATCTCTCCCCCCCATGTGCTCACACACATATCCACTCTCTCTTTCCCCATGTGCTGACTTCTCCAGTCTGTGCTCTCTTCTTTGACCCGTCTAACCAATGTTGGCATTGATATTTGCTTTTTAAAGGGGTTTCCCAAGAACGAAAGTTCATTTTAAAAATTGTTTGTGTCTGACCATGTACAGAACATACCACAGCTCCTGGGCAGGGGAGGAAGCAAAATACAATACTGACATTACAGCAGGAGATCACAGAGGATACATTTTGTGAGGTAGTCAGTGAAATATTTTACCTCACAAAATGAATCCTCTGTGATCCCCTGATGTAATATCAGTATCACCTTTTGCTTCCTCCCCTGCCCAGGAGATGTGGTATGCTCCATACACAGTCAGACACAAATAATTTTTAAAATGAACTTTTGTTCGTGGGAAAACCCCTTTAATGTGACAGGCTTCTCTGCCTGTAGACACGTCGTGCATTTGCCACAGGGATCAGCCGAATGATTCGCTGCGCCTGCGGAAAATTTGCGCTGGTGGTACCGCGAAATAGGCTGCATATGGCATATACAGAGTGTGTGTGTGTGTGTGTGTGTGTGTGTGTGTGGTATGCACGACGTATACAGTGTATGTGTGTCTGTGGTGCAACGGTGTTCCGCTGGTGGTACCTTGCAAGAGGCTGGTACCACCAGGCAGTTTCCATATTGAGACACCCATCACTTGGGTGTCCCAATATGGCGGTCGGTGAACTTCTGCCGCTTGGAATTCTGGGATCCGGACACATCTGGACAGAACAGGATGTGAAGACACTACAAGGTAAGTATATATTAGAAACTATGAGGAGCCAAAAAAATGTGTTGACATTAGTGATGAGCGAACGTGGTGAAAACATTTTTTGGAAATTTGTAAAAACAAAACAAAAAAAAAACTTTGCTTTGACGTGACATCACTTTTCAAGACCCATAAGGCTTTCAATTGTTGTGATTTTGGGCTGTGTTAGGGCTTATTTTTTTGTACCATGATCTTACCGTACTTTTTTACCAATAACATTTTGGGGCAGATACAATGTTTTGATCGCCTCTTATTGTAATGTTGTGGAGGCCCCAAAAAATGTAATTCCATCATTTTGATTTTTTTTCTCATTACACTGTTTTACAATCAGATTAATGTACTTTATATTTTGACAGATCAGATTTTTACTAACTCAACGATACCAAATATGTGAATTTTTTCTTTTCTTTTGTTTTATTTTTAATGGGGCAAAAGGGGGATGAATTGAAATTTTGTGGGGCTTTTTACTGTATTTAATAGTTCCCTTATAGGACTTGAAGATGAGATCATCTGATCACTTGTGCTATACATAATGTTAGGAATCTGGGTTCTATAATGCCTATGCGGGAATCGAGATTCACACATTTGTCTCCAGAGGCTAAGTCCTTTTTCCCAGCTTCTGAGCATGCCCACGGGAAGAGCTCCCATTGGAGTCCAGGAGTCAGGTGCTCAGGTCCTGCTCCTGATTTCATTAGCTTGGCTCAGGGCTCTGGAGATTTCCGGCAGGTCCCGTACGATATAAAAAGTGCGCATGGCCGCTATGCCATGCGCTAGTATTTTTATACTGCTGCTGTGTGTATGGTGACGGATGCTTGGACTGGTGACTGACTCATTAAGAAACCCCTTCCCTCGGTTATTACGTCTGTGTGAGTGAGTGGTATTCTGTCAGCACCTGCGCTGGCGTGCACAAGCTCCAGCTTTCCAGCAGCTTAGCGTCCTGCATCACGCTTGCGATATTTGTGGATGCAGCCTGTCCAGGCGTGCACAGTTGCGACGCCGAGCACACGCGTACACGGTAAGTCCGCTCGGTTGTAGTGACTGTATTTAACTACTCCGGTTTCCGGCTACCGCACGTGTGCCGCTGAGATCCTGTGCTGTTAACAGGCTCAACGATACTTTTGGTATTATTTTTCCCTGCTGCTCTGTGTCATTTAACAGAGCTTGCCTTTTTGCACCTGGGTGAGTTAGAACCCTGTGCATGTTTCAGCTTTAGTGCTCTGCCTCTCTCAGCAGCGGTTTTGTCATCCACCGCACGGTGGACCACGAGTGGCGAAGGCACTTATTTTTTTTAGTGCCTTCCGCCACTCCTAACACATATAAGTGCATCAGCCTTCACATGAGACCTCGGGCAGACATAGCAAGCAATCGGAGCTTCCCTGACAGGCATTAACAGCAGAACTTAATAGGTTAACAGCCAGAGACAAGCTCCACACCACCCGCAGCTGTTGAACGCATATGATGGTTGGTTACATCAGCTGTCATCTGCCTGGAAAAATGCAAGATTGGCATGTGAGCTCATATCAAAGCCAGAGATTCGACATATGGCGCAAATGTATGTCATATGCCGTGAAGTGGTTAATATTGTAGTTTATGGCGCTAAGAATCAACAGGCAGGTACTTGCTAACTATCTGCCTGTTTTGCTTGAGGATGATCTTTCCTGGCTCAGCAGGCGATTTCCCTGCTTCATTTCACTCCTTGCCACCACAACAGCTCTTCCTCTTCCTACCTGCTCTGTCGACGGGGCGTAACTGTAGACATTTTGCTGATTGACAGCCTTGCTGATTGACAGCTGGTTCCCAGCAGTTAGGCAACGGAAAGCCAGCTGTCAATCAGAATGACATCGCCAGAGAAACCTCTTCAACACAGCAAAGTGGAAGAGGAGACGAAGCTCTGTCAAAGTGAAGTCAAAAGAAGTCGCAGAATCTCCAGCATAAGAGGTCCATGACCACTCTGAGCAAACAGAGCTCGACACCAGGCACAACAGGCAAGTAGTTAGTAACTATCAGCCTGTAAGTTCTTAGCCCAACATGCAAAAATATTAAAAGTCCCAGATAACCACTTTAAAGGAAATGCATAGTGATAATAATAATGATTTGATTGATATGATCTGATCAATGGGCAGCATTAAAGATAAGATCCTGCATGCTAATCATAGTTGAAAGTGTATCCAGGTGCTATGTGACTAGTCAAGGAGGCATTTGTCTGCTGACTTCTCACCCACTCAACTAGACTGACAACTCGCTCACGATATACAAGTATTAAGAGACCTGTCAGTCTAGCTGTGTGGGAGGGGAGAATTGGCTAGGGACTTGCCTCTTGGACTAATCACCTCATCCCAGGCTATGCTTTTAACTATAACACATATATATTGGTGCATCTTGGAACTGGTGCATAAGGTAACCCAATTTTTTCCAAAGGGCCAAAAGTGAGGATTTCAGTACTATAAATTGTCAGTTTTAAACCTTCTTAACCAAGGGAGTGGATTAAAAAAAAATAAAAAAATATAAAGGAATTACATAGGCTGGTTTCACATTCGCGCTTTTTAAGCGCACGCACGGCCGGGGGTAGCTCCGCCCCCGAGCCGGCTCTCTGCCCGGCGGGCCCGCCCCTTCCTTGTAGCGCCGCCTCCTAGCGCACAGCGGCGCCTGCGATCGGCGCACCCTATCTTTAGCATAGGGTGCGCAGATCGTGCGCAGGCCGTGCGCTAGTTGCGCTTTGACCTGCGCTGCGCACTTTTGACGGTGCGCCGTGCGCGCCAAAATCCGAAAAGTTTGATTTTGGCGCGCACGGCGCACCGTCAAAAGTGCGCAGCGCAGGTCAAAGCGCAACTAGCGCACAGCCTGCGCACGATCTGCGCACCCTATGCTAAAGATAGGGTGCGCCGATCGCAGGCGCCGCTGTGCGCTAGGAGGCGGCGCTACAAGGAAGGGGCGGGCACGCCGGGCAGAGAGCCGGCTCGGGGGCGGAGCTACCCCCGGCCGTGCGTGCGCTTAAAAAGCGCGAATGTGAAACCAGCCTTATACAGTGGCTTGCGAAAGTATTCACCTCCTTGGCTTTTTTACCCATTGGCCAGTGAACTGACATCAGGCGATCACGCCTGCAGGTTGTGGAGGCCCCAGATCCTGCCCCGCAGTGTGTGTTATGATGTATTCACACTGCGGGACAGGATCTGGGGCCTCCACAACACGCAAGCATGATCGCCTCATGTCAGTTCACGGGTAGCGCACACTGTGCATGCCCGAGAACTGTTTTCACAGAGCAGGCGCCGCCATAGGAGACAGAAGGAGGCAGGGCACAGACGGCAGAGCAGGGGCATGATGGACGTCTATGGGAGGCAGGGCCCAGACGGCAGCACAGGGGCATGATGGACGTCTATGGGAGGCGGGGCCCAGAAGGCAGCACAGGGGCATGATGGATGGCTATGGGAGGCGGGGCCCAGACGCTGCAGACATGATTGACGGCGGGGGCAGCTGCTTCAGGGGGACACACCATACCTATGGGATGCATAACAGGTATGAAGACCTATTTATAAAAGTTAATATTTCAGCGTTACTGGGGGTCAGAAACGGAAGCGCCACCTTCACAGAGTGCAGCCTTAGTGCTGCTGTAGGTGGCTCTTTTACTTAAAAACGCCATGGGGGGTGACAGGTTCCCTTTAAGGTTCCCTTTAAGTGTCATCTCAGCTTGCTCAGGAGTTATTTGAGTATCTTGGGCATGCTCGAATAATATGTTAGAATCCCCGATTCCCCACGGCTGCAAGATCTGCGGATGTTAGACAGCACCAACACATGCAGGGATTCCCTGTTTGTAAGCCAATCCCCGCATGTGTGCTCATTATCCGAGCATGTTCACTAATCACTAGAGTCCACCTGTGCGCAATCTAAGGCCCCCGTTACACACTGCGATATCGCCAGCAATATCGCTGTAAAGTCACCGATTTTGTGACGTAGCAGCGATATTGCTAGCGATATCGCTGCATGTGATACTTACCTCCGACCGGCTCCCCCGCTGCTCATCGTTGGTAGCGCGAGAACTCCGTGAACCATTCCTTGTCGGCCGCTTCCTGTGGCGCCGACGAGCGAGGCGAGGAGGCGGGCGGGAGGATGCCAGGATCGCCGCGTCTGACAGGTAAGTAGCGACCCCCGCTATGTCGCTGGTGAGATCTGCCTGTGTGGCAGCTCACTAGCGACCACTTAGCGATGCACCAGCGATCCATATCGTTGTCGGGATCGCTGGTGCATCGCTAAGTGTAACGGTACCCTAAGTGTCACAGGTCTGTCAGTACATACACATCTTTTCTGAAAGGCCACAGAGGCTGCAACACCATTTATCAATAGGCACCACTAACTAAACAACACAATGAAGACCCAAGGAGATCTCCAAACAAGTTGTTGAGAAGTACAAGTCAGGGTTGGGTTATAAAAAAAAATCATAATCTCTGATGATCCCCTGGAGCACCATCAAATCCATTATCATCAAATGGAAAAAACATGGTACCACAACAAATCTGCCAAGAGAGGAACGTCCACCAAAACTCTCAGCCCGGGCAAGGAAGGGCATTAATCAGATAGGCAGCACAGAGACCAAAGGTAACCCTAAAGGGGTTGCAGAGTTGCCAAGCAAAAGACTTTACTTACACACAAAAATTGTAAGGTTTGTTTTGAGTTTACCAAAAGACATGTGGAACACTCTCCAAATGTATGGAGTAAGGTGCTGTGGTCAGACGAGACCAAAAATCAAACTTTTTGGCCATCAAGGTAAACGCTATGTCTGGCGCCAAACCAACACAGCTCATCACCACAAAAACATCATCCCCACAGTGATACATGGTGATGACAGCATCATTCTGTGATGTTTTTCGGCAGAGGAGACAGGGAAAGTGGTCCGAGTCGAGCGGAAGATGGATTATGCAATATACAGGGATATTCTTGAGCAAAACATGTTTCAGTCTGTCAGAGATATGAGACAGGGATGAAGGTTAACCATTCAACGAGACAATGACCCAAAGCATACAGCGAAAGCAACACTCGAGTGGTTTAAGGGAAACGTGTAAATGTTTTGGAGTGCCTAGGCAAAGTCCAGACCTTAATCCAATTGAGAATCTGTGAGGTCAGACTTGAAGATTGCTGTTCACCAGAGGAAACCATCTAATTTGAAGGAGCTAGAGCAGTTTTGCCCTGAAGAATGGGCAAAAATCAATGTGGCAAGATGTGAAAAGCTCATAGAGACTTATCCATGGCGACTTGTAGCTATAATTGCCGCAAAAGGAAGTTCTACAAAGTACTGACTTTAGGGGGTGAATAGTTACGCACGCTTAAGTTTTCAGTTATTTGTCTTATTTGTTGTTTGTTTCACAATAAAAAGAAAACCAAATGTTCACAATTGCAGGCATGTTCTCTACATGAACTGATTCGAACACTTAAAAAACCTGTGAAATTCCAGCTTGTGAGGTAGCAAAACAAGTAAAATGCCAAGGGGATGAATACTTTCCAAGCCACTGTAACTCTTAGGCTGGAGTCACACCAAACGATAAAAAAATCCGTCCGATTTTAACGGTCCGAAATCGCACAAAGGTTTCTTGTCCAGAGATCCGTCTGTGATCCCATTTTCCGGCGATGAACCGATTTTATTCGCATCTAAGCATCAAATTGACATCCAATTCCAATGCCTGATGCTCTTTCCTGTTGACCTGGAGAAGTCTTGTGATTTAATCGCAAGTCACACGTGTGGTCCGTTTTCAATGCGATTTTTAATCGCACCCATAGACTTGCATTGGCGATTCCGATCCGAAAATCGGTGACAATCGCAGCATGCTGCGATTGTCTCGGTCCGGTTTTATCGCATTGCATTCGTCCGATTTAATCGCTAGTGTGACTCCGGCCTAATGCCTTTTGTGGCCAAAACAGCATCAAAAACAGGAGCACAAAAAAATTGCGTGAATCTACCCTTAAATCAGTCTTGTATATAAAGTTGTATGTAAAACTTAAAGGGAATCTGTCACCCCATTTTAGCGCTATAAGATGCGGCCACCGTCATCAGGGGCTTATCTACAGCATTCTATAATGCTGTAGATAAGCCCCCGATGAAACCTGAAACATAAGAAAAACACGTTAGATTACACTCATCAGGGGGCGAAGTCGGGTGCGGTGGGTGTCGCGGTCCGGTCCGGCGCCTCCCATCTTCTAGAGATGATGTCCTCCTTCTTACTTCTCCCTCGACTCCTGCGCACGCGTACTTTCTCTGCCCTATTGAGGGCAGAGTAAAGTACTGCAGTGCACAGGTGCCAGGAAAGGTCAGAGAGGTCCGGCGTCTGCACACTGCAGTACTCTGCTCTGCAACAGGGCAGATAAAGTACGCCTGCGCAGGGGCCGAGGGAGAAGTAAGAAGGAGGACATCATCTCTAGAAGATGGGAGGCGCCGGACGGGACGGCGACACCCATCGGACCGGACCCAACGCCGGGGTGAGTATAATCTTAACTCTTTTTACTTATCTTTCAAGTTACATCAGGGGCTTATCTACAGCATTACAGAATGCTGTAGATAAGCCCGATGGTGGTGCCGGCTGCTGATACGGCTAAAATGGGGTGACAGATTCCCTTTAAGTTTTGTAATTTCGCTGTCATTCTGCTTTTTGTCACTCAGTTTGTGTTCAGGAATGTATCATCATTGTATTACTAAGCAAAATCTTCTAATAAAAAGAAAATTTAAAAAATATATCTCTTTTGTCCAAAAATGAGAAAATTAGTGCATCTTATCTCCATTTGTTGTACAGTTGTAAGTGACTGACTGCAGGGCCTCCGGACTATCTGTGCCACTGATTACTCAATTGACAGGAAATCAGGACAATTTCCCTTATGTGGACTATTTTATCTCCTGTGTCTCCAGAGACATTTACATTCATTTTAGCAGATAGAACTAATAGGACTTTCCATAAATGTCACATGAACTTAACCTTGCCAAGAGCTGTGCTATCCATAATGTTATAAAGTTCAATATGAATTTACTGTAATTTCATTGACATCTCAACAGCAGTAAAAAATAATGAATGAGGAGCCTTGAGAGCACCCTGTACAGATGTAGTGTGTCACCTGTGATTTTCCATAGGGATGCAGATAAACCAGCGCACAGTGAATGTTGGAACTCAGTGGAATACCACAACACACAAAAGCCTAAAGCAGCAAGCACATTTTGTGCATTTTACTGCTGCACATTTGCAGCCGTAAATCTGGAGCGTAATATTGGTGGGATTTGAAAGGCAACCTGAAAGGTCCCCAATGACCCCCAAATCACCAGCATTTGTATATTCCCTAATAAATACATTCCCTTTATATTGTTTGACACATTAACAGATTTTAAGAGAAAGTATTTCTGAAGTCCATTTTTAATATGCAAATAAACCTTTTGAGTAGTCAATGGAACATTTGTTTTTCCTAGACTAGTCGTCCCATTCAGCATGTTATCACGCCCCTGAGCTTGATTACATGATTTGCAAGAGCCATCGGGAGCTGTCTGCAAAACTGACGCATTAGCACACCTATCTTTCATATATATAACTGTGGATCTCAAGACGAGTGTATTCTTTTTGGTTTCAGAGGTGCACTGTGTCCGGAACCGAAAAAGACGCTGACGTCCATGGAGGACCCGAAAATCAAGCTTCTTGGCCTACAGACATGTGTGCACCCGGCTTCCGAGGTGCAATGACATTTAGGACAGAAAGTCGCAAACATGTGCAAGTATTTCAGAGAGCTGGGGATGACACTGAATCTTGAACACAGACTGAAATTTAGTAGGACAAGACAATAGAAATATATGGCCAGCAATATAATTAACAAGCTATAGCTAAAGTCCTTCAAGTCTACAGATGCAATGTATGACACCATTTGTTCTGTTTAGACAATTCACACATATATTAGTGAGAGTATTTCTATCAGAGCAAACAGATGTAGTAACAGGCATAAAATGCCCTATGTTTATATGGTATATAATAATGTTACCACATAGTAAGGATACATACTGTATATTTACTAACATAACACAACCAATATCAACATTACTTCTATAAGAAACCCTAAAGACAAGTTCCGACCAAATGGTGCAGATTATCAATGTGAATTTATGCACAAAGTGGTCACCGGGCAGAAAATAACAGCTCGGGCGAGCTAAAGACATCCTATTTTTGTTTCCAATCCATTGGTGTGGATTTACAAAAACTGTGTAATTTTTAGCAGTTTAAACTTAAAGGTGTTGTTCGGTCTTAAGCTACAAGTCTGCAGTCACTCTATGTAGCTGTAGAACTGTGAATCCTCAGAAAGCGCGCACCGCATGCTGTGAGGATTTTCCGGTGATGGTGCAGGGAGCAACGTGCGTGTGACTGCAAGTATGCAATTTGAATCCTCACAGCGCGTAGTGCGCGATGTTAGGATTTACAAGTCTGACTGCAGACTTGTAGCTTACGACCGGTGAACCCAGCATTGTCCACTACTTGGACAACCATTCTTACATGAAACAGTGCCCTGTGTAAAAAGAAAAAAACAGCAAATACTCAAGTTTGGGCCCAGAGCCATTCCAGCAATTATTCAAATGGACAGTCTTAAAATGAGTCAAATTTATTCCAGTGATTCATAAATGTAGTGAATCTTTAGACTGTTGAGTACTAACTTCATAGCACCTATTAGTTAACAAAAACTGTAGAACAGGCTTAAATACTAGCACTGCAAATTTTAATTAGATGGACCTGACTTCCTTTAACTAAAAAACAGACCCTATGTTCCTTCACTAGATGTGTCAGTCTGCTGAATGTTGCGCAGAGGTGAGTGTGCTACTAGTGAGCAACCAGTCAAAATGTGAGCTGTAGCTGAGAGGTAGAGACATGCCACTGTCTTTTTCTGAATGGAGACTGAGGTAAGCAGTCTGTGAGAGCTGCAGAGAACCATGTGGAAGCTGCAAGCTGTTCAGTACGAACTGTGCTTGGAGTTGAACACTTCTATTTGGTGCTGGAACCTGCTGGAGCTCGGGTTTGAATGGGATACCGAGACTGGTTGGAACATGACTCTTCTGTGTATAAATCTTCTCCGGGAGAAAGGATTGTAATCAGTTTGGGTGAGCCCGCACTGACATTTGTGATCATGATTAAATGCACAGATCGTGTGCAGAGAACCGCAAGTATCAGTGATTGCTATAGACAATAACTGTTTTGTGTGACCGAACAGGCTAGATAAGTTGTGTATGAGTAGCCAGTGTCTGTTCTGTTTATTTAGCACCTGGACAAAGCTAGGGATTTAGGTTTATGATTTTGTTTTGGTGCTGTGAAAGAAATAAAAACTGCATGTGCTTGGCCCAAAACTGCATTGCCTGTGTGAACGCTACCCTAAGGCCTAATGCCTTCCAGAGAGAGTGTATACAAAGAAAGAACCTGGCACTCAAGTTTGTGATAGTATATAACAGATAATTTATTCAATGCCAGACAGTGGTATGACAAAACGTTTTGGTCACATGAAAGGACCTTCATCAGTTACTGTGAAAATACATAATAGAAATATAATATACAAAAAATAGAACCGTGGGGAAAAAACAAAAATAAGCAAGTAAAAGATAAATAAATAAAGTATATACAAAATTTGCATGGCAACATGATTAATCATAAGGGTGCTGGTATGGAGAAGAAATAAGTCGAGGCACAATCTGAACGTGCAGTAAAGACTAGGAGACATGACATACCATACTCAAAGTTGTCTGGTTATATCAGGGTTAATGCCTGTAGTATAATGGAAATAGGTGCATAAGATGAAAAACAGCTATCATACAGACTAGGGATGCAATAAAAGGGTTAAAGACATACTCGTGGGCAATTATACTGAAGTTCATTCAGTCTGGGCAAAAGCATAAGTGGATGCAGAGCCTAAGGGAAAAAAGGGGACAAAAATACATAGGTCTTCTAGTATTCACTGAAAGACAGCAGCCGCGGTAAATGAAACTAGAAGAGTACTACCTGGAGAACGGTGGTGCAGACGCGGCATCCACCACTGGTCTGAGGCATGTCACAAAAGTGCCCGGGAATAAAGGAAAAGGGGGCGGGTAATACAATCACTGCACCGCGCAGTGTACAAGTCGCCTTATTCAGTATAATTGCCCACGGGTATGTCTTTAACCCGTTTATTGCGTCCCTAGTCTGTATGATAGCTGTTTTTCATATTATGCACCTATTTCCATTATACTACAGGCATTAACCCTGATATAACCAGACAACCTTTTGGTTGTAGCTGTCTTTTCTTCATCCCACTACAACTTTGAGTACGGTATGTCATGTCTCCTAGTGTTTACTACACGTTCAGACTGTACCTCAACTTATTTCTTCTCCACACCAGCACCCTTATGATTAATCATGTTGCCATGCAAATTTTGTATATACTTTATGTATTTGTGTTTTCCTTGCTTACTTTTGTTTTTTTCCCACGGTTCTATTTTTTGTATATTTATATTGCTATTATGTATTTTCACAGCAACTGATGAAGGTCATTTCATGTGACCGAAACGTTTTGTCGTACCACTGTCTGGTATTAAATGAATCATCTGTTATATACTATCACAAAGTTGAGTGCCAGGTTCTTTCTTTGTGTATTGCCACGGTTTGGGAACCTACCTTGGCACCACTACTCAGCTGTGCACACGTCTATTCTATATTCTAGAGAGAGTGAACCTCTACACTGGATTAACACAATTTTGGCAAACAATGCTGCATTTTATGTCATGTCTCTTTCATATGAAGACACTTTTCCTTTTCAATAACCCGTTCCATAAAAAACATAGTAAGTCTAGAGCAGGGTTCCCCAATCTGTAGCTTGGGAGCCACATGTGGCTCGCAGGTACGTGATGTGTGGCTCGCGACTGTCTGCCAGCTTGGCGCACTATCATCAGGTGTAGCAAACAGCTGTTAAGAGAAGATCTCCAGATGGTGACTTTTGTGTGTAGCCCTGCACAGAAGAGCCAATCTGAATGGGGGTAAGATAGGAAACCGTGAAGCTTGACATACTGCCTTGCTGTGATTTCAGTGGAAAAGCTTTGACTGTAATTATACTGGTAATGGGGGCTCTGGTTGTCACTACTGTGAGTGGGGCAGAAGCTGGTTGTGGCTCGAGACCCCGTCTCAGAGCTGAATGTGGCTGGCGACCCTCTTTCATAGATGAATGTGACTCTCAAGGTCAGAAAGGTTGGGGACATCTGGTCTAGATGTCTAAATTTCACCCGAATACTGGAACATTTAGCAGAATAAATCTCCCCGATTGTGAAGAACAGAAAAGAGATTCATGGATAACAAACTTTGCCAGATCAGCATGAACAGTGAGAGCCGTAGTGTGTGATCGAGGATTAGACAGGCCTGTACATGGATTGCTGCTTCCAGGACTCTTGTGATTATAGGGCCCATTCCCCTGGCATTGCCACATGCACACACCCAATACATGGGATCCCAAGCATGTCCCTGATATGGACCCACAGGCACAAGTTTCTCAGATTCAGACTAATGCGTTCATGTAAATTTGTCTTTATATTACATATACAGGAAATAAATTGCTACGAATAAATTATTAAATTAAACTTAAATTATTGTCTGCAAACCAATTCTAACCTTACAGTAAAGGGCATGTCACACTAAGCGATATCGCTAGCAATATCGCTATAACTTGTGACGTTATAGCGATATTGCTTAGCGATATCGCTGTGTCTGATACTTACCTACGACCGGCTCCCCCGCTGGTTATCGCTGATCGCGCGAGAACGTCCTGGACCGTTTCTCGTCGTCAGCTTCCTGCGGCGCTTCCTGCTGTGGAGACGAGCGACGCGTGGAGCCGGGCGGGAGGACGCAGGATCGCCTAGTGTGACAGGTAAGTAGCGATCCCCGTCTCCAGCGATGTCGCTGGTGAGATCTGCCTGTGTGGCAGCTCACTAGCGACCACTTAGCGATGTACCAGCGATCCTGACCGCGTCATATCGCTGGTCGGGATCGCTGGTACATCGCTAAGTGTGACAGTACCTTAACAGCAGAGGATACACATGATGTAGATAGTATCCTACTACTTATGTGTAGGCATTGCTATAAGGAGCCTATTAAGCTTTCCAAAGCTAGACTGCTAGAAAGGATACCGAAATCTTTCCAGCAGCAAAGTTCTAGCGGTTACAGATTAGTATGTAATTAGAGATGTGTGCCAAGAAAGTGATGGATGGCTCATACAATCCCCCTCCGCGTTTACCATAGATGTAACAATACACATCAAAGGTAAAGCTCGCCACGTAAGTAGGGATAATATTGTAAGGATCATCTAGTTCAACGTTGACATATATAAACCCTTACATGTACTGTATATAAAGAACTAAGACTACACGCTTCATTTCAGACCGGAAAACCCTTTTAAGAGGTGAGTCCCACCTCAGATGTCTGAACGTCACCTCTGGACCCACGCTTATGTACAAGAATCTCCTAATCCCCTGCCTGTCTGGTGAAATGGTCATCACCTGTGTGGCTCTCTTCATTCACTGCTAAGTCGAAAGTTTGGGTCCCTGTCATTCAATAAATGTCATATTTTCATTGCATCTGAGCGCCAAGTGTTATTATATCTACTTAATTAGGGGATAGGATCCCACATTAGTGCCAAGTGTTACATCGGATGATTACTTTTCTGGAGATAAGTGAAGGTCTCAGAGTTTCCACATTTTTGGCTCATTTTGTGAATTTTCCATTGTCTAATTTAGGAATATCCTAAGCTGTGAAATACAGAAAGTCATAGCTTTATGCGCCAGTTTTAGTGATGCATCTTTTAATTTGTCATTTAGGTCAATCAAACTGGATCCCCTTTTCATATGAGTGCCCTACTGACTTCATTGGGCACCGTACAATACATAATTCCCCTGCAGCATGTTAGCATCGCATGAGTCAGATCGTGAGGTTTCCAGTAGGGGGATCACTCATTACTAGATTAGTTTTGAGAGAACTTTTAAAGCAGATGGGTTTTTTGTTTATTATCTGCATCTATGATCATGATAAAAACTTTCCATCCTCGCCTGGAAATGTCGACTAGAATGAAAAAAAACCTGTATTCTCCACCTTTTGTATTAATATAATATAATAGGGCGGCACGGTGGCTCAGTGGTAAGCACTGCAGCCTTGCAGCGCTGGGGTCCTGGGTTCGAATCCCACCAAGGACAACATCTGCAAGGAGTTTGTATGTTCTCCCCGTGTTTGCGTGGGTTTCCTCCGGGCACTCCGGTTTCCTCCCACATTCCAAAGACATACTGATAGGGAATTTAGATTGTGAGCCCCATCAGGGACAGTGATGATAATGTGTGCAAACTGTAAAGCGCTGTGGAATATGTTAGCGCTATATAAAAATAAAGATTATTATTATTATAATTATTACACTTTAAAGGGAATCTGTCACAAGTTTTTTTACATCTAATTAGAGGGCAGCATAATGTTGAGAAAGAGACCCTGATTCAGCGATATGTTATTTAGTTTTGATAAAATAGCTGTTTTATCAGATTATCACTAGAGGACTACATTTAGTGAACCGGCTGCCAGGCAGTCCTCCATATTGATGAGCTCTGTATAACTCTGTCCCCACCACTAATTGGCAGCTTTCTACCTATGCAGAGTATAGCCAGTTAAACAGGGGTGTGTGCTGTCAATCAGAGGAATGGGCGGGGTTATTCAGAGCTCAGCATTAGAGAACTGCAAGATCTGCAGCAGACAGTGATATATTTTCTGGAATCAGGGTCTCTACCTCAACATCAGATAGGGTAGCAATAATTTGGTGTTCAGATACCTTTTAAAAACACTTTAGAAATGCCATAGAGAAATGTTAAACGTTTTGCCCAAGGGAGTTTGGGTGCTAAATAGTGATGAGCGAGTATACTCGTTGCTCGGGTTTTCCCGGGCATGCTCGGGTGTCCTCCGAGTATTTTGGCGTGCTCGGAGATTTAGTTTTCGTCGCCTCAGCTGCATGATTTATGGCTGCTGGACAGCCTGAATACATGTGAGAATTCCCTAACAAACAGGCATTCCTCGCATGTATTCAGGCTGTCTAGCAGCCGCAAATCATGCAGCTACGGTGACAGAAACTAAATCTCCGAGCACACCCAAAATACTCGGAGGCCACTCGAGCAACGAGTATACTCGCTCATCACCAGTGCTAAGACCTCAAACGATAGCAATAATAGTGGAGCAGCATCACTCAGCCAAGTTCTGTCCCCTCCAAAACAGAATAGAAAGTCTATGAAGTCCGTTTATAGTCTCAGTGGAGAGGAACATCCAGCTGAACCCTTCTGCCTCTTTGTTCTGGCGATCAATAGTGGCCTTAGCACCAGGACCGCCACCAATCAAAACTTTTCTCTATGACATGTCAAACATTTTTTTTTTATAGTGCAGGTACCGTATATTGCAGAGAGGTGAATTCAACACTATATCGTTTTATTAAAGAAATGTTTATTAGCATTCATCACTGCAGAGCTTGTCATATAGCAGACACGGGTTGGTCTTTTGTCATTTTCCGCTATCAAAATTCACCCGAAAAATGGGGTATCGGCTTTTCAATATGACGTGCACCACTTCATCAGACATATTATGCATCATATATTATATATCATGTACTATGTGCTATTGTAATAAATGTGGCACTTCTTAGTTTGAAACAACTATTGGCACATTTGGAAAACATGTCCAGCCTATGATCAGTGGTTTTCGATACAAGCCTGAAAAACCTAAATTACCATGATCCACAAAAAAAGACAAATTCAGCTGTGTTACACCTGGCTGTAAAACGTAAGAAGAAAAGGATGTTGTGACCACCCTGACCAGCATCATGGCACAGACAGAGGGCATGACAGAGAGGAAAGCGCCATGGCGTTCAGTGTGCTCACCAGCAGCCCTCCTTCTAGGAATCCCTGAATATCCCAGCGTCTCCTCCTGTGCACACTGCCCTGGCTGCACACAGTAACACAACTCAGGAAACTGCTAATCCACAGCACACCACTGGTGTTTGTATACTTTGAGTGGATGTACGAATGTATACAGTGGGGCAAAAAAGTATTTAGTCAGTCAGCAATAGTGCAAGTTCCACCACTTAAAAAGATGAGAGGCGTCTGTAATTTACATCATAGGTAGACCTCAACTATGGGAGACAAACTGAGAAAAAAAAATCCAGAAAATCACATTGTCTGTTTTTTTTTCATTTTATTTGCATATTATGGTGGAAAATAAGTATTTGGTCAGAAACAAGCAATCAAGATTTCTGGCTCTCACAGACCTGTATCTTCTTCTTTAAGAGTCTCCTCTTTCCTCCACTCATTACCTGTAGTAATGGCACCTGTTTAAACTTGTTATCAGTATAAAAAGACACCTGTGCACACCCTCAAACAGTCTGACTCCAAACTCCACTATGGTGAAGACCAAAGAGCTGTCAAAGGACACCAGAAACAAAATTGTAGCCCTGCACCAGGCTGGGAAGACTGAATCTGCAATAGCCAACCAGCTTGGAGTGAAGAAATCAACTGTGGGAGCAATAATTAGAAAATGGAAGACATACAAGACCACTGATAATCTCCCTCGATCTGGTGCTCCACGCAAAATCCCACCACGTGGGGTCAGAATGATCACAAGAACGGTGAGCAAAAATCCCAGAACCAAGCGGGGGGACCTAGTGAATGAACTGCAGAGAGCTGGGACCAATGTAACAAGGCCTACCATAAGTAACACACTACGCCACCATGGACTCAGATCCTGCAGTGCCAGACGTGTCCCACTGCTTAAGCCTGTACATGTCTGGGCCCGTCTGAAGTTTGCAAGAGAGCATTTGGATGATCCAGAGGAGTTTTGGGAGAATGTCCTATGGTCTGATGAAACCAAACTGGAACTGTTTGGTAGAAACACAACTTGTTGTGTTTGGAGGAAAAAGAATACTGAGTTGCATCCATCAAACACCATACCTACTGTAAAGCATGGTGGTGGAAACATCATGCTTTGGGGCTGTTTCTCTGCAAAGGGGCCAGGACGACTGATCTGGGTACATGAAAGAATGAATGGGGCCATGTATCGTGAGATTTTGAGTGCAAACCTCCTTCCATCAGCAAGGGCATTGAAGATGAAACGTGGCTGGGTCTTTCAACATGACAATGATCCAAAGCACACCGCCAGGGCAACGAAGGAGTGGCTTCGTAAGAAGCAATTCAAGGTCCTGGAGTGGCCTAGCCAGTCTCCAGATCTCAACCCTATAGAAAACCTTTGGAGGGAGTTGAAAGTCCGTGTTGCCAAGCGAAAAGCCAAAAACATCACTGCTCTAGAGGAGATCTGCATGGAGGAATGGGCCAACATACCAACAACAGTGTGTGGCAACCTTGTGAAGACTTACAGAAAACGTTTGACCTCTGTCATTGCCAACAAAGGATATATCACAAAGTATTGAGATGAAATTTTGTTTCTGACCAAATACTTATTTTCCACCATAATATGCAAATAAAATGAAAAAAAAACAGACAATGTGATTTTCTGGATTTTTTTTTCTCAGTTTGTCTCCCATAGTTGAGGTCTACCTATGATGTAAATTATAGACGCCTCTCATCTTTTTAAGTGGTGGAACTTGCACTATTGCTGACTGACTAAATACTTTTTTGCCCCACTGTATGTGAGCATGCATACACAATAAGCCCTCTGCAGCGTCACGGTGGCATCATAGACATCTGTACAAAGTGTCTATATGATCCCTTGTCGGACATATCACTATCCAGAATAGAGCCCATACAAGAAGTCTATGTGTGGATGGATGGATGGATGGATGGATGGATAATTGCTACATATATATCTTTTTAATTTAGCGCTGACACATAAAAAAAAACTTTAGAAGATAAAATAGGAAAAAACATTCCCCAAGAAAGCACATGTCCATCATGTAGGTTGGAAAGCAGAAGTAGTTTCAGCAGGTATGTATTCTAAGTATTCTCGTGTGAGACGTATATGACACATGAGACACACTGGGAGACATTTACATGCACAGATCACACAACACAGACAAATTTGCTCTATTTTTTTTCCGAAGGCATAAATATTGTTATCAGTGAGCCCAATGTGTTATCCTAGATAATGTTGCCTAACTAGTGATGTCTGTGCATGTATACATTTATGAGCGTGTGTGTACACCAATGTGTATAAAAACATGAAAAGTATAGCACATACGCTTATATGTGTGCTTACATATGTGTATATATGTATTTATGTGCGATACATAACCAGCATAGTACATAGGCTTATATAGGTATATATATGTGTACATACAATGCTGTATAGAGCATAGGCTATATATATATAATGTGTGCATGTACATACAATTCTGTATAGTACATAGGTTACATAGAGATAAGTTTAGTACACAGGTTCATATATGTATATATAATACACATATGTGTGTACATACATGAGCGGCATAGTACATAGGTTTATATATGGGTGTATGTACTGTATATCTATGTATGCTAATGTGCTCCTATATATATTGGTGTAGATAGATAGATAGATAGATAATCTATACAGTATATATATTTCTATGTTGGGTGTATATCTGTGTAGTATGTGGGGGTCTCTGGCGGGTCTGTCCATGGTATCTGTGTAGTATGTGGGGGTCTCTGGCGGGTCTGTCCATGGTATCTGTGTAGTATGTGGGGGTCTCTGGTGGGTCAGTCCATGGTATCTGTGTAGTATGTGGGGGTCTCTGGCGGGTCTGTCCATGGTATCTGTGTAGTATGTGGGGGTCTCTGGCGGGTCTGTCCATGGTATCTGTGTAGTATGTGGGGGTCTCTGGCGGGTCTGTCCATGGTATCTGTGTAGTATGTGGGGGTCTCTGCCGGGTCTGTCCATGGTATCTGTGTAGTATGTGGGGGTCTCTGCCGGGTCTGTCCATGGTATCTGTGTAGTATGTGTAGTATCAGCTCACAGAAACTGACCATGTACCAGAGTCTACAGAGAGACTACAGACTGGCTCCATACCTGGAGAAACTCCAGGACCCCAAAGACCGCAAGATCCTGAGCCGGTATAGACTCAGTGCCCACAGTCTGGCCATCGAATCCGGCCGACACAGGCAGAGCTACAAGCCCAGGGTGGAAAGACTGTGCCAACACTGTGACCAGGAGGCCCTGGAGGATGAGACCCACTTCCTGCTACACTGCTCCAAGTACTCAGCAGTGAGGGACACTCACTTCAGGAGACTCTCACATCTCTTCCCGGATTTCACCACCATGAAGGAGGAAGAGAAAACATACATCCTGCTGGGGGAAGAAGAGAGAGCAGTGGAGATAGCAGCGCAATATGTGAACGAATGCCATAGACTGCGTGAAAGAGAACTCTGACATGCCATGGACTTCTATGGCACCCACCCTGGATATGCCCCAATCCCCCATCCACCTTCCCTATGCCATGGACTTCTATAGCCCCATCCTGGATCTGCCCCCATGCCGCCATCCACCTTCCCTATGCCATGGACTTCTATAGCCCCAACCTGGATCTGCCCCATCCACCTTTCCTACAGCCCCTTCCCAACATCCCTACAGTCCCTATCCCTATTCCCTTCTGTACACCTGCTTTGGCAAAACTAATGTGTATTTAGTCCTGCCAATAAAGCTTCTTTGAATCTTTGAATCTGTATGTGGGGGTCTCTGGCGGGTCTGTCCCTGGTATCTGTGTAGTATGTGGGGGTCTCTGGCGGGTCTGTCCATGGTATCTGTGTAGTATGTGGGGGTCTCTGGCGGGTCTGTCCATGGTATCTGTGTAGTATGTGGGGGTCTCTGGCGGGTCTGTCCATGGTATCTGTGTAGTATGTGGGGGTCTCTGGCGGGTCAGTCCATGGTATCTGTGTAGTATGTGGGGGTCTCTGGCGGGTCAGTCCATGGTATCTGTGTAGTATGTGGGGGTCTGTGGCGGGTCTGTCCATGGTATATGTGTAGTATGTTGGGGTCTGTGGCGGGTCTGTCCATGGTATCTGTGTAGTATGTTGGGGTCTGTGGCGGGTCTGTCCATGGTATCTGTGTAGTATGTGGGGGGTCTCTGGCGGGTCTGTCCATGGTATCTGTGTAGTATGTGGGGGTCTCTGGCGGGTCTGTCCATGGTATCTGTGTAGTATGTGAGGGTCTCTGGCGGGTCTGTCCCTGGTATCTGTGTAGTATGTGGGGGTCTCTGGCGGGTCTGTCCATGGTATCTGTGTAGTATGTGGGGGTCTCTGGCGGGTCTGTCCATGGTATCTGTGTAGTATGTGGGGGTCTCTGGCGGGTCTGTCCATGGTATCTGTGTAGTATGTGGGGGTCTCTGGCGGGTCTGTCCATGGTATCTGTGTAGTATGTGGGGGTCTCTGGCGGGTCTGTCCATGGTATCTGTGTAGTATGTGGGGGTCTCTGGCGGGTCTGTCCATGGTATCTGTGTAGTATGTGGGGGTCTCTGGCGGGTCTGTCCATGGTATCTGTGTAGTATGTGGGGGTCTCTGGCGGGTCTGTCCATGGTATCTGTGTAGTATGTGGGGGTCTCTGGCGGGTCTGTCCATGGTATCTGTGTAGTATGTGGGGGTCTCTGGCGGGTCTGTCCATGGTATCTGTGTAGTATGTGGGGGTCTCTGGCGGGTCTGTCCATGGTATCTGTGTAGTATGTGGGGGGTCTCTGGCGGGTCTGTCCATGGTATCTGTGTAGTATGTGGGGGTCTCTGGCGGGTCTGTCCATGGTATCTGTGTGCCCCATACAGTGCACACTGTGCAGAGCAGACACCGACTATGGAGCATTGGACTCTTTGTCTGCGGACTCGCAGCCTGGGTAGAACAAAGCCTCTGGTGGGTACGGAGCCAGCACATGCCCCTTTACCTGCAGGCACTGGGATCTCCGGGTCCACTTCAGCTCCACAGAGTGACACGGAGCCCCGGCTGCTGCACCCGGCGGAGGACTGAGCACCGCACTTGCCGCTGTGGTGGCACTGACATGGTGGTGGCCGGTGGTTTCGTGCCCTCAGTCAGTATGAGCACATGTGGAACCTGGATGCTTGTGAGGAGAAGGCAGGGAGATGGGGGAACAGCTATGTCCCCGCTGTGTGTGTGAAGCCATAGCCCCGGCTGCAGGAGCCGCACTCCTCCCAGAGCCCCGCCCCCACGCCCAGGCTCGTCCACAGGAGATGTCGGTACAGGAGAGCTGAGGGGAGATGCTGTTCGCTAAATACACTGTGCGCCCCCTGTATACAGCTGCTGTGTGATATACAGAGGGTGGCATCTCATCCCCTACACTGTATACACTGTGTATTCCCTGTATACAGCTGCTGTGTGATATACAGAGGGTGGCATCTCATCCCCTACACTGTATACACTGTGTGCCCCCTGTATACAGCTGCTGTGTGATATACAGAGGGTGGCATCTCATCCCCTACACTGTATACACTGTGTACTCCCTATATACAGCTGCTGTGTGATATACAGAGGGTGGCATCTCATCCCCTACACTGTATACACTGTGTGCCCCCTGTATACAGCTGCTGTGTTATATACAGAGGGTGGCATCTCATCCCCTACACTGTATACACTGTGTATTCCCTGTATACAGCTGCTGTGTGATATACAGAGGGTGGCATCTCATCCCCTACACTGTATACACTGTGTGCCCCCCTGTATACAGCTGCTGTGTGATATACAGAGGGTGGCATCTCATCCCCTACACTGTATACACTGTGTGCCCCCTGTATACAGCTGCTGTGTGATATACAGAGGGTGGCATCTCATCCCCTACACTGTATACACTGTGTATTCCCTGTATACAGCTGCTGTGTGATATACAGAGGGTGGCATCTCATCCCCTACACTGTATACACTGTGTATTCCCTGTATACAGCTGCTGTGTGATATACAGAGGGTGGCATCTCATCCCCTACACTGTATACACTGTGTGCCCCCTGTATACAGCTGCTGTGTGATATACAGAGGGTGGCATCTCATCCCCTACACTGTATACACTGTGTATTCCCTGTATACAGCTGCTGTGTGATATACAGAGGGTGGCATCTCATCCCCTACACTGTATACACTGTGTATTCCCTGTATACAGCTGCTGTGTGATATACAGAGGGTGGCATCTCATCCCCTACACTGTATACACTGTGTATTCCCTGTATACAGCTGCTGTGTGATATACAGAGGGTGGCATCTCATCCCCTACACTGTATACACTGTGTGCCCCCTGTATACAGCTGCTGTGTGATATACAGAGGGTGGCATCTCATCCCCTACACTGTATACACTGTGTATTCCCTGTATACAGCTGCTGTGTGATATACAGAGGGTGGCATCTCATCCCCTACACTGTATACACTGTGTGCCCCCCTGTATACAGCTGCTGTGTGATATACAGAGGGTGGCATCTCATCCCCTACACTGTATACACTGTGTATTCCCTGTATACAGCTGCTGTGAGATATACAGAGGGTGGCATCTCATCCCCTACACTGTATACACTGTGTGCCCCCTGTATACAGCTGCTGTGTGATATACAGAGGGTGGCATCTCATCCCCTACACTGTATACACTGTGTATTCCCTGTATACAGCTGCTGTGTGATATACAGAGGGTGGCATCTCATCCCCTACACTGTATACACTGTGTGCCCCCTGTATACAGCTGCTGTGTGATATACAGAGGGTGGCATCTCATCCCCTACACTATATACACTGTGTGCCCCCTGTATACAGCTGCTGTGTGATATACAGAGGGTGGCATCTCATCCCCTACACTATATACACTGTGTGCCCCCCAGTATACAGCTGCTGTGTGATATACAGGGGGTGGCATCTCATCCCCTACACTATATACACTGTGTGCCCCCTGTATACAGCTGCTGTGTGATATACAGAGGGTGGCATCTCATCCCCTACACTGTATACACTGTGTATTCCCTGTATACAGATGCTGTGTGATATACAGAGGGTGGCATCTCATCCCCTACACTGTATACACTGTGTGCCCCCCTGTATACAGCTGCTGTGTGATATACAGAGGGTGGCATCTCATCCCCTACACTGTATACACTGTGTATTCCCTGTATACAGCTGCTGTGTGATATACAGAGGGTGGCATCTCATCCCCTACACTAAATACACTGTGTATTCCCTGCATACAGCTTCTGTGTTATATACAGAGGGTGGCATCTCATCCCCTACACTATATACACTGTGTACTTCCTATATACAGCTGCTGTGTTATATACAGAGGGTGGCATCTCATCCCCTACACTGTATACACTGTGTATTCCCTGTATACAGCTGCTGTGTGATATACAGAGGGTGGCATCTCATCCCCTACACTGTATACACTGTGTATTCCCTGTATACAGCTGCTGTGTGATATACAGAGGGTGGCATCTCATCCCCTACACTATATACACTGTGTGCCCCCTGTATACAGCTGCTGTGTGATATACAGAGGGTGGCATCTCATCCCCTACACTGTATACACTGTGTATTCCCTGTATACAGCTGCTGTGTTATATACAGAGGGTGGCATCTCATCCCCTACACTGTATACACTGTGTATTCCCTGTATACAGCTGCTGTGTGATATACAGAGGGTGGGCATCTCATCCCCTACACTGTATACACTGTGTGCCCCCTGTATACAGCTGCTGTGTGATATACAGTGGGTGGCATCTCATCCCTTACACTGTATACACTGTGTATTCCCTGTATACAGCTGCTGTGTGATATACAGAGGGTGGCATCTCATCCCCTACACTATATACACTGTGTGCCCCCTGTATACAGCTGCTGTGTGATATACAGAGGGTGGCATCTCATCCCCTACACTATATACACTGTGTGCCCCCTGTATACAGCTGCTGTGTGATATACAGAGGGTGGCATCTCATCCCCTACACTGTATACACTGTGTATTCCCTGTATACAGCTGCTGTGTTATATACAGAGGGTGGCATCTCATCCCCTACACTGTATACACTGTGTATTCCCTGTATACAGCTGCTGTGTGATATACAGAGGGTGGGCATCTCATCCCCTACACTGTATACACTGTGTGCCCCCTGTATACAGCTGCTGTGTGATATACAGTGGGTGGCATCTCATCCCCTACACTGTATACACTGTGTATTCCCTGTATACAGCTGCTGTGTGATATACAGAGGGTGGGCATCTCATCCCCTACACTATATACACTGTGTTCCCCCTGTATACAGCTGCTGTGTGATATACAGAGGGTGGCATCTCATCCCCTACACTGTATACACTGTGTATTCCCTGTATACAGCTGCTGTGTTATATACAGAGGGTGGCATCTCATCCCCTACACTGTATACACTGTGTGCCCCCTGTATACAGCTGCTGTGTGATATACAGAGGGTGGTATCTCATCCCCTACACTATATACACTGTGTGCCCCCTGTATACAGCTGCTGTGTGATATACAGAGGGTGGCATCTCATCCCCTACACTATATACACTGTGTGCCCCCCAGTATACAGCTGCTGTGTGATATACAGGGGGTGGCATCTCATCCCCTACACTATATACACTGTGTGCCCCCTGTATACAGCTGCTGTGTGATATACAGAGGGTGGCATCTCATCCCCTACACTGTATACACTGTGTGCCCCCCTGTATACAGCTGCTGTGTGATATACAGAGGGTGGCATCTCATCCCCTACACTGTATACACTGTGTGCCCCCCTGTATACAGCTGCTGTGTGATATACAGAGGGTGGCATCTCATCCCCTACACTGTATACACTGTGTGCCCCCTGTATACAGCTGCTGTGTGATATACAGAGGGTGGCATCTCATCCCCTACACTGTATACACTGTGTGCTCCCTGTATACAGCTGCTGTGTGATATACAGAGGGTGGCATCTCATCCCCTACACTGTATACACTGTGTATTCCCTGTATACAGCTGCTGTGTTATATACAGAGGGTGGCATCTCATCCCCTACACTATATACACTGTGTACTCCCTATATACAGCTGCTGTGTGATATACAGAGGGTGGCATCTCATCCCCTACACTATATACACTGTGTACTTCCTATATACAGCTGCTGTGTTATATACAGAGGGTGGCATCTCATCCCCTACACTGTATACACTGTGTATTCCCTGTATACAGCTGCTGTGTGATATACAGAGGGTGGCATCTCATCCCCTACACTGTATACACTGTGCGCCCCCTGTATACAGCTGCTGTGTGATATACAGAGGGTGGCATCTCATCCCCTACACTATATACACTGTGTACTTCCTATATACAGCTGCTGTGTTATATACAGAGGGTGGCATCTCATCCCCTACACTGTATACACTGTGTATTCCCTGTATACAGCTGCTGTGTGATATACAGAGGGTGGCATCTCATCCCCTACACTGTATACACTGTGTATTCCCTGTATACAGCTGCTGTGTGATATACAGAGGGTGGCATCTCATCCCCTACACTATATACACTGTGTGCCCCCTGTATACAGCTGCTGTGTGATATACAGAGGGTGGCATCTCATCCCCTACACTGTATACACTGTGTATTCCCTGTATACAGCTGCTGTGTTATATACAGAGGGTGGCATCTCATCCCCTACACTGTATACACTGTGTATTCCCTGTATACAGCTGCTGTGTGATATACAGAGGGTGGCATCTCATCCCCTACACTGTATACACTGTGTACTTCCTATATACAGCTGCTGTGTTATATACAGAGGGTGGCATCTCATCCCCTACACTGTATACACTGTGTATTCCCTGTATACATCTGCTGTGTGATATACAGAGGGTGGCATCTCATCCCCTACACTGTATACACTGTGTATTCCCTGTATACAGCTGCTGTGTGATATACAGAGGGTGGCATCTCATCCCCTACACTATATACACTGTGTGCCCCCTGTATACAGCTGCTGTGTGATATACAGAGGGTGGCATCTCATCCCCTACACTGTATACACTGTGTGCCCCCTGTATACAGCTGCTGTGTGATATACAGAGGGTGGCATCTCATCCCCTACACTATATACACTGTGTGCCCCCTGTATACAGCTGCTGTGTGATATACAGAGGGTGGCATCTCATCCCCTACACTATATACACTGTGTGCCCCCTGTATACAGCTGCTGTGTGATATACAGAGGGTGGCATCTCATCCCCTACACTGTATACACTGTGTATTCCCTGTATACAGCTGCTGTGTTATATACAGAGGGTGGCATCTCATCCCCTACACTGTATACACTGTGTATTCCCTGTATACAGCTGCTGTGTGATATACAGAGGGTGGCATCTCATCCCCTACACTGTATACACTGTGTACTTCCTATATACAGCTGCTGTGTTATATACAGAGGGTGGCATCTCATCCCCTACACTGTATACACTGTGTATTCCCTGTATACAGCTGCTGTGTGATATACAGAGGGTGGCATCTCATCCCCTACACTGTATACACTGTGTGCCCCCTGTATACAGCTGCTGTGTGATATACAGAGGGTGGCATCTCATCCCCTACACTATATACACTGTGTGCCCCCTGTATACAGCTACTGTGTGATATACAGAGGGTGGCATCTCATCCCCTACACTATATACACTGTGTGCCCCCTGTATACAGCTGCTGTGTGATATACAGAGGGTGGCATCTCATCCCCTACACTGTATACACTGTGTATTCCCTGTATACAGCTGCTGTGTGATATACAGAGGGTGGCATCTCATCCCCTACACTGTATACACTGTGTGCCCCCCTGTATACAGCTGCTGTGTGATATACAGAGGGTGGCATCTCATCCCCTACACTGTATACACTGTGTATTCCCTGTATACAGCTGCTGTGTGATATACAGAGGGTGGCATCTCATCCCCTACACTATATACACTGTGTATTCCCTGCATACAGCTGCTGTGTTATATACAGAGGGTGGCATCTCATCCCCTACACTATATACACTGTGTACTTCCTATATACAGCTGCTGTGTTATATACAGAGGGTGGCATCTCATCCCCTACACTGTATACACTGTGTATTCCCTGTATACAGCTGCTGTGTGATATACAGAGGGTGGCATCTCATCCCCTACACTGTATACACTGTGTATTCCCTGTATACAGCTGCTGTGTGATATACAGAGGGTGGCATCTCATCCCCTACACTATATACACTGTGTGCCCCCTGTATACAGCTGCTGTGTGATATACAGAGGGTGGCATCTCATCCCCTACACTGTATACACTGTGTATTCCCTGTATACAGCTGCTGTGTTATATACAGAGGGTGGCATCTCATCCCCTACACTGTATACACTGTGTATTCCCTGTATACAGCTGCTGTGTGATATACAGAGGGTGGGCATCTCATCCCCTACACTGTATACACTGTGTGCCCCCTGTATACAGCTGCTGTGTGATATACAGTGGGTGGCATCTCATCCCTTACACTGTATACACTGTGTATTCCCTGTATACAGCTGCTGTGTGATATACAGAGGGTGGCATCTCATCCCCTACACTATATACACTGTGTGCCCCCTGTATACAGCTGCTGTGTGATATACAGAGGGTGGCATCTCATCCCCTACACTATATACACTGTGTGCCCCCTGTATACAGCTGCTGTGTGATATACAGAGGGTGGCATCTCATCCCCTACACTGTATACACTGTGTATTCCCTGTATACAGCTGCTGTGTTATATACAGAGGGTGGCATCTCATCCCCTACACTGTATACACTGTGTATTCCCTGTATACAGCTGCTGTGTGATATACAGAGGGTGGGCATCTCATCCCCTACACTGTATACACTGTGTGCCCCCTGTATACAGCTGCTGTGTGATATACAGTGGGTGGCATCTCATCCCCTACACTGTATACACTGTGTATTCCCTGTATACAGCTGCTGTGTGATATACAGAGGGTGGGCATCTCATCCCCTACACTATATACACTGTGTTCCCCCTGTATACAGCTGCTGTGTGATATACAGATGGTGGCATCTCATCCACTACACTGTATACAGTGTGTATTCCCTGTATACAGCTGCTGTGTTATATACAGAGGGTGGCATCTCATCCCCTACACTGTATACACTGTGTATTCCCTGTATACAGCTGCTGTGTGATATACAGAGGGTGGCATCTCATCCCCTACACTATATACACTGTGTATTCCCTGCATACAGCTGCTGTGTTATATACAGAGGGTGGCATCTCATCCCCTACACTATATACACTGTGTACTTCCTATATACAGCTGCTGTGTTATATACAGAGGGTGGCATCTCATCCCCTACACTGTATACACTGTGTATTCCCTGTATACAGCTGCTGTGTGATATACAGAGGGTGGCATCTCATCCCCTACACTGTATACACTGTGTATTCCCTGTATACAGCTGCTGTGTGATATACAGAGGGTGGCATCTCATCCCCTACACTATATACACTGTGTGCCCCCTGTATACAGCTGCTGTGTGATATACAGAGGGTGGCATCTCATCCCCTACACTGTATACACTGTGTATTCCCTGTATACAGCTGCTGTGTTATATACAGAGGGTGGCATCTCATCCCCTACACTGTATACACTGTGTATTCCCTGTATACAGCTGCTGTGTGATATACAGAGGGTGGGCATCTCATCCCCTACACTGTATACACTGTGTGCCCCCTGTATACAGCTGCTGTGTGATATACAGTGGGTGGCATCTCATCCCTTACACTGTATACACTGTGTATTCCCTGTATACAGCTGCTGTGTGATATACAGAGGGTGGCATCTCATCCCCTACACTATATACACTGTGTGCCCCCTGTATACAGCTGCTGTGTGATATACAGAGGGTGGCATCTCATCCCCTACACTATATACACTGTGTGCCCCCTGTATACAGCTGCTGTGTGATATACAGAGGGTGGCATCTCATCCCCTACACTGTATACACTGTGTATTCCCTGTATACAGCTGCTGTGTTATATACAGAGGGTGGCATCTCATCCCCTACACTGTATACACTGTGTATTCCCTGTATACAGCTGCTGTGTGATATACAGAGGGTGGGCATCTCATCCCCTACACTGTATACACTGTGTGCCCCCTGTATACAGCTGCTGTGTGATATACAGTGGGTGGCATCTCATCCCCTACACTGTATACACTGTGTATTCCCTGTATACAGCTGCTGTGTGATATACAGAGGGTGGGCATCTCATCCCCTACACTATATACACTGTGTTCCCCCTGTATACAGCTGCTGTGTGATATACAGATGGTGGCATCTCATCCACTACACTGTATACAGTGTGTATTCCCTGTATACAGCTGCTGTGTTATATACAGAGGGTGGCATCTCATCCCCTACACTGTATACACTGTGTGCCCCCTGTATACAGCTGCTGTGTGATATACAGAGGGTGGTATCTCATCCCCTACACTATATACACTGTGTGCCCCCTGTATACAGCTGCTGTGTGATATACAGAGGGTGGCATCTCATCCCCTACACTATATACACTGTGTGCCCCCCTGTATACAGCTGCTGTGTGATATACAGGGGGTGGCATCTCATCCCCTACACTATATACACTGTGTGCCCCCTGTATACAGCTGCTGTGTGATATACAGAGGGTGGCATCTCATCCCCCACACTGTATACACTGTGTGCCCCCCTGTATACAGCTGCTGTGTGATATACAGAGGGTGGCATCTCATCCCCTACACTGTATACACTGTGTGCCCCCCTGTATACAGCTGCTGTGTGATATACAGAGGGTGGCATCTCATCCCCTACACTGTATACACTGTGTGCCCCCCTGTATACAGCTGCTGTGTGATATACAGAGGGTGGCATCTCATCCCCTACACTGTATACACTGTGTGCTCCCTGTATACAGCTGCTGTGTGATATACAGAGGGTGGCATCTCATCCCCTACACTGTATACACTGTGTATTCCCTGTATACAGCTGCTGTGTTATATACAGAGGGTGGCATATCATCCCCTACACTATATACACTGTGTACTCCCTATATACAGCTGCTGTGTTATATACAGAGGGTGGCATCTCATCCCCTACACTATATACACTGTGTACTTCCTATATACAGCTGCTGTGTTATATACAGAGGGTGGCATCTCATCCCCTACACTGTATACACTGTGTATTCCCTGTATACAGCTGCTGTGTGATATACAGAGGGTGGCATCTCATCCCCTACACTGTATACACTGTGTATTCCCTGTATACAGCTGCAGTGTGATATACAGAGGGTGGCATCTCATCCCCTACACTGTATACACTGTGTATTCCCTGTATACAGCTGCTGTGTGATATACAGAGGGTGGGCATCTCATCCCCTACACTATATACACTGTGTGCCCCCTGTATACAGCTGCTGTGTGATATACAGAGGGTGGCATCTCATCCCCTACACTGTATACACTGTGTATTCCCTGTATACAGCTGCTGTGTTATATACAGAGGGTGGCATCTCATCCCCTACACTGTATACACTGTGTGCCCCCTGTATACAGCTGCTGTGTGATATACAGAGGGTGGTATCTCATCCCCTACACTATATACACTGTGTGCCCCCTGTATACAGCTGCTGTGTGATATACAGAGGGTGGCATCTCATCCCCTACACTATATACACTGTGTGCCCCCCTGTATACAGCTGCTGTGTGATATACAGGGGGTGGCATCTCATCCCCTACACTATATACACTGTGTGCCCCCTGTATACAGCTGCTGTGTGATATACAGAGGGTGGCATCTCATCCCCTACACTGTATACACTGTGTGCACCCCTGTATACAGCTGCTGTGTGATATACAGAGGGTGGCATCTCATCCCCTACACTGTATACACTGTGTGCCCCCCTGTATACAGCTGCTGTGTTATATACAGAGGGTGGCATCTCATCCCCTACACTGTATACACTGTGTGCCCCCCTGTATACAGCTGCTGTGTGATATACAGAGGGTGGCATCTCATCCCCTACACTGTATACACTGTGTGCTCCCTGTATACAGCTGCTGTGTGATATACAGAGGGTGGCATCTCATCCCCTACACTGTATACACTGTGTATTCCCTGTATACAGCTGCTGTGTTATATACAGAGGGTGGCATCTCATCCCCTACACTATATACACTGTGTACTCCCTATATACAGCTGCTGTGTGATATACAGAGGGTGGCATCTCATCCCCTACACTATATACACTGTGTACTCCCTATATACAGCTGCTGTGTGATATACAGAGGGTGGCATCTCATCCCCTACACTGTATACACTGTGTGCCCCCCTGTATACAGCTGCTGTGTGATATACAGAGGGTGGCATCTCATCCCCTACACTGTATACACTGTGTATTCCCTGTATACAGCTGCTGTGTTATATACAGAGGGTGGCATCTCATCCCCTACACTATATACACTGTGTACTCCCTATATACAGCTGCTGTGTGATATACAGAGGGTGGCATCTCATCCCCTACACTATATACACTGTGTACTCCCTATATACAGCTGCTGTGTGATATACAGAGGGTGGCATCTCATCCCCTACACTATATACACTGTGTACTCCCTATATACAGCTGCTGTGTGATATACAGAGGGTGGCATCTCATCCCCTACACTATATACACTGTGTGCCCCCTGTATACAGCTGCTGTGTGATATACAGAGGGTGGCATCTCATCCCCTACACTGTATACACTGTGTGCCCCCCTGTACACAGCTGCTGTGTGATATACAGAGGGTGGCATCTCATCCCCTACACTGTATACACTGTGTGCCCCCCCTGTATACAGCTGCTGTGTGATATACAGAGGGTGGCATCTCATCCCCTACACTGTATACACTGTGTATTCCCTGTATACAGCTGCTGTGTTATATACAGAGGGTGGCATCTCATCCCCTACACTATATACACTGTGTACTCCCTATATACAGCTGCTGTGTGATATACAGAGGGTGGCATCTCATCCCCTACACTATATACACTGTGTACTCCCTATATACAGCTGCTGTGTGATATACAGAGGGTGGCATCTCATCCCCTACACTGTATACACTGTGTGCCCCCCTTTATACAGCTGCTGTGTGATATACAGAGGGTGGCATCTCATCCCCTACACTGTATACACTGTGTGCCCCCCTGTATACAGCTGCTGTGTGATATACAGAGGGTGGCATCTCATCCCCTACACTGTATACACTGTGTATTCCCTGTATACAGCTGCTGTGTGATATACAGAGGGTGGCATCTCATCCCCTACACTGTATACACTGTGTACTTCCTATATACAGCTGTTGTGTTATATACAGAGGGTGGCATCTCATCCCCTACACTGTATACACTGTGTATTCCCTGTATACAGCTGCTGTGTTATATACAGAGGGTGGCATCTCATCCCCTACACTATGTACACTGTGTACTCCCTATATACAGCTGCTGTGTGATATACAGAGGGTGGCATCTCATCCCCTACACTATATACACTGTGTACTCCCTATATACAGCTGCTGTGTGATATACAGAGTGTGGCATCTCATCCCCTACACTATATACACTGTGTACTCCCTATATACAGCTGCTGTGTGATATACAGAGGGTGGCATCTCATCCCCTACACTATATACACTGTGTGCCCCCTGTATACAGCTGCTGTGTGATATACAGAGGGTGGCATCTCATCCCCTACACTGTATACACTGAGCGCCCCCTGTATACAGCTGTTGTGTGATATACAGAGGGTGGCATCTCATCCCCTACACTATATACACTGTGCGCCCCCTGTATACAGCTGCTATGTGATATACAGAGGGTGGGCATCTCATCCCCTACACTATATACACTGTGTGCCCCCTGTATACAGCTGCTGTGTGATATACAGAGCGTGGCATCTCATCCCCTACACTATATACACTGTGCACCCCCTGTATACAGCTGCTGTGTGATATACAGAGGGTGGGCATCTCATCCCCTACACTATATACACTGTGTGCCCCCTGTATACAGCTGCTGTGTGATATACAGAGCGTGGCATCTCATCCCCTACACTATATACACTGTGTGCTCCCTATATACAGCTGCTGTGTGATATACAGAGGGTGGCATCTCATCCCCTACACTGTATACACTGTGTACTCCCTGTATACAGCTGCTGTGTTATATACAGAGGGTGGGCATCTCATCCCCTACACTATATACACAGTGTGCTTCCTTGTATACAGCTGCTGTGTGATATACAGAGGGTGGCATCTCATCCCCTACACTATATACACTGTGTACTTCCTATATACAGCTGCTGTGTGATATACAGAGGGTGGGCATCTCATCCCCTACACTATATACACTGTGTCCTCCCTATATACAGGTGCTGTGTGATATACAGAGGGTGGGCATCTCATCCCCTACACTATATACACTGTGTGCCCCCTGTATACAGCTGCTGTGTGATATACAAAGGGTGGCATCTCATCCCCTACACTGTATACACTGTGTACTCCCTGTATACAGCTGCTGTGTTATATAGAGAGGGTGGGCATCTCATCCCATACACTATATACACCGTGTGCTTCCTTGTATACAGCTGCTGTGTGATATACAGAGGGTGGCATCTCATCCCCTATACTGTGTACACTGTGTGCCCCCTGTATACAGCTGCTGTATGATATACAGAGGGTGGCATCTCATCCCCTACACTGTATACACTGTGTATTCCCTGTATACAGCTGCTGTGTGATATACAGAGGGTAGGCATCTCATCCCCTACACTATATACACTGTGTGCCCCCTGTATACAGCTGCTGTGTGATATACAGAGGGTGGCATCTCATCCCCTACACTATATACGCTGTGTGCTCCCTATATACAGCTGCTGTGTGATATACAGAGGGTGGCATCTCATTCCCTACACTGTATACACTGTGCGCCCCCTGTATACAGCTGCTGTGTGATATACAGAGGGTGGCATCTCATCCCCTACACTGTATACACTGTGTGCCCCCTGTATACAGCTGTATGATATACAGAGGGTGGCATCTCATCCCCTACACTATATACACTGTGTACTCCCTATATACAGCTGCTGTGTGATATACAGAGGGTGGCATCTCATCCCCTACACTATATACAATGTGTACTTCCTATATACAGCTGCTGTATGATATACAGAGGGTGGCATCTCATCCCCTACACTATATACACTGTGTACTCCCTATATACAGCTGCTGTGTGACATACAGAGGGTGGCATCTCATCCCCTACACTATATACACTGTGTACTTCCTATATACAGCTGCTGTGTGATATACAGAGGGTGGGCATCTCATCCCCTACACTATATACACTGTGTGCCCCCTGTATACAGCTGCTGTGTGATATACAGTGGGTGGCATCTCATCCCCTACACTGTATACACTGTGTACTCCCTGTATACAGCTGCTGTGTTATATACAGAGGGTGGGCATCTCATCCCCTACACTATATACACTGTGTGCTTCCTTGTATACAGCTGCTGTGTGATATACAGAGGGTGGCATCTCATCCCCTACACTGTGTACACTGTGTGCTCCCTGTATACAGCTGCTGTATGATATACAGAGGGTGGCATCTCATCCCCTACACTGTATACACTGTGTATTCCCTGTATACAGCTGCAGTGTGATATACAGAGGGTGGGCATCTCATCCCCTACACTATATACACTGTGTGCCCCCTGTATACAGCTGCTGTGTGATATACAGAGGGTGGCATCTCATCCCCTACACTATATACACTGTGTGCTCCCTATATACAGCTGCTGTGTGATATACAGAGGTGGCATCTCATTCCCTACACTGTATACACTGTGCGCCCCCTGTATACAGCTGCTGTGTGATATACAGAGGGTGGCATCTCATCCCCTACACTGTATACGCTGTGCGCCCCCTGTATACAGCTGCTGTGTGATATACAGAGGGTGGCATCTCATCCCCTACACTGTATACACTGTGTGCCCCCTGTATACAGCTGCTGAGTGATATACAGAGGGTGGCATCTCATCCCCTACACTATATACACTGTGTGCTCCCTGTATACAGCAGCAGTGTGATATACAGAGGGTGGCATCTCATCCGCTACACTATATATACTGCGTGCTCCCTGTATACAGCTGCTGTGTGATATACAGAGGGTGGCATCTCATCCCCTACACTGTATACACTGTGCGCCCCCTGTATACAGCTGCTGTGTGATATACAGAGGGTGGCATCTTTTCCCCTACACTATATACACTGTGTGCTCCCTGTATACAGCTGCTGTGTGATATACAGAGGGTGGCATCTCATCCCCTACACTATATACACTGTGTGCCCCCTGTATACAGCTGCTGTGTGATATACAGAGGGTGGCATCTCATCCCCTACACTATATACACTGTGTGCTCCCTGTATACAGCTGTTGTGTGATATACAGAGGGTGGCATCTCATCCCCTAAACTATATACACTGTGTACTCCCTATATACAGCTGCTGTGTGATATACAGAGGGTGGCATCTCATCCCCTACACTATATACAATCTGTACTCCCTATATACAGCTGCTGTGTGATATACAGAGGGTGGCATCTCATCCCCTACACTATATACACTGTGTTCCCCCTGTATACAGCTGCTGTGTGATATACAGAGGGTGGCATCTCATCCCCTACACTATATACACTGTGTGCTCCCTGTAATCAGCTGCTGTGGGATATACAGAGGGTGGCATCTCTTCCCCTACACTATATACACTGTGTGCTCCCTGTATACAGCTGCTGTGTGATATATAGAGCGTGGCATCTCATCCCCTACACTATATACACTGTGCACTCCCTGTATACAGCTGCTGTGTGATATACAGAGGGTGGCATCTCATCCCCTACCCTATATACACTGTGTGCCCCCTATATACAGCTGCTGTGTGATATACAGAGGGTGGGCATCTCATCCCCTACACTGTATACACTGTGTGCCCCCTGTATACAGCTGCTGTATGATATACAGAGGGTGACATCTCATCCCCTACACTATATACACTGTGTACTCCCTATATACAGCTGCTGTGTGATATACAGAGGGTGGCATCTCATCCCCTACACTATATACACTGTGTACTTCCTATATACAGCTGCTGTGTGATATACAGAGGGTGGGCATCTCATCCCCTACACTATATACACTGTGTGCCCCCTATATACAGCTGCTGTGTGATATACAGAGGGTGGGCATCTCATCCCCTACACTGTATACACTGTGTGCCCCCTATATACAGCTGCTGTGTGATATATAGAGGGTGGGCATCTCATCCCCTACCCTATATACACTGTGTGCCCCCTATATACAGCTGCTGTGTGATATACAGAGGGTGGGCATCTCATCCCCTACACTGTATACACTGTGTGCCCCCTGTATACAGCTGCTGTATGATATACAGAGGGTGACATCTCATCCCCTACACTATATACACTGTGTACTCCCTATATACAGCTGCTGTGTGATATACAGAGGGTGGCATCTCATCCCCTACACTATATACACTGTGTACTTCCTATATACAGCTGCTGTGTGATATACAGAGGGTGGGCATCTCATCCCCTACACTATATACACTGTGTGCCCCCTGTATACAGCTGCTGTGTGATATACAGAGGGTGGCATCTCATCCCCTACACTGTATACACTGTGTACTCCCTGTATACAGCTGCTGTGTTATATACAGAGGGTGGGCATCTCATCCCCTACACTATATACACCGTGTGCTTCCTTGTATACAGCTGCTGTGTGATATACAGAGGGTGGCATCTCATCCCCTACACTATATACACTGTGTACTTCCTATATACAGCTGCTGTGTGATATACAGAGGGTGGGCATCTCATCCCCTACACTATATACACTGTGTGCTCCCTATATACAGGTGCTGTGTGATATACAGAGGGTGGGCATCTCATCCCCTACACTATATACACTGTGTGCCCCCTGTATACAGCTGCTGTGTGATATACAGAGGGTGGCATCTCATCCCCTACACTGTATACACTGTGTACTCCCTGTATACAGCTGCTGTGTTATATACAGAGGGTGGGCATCTCATCCCATACACTATATACACCGTGTGCTTCCTTGTATACATCTGCTTTGTGATATACAGAGGGTGGCATTGTGACGGGAGTATTCTCCAGAGCAAGGAGGGACAGCAGGCCTGGGAATAATCCAACAGATTTATTGACCAAAAAACAGGAACAACACGAAGGTAATTTGCAGAGTCCCAAAATGAGTCCACAGGAAACTGATTCGGGGGCACCTCCCGACAATCCTTGTGCCAGATCACAAAACCATAGTCCTTTAAGAGTCCCAGAAATCCACCACGATCACACAGAGGCCGAAGCTTCCTCAGGCAGCCTCGTCCTTCTCTTTTAGCATCCAACTCACATCTGATCTTAAAGCAAGAATGTATTGTCAGGGCTCCTGGGATCAGTCCATCTGAAGGGGGGTAGGGGTCACACCTACTATTCAATGGTTTGGTCCATCAGAAGATTCTAGAAATGTAAGGGCTCCACTTAGTCTACAGGATGTGTATTGTAGGTTATCTTCTGCTTAGGAAAACAATAGCCAAAGTTCCACTAGCTGTTGACACAAGCCTAAATTAGATTATGGTCCAGGTACATCACAAGACATTGCAAAGTATTGGGGGAAGGAGACATGGTTAATTTACAGCAAATACAACCAGAGGAAAGTTACATGACATATTATACAAAATACAGGACAGGGCAAAACTATAAATCATGACAATCCCTTCCCCTCCCAATTTGTGTAAGTACTAGGGACCTCTAAAGGTCACTGGTTAAGTACACACAGGCATGGCTGACTAGACTCAGGGCTCCTCCTGCCTGGACAGACCATCTGCATTTTGGTGTTGGCTGCCTCTTCTATACTGTATGGTAAAGTTATAGGGCTGCAGTGCCAGGCTCCATCGTAGTAAGCGTCCATTGTCCCCAGAGACTCTGTTCAGCCAGGTGAGGGGATTGTGATCAGTAACCACAGTGAATTCTCGTCCATACAGATACGGCCTTAGTTTCCTAAGGGCCCACACTACAGCCAGACATTCTTTTTCAACAGTTGCATAGGCCACTTCTCGGTCCAGCAGTTTCTGGCTGAGGTAGGCAATGGGGTGCTCGTCCCCAGCTGCATTCACCTGGCTGAGGACAGCTCCCAGTCCATAAGCAGAGGCGTCCGTCTGCACAATGAATCTCCTCTTGTAGACTGGAGCAGCCAGAACAGGGTCACAGACCAGAGCGTCCTTCAGCTGGTTAAAAGCCTCATCACGGGCTGGAGTCCAGATCACCAGCCGGGGCATCGTTTTCTTGGTCAGGTCGGTAAGAGGCTTGGCCACAGTGCTGAAATGAGAAACAAATTTTCGGTAATAACTGGCAGTGCCCAAAAAAGCCATAACTTGTTTCTTAGTTTGGGGTACAGGCCAGTCTCTAATAGCCTGGATTTTGGCAGGTTCGGGACGGAGCTTCCCTCCTCCTACTCTATGCCCTAGGTACTGGACTTCACCCATCCCCAATTGGCATTTATCTGGTCGAATGGTTAGGCCTGCTGCAAGAAGCAGGTCAAGAATAACGGCTACTTGGTTCAGATGTTCCTCCCACGTCTGGCTGAAGATGGCGATATCATCCAAGTAGGCACAAGCAAAGTCACCACATCCCCGGAGGATCTGGTCCACCATTCTCTGGAAGGTGGCCGGGGCATTCTTCATTCCAAAGGGCATATTTAGGAATTCATACAGACCAAAGGGGGTTATAAAAGCGGACCGTTCTCTCCCCTCCTCCGTCAGAGGGATTTGCCAGTATCCCTTACTGAGATCAAAGATAGTGACATATCGGGATCCAGCCAGTCGGTCTAGAAGTTCGTCAATACGAGGCATTGGGTAAGGATCACTGACGGTATGGTCGTTTAGTCATCGATAGTCCACACAAAATCGAGTACTCCCATCCTTCTTGGGTACTAACACCACAGGAGAGGCCCAAGGGCTATGGGAGGCCTGGATTACCCCAAGCTGTAGCATCTCCTCCAGTTCGTGCTGCATGGTGTTTCGAACTGATTCAGGTACCCGGTAAGGAGCCTGTTGTATGGGACGGATGCCCTGAGTGTCCACATGATGTTGGGTGACGGTGGTTCGACCTGGTTGGGATGAGAAAGCAGCACGTCTCTGTTGAAGCACTCCCAGCATCTGTTTTTTCTGTAAGGAATCCAGGTGATCTCCCAGAGGACCCTGTTCCACAGTGGATGGGGCTCTCGCTGCTTCCACGAGATCAGGTAGGGAGTCCTCATCCTCTTGACCGTCCTCTGAAGCTCGCCGACAGCTTGCTATCATTGGAAGGGTCCGGTCATGGTACTCCTTAATCATATTCACATGGACAGTCTTTTGTCTTAGCCCCTGATCATCTAAAGCAAGAAGGTAATTGGTGTCATTCAGTTTTCTGAGAACCCGGAAGGGACCCTCCCATGTTGTCTGCAGTTTATTCTGCCGATGGGGAACAATCATTAAGACCTGTTGTCCTTCTACAAACTCCCGGTAGCGTGCTTTACGGTCATACCATGTCTTCTGTCTGGTTTGAGCCATCCGCACATGACTCTGGGCAAAACTAGCAAGTTGGGCCAGAGTTTCTCGCAGCTTTAGGACATAAGGGACAACAGGGCCCCTGTATCTTCAACTTGCCCCTCCCAGTATTCCTTGAGCAGGGTTAAGGGTCCTCGGACCTTTCTTCCATAGAGTAGTTCAAAGGGGGAGAACCCAGTGGACTCCTGGGGAACTTCCCGATAGGCAAACAAGAGATGGGGTAGGTACTTCTCCCAGTTTGAATCTCTGTCAGTGAAGGCCCTCAGCATATTCTTCAGAGTGCCATTAAATCGTTCACAAAGTCCATTTGTTTGGGGATGATACGGGGTCGTGCGGATCGCTCGTACTCCACAGGTGCGCCACAGACACTGGACCAGCTCTGACATGAACTGGGAGCCTTGGTCCGACAAGATCTCACTGGGAAATCCAACTCTGGTGAAAATGGTAACCAGGGCCTCGGCCACCTTGGCTGCAGAAATACTTGACAAGGCCACCGCTTCTGGATATCAGGTGGCATAGTCCACAACAGTGAGAATTTACTGCTTTCCAGATTTACTTGGTTTAGCCAGAGGTCCAATGATATCAACAGCTACTCTTTGAAAGGGTTCTTCTATTATAGGGAGCGGTTGCAGGGGTGCCTTTGGGTGATCTCCGGGTCGCCCTCTACGCTGACATATGTCGCAAGTTCGGCAGAAATGCGCCACTGCTTGGGAAATCCCAGGCCAATAGAAAGATTGAGTCAATCGCCTCTCGGTGCGGGTTTTGCCTTGATGGCCAGCAGTAGGAATATCATGAGCAAGGTGTAAGGCCTCTTTCACACATCAGTTTTTTGCCTTCAGGCGCGATCCGGCTTTTTTTGGAAAAAACGGATCCGGCAAAATGCAATGCCGGATCCGGTTTTTCCCCATTGACTTGCATTAGCGCCGGATCGTGCCGGATGGCATTGTGTTTCATCCGTTTTTTGCCGGATCCGGCAACTTGTCTCATTCCGGCGTCTTGAAAAAACGTCTACTGTAACGTTTTTTGTCTCCGGCGAAAAAGCCGGAAGCGCCGGATCCGGCGCTTCCAGCTTTTTGCTACAATGAAAGTCTATGGGCGCCGGAATGCGCCGGATCCAGAAAAAGACGGATCCAGCAACCGGATCCGTTTTTTTTAAGTCTGCGCATGCTCTGATCCAATTGGCCAGCCTCCAGGAACAGAGACGGATCCAGCAAAAAAACGGATCCGTTTCTACAGTGTGACGGGAGTATTCTCCAGAGCAAGGAGGGACAACAGGCCTGGGAATAATCCAACAGATTTATTGACCAAAAAACAGGAACAACACGAAGGTAATTTGCAGAGTCCCAAAATAAGTCCACAGGAAACTGATTCGGGGGCACCTCCCGACAATCCTTGTGCCAGATCACAAAACCATAGTCCTTTAAGAGTCCCAGAAATCCACCACGATCACACAGAGGCCGAAGCTTCCTCAGACAGCCTCATCCTTCTCTTTTAGCATCCAACTCACATCTGATCTTAAAGCAAGAATGTATTGTCAGGGCTCCTGGGATCAGTCCATCAGTCCATCTGAAGGGGGGTAGGGGTCACACCTACTATTCAATGGTTTGGTCCATCAGAAGATTCTAGAAATGTAAGGGCTCCACTTAGTCTACAGGATGTGTATTGTAGGTTATCTTCTGCTTAGGAAAACAATAGCCAAAGTTCCACTAGCTGTTGACACAAGCCTAAATTAGATTATGGTCCAGGTACATCACAAGACATTGCAAAGTATTGGGGAAAGGAGACATGGTTAATTTACAGCAAATGAATCAGAGGAAAGTTAAATGACCTATTATACAAAATACAGGACAGGGCAAGACTACAAATCATGACAATCCCTTCCCCTCCTAATTTGTGTACGTACTAGGGACCTCTACAGGTCACTGGTTAAGTACACACAGGCATGGCGTAACTTACATGTGGCTTCATGCAGCCACAAATTGGCATCGTAGCTTTCCCACATCATTGCCCAGGAGAACAGCTGCAGGCAGACCACCCATCACCCCAACCAAACATCGCCTGACCCCAAAACCAAAGTTCAGATCCACAGTGGCTGTGGGAATAGTCCTCCATTGTCCACCAGCCAGTTCAATGACAATTCCAGGTCCTCTATGGATTGCCTCAGGCCGAACCACTCGGGGATCAGCCAGCGTGAGGAAAGCTCCTGAGTCACAAAATCCAACAAGTCTTTGTCCATCCAGCACGACCTCCTGCAAGTGCTTACCTCGATGAGCTGAAGTCGTCATAGCTGCGGGTCGCACACCATAAACTCCTAGTGGTGCAACATGGGTGGGTGAGGCACTAGGCCAGTCCTCACTTAGTGGTGACACGTCTTCCTCCATGGCACTTGGCTGTACATAATTAATAATATGATTGGGTACAGGATCAATCCTCATTTGAACAGCTGGGCAGGAGGCTTGCAGATGCCCAGGCTGCCCACATCGATAGCATCTGTGCTGTGTCTCACTCCATCCAATGCGTCCTCTTGGGCGAGGAGTAAGGGAACCTGCCGGTCGGCTCCCACCTGAAGGTGCTGTAGGGGTTTGAGGACGATTCCTCCATGAGCTGGCTGGACATGAGGCCTGCAGATGCCCCGGATGCCCACAACCATAACACCTGCGCTCTGCTACTTCCTCTCCTCGTCGTATTCCAGAAAACGCAGTGGAAGCAACAGGAGGCACATTAACACAGGTATCAACACGAGGTGGTGGCTCAGAGGAACGGGGAACAATGGGGACAGAAGAACTGGGGGCCACCGGTGTTGTGGAGCTGGTAGGCCTCTCTCCATCCTCCAACAGAACTCTCCACCGAGGCTTGATGGTGAGAGCCTCATCAGCGAGAGATGCAGCTTCTTCCACTGTAGCAGGTTTCCTCTCACGCACCCATTCCCTGATCTCAGCGGGGCACTGGGCAAAAAATTGTTCTTTTAGGATAACCTGGAGACAGGTGTTCCAGGTTAAGGCCTCCTCTGCCTCCAGCCAGCGATTACATATTTGTTTGAGTCTGTGGGCATACATCTTGAAAGACACTTCCTCATTACAGGCTAAAGTACGAAACTGGGTCCTGTAAGTGTCTGGGGTCACAGCATAATGTTCTAGAACAGTCCGTTTAATCTCTGCATACTCACAGTTCCACCGAGGGTCCATAGCTCTATAGGCTGCGGCAGCTCCACCCTCTAAGAGCCCCACAAGATGTCGGACGCGCTCCCTTTCCGGGACTTCCATTAATCGACACTGATGCTCAAAGTCCAGGAAGAAGCCCTCAATGTCACCGGAAGCCTCATTAAACGGCTTGAAGTCTTTGCGGGACACTCTGGGGAGTTCCCTCATGGGGGATGCTGTGGGTACAGTCTGTCTGGAGCTTCTCGCTGCCTCCAAAGCGATCTCCCTCTCCAGCATTGCCCTCTCCTCCATCCTGCGCTGCCTCTCCTTGGCTGTGCGCATGACCTCCCTCTTATCTTCTATGGTAGCCTCTTCTCCCAGTAAGGCCATCTCCTCCTCGTACCACACAACCCACTGACTTTTTTGGGTATTTACCTCCGACTGCCGCCTTTCCTCTCTTTGCTGTGAGGATCCTTCCTCAGCATCATCTTGCAGGCGAACTGCTTCCAAAGCTTCAATCAGCTGCTCCTTGGAGAGTCCCTTGCAGCTGACTCCCAGTTCACGGGCCTTTGTTTGTAGGTTCTTTGCAGTCCAGTTCTTGTACTCTGAGGCTCTGGTTCCAGAAGTTGATGGGCCGTTGTCCTCCATTTCTTCTGCTCTGATCCCACCGCTGCCAACCAGTTTGTGACGGGAGTATTCTCCAGAGCAAGGAGGGACAACAGGCCTGGGAATAATCCAACAGATTTATTGACCAAAAAACAGGAACAACACGAAGGTAATTTGCAGAGTCCCAAAATAAGTCCACAGGAAACTGATTCGGGGGCACCTCCCGACAATCCTTGTGCCAGATCACAAAACCATAGTCCTTTAAGAGTCCCAGAAATCCACCACGATCACACAGAGGCCGAAGCTTCCTCAGACAGCCTCATCCTTCTCTTTTAGCATCCAACTCACATCTGATCTTAAAGCAAGAATGTATTGTCAGGGCTCCTGGGATCAGTCCATCTGAAGGGGGGTAGGGGTCACACCTACTATTCAATGGTTTGGTCCATCAGAAGATTCTAGAAATGTAAGGGCTCCACTTAGTCTACAGGATGTGTATTGTAGGTTATCTTCTGCTTAGGAAAACAATAGCCAAAGTTCCACTAGCTGTTGACACAAGCCTAAATTAGATTATGGTCCAGGTACATCACAAGACATTGCAAAGTATTGGGGAAAGGAGACATGGTTAATTTACAGCAAATGAATCAGAGGAAAGTTAAATGACCTATTATACAAAATACAGGACAGGGCAAGACTACAAATCATGACATACAGTTCTCCAAAATTTATGCCGGATCCGTTTTTTCTAAAAAAAGCCAGATCATGCCTGACGGCAAAAAACTGATGTGTGAAAGTAGCCTTATAGGGGAATTCTGTATTTCTGAGGAACAATCAGCTGTTTGCTATAAGTCCAGGGCTTATCTAGGGAGTCGGCATTGGTAACCCGATACAGAAGTCCATTTTCTCTGATAATTCTTTCTCCATTCTCCCCTAGCTGCCCTATTTCAGCTCGAGCTCTAAAACTAGCTAGGGTGGGGTCAGTCTCCACTTCTTGTCTAAACTGAACTTTATCCCAGGTAACATTCATATTATCCCCACAAGAAGAATCACTCACCGGCTGTGACGGCGGTTCTGGTGGCCTCATTTCCATGGATGGGTTGTACACGTCCACATTTGCTGCTCTCTTGGCTTGACTTCGGGTTACCGCACCGACAAAGTGGCAATGAAGATTCCCCACATCATTTCCTAGAAGAACGTCTGCAGGGAGGCCGCTCATCACACCAACCATGCATTGTTTGGCCCCAAAGCCATAATCCAGGGTCACACTCGCTCTTGGAATATATCTCTGGGTACCTCCAGCCAATTCAATGGCAATTCCTGGTCCCTTTTGAATTGCTTCTGGTTGAATTACTCGGGGATTGGCTATGGTGAGAAAAGCCCCAGTGTCACGGAAGCCAACAACTTTTTGACCATCCAGCACGACCTCCTGTAGATGTTTGTGCTGAAGATCAGAAGAACAGGTGGCTGGGGCTCGCACCCCATAGACTCCTGGTAGGGAAGCCAGGATATCAGAGTCACTTGGCAAGTCATCAGGCACTGAATCCATCTCTTCTCCAGGTGAGGGGGTCTGTAGATAATGAACAGGCAAAGGCAGTCTGCAGGTGTTCTGCCTCCGTACACCTGGACATTGGAATTGCATATGCCCGGGCTGCCCACATCCATAGCATCTGCGCTCTGGGATTCTTCCTCCACGTCGTAGTCCCAAAGGTGGAGCAGGAGTAATGCGAAGCACAGTCACACGAAGGTCACCATGAGTTGATGGTCTAGTGGGATGGTGAATATTGGAGGCAGAAGGACCAGGGGCCGCCAGCGTTGGGGGGCTGGTAGTGTTTTTCTCCCTGAGTAGTAATTTTTTCCACTGAGGCTTGATGGTGAGAGCCTCATCAGCTAGAGCTGCAGCTTCCTCCACTGTTGCTGGTCTCCTTTCACGCACCCATTCCCGTATCTCAGCGGGGCTATTAAAATAAAACTGCTCTTTTAGGATGACCTGCAGGAACGTTTCCCAGGTTATGGCCTCCTCTGCCTCCAGCCAGCGATGACATATATGTTTGAGTTTGTGAGCATACATCTTGAAGGACACTTCCTCATCACAGGCTAAAGTACGGAACTGAGTCCTGTAAGTGTCTGGGGTCACAGCATAATGTTCTAGAATAGTCTGTTTAATCTCCGCATACTCACAGTTCAACCGAGGGTCCATAGCTCTATAGGCTGCGGCAGCTCCACCCTCTAAGAGCCCCACAAGATGTCGGACGCGCTCCCTTTCCGGGACTTCCATTAATCGACACTGATGCTCAAAGTCCAGGAAGAAGCCCTCAATGTCACCGGAAGCCTCATTAAACGGCTTGAAGTCTTTGCGGGACACTCTGGGGAGTTCCCTCATGGGGGATGCTGTGGGTACAGTCTGTCTGGAGCTTCTCGCTGCCTCCAAAGTGATCTCCCTCTCCAGCATTGCCCTCTCCTCCATCCTGCGCTGCCTCTCCTTGGCTGTGCGCATGACCTCCCTCTTATCTTCTATGGTAGCCTCTTCTCCCAGCAAGGCCATCTCCTCCTCGTACCACACAACCCACTGACTTTTTTGGGTATTTACCTCCGACTGCAGCCTTTCCTCTCTTTGCTGTGAGGATCCTTCCTCAGCATCATCTTGCAGGTGAACTGCTTCCAAAGCCTCAATCAGCTGCTCCTTGGAGAGTCCCTTGTAGCTGACTCCCAGTTCACGGGCCTTTGTTTGTAGGTTCACCGCAGTCCAGTTCTTGTACTCTGCGGTGCTGGTTCCAGATGTTGATGGGCCGTTGTCCTCCATTCCTTCTGCTCTGATCCCAGCGCTGCCAACCAGTTTGTGACGGGAGTATTCTCCAGAGCAAGGAGGGACAGCAGGCCTGGGAATAATCCAACAGATTTATTGACCAAAAAACAGGAACAACACGAAGGTAATTTGCAGAGTCCCAAAATAAGTCCACAGGAAACTGATTCGGGGGCACCTCCCGACAATCCTTGTGCCAGATCACAAAACCATAGTCCTTTAAGAGTCCCAGAAATCCACCACGATCACACAGAGGCCGAAGCTTCCTCAGACAGCCTCGTCCTCTTTTAGCATCCAACTCACATCTGATCTTAAAGCAAGAATGTATTGTCAGGGCTCCTGGGATCAGTCCATCTGAAGGGGGGTAGGGGTCACACCTACTATTCAATGGTTTGGTCCATCAGAAGACTCTAGAAATGTAAGGGCTCCACTTAGTCTACAGGATGTGTATTGTAGGTTATCTTCTGCTTAGGAAAACAATAGCCAAAGTTCCACTAGCTGTTGACACAAGCCTAAATTAGATTATGGTCCAGGTACATCACAAGACATTGCAAAGTATTGGGGGAAGGAGACATGGTTAATTTACAGCAAATACAACCAGAGGAAAGTTACATGACATATTATACAAAATACAGGACAGGGCAAAACTACAAATCATGACAGGCATCTCATCCCCTACACTGTGTACACTGTGTGCCCCCTGTATACAGCTGCTGTATGATATACAGAGGGTGGCATCTCATCCCCTACACTGTATACACTGTGTATTCCCTGTTTACAGCTGCTGTGTGATATACAGAGGGTAGGCATCTCATCCCCTACACTATATACACTGTGTGCCCCCTGTATACAGCTGCTGTGTGATATACAGAGGGTGGCATCTCATCCCCTACACTATATACACTGTGTGCTCCCTATATACAGCTGCTGTGTGATATACAGAGGGTGGCATCTCATTCCCTACACTGTATACAATGTGTACTTCCTATATACAGCTGCTGTATGATATACAGAGGGTGGCATCTCATCCCCTACACTATATACACTGTGTACTCCCTATATACAGCTGCTGTGTGATATACAGAGGGTGGCATCTCATCCCCTACACTATATACACTGTGTACTTCCTATATACAGCTGCTGTGTGATATACAGAGGGTGGGCATCTCATCCCCTACATTATATACACTGTGTTCCCCCTGTATACAGCTGCTGTGTGATATACAGTGGGTGGCATCTCATCCCCTACACTGTATACACTGTGTACTCCCTGTATACAGCTGCTGTGTTATATACAGAGGGTGGGCATCTCATCCCCTACACTATATACACTGTGTGCTTCCTTGTATACAGCTGCTGTGTGATATACAGAGGGTGGCATCTCATCCCCTACACTGTGTACACTGTGTGCTCCCTGTATACAGCTGCTGTATGATATACAGAGGGTGGCATCTCATCCCCTACACTGTATACACTGTGTATTCCCTGTATACAGCTGCTGTGTGATATACAGAGGGTGGGCATCTCATCCCCTACACTATATACACTGTGTGCCCCCTGTATACAGCTGCTGTGTGATATACAGAGCGTGGCATCTCATCCCCTACACTATATACACTGTGTGCTCCCTATATACAGCTGCTGTGTGATATACAGAGGGTGGCATCTCATTCCCTACACTGTATACACTGTGCGCCCCCTGTATACAGCTGCTGTGTGATATACATAGGGTGGCATCTCATCCCCTACACTGTATACACTGTGTACTTCCTATATACAGCTGTTGTGTGATATACAGAGGGTGGCATCTCATCCCCTACACTATATACACTGTGCACTCCCTGTATACAGCTGCTGTGTGATATACAGAGGGTGGCATCTCATCCCCTTACCCTATATACACTGTGTGCCCCCTATATACAGCTGCTGTGTGATATACAGAGGGTGGGCATCTCATCCCCTATACTATATACACTGTGTACTCCCTGTATACAGCTGCTGTGTGATATACAGAGGGTGGCATCTCATCCCCTACACTGTATACACTGTGTGCCCCCTGTATACAGCTGCTGTATGATATACAGAGGGTGGCATCTCATCCCCTACACTATATACACTGTGTACTCCCTATATACAGCTGCTGTGTGATATATAGAAGGTGGCATCTCATCCCCTACACTATATACACTGTGTACTTCCTATATACAGCTTCTGTGTGATATACAGAGGGTGGGCATCTCATCCCCTACACTTTATACACTGTGTGCTCCCTATATACAGCTGCTGTGTGATATACAGAGGGTGGGCATCTCATCCCCTACACTATATACACTGTGTGCCCCCTGTATACAGCTGCTGTGTGATATACAGAGGGTGGCATCTCATCCCCTACACTGTATACACTGTGTACTCCCTGTATACAGCTGCTGTGTTATATACAGAGGGTGGGCATCTCATCCCCTACACTATATACACTGTGTGCTTCCTTGTATACAGCTGCTGTGTGATATACAGAGGGTGGCATCTCATCCCCTACACTGTGTACACTGTGTGCTCCCTGTATACAGCTGCTGTATGATATACAGAGGGTGGCATCTCATCCCCTACACTGTATACACTGTGTATTCCCTGTATACAGCTGCTGTGTGATATACAGAGGGTGGCATCTCATCCCCTACACTATATACACTGTGTGCTTCCTTGTATACAGCTGCTGTGTGATATACAGAGGGTGGCATCTCATCCCCTACACTGTATACACTGTGTACTCCCTATATACAGCTGCTGTGTTATGTACAGAGGGTGGGTATCTCACACTACACTATATACACTATGTACTCCCCTGTATACAGCTGCTGTATGATATACAGTGCCTTGCGAAAGTGTTCGGCCCCCTGGAACTTTTCAACCTTTTCCCACATATCATGCTTCAAACATAAAGATACCAAATGTAACTTTTTGGTGAAGAATCAACAACAAGAGGGACACAATTGTGAAGCTGAATGAAATTTATTGGTTATTTTAAATTTTTGTGGAAATATGTGGCGCCCCTGAGGCTCAGTCGCCACAGAGGTACTGCACCTCCTCCTGAGGTGTGGTGCCCCATCATCCAGGTAAGTTGGAGGCTCCTGACCATGCTCCAACACTCGCACCCCACACAACAGAATAGTTCAGCAAAGCCACATTGCCGCTCCTTGCTTAGAGAGTAGCAGAGCACCTTTGGTAGCTCCCTGCTAGGAACACGAAACGTGCTGGGAGGCGGGTGGAGTTGAGAATACATAAAAGAGCGGGAATGTTTAGGATTACAGGTCAGTCTGGGAGAGGAAGCCACTCAGAGAGGAGTGAGGAAAGAAGATCCCTGAGAGAGGGATGGAGGAAGGAGATGCTGCAGCAGACCTCAGTGACCTGGGTCTGTTGGCACGGGAAAGAAAAGAAGGAGAAAGACATTGAACTGAAACCTGATCTTCCATAAGAGAGTGAGATTAGTACGGAACGAAGGAGTAAAAGGGAACAGAGAGGACGTGGATTAGAGGAAGAACCCTGCCGAGAAGTTCTAAGCGCAAGGCCGGGGCCTGGTCCCCGAGGTTGTATGGATGCTAATGGTCCTGCAGCAGACACCGGTGGAGTAGTGGGCTGTAAATGCACTACTCCCATCTAAGACTTGGGGCACAACATCAACTTGGATAGTGAGCCGGGACTCAGGAGTGAGGAGTCCCCGAAGCAGGCTACAGCTGTCTGCCGTACAAGTAGAGATCTTGGGAACATCTGTCAGGAGGCACTCCAGTGTAACTCAGTACTAGGAGTACTTCACACTTAGAGGCGCTATAGAGAAGACGTTCAGAAAGGCACATGTTGGCGGAGTGTCGGAAGGGAGCATTCCATCAGGAGGACACAGCACGGAGGAAGGCACCTGTGTGTACAACAGACTGTGAGTAAAGTGTTATGAATGAGTCACCGTAGGAGGCAAAAACAGAAATGCTAGCTAAGTCCAGAAAACCAGAGAAGTTGGCAGCTATCGGATTGCAGACCCCTGAACCTATCAACACAACTAGCAGTAGCCGTGGGGGGTTCCTACGATGCCCTAGACCCCTCGATCACAGCCGGAGGACTATATAGCCTAAAGACAGAAAGGGAAATCTAAACTGCCCCAGAGCAGACCCCAAAGCAAAAGGCAGCCCCCAACATATAATGACGGTGAAGCAAGAAGAAAGAACACTAACACAGACAGAAAGATAGACTGAGCAAAGACGGGGCCCAAGCTAACTAGATAGGAAAGGACAGGAAGGCTGCTGTCTGCAATCCGTGAAAAACCCTATGAAAATAAGAGCCAACAGACTGACAGTGAAAAAGGCCCTGAAGACGCTAGGCTTCAAAAAAGCTATGTCAGTACTCAGGAATATTCTGAAGACAGAGCTACCGGCAAAAGGAGATTCAGCTCACCCCAGCAGGGAATGGCAGAATCCAGAAAAGCAAGGCAAACAAAAACAAAACACAAAAGCTAACAGGCAAAGCAGAAAACTTAGCTTTAGAGGAGCAGGAATCAGACTGGTCTCCTAGAAGTCCACAGAGAAATCACTCGCAGGGCAGAAGGGCGTCGGCAGCCTTATATCCAGTCCGTGACTCCACTCAGCCAGTCATCATCATTAGGCTCAGGTGCCTGATAATCAGGCTCATTACCTTCCTTTACCACAATAGGGAGTTCACCAGACCTCAGTGACGAAGGGGAAAATGAACTCACAACAGTAAAGTTTTGGAACTACAAGCCCTGGTGTCCTCCATTCATTCTTGCGCCAAAGCACCCAGCACCGCTACATCAGGGTACCAGCTTCTACACCGCCTGCGCCTCTCCTCTTCCACCCACATCTACACTGCCCTGGGGCTACAGCTCCACCTGTGGGAAGCTTCACCATATGGGCTGCACCACACCACCATCCCCAGAGGATCTGCAAGCAGCGTCGGCTTAACATCTCACTTGCCGAACACCACAGGTGGCGTCACGAACTATTCCATTCACTACATTCTACCATTCAAACTCCCCCCAATAATTGGGCACCCAGGGCCACAGGACCGGGTCACCGCTGCTGTGACACATCTCGCCGACACCGGCCCGGTACCGAGTACCCCTCAGCCCTGGGAGGGCGACCCAAATACAAAAACTGAAAAGTGCATTATTATTCGTCCCCTTTACTTTCAGTGTAGCAAACACTCCTGAAGTTCATTGTGGATCTCTGAATGATCCAATTTTGTCCTAAATGACTAATGAGGATAAATATAATCCACCTGTGTGTAATCAAGTCTCCGTATAAATGCACCTGCTATGTGATAGTCTCAGGGTTCTGTTTGATGCACAGAGAGCATCATGAAGACCAAGGAACACAACAGGCAAGTCCGTGATACTCTTCCTGAGTTAAAACATTAGTATTGTTGTTTCTAAATGATTATGAACTTGTTTTCTTTGCATTATTTGCGGTCTGAAAGCACTGTTTTTTTCATTTTAACCATTTTCCTTTGTCAGAAAAAAAAAAACTAAATTTATTGCTCGGAAATTTGGACACATGTTGTCAGAAGTTTGTAGACTAAAAGAACAACTTACATTTTACTCAAAAATATACAGAGAAAAATCAGACAAACTGAAAATAGTCTCTTAATTTTTTGCCAGAACTGTGTATGTATACAGAGGGTGGACCTCTCATCCCCTACACTTGATACATCATTTTTTGACAAGACAGGTTCCTTTTAACGGCATAAGTTAATTTAAATATTCCTTTTTTTAATAAAATACATCTAGCAGTATCTCGTCTTCTCTTCGCTCAATCTCATACAAGATTTCTTTCGCGCATCCCCCATACTCTGAAATTCTATATCCCAAAATATCAGACTCTCGTCTACTGCGGAAACCTTCAAAAGGAACCTGAAGACTCTTCCGACAAATTTACAACCTACAGTGACCCTCGTTCTACGATATAGCTGCACGGCCAGCTCTTCCCTTACTAACTGTATCCTCACCCATCCCTTGTAGATTGTGAGTCCTCGCGGGAGGGGTCCTCTCTCTCCTGTACCAGTCAGTGACTTGTATTGTTTATGGTTATTGTATCTGTTTTTTATTATTTACTGTGTACCTTTTTTTTACATGTAAATGGCACTATAATAATAAATTATAATGATTAGTGATGAGCGAGCACTAAAGTGCTCGGGTGCTGGTTGCTCGGGTCGAACAAATTAGAATACTCGGGTGCTCGACCTGAGCAACAAGCCCAATGTAAGTCTAGGGGAAAACCGAGTATTTTTACCGCAACCCCCCAGGGGTCCTTTTAGGGTCTAAAAACGTCAGAAAATGATGCAAACATTGCTCAAATGCCTTGGGAACATCATGGGGAATGCCCCTGGAAGAATTTCTTACTCCCAGGTAACAGCTGTGAACAATATTGTCAGATTCTTACGTCATTTTTACAGGCGTACCACAAAACATACAAAAACGTAGCCAAAATGGATTTTCCTGTGAAATATGTTAAGGAACATCCTTTCCAGGGTAATGACTTTTATATAAGGCAAAATAAATAACCCAAAACAAAAATGTTCCTCCTCCACTTGGGCTATGTTCACACATAGCGTTTTTGATGCGTTTTTCAAATTAAGCATTGCTTTCAACCAAGCAAATGCATTCACTGGGAAATGTCATTTAAACAGTTTACAACCTTCTTTGGCCATGTGGTGTGTGGCACATAATCAGACACATCCTGTTTCATTTATGAAGGAGGAACTCTGAAAGTTACAAAGTCTATTTTTACAGGGCCAGCAGTTGGCCCTCACCATTCTTAGAGAGCCTTCAGCCGGCTATGCTTTGTTGTTCCCATTATTAAACATTGGGTTTCTTTTACTGTTATTGCGTATGCAGTGAGTGGCAGGGCTGCCCAAAATTTGGACGCAGCCCAACAACTCATTGAACAGACATCATGGATGACCACATGCAACCATAGTTCCCAGTATTCATTTGGTACTCCCATGCTGTTTGCTTATGCATTGAATGCAAGCCCTGCCCTGCACCAAAGTTGCAAGCACCCCAATAAGCCTTTGAAGCTAAGTACTGGATGGCCGCTTTCAACTCTGGCACCCCAGGAGTCTGGTTGCCACAGTGGCATTGCCTCCCTCACAGGGGGTGATGTCATGCTTGGAAGCAAGGAGGGTTCCCCTTGCCAGGTAACACCAGCATCCAACATTTTTCCTGACTTCAGACCAGAAGGGGGAGCTCTAACACCTGGTTTCAGGAAAGCTTCCCTATAAGTTCTGGGCTGGAGGCGGGGGTTAGTCAATCTGTGAAGGAGAGTGAGAGAAGGAGGTACGTAAAAGAGAACCTGGGGAGTGGAGCTGTGACCAAGCTCACCCCAGAGTTCAGTGCTAGAAACCGGACGCCGGAGTCCGTGGCTGCGTGGGTACAGAAGTCCCAACAGCTATATCCGGAGGGCAGGGGACTGCAGGTCTCCTGGTCCCATCAACCACCCGTCGGCACAGCGGCTCCCTAGAGCCCAGAGCCGCCACGAAGGAGCGACACCTGTAGTAGGCTCAAGCTGCCTGCCATGCAGGCAACGACTTAAGGACAAGGAGGAACAGAGGCCCAAGCATAGCTTTAGGCAGCCAAGACCTCAGAAGACAGTGCAATAGGAAGGCCTCCAAACCCATCTGGCTTAGGGAATCTAAACTGCTTCCAGACTGCCGGGATCTCATACCAACTGTTATCCGTGCCTCTGTCTGCATTTCGAATCATCAAGTAAAGGTAAAGGAAACTACAACCCTTGTGTCTTCAGTCATTTCCCACTCCCTCAGTCCTGCATCCCAAGGTCCACGATCCCTTGTAAGAACTTCATTAGCCCTGGGGCCCCGCTCCACCTGTGGGGAGCAGAACCATCCCAGCTGCGCCACCATTGGCCCCAGTGGTCTCCTTAAGCAGCGTCGGCCAACCAATGCCGAACACCACAGGTGGCGTCACGTTAAATCCACTATAAACTTTCCCTCAGCATTTTTATTGCATGCCCAGGGCCACGGACCGGGTCACCGCTGCCGTGACATCCCCTAAAGAACTAACTGGCCCGGACCGAGTGCCCCACGGCCTTGGTGGGCGCCACACAACCATAGTTCCCAGTATTCATTTTGTACTCGCATACTGTTGGCCTATTCATTGAATGCAAGGCCTGCCCTGCACCAAAGTTACATGCACCCCAATAAGCCTTTGATCCGAGGTACTGGATGGCCACATGAAACCAAAGTTCCCATTATTATGATTTTTTTTAGTCACCTAAAGTTTGCCCATGAAGTGAAAACAAGGTCTGCTCAAAATTTGCACACGCCAATCCCCCAAGGAAGAAATGTGGAGGATGGTCTCCGAAAAACGTTTTCCCAGTGTACAGGAGCGGGTCTCCTATACATGTAATTCCTATACACTAAGTATATAGGCTGAAAAACATGTTCCCCTTGGGGGGGACACCTCAACAGAGTGTAAACATTTTTGGAACGGGCATCATAGACACCCTTGCAAAAATTTCTAGTGGCTGTTGCATCACAGACCACAGTCACCATGGTGATCTAGTGGTGGTGGATGATGAGGATGAGGAGGAAGAGAATAACAGCAAATAGACAAAATCAGGAAGAGTATACCTATGTGTCAGTGTGAAGTGATGCATGGGAATATATACCTCACAAAAAAGACACTGGATTCACTGTTATCATGCGGTGTTATACAGAAGTCTGCCCCAATCCAGCCCTTGTTCATTTTTATAAGAGTCAGCCTGTCAGCATTTTCAGTTGACAGGCGGATGCGCTTATCAGTTATAATTCCACCAGCGGCACTAAAAACGCTTGCTGACAAACACTAGCAGCAGGACAGGCCAGTAACTCCAAGGCGTAGAGAAACGGTTCATGCCCCGTATCCGGCTTTGAGACCCGATTAATTAAAAGGCACAGAGGAATCTCGGAGGACGTTGGTACGGTCAGCAAGGTATTCCCTCAGCATCTTCCCAAACGTTGCACTCCTTGTGACAGTACCCTGTGCCTCATGGCCTCTGCGATGAGAGGATCTGAGAGAACTCTCCCAGAACATTGCCAGTGTTACCCTGCCTCTGCTGCATTGGAGTTTTATCTCTCTCGCCTGTACTCCTTGGTTGTCCAACGAGCTGTGACCTCTGCCGCCAACTCTTTCAGATGGGAATTTTTTAATAATTCCGCAACAAGGGTGTAACGAATGGAAGCGGAGGCAGAGATGGTGAAGTTCACATTCGTTTTTATTTTTTAAGTGGAACCTCGGGACCACGGTCCGGGGGGCTCCGAAGGGGGTGTGACTAGTGAGCCCCGGGCACCCGTAGTAAAGCCCCTCAGGCAGGGCCAGAATGGAATACCCGGAGGACACAGGTGCTACCTCCAGTGAGACCCCGAACATGTGGCAGCTGTCCCAGCGGGACCAAAAGGGATAACAAAAGATACAGCAGAGTCCGTAATGCGCTGGGTCCTGGATCCGGTAAGGCTACTTTCACACATCCGGTTTGTGCCGTCAGGCAAAATCCGGCATGTGTGTAAAAAAACGGATCCTTTTTTTGTTTAACGCCAGATGCGTTTTTTGTCATTGAGAAGCACATGCGCCGGATTGCGCCGCATGTGCTTCCGTTTGTTCTGATTTTTACCGGATCCGGCAGAATTCTCCCGTCCGGCGGCCGGACAGGACGCATGCTGCAGCGTTTTTTTGTCCGGCGCAAAAAGCCGGACATGGCCGGATGCGGCCCTCCCGGCTCTGCAGGACAATGTTACTCTATGGCACATTCCGGCCGCCGGATCACGCTTACACCTGATCCGGCCGCCGCATGCACCATTTGACCGTGTGCGCATGCCTGGAGCGCTCTCTCCCCCCCTCCTCACCGGCGCCTTCTTTACAGCATCCGGCGCCGTAAGTTGCGCCGCATACCTTTCCGATCCCTGCGTTCCCAGCCGCATCCGGCTCTCCTTCTTTTCACCGCACCATACCGGATTTGCAACGCCGGATGTGTGAAAGAGGCCTTAGTTGGTAAGGATTCGGTTCCAGTGACCTTCACACAGTCATTGGACTCGGATGGCTGTAGGCGGAACGGGATGGCTTAGGCGCAGAAGGTTGCTGATATAACCAGGTAACACAGGATACTGATATGCTGTGGAAACAAAGAGCATTAGACAATGCACAGAGAATGCAGATGCAGCGCAGACAGGATAGCATGAGAACCGGATGTAGCAATGATAGATGCTCTTTGCTCCGACGCTTTCCCTATGGAGGAGAGGCCAGAAATAGCAGCCAGTGAGCTGCCATTGGTTAATTGTATTTTTTGAATAATGCACGCCGCCCCTTTAAGAAGGCAAGAGACCCGGCGGGCGTGCCCTAATAGTCTTAGCCACAGATCTCCTCACACGGCGCCAGGAGGAGGAGGCAAGAGGGAGGACAGAACGCTGAGCAGCAGCATGAGATCCAGAGAGGGCCGGCTGCTGCCTATGTGAGGCTCGAGGTGAGTACCCAGAACGGAGAGCAGTGGCAGGCCTGAACGCAGCACCAGGACGGGGGCCAGGTGTAACAGCGGCAGACCTGGACGCAGCGCCAGGACAGAGACCGGGTGTAACAGTAAGCCCCTCTTTACACCCCCTCTTTTTCAAGCCTGCGTAGAACCATTTGAGGAGGAGAGGAGCCTGGATGTTCTCCCTAGGCTCCCAAGATCTCTCCTCAGGACCAAAACCCTTCCAGTCCACCAGGTCTTTCCCCCTTACTTTTTTTACGGCCAGGATATGTTTTACCTCAAAAACATCATCCTCCGAGACAGGGTCAGGAGTGGTACCCGGATCCTTAAAGAAGGGACTCAAAGCTACTGGTTTGAGGAGAGAAACATGAAAGGAGTTAGACACACGTAGAGAAGTGGGCAACTTCAGTTTATACGAGACTGGATTGATCTGTCTCAAGATCTCAAACGGTCCGATGAACCGGGGACCCAATTCGTAGGATGGCATCTTTAACCAGATGTACTTAGAAGAGAGCCATACCTTGTCTCCGGGGCGAAAGATAGGTGCATCCAAATGTCTCTTGTCCGCATGCCTTTTCATACGCTGGGAGGCTTTCTCCAGAGCAGTTTTGGTATCCCTCCAGACCTCAGAGAAATCTTCGGAGAAGGTATCGGCAGCTGGAACGCCAGATGATCCGGAGATGGGAAGAGGTACTCCGGGTTGCAATCTGAAGACAATCTGAAAGGGAGACTTTCCAGAAGATTCACTTACTTGATTGTTCTAAGAAAATTCGGCCCAGGACAGTAAGTACCCAGTCGCCATGATGGGCGTTAACAAAGTGACGCAGGAATCCAGCCAGGATTTGATTTGTCCTCTCCACTTGTCCATTGGACTGGGGATGGTACGCTGAGGAAAAATCCAGTTCAATTCTTACCAGTTTACAAACTGCTCTCCAGAATCTTGATGTGAACTGGACTCCTCTGTCGGACACGATGTGGAGAGGGAAACCATGGAGACGGAAGATGTGCCGAATGAACAGGTCTGCCAACTCAGGAGCAGTTGGAAGACCGAGTAGTGGAACGAAGTGAGCCATTTTAGAGAAGCGATCCACCACTACCCACACCACAGAACAGCCAGATGAGACCGGGAGATCTGTGATGAAGTCCATCGCGATATGTTGCCAGGGAGCAGACGGAATTGGAAGAGGCTGAAGCCTACCTGCAGGTAGATACTTGGCCGTCTTGTTAAGAGCACAGGAAGGACAGGCTGTGACGTACTCAAGAATGTCCTTAGCCATGGCAGGCCACCAGTAGTACCGGGAGATGAGTTGCAGAGTCTTTCTCTGGCCAGCGTGCCCAGCCAACTTGGACGAGTGACCCCACCGAAGAACACGAGTACATTCAGAAGGTGACACGAAAGTCTTCCCGGGAGGCAGCCGGGCACGATCAGTAGAAGCGACCGTGACTGACCTTGAGGGTTCAATGATGTGCTACGGTTCTTCTTCTTAATCGGGAGGTAGAAAGGCTCTGGAAAGTGCGTCTGCTTTGACATTTTTGTCAGCTGGGCGAAAATGAAGAACAAAGTTAAAACGAGGAAAAAACAAAGCCCAGCGGGCTTGACGAGGATTCAGCCTTTGTGAAGTTTGGAGGTAAGCAAGGTTCTTATGATCGGTGTATACGACTACCTGATGAAGAGCTCCTTCTAGAAGATGCCTCCACTCCTGCAGAGCCAATTTGATAGCCAACAATTCCCGATCCCCAACAGAATAATTCCTCTCTGCGGAAGAAAAAACCTTGGAAAAAAAACCACAGGAATGCATTCGCCCGGAGGACGATTTCTGGGTTAGTACGGCTCCCGCACCTACTGAAGAGGCATCGACCTCAAGAAAAAATTGTTCATTGGCGTTAGGACGATGAAGAACAGATGCGACTGCAAAGGCCTTTTTGAGAGAAACAAAGGCCTCCTCAGCCTCAGGAGGCCAATCCTTCAGATTTGTACCTTTCCGGGTTAGAGCTGAGATGGGCGCCACTCGGGTGGAGAAGTTAGGAATGAATTGCCTGTAGTAGTTGGCGAAGCCCAGGAATCGCTGTATGGCCTTCAACCCAGACGGACGAGGCCACTTGAGTACAGCCGATAACTTCTCCGGATCCATTTTTAATCCTGTGGAGGAAGCAATGTAACCGAGGAAAGGCAAAGAAGATTGTTCAAAGAGGCGCTTTTCAAACTTGGCGTACAGTCTGCTCTCCCTGAGCCTCTGTAAGACCATGCGCACTTGTCTGCGATGTGAGACCAAGTCAGTAGAAAAAATCAGAATGTCGTCTAGGTAGACAACAACACAGGTGTAAAGCAGGTCCCTGAAAATGTCATTGATGAACTCTTGGAAAACAGCGGGTGCATTGCTTAGACCAAACGGCATTACCAGGTACTCGTAGTGGCCATCACGGGTGTTGAAGGCTGTTTTCCATTCGTCTCCATCTCTGATTCAGATCAAATTGTAAGCACCTCTGAGATCCAGCTTGGTGAAGATTCTGGCCCCTTGGAGACGGTCAAACAGTTCTGAAATTAAAGGCAAAGGATACCTGTTTTTTACAGTGATCTGGTTCAGCCCTCGGTAGTCGATACAGGGCCGCAGGGATCCGTCTTTTTTCTTCACGAAGAAGAAGCCTGCTCCTGCCGGTGACCATGATTTTCAGATAAACCCTCTGGCCAAGTTCTCCTGGATGTAGTCCGACATAGCCTGAGTCTCTGCCTGGGAAAGAGGGTAAACTCTCCCATGGGGAGGAGATGTTCCAGGAAGAAGGTCTATTGGACAGTCATACGACCTTTGGGGGGGAAGTTTTTCAGCCTCCTTTTTCCCGAAGACATCCGAGAAGGACCAGTAAGTGGATGGTAATCCAGGCAGGGTAGCAGGTTGAACCGGGGGTGAAGCTGGTTCAATCCAGGTTAAACAACGGTCCGAGCAGGAATCTCCCCAACGTAGAATTTCGCCTGTTCTCCAATTAAGGACTGGTTCATGTTTCTGAAACCAAGGCAAACCTAGAAGCAAGGGATGAGACAAACCAGGGTACACATAAAAACAGATTCTTTCAGAATGCATAAGACCTACCCGGAGTTCCACTGGCTCAGTCTGGAACTGGACGGGTTCGTTCAGAGGCTGGCCATCGACAGCAGTTAATCGCAACGGGTTGGGAAGAGCCTGAACTGGTAAGTGGTAGCGATCCACAAGCGCCTGCTGGATAAATCTTCCGGCGGCTCCGGAATCCACCAGACAGAGTCCAGAAAATTTTATTGCTCCGCAGGTCACGGAGATTGAGATCTGCAACGAAGCAGAGGAACGTTCTCTACCTAGGGTGGCCCCTCCTACCGAGCCTAGGCACAGGAGTTTTCTGACTTCTTTGGACAGGAGCGGATCAGGTGTTCGGAACTACCACAGTACAGACAGCTTCCATCTTTGCGACGCGCCTCCTGGCGGCTGGCCAGACTTACTCGATCTACCTCCATAGCTTCAGGAGAAGAGGATGAGGTAGACATTTTGGAAGAATTAGAGTCCAGGTGGTAGGACCTCCTGTCACGCTTAATTTCCATGGAATGCTCCTGAAAACCCAGGTCAATCCGGGTCGCCAAGGAAATCAGGTCATCCAAGATAGTAGGCCTGTCCCATCCCGCAAGCTCATCCTTAATTTTTCCAGATAGGCCCTCCCAGAAGGTAGCCAGCAAGGCCTCATCGTTCCAGGATAGCTCAGACGAGAGGGTGCGGAACTGAACAGCATACTGAGCCACCATGAGGGTTCCTTGGCGTAAGCGAAGCAGGGCAGAAGCGGTTGATGTGACCCGATTGGGTTTATCAAAGGTCCTGCGAAAAGTCTCTAGGAAAGATTGAAGATCATTAAGCAGCGGGTCTCCTCTTTCCCATAACGGATTTAACCAGGCGAGAGCCTCTCCAGCTAGATGTGACATAATGAAGCTCACTTTGGCACGGTCAGAAGTAAACATATGCCCCAAGATTTCGAAGTGCAGGGGACACTGAGTGGGATCACCATGGAAGTGGGTAGGAGCCGCCAGGCGGGGGCCATTGCTTGTCATGACAGCAGGTACCTGGGTGTTGCTAGATGAATCAGGAGCAGCCGGGTTCTGCAGGGAATCCATGCGGGTGGACAGGTTACGTAGATACGTTGTGATCTTATCCTGTTGATCTCTTAAACGGGTCATCTCTTGGCACAACGTCGGAGGCCTCTGGGGTCCAGCGGATTCCTTGGCTGGAGCAATCTGTAACGAATGGAAGCGGGGGCAGAGATGGTGAAGTTCACATTCGTTTTTAATTTTTAAGTGGAACCTCGGGACCACTGTCCAGGGGGCTCCGAAGGGGGCGTGACTAGTGAGCCCCGGGCACCCGTAGTAAAGCCCCTAAGACAGGGCCAGAATGGAATACCTGGAAGACACAGGTGCTACCTCCAGTTAGACCCCGAACACGTGGCAGCTATCCCAGCGGGATTAAAAGGGATAACAAAAGTTACAGCAGAGTCCGTAATGCGCTGGGTCCTGGATCCAGTTAGTTGGTAAGGAGTCGGTTCCAGTGACCTTCACACAGTCCTTGGACTCGGATAGCTGTAGGCGGAATGGGATGGCTTAGGCCCAGATGGTTGCTGATATAACCAGGTAACACAGGATACTGATGTGGTCCCCCCAGGGGTATGGTCGCCACAGTGGCTTTGCTTTCCTCCAGGGGAGGGTAATGCCAGGCTTGGAGGCAATGATGGGTCTCTCTCGCAGTCAATCCATACATGCAACACAGTTCCACTCCAGGCCAGCAGAGGGAATGCTGAACCAGGATTAAGGGGAGGAGTGCTCTCTGAGGGCAAAGAGGGAGGAGTGGTCAGTTAATCTGCGGAGGGTGAAGTGTGCAGACGTGTAGAGAGCTGCTGGAGGTTGAGCTAGGAAAGGGGAGCTCTCTCACAGTGAGAGCGCAAGAACTGGAGCCTGGTCTCCACGGTTGTACGGATTCTAATGGTCCTACATCAGATACCAGAGGAGTAGGAGGCTGTAAATGCCCTACTCCCATCTAAGACTTGAGGCACAACAGAGGCACAACAGCAGCTTGGATAGAGAGCCAGGACTCAGAGAAAGAGGAGTCCCCGAGAGAGGCTACCGCTGTCTGCCGTGCAAGTAAGGTTCTTGGGAACATCTGACAGGAGGAACTTCAGAGTAACTTAGTACTGGAGTACTTCATTCAAACAAGCGCTAGGAAGGAGACTGCACAGCCCGTCTGCTGAGAGAGAATCCCTGAGTTGCTTCCAGGCTAGCCTGCTCCGTTACCATCTGTAATCAGGACCCTGGACTGCAGTTAGCAAGTAAAGGTACAGAAATTGCACCCCGCTGTGTCTTGTCTGCTTCCTACCCTTACGGCACTGCTACATCCCAGTGCCAACCACATCTACACTGCCCTGGGACTATAGCTTCACCTGTCGGGAGCTTTTACACCCTTGCTGCACCCTACCATCAGTCCCAGCGGATCTGTCTGCAGTGTCGGCTTAACACCTCCCTTACCGAGCACCACAGGTGGCGTCACAAACTATTCCATTCCATTAACTACATTCCACCATTGCTTGGGCGCCCAGGGCCACGGACCGGGAAACCGCTGCTGTGACACATCCCCCTGACACCGGCAAGGTACCGAGTACCCCACAGCCCTGGGAGGGCGACCCACTGATATGCTGTGGAAACAGAGAGCATAAGACAATGCACAGAGACTGCAGATGCAGAACCGGATGTAGCAATGATAGATGCTCGTTGCTCCGACGCTTTCCCTATGGAGGAGAGGCCAGAAATAGCAGCCAGTGAGCTGCCATTGGTTAATTGTATTTTTTGAATAATGCACGCCGCCCCTTTAAGAAGGCAAGAGACCCGGCGGGCGTGCCCTAATAGTCTTAGCCACAGATCTCCTCACAGGGCGCCAGGAGGAGGAGGCAAGAGGGAGGACAGAACGCTGAGCAGCAGCATGAGATCCAGAGAGGGCCGGCTGCTGCCTATGTGAGGCTCGAGGTGAGTGCCCAGAACGGAGAGCAGCGGCAGGCCTGAACACAGCACCAGGACGGGGGCCAGGTGTAACAGCGGCAGACCTGGACGCAGCGCCAGGACGGAGACCGGGTGTAACAGTAAGCCCCTCTTTACACCCCCTCTTCTTCAAGCCTGCGTAGAACCATTTGAGGAGGAGAGGAGCCTGGATGTTCTCCCTAGGCTCCCAAGATCTCTCCTCAGGACCAAAACCCTTCCAGTCCACCAGGTCTTTCCCCCTTACTTTTTTTACGGCCAGGATATGTTTTACCTCAAAAACATCATCCTCCGAGACAGGGTCAGGAGTGGTACCCGGATCCTTAAAGAAGGGACTCAAAGCTACTGGTTTGAGGAGAGAAACATGAAAGGAGTTAGACACACGTAGAGAAGTGGGCAACTTCAGTTTATACGAGACTGGATTGATCTGTCTCAAGATCTCAAACGGTCCGATGAACCGGGGACCCAATTTGTAGGATGGCATCTTTAACCAGATGTACTTAGAAGAGAGCCATACCTTGTCTCCGGGGCGAAAGATAGGTGCATCCAAATGTCTCTTGTCCGCATGCCTTTTCATACGCTGGGAGGCTTTCTCCAGAGCAGTTTTGGTATCCCTCCAGACCTCAGAGAAATCTTCGGAGAAGGTATCGGCAGCTGGAACGCCAGATGATCCGGAGATGGGAAGAGGTACTCCGGGTTGCAATCTGAAGACAATCTGAAAGGGAGACTTTCCAGAAGATTCACTCACTTGATTGTTCTAAGAAAATTCGGCCCAGGACAGTAAGTACCCAGTCGCCATGATGGGCGTTAACAAAGTGACGCAGGAATCCAGCCAGGATTTGATTTGTCCTCTCCACTTGTCCATTGGACTGGGGATGGTACGCTGAGGAAAAATCCAGTTCAATTCTTACCAGTTTACAAACCGCTCTCCAGAATCTTGATGTGAACTGGACTCCTCTGTCGGACACGATGTGGAGAGGGAAACCATGGAGACGGAAGATGTGCCGAATGAACAGGTCTGCCAACTCAGGAGCAGTTGGAAGACCGAGTAGTGGAACGAAGTGAGCCATTTTAGAGAAGCGATCCACCACTACCCACACCACAGAACAGCCAGATGAGACCGGGAGATCTGTGATGAAGTCCATCGCGATATGTTGCCAGGGAGCAGACGGAATTGGAAGAGGCTGAAGCCTACCTGCAGGTAGATACTTGGCCGTCTTGTTAAGAGCACAGGAAGGACAGGCTGTGACGTACTCAAGAATGTCCTTAGCCATGGCAGGCCACCAGTAGTACCGGGAGATGAGTTGCAGAGTCTTTCTCTGGCCAGCGTGCCCAGCCAACTTGGACGAGTGACCCCACCGAAGAACACGAGTACATTCAGAAGGTGACACGAAAGTCTTCCCGGGAGGCAGCCGGGCACGATCAGTAGAAGCGACCGTGACTGACCTTGAGGGTTCAATGATGTGCTACGGTTCTTCTTCTTAATCGGGAGGTAGAAAGGCTCTGGAAAGTGCATCTGCTTTGACATTTTTGTCAGCTGGGTGAAAATGAAGAACAAAGTTAAAACGAGGAAAAAACAAAGCCCAGCGGGCTTGACGAGGATTCAGCCTTTGTGCAGTTTGGAGGTAAGCAAGGTTCTTATGATCGGTGTATACGACTACCTGATGAAGAGCTCCTTCTAGAAGATGCCTCCACTCCTGCAGAGCCAATTTGATAGCCAACAATTCCCGATCCCCAACAGAATAATTCCTCTCTGCGGAAGAAAAAACCTTGGAAAAAAAACCACAGGAATGCATTCGCCCGGAGGACGATTTCTGGGTTAGTACGGCTCCCGCACCTACTGAAGAGGCATCGACCTCAAGAAAAAATTGTTCATTGGCGTTAGTACGATAAAGAACAGATGCGACTGCAAAGGCCTTTTTGAGAGAAACAAAGGCCTCCTCAGCCTCAGGAGGCTAATCCTTCAGATTTGTACCTTTCCGGGTTAGAGCTGAGATGGGCGCCACTCGGGTGGAGAAGTTAGGAATGAATTGCCTGTAGTAGTTGGCGAAGCCCAGGAATCGCTGTATGGCCTTCAACCCAGACGGACGAGGCCACTTGAGTACAGCCGATAACTTCTCCGGATCCATTTTTCATCCTGTGGAGGAAGCAATGTAACCGAGGAAAGGCAAAGAAGATTGTTCAAAGAGGCACTTTTCAAACTTGGCGTACAGTCTGCTCTCCCTGAGCCTCTGTAAGACCATGCGCACTTGTCTGCGATGTGAGACCAAGTCAGTAGAAAAAATCAGAATGTCGTCTAGGTAGACAACAACACAGGTGTAAAGCAGGTCCCTGAAAATGTCATTGATGAACTCTTGGAAAACAGCGGGTGCATTGCTTAGACCAAACGGCATTACCAGGTACTCGTAGTGGCCATCACGGGTGTTGAAGGCTGTTTTCCATTCATCTCCATCTCTGATTCGGATCAAATTGTAAGCACCTCTGAGATCCAGCTTGGTGAAGATCCTGGCCCCTTGGAGACGGTCAAACAGTTCTTAAATTAAAGGCAAAGGATACCTGTTTTTTACAGTGATCTGGTTCAGCCCTCGGTAGTCGATACAGGGCCGCAGGGATCCGTCTTTTTTCTTCACGAAGAAGAAGCCTGCTCCTGCCGGTGACCATGATATTCAGATAAACCCTCTGGCCAAGTTCTCCTGGATGTAGTCCGACATAGCCTGAGTCTCTGCCTGGGAAAGAGGGTAAACTCTCCCATGGGGAGGAGATGTTCCAGGAAGAAGGTCTATTGGACAGTCATACGACCTTTGGGGGGGAAGTTTTTCAGCCTCCTTTTTCCCGAAGACATCCGAGAAGGACCAGTAAGTGGATGGTAATCCAGGCAGGGTAGCAGGTTGAACCGGGGGTGAAGCTGGTTCAATCCAGGTTAAACAACGGTCCGAGCAGGAATCTCCCCAACGTAGAATTTCGCCTGTTCTCCAATTAAGGACTGGTTCATGTTTCTGAAACCAAGGCAAACCTAGAAGCAAGGGATGAGACAAACCAGGGTACACATAAAAACAGATTCTTTCAGAATGCATAAGACCTACCCGGAGTTCCACTGGCTCAGTCTGGAACTGGACGGGTTCGGTCAGAGGCTGGCCATCGACAGCAGTTACTCGCAACGGGTTGGGAAGAGCCTGAACTGGTAAGTGGTAGCGATCCACAAGCGCCTGCTGGATAAATCTTCCGGCGGCTCCGGAATCCACCAGACAGAGTCCAGAAAATTTTATTGCTCCGCAGGTCACGGAGATTGAGATCTGCAACGAAGCAGAGGAACGTTCTCTACCTAGGGTGGCCCCTCCTACCGAGCCTAGGCACAGGAGTTTTCTGACTTCTTTGGACAGGAGCGGATCAGGTGTTCGGAACTACCACAGTACAGACAGCTTCCATCTTTGCGACGCGCCTCCTGGCGGCTGGCCAGACTTACTCGATCTACCTCCATAGCTTCAGGAGAAGAGGATGAGGTAGACATTTTGGAAGAATTAGAGTCCAGATGGTAGGACCTCCTGTCACGCTTAATCTCCATGGAATGCTCCTGAAAACCCAGGTCAATCCGGGTCGCCAAGGAAATCAGGTCATCCAAGATAGTAGGCCTGTCCCATCCCGCAAGCTCATCCTTAATTTTTCCAGATAGGCCCTCCCAGAAGTTAGCCAGCAAGGCCTCATCGTTCCAGGATAGCTCAGACGAGAGGGTGCGGAACTGAACAGCATACTGAGCCACCATGAGGGTTCCTTGGCGTAAGCGAAGCAGGGCAGAAGCGGTTGACGTGACCCGACTGGGTTTATCAAAGGTCCTGCGAAAAGTCTCTAGGAAAGATTGAAGATCATTAAGCAGCGGGTCTCCTCTTTCCCATAACGGATTTAACCAGGCGAGAGCCTCTCCAGCTAGATGTGACATAATGAAGCTCACTTTGGCACGGTCAGAAGTAAACATATGCCCCAAGATTTCGAAGTGCAGGGGACACTGAGTGGGATCACCATGGAAGTGGGTAGGAGCCGCCAGGCGGGGGCCATTGCTTGTCATGACAGCAGGTACCTGGGTGTTGCTAGATGAATCAGGAGCAGCCGGGTTCTGCAGGGAATCCATGCGGGTGGACAGGTTACGTAGATACGTTGTGATCTTATCCTGTTGATCTCTTAAACGGGTCACCTCTTGGCACAACGTCGGAGGCCTCTGGGGTCCAGTGGATTCCTTGGCTGGAGCAATCTGTAACGAATGGAAGTGGGAGCAGAGATGGTGAAGTTCACATTCGTTTTTATTTTTTAAGTGGAACCTCGGGACCACTGTCCAGGGGGCTCCGAAGGGGGCGTGACTAGTGAGCCCCGGGCACCCGTAGTAAAGCCCCTAAGGCAGGGCCAGAATGGAATACCTGGAAGACACAGGTGCTACCTCCAGTTAGACCCCGAACACGTGGCAGCTATCCCAGCGGGATTAAAAGGGATAACAAAAGTTACAGCAGAGTCCGTAATGCGCTGGGTCCTGGATCCAGTTAGTTGGTAAGGAGTCGGTTCCAGTGACCTTCACACAGTCCTTGGACTCGGATAGCTGTAGGCGGAATGGGATGGCTTAGGCCCAGATGGTTGCTGATATAACCAGGTAACACAGGATACTGATGTGGTCCCCCCAGGGGTATGGTCGCCACAGTGACTTTGCTTTCCTCCAGGGGAGGGTAATGCCAGGCTTGGAGGCAATGATGGGTCTCTCTCGCAGTCAATCCATACATGCAACACAGTTCCACTCCAGGCCAGCAGAGGGAATGCTGAACCAGGATTAAGGGGAGGAGTGCTCTCTGAGGGCCAAGAGGGAGGAGTGGTCAGTTAGTCTGCGGAGGGTGAAGTGTGCAGACGTGTAGAGAGCTGCTGGAGGTTGAGCTAGGAAAGGGGAGCTCTCTCACAGTGAGAGCGCAAGAACTGGAGCCTGGTCTCCACGGTTGTACGGATTCTAATGGTCCTACATCAGATACCAGAGGAGTAGGAGGCTGTAAATGCCCTACTCCCATCTAAGACTTGAGGCACAACAGAGGCACAACAGCAGCTTGGATAGAGAGCCAGGACTCAGAGAAAGAGGAGTCCCCGAGAGAGGCTACCGCTGTCTGACGTGCAAGTAAGGTTCTTGGGAACATCTGACAGGAGGAACTTCAGAGTAACTTAGTACTGGAGTACTTCATTCAAACAAGCGCTAGGAAGGAGACTGCACAGCCCGCCTGCTGAGAGAGAATCCCTGAGTTGCTTCCAGGCTAGCCTGCTCCGTTACCATCTGTAATCAGGACCCTGGACTGCAGTTAGCAAGTAAAGGTACAGAAATTGCACCCCGCTGTGTCTTGTCTGCTTCCTACCCTTACGGCACTGCTACATCCCAGTGCCAACCACATCTACACTGCCCTGGGACTATAGCTTCACCTGTCGGGAGCTTTTACACCCTTGCTGCACCCTACCATCAGTCCCAGCGGATCTGTCTGCAGTGTCGGCTTAACACCTCCCTTACCGAGCACCACAGGTGGCGTCACAAACTATTCCATTCCATTAACTACATTCCACCATTGCTTGGGCGCCCAGGGCCACGGACCGGGAAACCGCTGCTGTGACACATCCCCCTGACACCGGCACGGTACCGAGTACCCCACAGCCCTGGGAGGGCGACCCACTGATATGCTGTGGAAACAGAGAGCATAAGACAATGCACAGAGACTGCAGATGCAGCACTGACAGGTTAGCATGAGAACCGGATGTAACAATGATAGATACTCATTGCTCCGGTGCTCTCCCTATGGAGGAGAGGCCAGAAATAGCAGCCAGTGAGCTGCCATTGGTTAATTGTATTTTTTGAATAATGCACGCCACCCCTTTAAGAAGGCAAGAGAGCTGACGGGCGTGCCCTAATAGTCTTAGCTACAGATCTCCTCACAGGGCGCCAGGAGGAGGAGGCAGGAGGGAGGACAGAATGCTGAGCAGCAGCATAAGATCCAGAGAGGGCCAGCTGCTGCCTATGTGAGGCTCGAGGTGAGTGCCCAGAATGGAGAGCAGCGGCAGGCCTGAACGCAGCGCCAGGACGGGGCCAGGTGTAACAGCGGCAGACCTGGACGCAGCGCCAGGACGGGGACCGGGTGTGGCAAAGGGTCTTCTGATACTGCACTATCTTAGTATACCTGTCTGCCTCTGGAAGACGAGATTGAAAACTCTCCTTGTAGCGTGGGTCTAGAAGTGTCGCCAACCAGTAATGACTGTCAGCTAAAATTTTTACAATACGAGGGTCACTGGAAAGGCAGCATAGCATAAAGTCAGCCATGCATGGTAGACTGCTAAAAGGCAAGACTTCCGTGTTCTCACCAAGAGGACAACCGATCGTGATCTCCTCCTCCCTGTCCTCAGGTCGTCCACGCTGAACAGAAGGTATGACAGTTGTGGTTGTAGTACCATCTATAGCGCATGAAAGTAGCTCCTGTACTTCCTCCTCCTCCTCTTCCTCATTGTAAACCAATCCACATTGGGATGACATGAGGCTGGGCTGTGTAATCACCCTGCATGCTTCCTTGTGCCATCTAATCGTGCTCAGCCTGCAATGCCATGCCACCTCTTTGATTGTGAGCGTTTAAGAAGACAGAGAAGCGGGATGGTGATGCTAGTTATCAGCTTGTGACAGATGTGGTCATTTCGGAAATGGAGGCTGAAGAGGAGGAGGAGGATGAGATGCAGGAGCTTTAGACTGTGAGGGCAACCCTGATTGACGTAGGGCCCGCAATCTTCGGCGTCGGGAGGACGTGTTCCATCCCAAGGTCCGTCTGGATCCCGGCTTCCACTATTTTAATCCAGTATGTTGTCAGTGAGATGCAACGTCCCTGCCCACAAGCACCTGTCCACGTGTCCGTGGTTAGGTGGACTTTCCCAGTAACAGCATTGTTCAGGGCATGGGTAATGTTGAGGGACATATGCTTGTGTAATGCCGGGACTGCACACCGAGGGAAATAGTGACTGCTGGGGACCGAGTACCTTGGGACAGCCACCGCCATCAGGATACGGAAAGCTTCTGTCTCCATGAGCATAAAAGGCAACATTTTGACCACAAACAGACGAGAAATGTGTGAATTTAGTACTGTGGCCTGAGGGGCATTGGCTGCATATTTATGCTTGCGTTCCAATGACAGGGGTATGGACAACTGAAGGCTGCGCTGGGACAAAGACATGGATGTGCTTAATGATGGTGATAGTTGAGTGTGGGCAACAACAGGTGCAGGGCAGAAGGCATCTTCACATGTAACGTGAACAGGGGATTGGCTTGCATGCACAACAGTGGAAGAAGCAGTGTTTTCCCCCACAGACATTGTTCCTGGGGTACGGCCCACAAAGTCGAGTGTTTTGCTGCCATGTGCCTGATCATGCTGGCAGTGGTCAGGCTGTTAGTTTTGCTACACCTACTGATGCGGGCATGGCAGGTGGTGCAAATGGCCTATTTGGGGGTTATCGGCAGAGTCTTTGAAAAACAACCAGACTCGGGAAGACCTAACAGTTGTACTGTCAACTTCCGTTGTGTTGGTGTTACAAGTAACGGTTGCCCGCCTTCTGTCAGAGGTCACCACAGTGCTTCTTCCTGCCTGTTGGGGTGCTACGCCTCCCTCCCTCTGTGTGCTGATGTTCTTGCTCCTCATATCCTCCTGCCAGGTTGGGTCCATTACTATATCATCCACCACCTCGGCTTTCACTTCCACACCCTGGTCCTCCTGACTTTCTGGCAATTGTGACACGTTCCCACTGTCACCTTTTGTGTGAACGTGACTGCTCAAATATTTGGGCATCGTTATGTCAAGTGGACCAGGCGAGAGGCCCGAATCTATAAATGGAAAAGTGAACAGCTCTTCGGAGTGTCCAAGTGTGGGAACAGTTGTCTCCGGGCACTCGGCATGGCGGGAGGAAGTAGGATCAGCTTGAGCAATATGCGGTCCAGACTCACGGCTACTCAAACTTGACCGTATGGAAGACAGGGTGCTGGTGGTGGTGGAAAAGTGAGTGGAAACACTATCTGCTATCCAACCAACAACCTTTTGACAGTGCTCTGGTTTCAATAGTGCAGTTCTGTGGTCCCCTACGAATTTGGCCAAGAATGTCATGCTTGAAGATGTTGGTGTGTTGGTGATGGTTGTGGCACAATTTCATCTTGCCCACGGCCTTGGCCTCTGCATGCATCATCACGATCACATCACGTCCATTTCCCCGTCAGTTGCCACGCGCCTTGCCCATTTTAAATGGACTACAATATTTTCCATGTTCACTACAAAAGGCTGAATTGGGAGCGAACTTATATGTGATCCGTGTGCGGGAAAACCACACGTTAACAAATCGGGACTGTAGGTAAAAATTTATATTTTGTTAGTAAACTGGTGTCAATAACTAGGTTAAGACACAGCAAAAACAGTGGAATAGAGGCCTGAAATGCAACAATTTGTATGCCACTGATAGATGAGGAGTCTGACGGAGATACCACAATGTTCTATATGTGGCCTGTAATTTTTTTTAATTTTTTACCCCAAAATAGTGTATAGACCTAGGGTAACAGACAGCAAATATAGTGTAATGGAGGCCTGATGTACCACAATTTGTATCCCACAGAGAGACCAGGTGTCTGACGGAGATACAGTTGTGGCCAAAAGTATTGACACCCCTGCAATTCTGTTAGATAATACTCAGTTTCTTCTTGAAAATGATTGCAAACACAAATTCTTTGGTATTATTATCTTCATTTAATTTGTCTTAAATGAAAAAACACAAAAAGAATTGTCCTAAAGCCAAATTGGATATAACTCCACACCAAGCATAAAAAAGAGGGTGGACAAAAGTATTGGCACTGTTAGAAAAATCATGTGATGCTTCTCTAATTTGTGTAATTAACAGCACCTGTAACTTACCTGTGGCACCTAACAGGTGTTGGCAATAACTAAATCACACTTGCAGCCAGTTGACATGGATTAAAGTTGACTCAACCTCTGTCCTGTGTCCTTGTGTGTACCACATTGAGCATGGAGAAAAGAAAGAAGACTAAAGAACTGTCTGAGGACTTGAGAAACTAAATTGTGAGGAAGCATGAGCAATCTCAAGGATACAAGTCCATCTCCAAAGACCTGAATGTTCCTGTGTCTACCGTGCGCAGTGTCATCAAGAAGTTTAAAGCCCATGGCACTGTGGCTAACCTCCCTAGATGTGGATGGAAAAGAAAAATTGACAAGAGATTTCAACGCAAGATTGTGCGGATGTTGGATAAAGAACCTCGACTAACATCCAAACAAGTTCAAGCTGCTCTGCAGTCCGAGGGTACAACAGTGTCAACCCGTACTATCCGTCGGTGTCTGAATGAAAAGGGACTTTATGGTAGGAGACCCAGGAAGACCCCAGTTCTTACCCCGAGACATAAAAAAGCCAGGCTGGAGTTTGCCAAAACTTACCTGAAAAAGCCTAAAATGTTTTGGAAGAATGTTCTCTGGTCAGATGAGACAAAAGTAGAGCTTTTTGGGCAAAGGCATCAACATAGAGTTTACAGGAGAAAAAAAGAGGCATTCAAAGAAAAGAACACGGTCCCTACAGTCAAACATGGCGGAGGTTCCCTGATGTTTTGGGGTTGCTTTGCTGCCTCTGGCACTGGACTGCTTGACCATGTGCATGGCATTATGAAGTCTGAAGACTACCAACAAATTTTGCAGCATAATGTAGGGCCCAGTGTGAGAAAGCTGGGTCTCCCTCAGAGGTGATGGGACTTCCAGCAGGACAATGACCCAAAACACACTTCAAAAAGCACTAGAAAATGGTTTGAGAGAAAGCACTGGAGACTTCTAAGGTGATCAGCAATGAGTCCAGACCTGAATCCCATAGAACGCCTGTGGAGAGATCTAAAAATGGCAGTTTGGAGAAGGCACCCTTCAAATATCAGGGACCTAGAGCAGTTTGCCAAAGAAGAATGGTCTAAAATTCCAGCAGAGCATTGTAAGAAACTCATTGATGGTTACCGGAAGTGGTTGGTCGCAGTTATTTTGGCTAAAGGTTGTGCAACCAAGTATTAGGCTGAGGGTGCCAATACTTTTGTCTGGCCCATTTTTGGAGTTTTGTGTGAAATGATCAATGTTTTGCATTTTGCTTCATTCTCTTTTGTGTTTTTTCATTTAAGACAAATTAAATGAAGATAATAATACCAAAGAATTTGTGTTTGCAATCATTTTCAGGAAGAAACTGAGTATTATCTGAGAGAATTGCAGGGGTGTCAATACTTCTGGCCACAACTGTACCAGACTGTTCATTTTGTGGCCTGTATTTTGTTAATATTTTTGCCCAGCTAAATTGTTTCAACAAGTAGGCTAAGACACAGCAAAAAGAAATCTATTGAGTTCTGAAATGGCACAATTTGGAGCTCAATGATATGCGATCCGTGTGGCGGACAAATTCCGGTGTAAAATATCTGCCCTGTAGGTAAATATGTTTTTGCAGCAAAATGGTGTCAATAAGTTCTATAAGACACTCCAAAAAAAATTTAACAGTACCACAAAAATGTCAGAAATTTCTGTGCACTCAGATGTGATGGCTAGGATGGGCAACCCCATTTAAAATGGTGCAGCGTGAAAATCCAGCTATGAAAAGGATCTAAAGTGTACATAAATCTCCTTTAAAAATGAATACTTTATTTTAAACTTTTTAAAAAGCACCTGACCCAGTGTAGAAAGGTACATATACCATAAGATACAAAAACAATAATCGACCAAAGAGCCTGCCTGCCACGACCCTGCAATAACCTATGCTTTCTCCTTCCTTGCTGTGGCGTTTGGCACCCTAAGAAACGATTTTTTGGCGCCCCCACTCAACGTGGATTATCCCTCTCTCCCCTGATTCACACTATCAATATAGGTGGGAAAACAGTATAGTAAAGGAAAGGAATGAACGGAATAGATCTATATATATAACTAGCTGAAGAGCCCGGCACTGCCCAGGCATAGTAACTAACTGTGGTTAGTTATAGAAAATTATAATTATCCTCCATCCCATAGTCCCGTGCCCATATACCCATCATACATATCCACGATCCCATAGGCCCGTGCCCATATACCCATCATACATATCCTCCATCCCATAGTCGAGTGCCCATATACCCATCACACATCCTTCATCCCATAGTCCCATGCCCATATACCCATCATACATATTCTCCATCCCATAGTCCCATGCCCATATACCCATCATACATATTCTCCATCCCATAGTCCCATGCCCATATACCCATCATACATATTCGCCATCCCATAGTCGAGTGCCCATATACCCATCACACATCCTTCATCTCATAGTCCCATGCCCATATACCCATCATACATATCCTCCATCCCATAGTCCCATGCCCATATACCCATCATACATATCCGCCATCTCATAGTCCTGTGCCCATATACCTGTCATACATATCCTCCATCCTATAGTCCAGTGCCCATATACCCATCACACATCCTCCATCCCATAGTCCCGTGCCTATATACATATTCGCCATCCCATAGTCCCGTGCCCATATACCCGTCATACATATCCTCCATCCCATAGTCCAGTGCCCAAATACCCATCACACATCCTCCATCCCATAGTCCCGTTCCCATACACCCATCATACATATCCTCCATCCCATAGTCCGGTGCCCATATACTCATCACACATCCTCCATTCCATAGTCAACCATTATGACATCATAATGAGCGGCGGCAGGGCTTGCAACCTTTGATGACATCAGCGTCGCCATGGCAACCATTGTGACATCATAATGAGGGGTGGGGCTTGATACGCACACACTGCTTCCCCAGTATGCAAATAGGGGTGTTATGACATCACAATGGGGGCGGGGCTTGACGCTCACACACTTTTCCCCCAGTATGTAGATAGGGGCAAAATTGTTTGGTGAATTGGAACGCGCGGGGTTAAAATTTCGCCTCACAACATAGATTAGGACGCTCTCGGGGTCCAGACGTGTGACTGTGCCAAATTTTGTGGCTGTAGCTGCGACGTTGCGTATGCCTATCCCGGACATACACACATACACACACATACACACACATACATATACACTTTGAGCTTTATATATTAGATTGTCTTATCATGTCTGTCTGTAACCGAAATCCTGCGCCGCTGATTGGTCACTATATATATCACTATTTTTAATTTTAACAGAAACTCTAGAATACCCGATGCGATAGAATCGGGCCACCATCTAGTCCTTATATAATCCTAATAAACAAATGCACAAAAACATAAGTTGCTCTTATTGGTTCTGGCAGTACAGACACAAACAAAAATTAACTCAAAAATATATATAAAAAAATTGCCCACTCAATGGCTAACTGGCAGATCTCATTATTTAAATGCCCTATACAAAAAAGCACTATATATAGCATCAAGGAAAAAACACATAAAGCCCACAATGAGACGGAATTTAAACATAGATTGAAGAAATTCCACCAATACCCTTTTGCAAATCCTCACATGTCAGCTCTATCCAATAGCATCATGATAAACATAAAAATATTAGAGCAGATATTCTTTAGACCCAATATGAGACACATAACTCCTCAAATGGTCCCATACACAAGATACTATAGTACCAAAATAGAAAGCCCAAAGAAAACAATGGGGCTCCACATAGATTGAAGATATTTCACAAATTTCTCCTCATATATCCTCGCATACCAGCTCTATATAAAAGCATTACAGCACAAATAACAATACTAGAGCAAGTTTGAATAGGACTTAGCATGAGTTGACGCCTCGACGCGTTTCCCCGTTCATACGGTTCATCAGGAGGGGAGAATATCATGGATGCTGGATGCCATGATGATGCTTGGCATAGCCGGCGGTCAGAAAGGGTAGATTTAAATAACCCCCGTTTGATTGTCCACACCGTCATAGGCCCCGCCTACTCAATAGCTGGCGGCATTACTCCCGGGTCATCTCATTAATAATACATGCCCCCTCCTAACCTGCAGTCGCATCGGGCGTGCGTTCCACAGCCGACCCCGTGCGTTCCAATGATCTGCGAAAGCACAAAAGCATGCTCTGTTCATGTGACCAACCTCACTTCTGGTTTTAGGAGTCTTGCGCTCTGTCAATCTATGTTCGGGCTGCTCATGCGCAGTACAAAGATCTCACTCCATGTCTCAGCACAAGCTGTGACTTCTTGATTCCCAATATAATGCCTCTAAAAGACAAGCTCTTTAATATATGCATACCATGCCTTATTTAGAGAATATCGGGCACAAGAGAAGGGAGATAATGCCCGCGGCACCCTATAAATGCCATTTATGAATACATTTTCTTTGGGGAGTAGGGCATGCTTAGTTATATTTAGTAATTCATATACTTATCATTACAATCACGATATATTCCATCAATCTGGAGCATATTACAAACATGCATAGGTATGTGGCTTCACAGCACAAAACATCAAAAATAGGGTATTAGCCAAAATAGGAATTAAAAACCAGAACAGACAATGATCGAATAATCAGATAAAACAGGCATAGGACAGGCACTCATTTAACCCCTTAGGGGTGAGAGACTGTAATCTAAAAATCCACTCTGCCTCTCGTCTCTGTATAGCCCTGTCCAAATCACCTCCTCTAACCTTTGGTCTGACCAATTCTATCATACTGAAGGAGATATCACTTGTACGTCCTCCATGTACCTCATTCATATGACGGGCTACCAGTGTGTCACGTTTATTATTTATGTCACATAAATGTTCACCCACCCTCACCCTAAGTTCTCATATGGTCTTCCCAACGTAATCCATGGGACAAGTGCAGGTCGCTTTATATACAAGCCCCATGGATCTACAGTTGCCAAAGTCCCTGACAGAGAAAACTCTCCCATTTGCTGAACTGCAAAAGGTTTTCCCTTGTGACATAGTCCCGCACCTTGAACAATTCCCACATTTAAAGAAACCAAGTGGCTTTCTGTCCAACCAAGTCCCTGTTTTTTTGGGTCTTTGATACAAGCTATGGACCATGTGGTTCCCAATAGACCTCCCTCTCCTATAAGTTACACTCGGTTTGGGGGACACAAACTTTTTGACGTTCGGATCCGCCAGCAGAAGAACCCCTCAATGTTTCTTTAGGACTTGATATACTCTGTCAAATTGTCCATCATACGTCCCAATTAATCTAACCAAGTTATTATCTTGGCATTTCCTGTCTTTTTTCCTTAGGAGGGATTGTCTATCGGCAAAGAGTGCTTCATTCAGCGGACCCTCCAAAACCTCACAGGGATAGTCTCTAGCCCTAAACCTATCAAACAGGTCATCGGCTTGCCTCCTAAAGGTTTATAAGTCTGAGAGATTTCTTCTTATACGTAGAAACTGCCCTTCAGGTATTCCCTTTTTAAGGGGGACAGGATGGTGACTTGTCCATCTCAAGAGATTATTAGTAGACGTGGGCTTCCAATATGTACAGGTCCTTATACTTCCATCAGATTCCTTTGAAATAGTCAAGTCAAGGAAATTTATACCTCTATCATGGTGTTCTGAAGTAAATCTGAGTCCAATGTTGTTAATGTTAATAGTCTCAAGGAATCGGTGAAATTCGGCTGATATATTGGTTCCACCACTCCTCCTCCTCTCCAAAGATGTGTGTTTCCTCCCACCAGCCCAGGAAGATATTTGCATATGTGGGGGCACAAGGGCTCCCCATCACAGTACCCCAGAGCTGGTGGAAGTACTCCCCATCAAAGAGAAAATAGTTATGAGTGAGACAAAAAAAATAGAAGTTTTTCGATGAAAAGATTGTGTCTCAATCGCCCTGGTCTGCAGAAAGTGTTGATAGCTTCCATACCACATGTATTGGGTATGCTGCTGTACAGTGCTTCCACGTGTCAGCCCCACAGTAATCCCCTCTAGCAGACCCAGTAGGTGTGATGTATCCCAGACGTAAGAGTGGAGTGATGTCACAAAGGGCCTGAGTATTTTATCAAGGTAGATGCCACTATTTTGTGTTAACGAATCAATCCCGGCTACAATCGGCCATCCCTTTAGAGGCACCAGCCCCTTGTGAACCTTCGGGAGGGCATAGAAAGTTGTTATGGTGGGGTTACTAGATTGCAAAAATTTCCACTCATTTTCTGATAGTAAGTCTTCCTCCCTGGCTTCACCTAAAATACTCATTAGACCCTTCTGATATATGGAAGTCGGATCTCCCCTTAGTTTCTCATATGTGCCCGGTTCATATAGCAATGCTTGGCACATATCAAGATATACTTTATGGTCCATAAGCACCAGGTTACTGCCTTTATTCGAAGGCTTTATTATGATATCACTGTTCTTTTCCAATCTTTCAAGTGATCTCCTCTCGTGCTCTGATAGATTCGAAATTACACATGATAGATTATCATAACACGGAATTTTACACAGATCTGCTGCCACTAGTTTAATAAAGATATCCACACTAGTGATATCACTGATAGGCAGCATCCTGATGCTTTTGCTTTTTAATTCCATAAAGGGACCCTTTCCTCTTTCCAATTCATTCTCCCTCAAAAGACCTGTCAGAGCATGTAAACCGTCAATGTCTTCCTCTGACAGTCCAAGTTTTTTACATTGCTCTAGATAATGTGTTTGGAAAAACAATTTCCATTTTAAATTTCGTCCAAATAAATTTAGATCCTTCAACCACCTTAAACAATTAAACGGCCCCGTCGGCACAAAATTTAAATTTAATCCTTTTTGAAGAACAGCAAAGTCATCATCAGTCACAGTATATGAAGATAGATTTATGATCTGGCCTTGGCCTATAGCGGTCTTTTTCTCAGATCGTACCCCAATTGTAGGCCCTGATCCAAAAAAGACTGCCCAGGTACTGATGAGGAGGATTTATGAAAAGGATCTGCCTGTATTTTGCAGTGTCAACAGGCGAATGGAGAAAAAAAGGGGGGGGGGGGGCTCTGGATTGCTTTGGAATAAAATAATCAGGAATAAGACGCCAAAAAAATTATTCCTGGCCACTGATACCTGGGGATAGGTATATACGGACAATATATGTAATAGGCAGCAGCAACAGACAGTAATGGAATGGACCCTCTTGATGTATGCAATGAAGTATAGTACATACAATGTCTGCCTGCTACTGATATCTATATAGCCACATGCACTCCCTGCCTAACTGGCACTGCAATCTATATACCCCATAATTAGTCCTTAGAAGGACACTTGGTTTAGCTGGATACGTGGATTCAACAATGGTATACCCACGCTAACTAATAAGCACAAATCTCTCCCTATCTCAGCAGCAACTCTCCCTACACTATCTGATTTCAGAGGTGACTGCGCCGAGCAGGGCGACGCCGGTTCTGATATAGACCTGATGACACTGTGTGGCCAGCCAATCACTGTACTACTACACCAAAAATGGCTGTGGCATTACAGTGCGTGACAGACAATACCTACATGTTGATTGGCACTCGCCAAACATGCAGGGCAGGGACCTGAGCTCCCGCCAAATAGTTCCGGAAATGCTCAGTGCTTGCCGAGTACCTTGAGTACAGCGATACTAGGACGAGTGCCGAGTAGTCATCACGAATATTGATCATGGATTTTGTGATTTTTTTTTTTTCAGAATGATTTCCATGTGGTTATACTGCTTTGTTCAGACAGCTAGGATTTCATAAGGAAAATATGAATTTATTGACGTCATAGCCACACACCACTTACATTTTTGAGATGTCTGGAACGGGCCGATCACCTTCCAGGGTTTTGATCTGTTCTAGCACCCCAGGGCGGAAGATATGTAAAATGGCTATCAGGAACCAGGTAGCAAAGCTCTGTTTGGTCTCATCACATAGCATGGGCCTAACTGGAACTGATAGCGTCAAAACTGCATCCCTAGGACTATCCATTAAGGAGCTATGACCCATCTTGAGTTTTTGAGTTTTTAGCTGCTAGAGGCAAGGGGAGGGGAGTTAAGGTTAGCCCATAGGCCAGTAGGGGAGTGACCCAAAGGGGTTAAATGCAATATATCATGTGAGGAGAAATCAAGGAACAGAAGGGACCACAAGCCTCTCATGTGGCAGCCCCACCCCCATAAGCTAGGCCTTTCATCTGAGTGCTAACTGACTCTTATATTCTGCATACTTTGTCCTATCACTATTGTATTTGCATATCTGACCACTGTAAATGTATAACTATTGCATATTGTGTATTGTCTAGTGTGCTCTTAAGGGGATTAATTATATAATTTAACTTTGGGCTGCTTTTTATCTCGATCCACAAATCCACAGGTCAGTTTCTCGGCTTAACTTTCCATGCTACAGGGTCTGGTTTCTGACTCAATATAATCCCGTTAACTGATCGGGCTTATATCCAATGATGAACTGGTGGCAGTCCTATCTGGCTAACCAGGTGCTATTTCCCTGGTGCATGCGAAAGGGGCCTCTCAGCCTGTCAGGGTTGAGGGCAAGTGTTGTGCCATGTCAGTGACTGCATGGGCCACATCCTCTCACTCCCTGTGCCTCCCTGGGTCCATGTGGACAAGGAGTGTCTGTGTAAAACTGTTCCAAGCTGACCTTACTTGTCCCCAGAGGGTGTGAAACATCACATTGGTGAAATTGGGGAGACCACATTATATGATCTTTTTGACATAATGGTAACGTCAGTCGGGTGTCGAGGTGTGGTTCATCACATACTTAAACAGTGAAAATCACAACAAGTGGTACCATTTTGGAAACTAGACCCCTCAAGGAATGTATCTAGATGTGTGGTGAGCACCTTGAACCCCCAGGTGCTTCACAGAATTGTATAGCGTTAAGCAGTGAAAATAAAAAAAATCACATTTTTCCCACAAAAATGTTATTTTAGCCCCATTTTTTAAATTTTCACAAGGGTAACAAGAGAAATTGCACCATGCAATTTATTGTGAAATTTCTTTTGCGTACGTTGATACCCCATATGTGGGGGAAAACTACTGTTTGGGAGCATGTTAGAGCTCACAAAGAAAGGAGCACCATTTAACTTTTTGAATGCAAAATTAGCTGGAATCATTAGAGGATGCCATATCCTGTTTGGAGAGCCATTGATGTGCCTTGACAGGGGAAACCCTACACAAGTGACCACATTTTAGAAACTAGACCTCTCAAAGAATATATCTAGATGTGTGGTGAATACCTTGAACCCCCATGTGCTACACAGAAGTTTAAATTGTTAAGCTGTAAAAATACAAAAATCTAATTTTTCCTACAAAAAAGTCATTTTAGCCTTATTTTTTTATTTTCACAAGGGTAATAAGAAAAAATGAAATCCAAAATTTGTTGTGTAATTTCTACTGAGTATTTATTTATTTTACTCATTTATATAGCGCCATTAGTTCCTCAGCGCTTTACAGACATTATTGGCACTGTCCCCGATGGGGCTCACAATCTAAATTCCCTATCAGTATGTCTTTCAAATGTGGGAGGAAACCCACGCAACCATGGGTAGAACATACAAATGAAGATATCCCATATGTAGGGGGAAAACTACAGTTTGGGCACATGGCAGGGCTCAGAAAGGAAGGAGCGAAATTTTGGAACGCAAACTTTGGTGGAATGTCTGCTGGTGTCATGTTGCGTTTGGAGAGACACTGATGTGCCTAAACACCCCACAAGTGACCCCATTTTGGAAAATAGACCCCTCAGTGAATCTATGTTGATGTGTAGTGAGCAACTTGAACCCCCAGGTGCTTCACAGAATTTTACAACATTGATCTGTAAAAATGAAAAAAATATTTTTTTCCCACAAAAATGTCGTATTAGCCACAATTCTTTTCATTTTCACAAGGATAGCAGAAGTAAATGGACACCAAAATGTGTTGTACAATTTCTCCTGAGTTCACTGATACCCCATATGTGGTGGAAAACTTGAGGCACAGTGCAAAGCTCAGAAGGGAAGAAGCGCCATATTATAGTTCAGATTTTGCTGAAATGGTTTAAGGGTGCCATGTCACATTGAAAAGGGGTGCCAGAACAACAGAAACCCCCCTTATGTGACATAATTTTACAAAATACAACCCCCAATAATTTCAACTAGGGGTGCAGTGATCATATTGACACCTCATGTACCTCACAGAATTTTATACCATTGGGCTATGAAAAAAGAATAATTACATTTGTGCCACTAAAATGTTGTTTTAGTCCCAAGTTTTTATTTTTTTGTAAGGACTTAAAGGGAAAAATTGACCTCAGTTTGTTGTAAAAATTTATCCTGAGTACACAAATACTCTACATGTAATTGGGAAATCATTTTCAGGCACAGTGCAAAAGCTCAGAAGGGAAGGTGTGCCATATTATTGTGCAGATTTTATAGTTATGGTTTGCGAGTGTCATGACCCACTGGGAGAGCCCCTGAAGTGCCAGAGCGGCAGAGCCCCTCATAAGAGACCCCAATTACAAACTACACATCTTGATGAATTCACCTAGGGGCACAGTGATAATATTGACACCGATGTGACACAGAATTTTATACCATTGGACAGTAAAGAAAAAATAATTACATTTTTACCACCAAAATTTTGTTTTAACCCCAGATTTTACAGTTTCACACAGGAAAGTTGGTAAAAATGCCACCAAAATTTGTCCAAAATTTTCTGCTGAACATGAAAATACCCCATATGTGCCTGTACAGTACTGCTTAGCCCCATACCGAGACTTGGGAGGGACAAAGCACTGTTTACCTCCTGGAGATCAGATTTCCCTCGAATAGTTTGTGGACTCCATCTATACAGCCCCTAGTGCTAGAAGAGCAGAATCATCTCTTCAAGTGACCCCATTTTGTAAATTATACCCCTTTGTGAATTTATCTACAGGTCTAGAGACAAATTTGACTCCATGGGTGATTTCTAGAAACAAGCAGCAGTTTATATTGCTGAGTGAAAATTGCAAACTGCCGTCGCAGTCACCAATATGTTGTAGTGACCAGTATATTGTAGTGCACAGCTCTTGCTTCTAGGGACATTCACCTGTAAATTAGGTGGGCTCTCATAGCTACAAAAATACCAAATATGTGGAGGCTAAATGTGGTTTAGGCACAATGTGGGGCTGAGAAGGGAGGGGACATTTGGATTTTGGAGTGCAGAATTTGTTGAATTTATTTTGAGGAAGGGGAGAAATTTTGCTTTTGCAGAGCCTTTGTGCTACCAGTAACGTAGAAGCCCCCCATATATTTCCACTTACAGATGCTGGACCAGAATGGGGACTTGCTTTTTTTTGTGGATTGATTTCAATCTTTTGTTAGGAACATTTTACATAACATTTTGGATCACTTTTATCCTTAGCTTTACGCTGAGCAGTTACTTTGGAGTTTCCATAAAAATCTCCGAGTGATGTGTTTCAGATGAAACCCCCAAAGGATCCATTCACTATAATGAGGCAGCAGAGTTCCTCTGGACTCTGTCTGGCCTTCTGTTCAGCAGATTCCTTTTCAGAAGTGCACAAAACTGTGGTGCACTTCACTTCTATGCATGCTTCAAAAATGGATACTGCTGGATCATAGGCCAGATGGCACCCACAGTGCCTCCATCTGTCTCATTATAGAGAATCTTCCATTGGGGGTTCCAGCTGAACCAGTATTTCAGAGATTTACATGGAAATCCCGGTGTAAGCTCTCAGCATAGAACGCAGGAAAAATGTGAGCCTGGCCTTACTGTGATCTTTGGGAGGCAGAATGAAGAAATCATCAGCAGGTGAAGAATTGGTTTTATTTATTTTTTACGACATTAATCGTATGGTACAAGTGATTAGATGACTTTATTCTTCGATGAGTTTACAGCGATACCAGATGTATGTCGTTTTTTTCTGTTTGGCTGCTGTCACACACTAAAAGTTTTTGCATTGCAATATTTTGATAGCTATAATTTGCGGGACAAGTTGACATTTTTTTTGGTACCATTTCTGGGCACATGACATTTTTGATCGCTTTCTATTCTGACTTTTGGAAGGCAGAGTGAACATAAACCAGCAATTCAGGAATTGTTTCTTTTTATGACATTCTGTGTGTGGTAAAATTTATAAAAAATTTATAAAGCAGCTTTAATCTTCAGGTCAGTACGATTGCAGCGATACCACATTTATATAGTATTTTTATGTTTTGACGCTTTACATAATAAAAACTATTTTATAGAAAAAAAATATTTTTGCATCGCTTTATTCTGAGAGCTATAACCATAACTTTTTTTTTATTTTTCCGCTAATGGAGCTGTTTGATGGCTTGTATTTTGCCGGACAAGATTATGTTTTCAGCTATACCATTTTTATTTACATCTGTCTTTTTGATCACTTTTTTTTCCACGTTTTGTTCAGCGGTATGATGTGTAAGACAGTGCTTATTGAGTGAGTGGGGGGACACTCGCTTAGCAACGGGATGAAGGCACACAGTAACTGTTTTCTCACATAAGCAAGTCCAAGCGGTTTATTATGCAATCATAAACCGTACCACGAACAGTCCATTACATACATCATCGGAACATACCATTAAGTTTGTGGTCTCTAAACATGCTGGACCATACTCTATCCAGGTCCCATGGATGACCGCACAGTTCATTAATTGACCTTTGTCAGTACACACAGTTCCTTCATACTCTGGGTTACCTTTCAGGAGCTCCTGCTCCACATGCTGACTCCTCGTCAATTCTAGGTCCCCGAGGAAGCTGCCTAACTGGGATCACCATCCCGGACAGTGCCTTGCTCACCAGGCCACCCGACAGTCCAGATCCTAAGTAGGACGGTAGCTTCCTCAACGCAGTAGCTGTTACAGGCTCTGCACATACACGGCCTTCAGGTCCAAGGCCTCTCCATGCGCTATTCAGGAAGTTAGGACCTTCCAACACACAGGCCTTCTGGGACCTTACACACTGACCATTCAGGTCCATACACTCGGGCATGTGACCAGACCTCAGTCATATTATATAGCTCAAACCACCCCCTCTGACAGACCCTATAAGCCCCCCTATTATACTAAGCAAAACTCTTGGAACTACAAGTCCCAGAGCAACAACATTATTTCAGGCTTACAGTGCAGAGGACCTCTTTGACACATACTGGCCATTTGCAATCATACCGGTCACTGTCTCACCATCATAATTATAGATATGCCTGCGACTGCCATGCTGTCCCATGGCCCCAACACACCTCCGTGCGCACTCCGAGGAGCACACACAGTGCCCCCTAGCTGCAACAGGGGTCACTGCCTCACAGATTATAAAGTATAGTTTTTTGCTAACTTTTTTATTTATTTTTGTATGGTGTTCAATAAGGGGGTTAACTAGTGTGACATTTTATAGGGTCGTCCCAGATGCGGCGATACCAAATATATGTGTACTTTTTTTTCCAGAAAATTATTTTTTATGGATACTATATATATTGTAGGGATTCGACTCGCTCAGGAGCAATGGGAGTCAATCAGGAGGCACGTTCCCTTTAAAAGTTCATAGGGTTTATTGTTTCATAACCCATAAAGCAGCACATAACACAAGGAATAGCCTTGAAAGTACATGCCCCCACCATAGCTTAGAGTAGGTTCTCAGTTTGCAAGATGAAAGGATGCAGCACTGATCTACTGATCTAACCTTCTGCATGAGTCACGTGTCACATTACAAACACTCTTCCTTTCATAGCACTGTTAGTTCTTCTGAACTGCCCCTCCTCCACGCTGACTGCCTTAATATGAGAGCTCAAAGGGTCCATATTACACATAGGTCTGTTGTGCTCAACTAATATTCGCTCTGCAATGTGATCAGAGCAAGGTGTGATTATATCTCACACAGGAGTAGCTCAGAACAGACAGATTACTCCTGTGTGAGATGTAATGACAACCTGATCTCAGTGCAGGAAGATTACAGGTTGCATGAGCAAAGCAGACATAATTATTATGCCTGACACATCTGTGGACAGACAGTGTGGGGGGAGGGTCAATACAGCAGAAGTGTATTCTTCGGAGGAGGGTCAATACAGCAATACTCTTCTGGTGTGGCTGCCTGCTTATGATTGGATAACATCATCGAGAGAGGAAAAAAAGAACATGCCCCCAGTGAAAACTGTCTGATAACACCTACTTCTACTTAATGAAGATTAACTCGTTAAAGGCCAAATACTTTGATTGCTAATATCTCCACAATAGAGATGTAGAATAAGAAAAAAATGCTTTCTTCTACTCTGCAGCCACTATTACATTGTATGTCAGGTTCAATAATAATCTTTATTTTTTTTAATAATAATCTTTATTTTTATATAGCGCTAACATATTCCACAGCGCTTTACATTTTGCACACATCATCATCACTGTCCCCGATGGGGCTCACAATCTAAATTCCCTATTAGTATGTCTTTAGAATGTGGGAGGAAACCAGAGTGCCCGGAGGAAACCCACGCAAACACGGGGAGAACATACAAACTCCTTGCAGATGTTGTCCTTGGTGGGATACGAACCCAGGACCCCGCTAACCACTGAGCCACCGTTCAATGCGAAAAATTTGATGAAATTTGGTGAAGGGTCCTCATATCTATCTTCCTTCCTATCAATCATATGCAATCTATTGGAAAAATCAGCATTGAATGATGAAACAGACAATACTGGCACAATAACACCACCAAAAAGCTTCGGCAAGTGTCCAGGGCTGCAGAGCGACTTTGGAAGAAAACAAATTTGCAAGATGACTTCACTGCATTCAAACAGGTAACACTCGCTTTCAAATCTGCCCTCACCTCTGCTAAATGGGCCTACTTCACAACCCTCATATCTTCCCTATCCTACAACCACAAACAGTTATTCAAAACTTTTAACTTCCTCTTCTGCACACCACTGCCCCTCCAACCTACTGTCTCCTTCCCCACCATCCTGTAGAATGTAAGCCCGCAAGGGCAGGGTCCTCTCTCCCCTCTGTATCAGTCTGTGATTGTTAGTTTGTTTACTGTAAGTGATATCTGTAATTTGTTTGTAACCCCTTCTCATGTACAGCACCATGGAACCAATGGTGCTATATAAAGAAATAATAATAATGAATTTCTTGTTATGCCATAACTATGGCTTTGTTGCCAATAATTCACTATAAGACACACTTAGGCTACTTTCACACTTGGGGTTCGAATCCCACCAAGGACAACATCTGCAAGGAGTTTGTATGTTCTCCCCGTGTTTGCGTGGGTTTCCTCCGGGCACTCTGGTTTCCTCCCACACTCCAAAGACATACTGATAGGGAATATAGATTGTGAGCCCCACCCGGGACAGTGATGAAAATGTGTGCAAACTGTAAAGCGCTGCGGAATATGTTAGCGCTATATAAAAATAAAGATTTATTTATTTATTTTTGCGCTGCGTACCGTGCGCAGTGCAAACGCACATAAAAAACGCATCATGCGTTTGTGTGCGTTTTTTGTGTTTTTGCGCATGGTTTTTTTTAAAAAAAACCACATGCTTTTTTTGCGCTGACGTGTGCATTACCATGTTCATGTCAGCGCATCCATAGACTATAATGTGTTTTTGGGTGAATTTTGTGCGCATTGCGTGCCCATGCGTTTTTTTGAGACAGGTCGGACACACAAAAAATGCAACAGGATGCATTTTGTGCGCCTGGGTGCACACTACAAAAAAACGCATGCACATACAAACACGTACAAACGCATGTGTATGCGCACCCATGTAAAGTATAGGAAAAAAACGCATGTGTTTTTTTGCGCAAAAAGACGCAAGTGTGAAACCAGCCTAAGCTACTCCAGATGTAATATACACAGTCATCTCTCCAGTTATTATATGCAGTTAGCGACACTATAAAATTACGCTGAGTTATCCATCAACATCGACCACAGATATTGTACAGTCTAGGCTTTAAAAGGCTGCTAAACACATTGTAGTCTTGCATTTTACTGCTCAGTGTTCTCCCTTATCTCTGTCCTGTCTTTCTCTATGTTTTAAACAATGGACTTTATTTTCCACACAAACAGCCATTTCTTTAGATAGTCACCCAGACAGGGCTGTCACATTTAGCCTGGCAGCTGCCTGAATACATTGACTAAGTTTAGGGACTTAGAGGCGTATATTCCCATGAAGTGCAATTGACCCCTAGTGCAACAGATGTTAACCCTTTCTTGCACTTAATAGTCTTGTCCCATAAGACATTCCATCTGTTTTTTGTGCCAGATTGCATTTTTTCTCTCTTTGTCTCGATGAAGAGAACATGACTCCTACAAGCTTCTCACCACCTAATGCTCATGTAAAAACTCTCATTGATGCTTCCGTGCTGACATATATGTAGGATCTATCATATCTGTTGATCGGTGTCATAAAGTCTGATTATATCCACTATGATTAGATGTAGTAGTTACACAAAAAACTAAGAAAATAAGAAAAAGGAGGTGAATCTTTTTTATCAGCATTGTTTATATCCTTCAGTAGAGTGGCTGCAACATATAGCTATATATATAAAAAGTAAACCCAATTTAGGTATCAGTCAACAATGACCATGTTAAATTGAAAATCCAGCCCATTTTTTACAGTACATATACCAGGGGTTGGACAAAATAATGGAAACACCTATCGTTTTGGCAGCATAATCTTCGAACATGCAAACCGTGACATATGGCAATGTTTTGTAGTTGATTATTTCTGTTATGTGATATGTGTATGTTTATTAACTGTTTGATTTGCAGAATTGTTAGAACATTGATGAGAACCTGATGACAATGGCAGACCTCTCGGATTTTCAAAGAGGCCAAATTGTTGGTGCTCGTATGGCAGGCGCTAGTGTAACAGAAAGTGCCCGAATGCTTGGCGTGTCAATAGATACTGTCTCCAAAGTAATAACTGCGTTTGAAAGAGAAGGAAAAACGTCCGCAGTAAAGCACAGGTCCGGCCGAAAGTCGAAGTTGACTGAGAGAGACCGTCGGACTTTAAAGCGAATTGTGAGAGAGGATCGCAAGACCACGGCTCCGAAAATCACTGCTGAGCTCAATGAACACCTACAGAACCCAGTTTCCATGAAAACTGTTCGTCGGGAGCTGCACAAATCTGGATTCCATGGAAGAGCTGCAATTAGAAAACCGCATCTCTCACTGACAAATGTTTCCAAGCGTTTAGAGTGGTGTAGAAACCTCCAGAATTGGTCCCTCGAGCAGTGGAAACATGTGATATTCTCAGACGAATCATCGTTTACCCTATTTCCGACCTCCGGCCGAGTGTACGTTTGGAGACAGCCGAAAGAAGCATTCCATCCAGACTGTCTTCTCCCAACCGTAAAACATGGCGGAGGTTCTGTGATGATCTGGGGTGCTATTTCGTGGAGATCCGCCGGGCCAATGATATCCCTTCATGGAAGAAGTAACAGCCGTGATTATTTAGGCATTTTGGGTGACCAAGTGCATCCTATGGTTCAAGCACTGTTCCCGGAGGGGAACGCCATCTTTCAGGATGATAATGCACCAATTCATACAGCTAGAATCGTTAAAGCATGGCACGAGGAACATTGTAATGAAGTTGAGCATCTCATCTGGCCCACATAATCCCCAGACCTCAACATTATTGAGCATTTATGGTCGATTTTAGAGATTCAAGTTCGACGTCGATTTCCGCCGCCATCATCGCTCAAAGAACTGGAGGGTGTTTTAACTGAAGAATGGGCTACAATTCCTTTGGAAACAATTCACACCTTGTATGAATCCATACGTCGAAGAAGTGAGACTGTAATCGACTCAAAAGGTGGACCTACACCATATTAATCTAACTTTTGTTGATGTTTCCAGGTGTTTCCATTATTTTGTCCAACCCCTGTATATCACACTAAGTCATGATACAGGTTGGATGATGACAGTTAAAAGCACATGTAACCTTTTTTTTTCCTTAAGCTGTGTGCTTAAGTTTGGTTTTGCTCCGGTGGCCATTAGGATTATTGAACAGTGGTGTCTTTTGTTCTAGTTTGCCCCCGGTGGTGGTTAGCATTATTACACGGGAATCACTAACAGGTGTGATTCCTCTGGCTTAACTATAAAGGTGTGTCATGTGCTCTCACTGGGTTTGTTGATAGTGTTCATTTCCAACCATCCTTGGTGGAGAAAGGAGCTAGAGAGAGTTCCTTGCAGCACAGTCAGAGTCCTGGTGTGGAAGGAGTCAGAGGGGATTTCCTTGCAGCTCTGACAGAGCTTGGTGGCAGCTATTCAGGAGGAAAGCTGCATTCTGGTGGTGGACTCTGTTGCTGGGAGCAAGAGCAACAGAGCAAATTAAGTGGTGTTTCCCTGTTTGTGCCTTTCCTTTATGTGTGTTTCAGTGCAGTGGTGGGATTAGTCTCTGCACCGGCCATTTCACTAGAAAGGGGTAGGTGCAGGGCGAGCTAGGGTTCTTAGGTATCCTGAGTGGCGCCCGGTGTGGAACCGGCCTAGGGATCGTTAGGAGTGTAGAGACACTGACTCAGGGGAGTGCAGAAGGTCTCCACGTCCCCGTTCCCTATCGCAGGGCCCACCATTGTAATTGTTTCCCTGGTGTTTCCCCTTATTATTTAAATTCGCCCTGCTCGAGGCGGTGTATCCAGTTTCACGTGTATTTCTGAAATTCGCCTGCTGGAGGCAGTGTATCCGGCTGCATGTCTTATTATTTAAATTCGCCCTTCTGGAGGCGGTGTATCCAGGGTCGCGTGTGTCATATAAATTCGCCATGCTGGAGGCGGTTTGTCCAGTCACACGTTGACCATTACACATACTCACTGGTGCGAGAATTGGATGAGTGCAATCCGATTAAAAATCGGATTGCACTCTAACCAATGGTAAGCAATGTGTGACATCTCATTTGCGATTTTTTTCTCAGCTGAAATCGGACTGAGAAAAAAATCGCAGCATGTTGCGATTTTCAGGTGAAAATTGCCAATGCAAGTCAATGGGTGCGATAAAATATCTGACAGTACTCGCACCATGCGAGTGCTGTCTGAATAATACGCACCGGTGTCCTTTGAAAAAAGCCGACAATTCATGTGCGGCAACTGTACAATCACACTGACATGTTAGAATAGAATAGATAGTATAGATATATACACATAGAATACACAGATATATATGTGTCTGTCACTGACATGTATATATCTATGTATTATATGTGTATATATCGATCTAAAATATAAAGCTCAAGTGTGTGTGTGTATGTATGTATGTGTGTGTGTATGTCCGGGATTGGCATCCGCACCGTCGCAGCTACAGCCATAAAATTTGGCACAGTCACACGTCTGGACCCCAAGAGTGCCTAAGCTATGTTGTGAGGCGAAATTTTAACCCTGCGAGTTCCAATTCACCAAACAATTTTGCCCCTATCTACATAATGGGGAAAAAGTGTGTGTATCAAGCCCCGCCCCTCATTATGATGTCATAATGGTTGCCATGGCGACGCTGATGTCATCATAGGTTGCAAGCCCCGCCGCTCATTATGATGTCATAATGGTTGACTATGGGATGGAGGATGTGTGATGGGTATATGGGCACTGGACTATGGGATGGAGGATATGTATGACGGGTATATGGGCACGGGACTATGGGATGGAGGATGTGTGATAGGTATATGGGCACTGGACTATGGGATGCAGGATATGTATGACGGGTATATGGGCATGGGACTATGGGATGGCGGATATGTATGATGGGTATATGGTCACTCGACTATGGGATGGTGAATATGTATGATGGGTATATGGGCATGGGACTATGGGATGGAGGATGTGTGATGGGTATATGGGCATGGGACTATGGGATGGGGCATGTGTGATGGGTATATGGGCACTCGACTATGGGATGGAGGATATGTATGATGGGTATATGGGCACGGGCCTATGGGATCATGGATATGTAGGATGGGTATATGGGCACGGGACTATGGGATGGAGGATAATTATAATTTGCTATAACTAACCACAGTTAGTTACTATGCCCGGGCAGCGCCGGGCTCTTCAGCTAGTATTATATATATTATATATATATATATATATATATATATATATATATATACTGTATATATTATATATATATCATATATATATTATATGTTACATATATAATATATATATAGTATATTAGATATATTATATATATATATATATACAGTATGTGTGTGTCACTGACGTGTGTGTGTATATATATACTGAATATACAGTGGGGCAAAAAAGTATTTAGTCAGTCAGCAATAGTGCAAGTTCCACCACTTAAAAAGATGAGAGGCGTCTGTAATTTACATCATAGGTAGACCTCAACTATGGGAGACAAACTGAGAAAAAAAATCCAGAAAATCACATTGTCTGTTTTTTTTTCATTTTATTTGCATATTATGGTGGAAAATAAGTATTTGGTCAGAAACAAGCAATCAAGATTTCTGGCTCTCACAGACCTGTAACTTCTTCTTTAAGAGTCTCCTCTTTCCTCCACTCATTACCTGTAGTAATGGCACCTGTTTAAACTTGTTATCAGTATAAAAAGACACCTGTGCACACCCTCAAACAGTCTGACTCCAAACTCCACTATGGTGAAGACCAAAGAGCTGACAAAGGACACCAGAAACAAAATTGTAGCCCTGTACCAGGCTGGGAAGACTGAATCTGCAATAGCCAACCAGCTTGGAGTGAAGAAATCAACTGTGGGAGCATTAATTAGAAAATGGAAGACATACAAGACCACTGATAATCTCCCTCGATCTGGTGCTCCACGCAAAATCCCACCCCGCGGAGTCAGAATGATCACAAGAACGGTGAGCAAAAATCCCAGAACCACGCGGGGGGACCTAGTGAATGAACTGCAGAGAGCTGGGACCAATGTAACAAGGCCTACCATAAGTAACACACTACGCCACCATGGACTCAGATCATGCAGTGCCAGACGTGTCCCACTGCTTAAGCCTGTACATGTCCGGGCCCGTCTGAAGTTTGCTAGAGAGCATTTGGATGATCCAGAGGAGTTTTGGGAGAATGTCCTATGGTCTGATGAAACCAAACTGGAACTGTTTGGTAGAAACACAACTTGTCGTGTTTGGAGGAAAAAGAATACTGAGTTGCATCCATCAAACACCATACCTACTGTAAAGCATGGTGGTGGAAACATCATGCTTTGGGGCTGTTTCTCTGCAAAGGGGCCAGGACGACTGATCCGGGTACATGAAAGAATGAATGGGGCCATGTATCGTGAGATTTTGAGTGCAAACCTCCTTCCATCAGCAAGGGCATTGAAGATGAAACGTGGCTGGGTCTTTCAACATGACAATGATCCAAAGCACACCGCCAGGGCAACGAAGGAGTGGCTTCGTAAGAAGCATTTCCGGGTCCTGGAGTGGCCTAGCCAGTCTCCAGATCTCAACCCTATAGAAAACCTTTGGAGGGAGTTGAAAGTCCGTGTTGCCAAGCGAAAAGCCAAAAACATCACTGCTCTAGAGGAGATCTGCATGGAGGAATGGGCCAACATACCAACAACAGTGTGTGGCAACCTTGTGAAGACTTACAGAAAACGTTTGACCTCTGTCATTGCCAACAAAGGATATATCACAAAGTATTGAGATGAAATTTTGTTTCTGACCAAATACTTATTTTCCACCATAATATGCAAATAAAATGAAAAAAAAACAGACAATGTGATTTTCTGGATTTTTTTTTCTCAGTTTGTCTCCCATAGTTGAGGTCTACCTATGATGTAAATTACAGACGCCTCTCATCTTTTTAAGTGGTGGAACTTGCACTATTGCTGACTGACTAAATACTTTTTTGCCCCACTGTATATGTATTTACTCTGTGTATATATGTACATATAAAAGACTTAGGGTTTAGTTCTGTGTTGTGTGATAACCCCAGAAGGTCTGAAGAGCAAATTCCTTAATGTTAGGGACAACGGAACACACTAAATAATAAATAATAATAAGTGCGTTCGCCGCCTGGGGTCCACCGTGCAGAAGGTGTTACACTGCTGCTATGTAATGACAGACGCGCTATATGGCGGTATAACGCACGCGGGTTGAACGTCACCCGGAGTGCGCTGGACGATCTCTGCTCCTTCACAGAGTCGCCGAGGTGTTAAACACAAAGACTGAGCCAGTTGACATCACAGGATGCAGAGGAACGCACACACGGTATACAGTCACAGGACTTGGCCCAAGACACAGAGTCCACGTCCGTCTAGACCTACCGTGCGTGCGGCGTCGCAACTGCGGACGCCAAAAGGAACTGCAGACTGCAGCGCAGCGACAGACACTGCCGTTATACAACAATGCCCGGAAGTCGGCGCACTGTTGGACGCTAGCACTATGGAGGATGCGTATTGTGGCCTGTAGCTTGCCACTGACTGACGCTGACTCTAACACTAGTTCCGTATACACACTCATAATATCAGAGGGAGGGGAATCTTAATGAGTCATTTTCTAGTCCATACATCCATCATCATTCACACAGTTAGCAACTAGAGTCTATACTAGCGCATGGCCGAGCAGCCATGCGAACCTTCTATAGCGGGATCTTCCAGAAGCTTCCAGGTCCCTGAGAAGGACCAATCAGATCTGGAGAAGGACCTGTGCATGTGACTCCCGATCTCCAATGGGAGATTGTCTCGCGAGCATGCTCAGTGGAGCGACGGAAAGACTTAGCCTCTGCAACGGCTTGCTGCTGAGCAGCCTGCATTGCTATTGCTGGCCCAGAGGTGGCAGCAGCAACCAGACCCACAGAGCTGGTCTGAGCAGAGCGACGGGAATGAGGGGCTGCTGAGCAAGCTCCTCTGCAGTTGATGAAGAATGGGAGACCGCTGAATGTGAGGCTCTGGATCCCTGCTGTGCAGTTGCAGGAACCCGACGCCTAACACTCAATTGATGTAAAAAGACATAAATCCATGAGACACATTCATTCATGCAAAGAGAGTATCAAATGTTGTCATAAATTTGTACTCCGAGACTCTTCTGTCTCTGAGACTTGAAGTTACCATTTAATACAAGTAATTTAATGTCCATCATGCTATGAACAGGGATACAAAAATGTTTTGCCACAGGTAGATCCATTCTTTTTCTCTTATTGTGTGACAATGAGAATTCATCCTTGTTCTCAGTTTTTGCCCTGTCTCCCCCACATACAGACCCCCAGTTGGACATTTATAACAAATAATTAGGTACACCACATTAGATGTAATGCAGCTGAAAGTACCAGGTACCAGACCTGAAGCCCATTGAAAACCTCTGGAATGTAATCAAGAGGAAGATGGATAGTCACAAGCCATCAAACAAAGAACTGCTTACATTTTTGTACCAGGAGTGGCATAAGGTCACCCAAAAGCAATGTGAAAGACTGGTGGAAAGCATGCCAAGACGCATGAAAGCTATGATTTAAAATCATGGTTATTCCACAAAATATTGATTTCTGAGTTAAAACATTACTATTGTTGTATCTAAATGATTATGAACTTGTTTTCTTAGCAGTATTTGAGGTCTGCAAGCACTGCATTTTTTTATTTTGACCATTTTTCATTTTCTGAAAATAAATACAACATTTAGGGCTTGGAAATTTGAAGACATGTCAGTAATTTATAGAATAAAAGAGCAATTTACATTTTACTCAAAAATATACCTACGGAGAGAAAAGTCAGACAAACTGAAAATTTTGCAGTGGACTTGCCACAGCTGTATGTGTGTGGAGAAATATATATCGCATGAGTGCACATCTTTGGCAATAGCCTTTCCCCTGCAGTCGCCATCTATGGACTCAAAAGGTCAGCTCTAGAAGGAGAAACAGAATACGGGTCAGATGTCAGACAATTCGTAGAGAAAGACTTTTATGTTGATGACTGTCTGAAAGCCATGCCTTCAAATGAGACTGCCATCAGTCTTCTCAGGAGAGCACAGGAGATGCATGCTTGCTCTAACCGCAGGCTTCACAAAATAGCCTCAAACAGCCAAGAACTCATGAAAGCATTCCCTTCACAAGACTTGTGTAATGGTCTCAGAGACCTTGACCTGGGGTCAGACCCCACACCAATGCAACGCAGCCTCAGGCTTCTCTGGAATCTACCGTCAGACACTTTTACCTTTCTGGTCAGCCAGGAAGAAAAGCCTTTCACACGCAGAGGTGTCCTGTCTACCATCAACAGCCTGTACGATCCCTTAAGTTTTGCAGCTCCTGTTACTATACAAGGCAAAGCCATACTAAGAGACTTAAGGCCCTTTTACATTTAGCGATGCACCAGCGATCCGACCAGCGATCCCACCCGGTCAGGATCGCTGGTGCATCGCTAAATGATCGCTAGTGAGCTTTCATACAGAAAGATCTCACAGCGATTCAGCAGCGACGCAGCGCACGATACTTACCTTTCACACACAGCGATCCTGGCGTCCTCCCGCCCGCGTCCACGCGTCGCTCGTCGTCACAGCAGGAAGTCTCAGCAGGAAGCGCCCGACGAGAAATGGAGCCGGACATTCTCGCGCGATCAGCGATGGACAGCAGGGGAGCCGGTCACTGGTAAGTATCACACATAGCGATATCGCTAGCAATATCGCTATAACGTCACAAAACCAGTGACGTTTTAGCGATATTGCTAGCGATATCGCTTAGTGTAAAACCCCCTTTAACCAAAGAGACTTCTGACTGGGATGCACCTCTGCCACCTGATAAGAGAACCCAGTGGGAAGCATGGAAGAACTCTTTAGCAGCTCTCTCCAACCTAAATGTGCCAAGGCCATACACCCCTGTGCCGTCTACAGAGATACAGAGCCAAAGACTGTATGTATTTGCAGATGCTTCTGTCAAAGCAATTGCTGCTGTTGCCTATCTCAAAACTGTGGACTCCAATTGTCAGAACCACATTGGATTCGTTACGGGAAAAGCCAAACTTGCTCCACAACCAGAGCACACCACACCAAGGTTAGAACTTTGTGCTCCAGTCTTAGCTGTCGAGTTAGCAGAGTTCATCACATCCGAGATGGATATCGACCTGACACAGGCCAAGTTCCACTCAGACAGCAAAGTAGTTCTAGGAAGCACAACATGGCTCTCAGGACCAAAACTATTGCACACTGAGAGGAACGTTGTCCAGACACCTTTGAACTTGTGAGAGAGTACTCAGGTGCTGAAATCCACCCTCAGGTGTCTACACTTCATACAAAGACTCCAGCTACTCTTCTAACCCCGAAAACAGGACTATCCAATGCCCCTCCAGGAGGATTCGACGCTATGGACCTCTACAAGTGCCAATGGAGGCAGGTACAAAGTCTTGCCAATGCATTCTGGGACACGTGGTGCAAACTACACTTATCTACCCTGCAGCCACAGAGGAAGTGGCAATCTACCAGGCCTAATCTCAGGATGGCCAAAGGAGATGGACCTAAGACATTCTCCAGACCAGTGACTGAGCTGGTCCTATTGTTGTCTTCAGAGGATAGAAATGGTGACATCCGTTTGATGTCAGACGGGGAGTGTTCTGTCTCCGACATAAGCAATGACTCTTAATTACCTGTTTTGATAACATACCATATTGCTGTATGTTCAGGATGTTCAGTTTTTCCTTAGTTAATGTTTATTGTTTCCAGCTCCATCTAGTGGCCAAAAGTTATAACTGCATGATATTATATGCACTTTACTTCCCTATTAATTCCCTCCAATTCCCAATGTATCCTGGGTAAGTTACGAGGCATCATGGTCTAATACAGCCCCCTTTCTCTGTCCAGTCTGCCATTTTCTGTGAAGCCTGCTTCATGTGGACATCTCATTTCTCTACCTCCCCTTGTGTCAGCATCGTCGGTATGTAATCACTCTTCCTTAATCTAATTCCTGTCCTAGATCACCCCGCTTAGTTAGCTCTCCCCTGGTTAGCTATTAGCTCTGGTAATCTGTATAATGTATATATGTATTTTTATGTACCCATACTGATTCATTGTATTGTATGTCTTATTTGTAGTTTCACCGTGCTCTATATACCATCGCGTTCAATAAAACACAGATTCCACCTACAGACTTCTTATTGGACCCCCGGTAGAGCGGTTTAGCTACCTGTATAAGCTATATGAACCCCGTGCATTTAGCTGAGGACGGAATAATTATAGCTTTGTCGCTATAAAAGGAGGGGGGCCCAGACACATTTCTTGCACAGGGGCCCCAAGCTGTCACTGTCCGCCCCTGGTGTAATCTATTATGGTTAGCAAGGTTATGGGTTATTTCTCTCTCTCTCTCCTCTAGAGAGTAAGGTATAATTCTCAGTGTGGTCTTCTGTCTCTCTGTCTCGTAGGGTGTAAATTCTTATGATTAGTGGTGTCCTCTCTCTCCTATATAGTGCAAGCTCTTATGCTTAGCAGGGTTATTTATTTCTCTTACACTCTAGAGGAGAGAAAAGTGTAAGTTTTTATGGTTAGTGGTGTCTTCTCTCTTCTGTAGAGTGTAAGCTCTTATGGTAAGTGGGGTCTTGCATCATTCTCCTGTAGAGTGTAAACTTTATTTTCTGTAGAGTTTAAGCTCTTATTGTTAGCAAGGTTCTCCTCCTTTAGAATTTAAGTGCTTATGGCACTGGGTTCTCGCTTTCGCACGTGTATTTTCTGAGCAATTGCAAGCTTTCCAGTATTGAGATTTGCGCAAATTTATTAGGCGGGAATCACATCTATTCGTAAAATTTGGTGAATTTGAATTTCAAAATATACACTTATCTTTGCCCTTTAAAATAGAAAAAATATTACAATATGCAATAAACATAACTATTACTTTACAATTAGAATATTAATATAAGCAAAGAAAGATTAGACTTAGAGCTAAGCACAAAACCTTCCTATATATCTATACAGAGCTAAGAGGAAGGCACTTTGTGCAGGAGAGCTGCTTGTGCAGATTTTATTGATATGCCATATTTTTTAAAGTACCAGGGCAGTTAAACATGGCAGTTGGACAGGGCAGGAGACAGGTTTGCCATGCAAGACATTCAAACAAACTTCTTCCTAGTTCATTTGTGCTGCAAAATATATTCACCTATGCATTTGTAGAATTTATATTCTAGCTGCTGCAATCACTCATATCTACTGCCCTTTCATATACTCTGTGCATTCCATCCTTATCAGTCCTTCTCTGCTCTACTATACAACTCTCACACTGTTTCCAAAATCTTAAACCATACAGATCCAATCTCTCTCACTATAGAACACAAGAGATGTCCTCACAAATCACTGAACCATCTGCTTGTAAAGGTGGAGAAGTCATCCTGACAATTTCTCTGAAAATGTCTTGTATTAATGCAATTACCTGTTTCCTATGTGATTTTACGTGTACTGTGCTCTTTAGCAGTTTGTTAGGCTGTGATAGGGTTAACAGTTAGTGTCAGCCAAGGTGGGGAGAAATTACATGGGCATGTCAGGAATCTAGTTTCTGGTTAGTTAGGGGTTTATTGAATAGATCCAACAGACATAAGAGGTACTGTTGATCAGTAGGCCACAAGTGAATAATGTGTAGCGACTGAAGAATCGAAGGGTTAAAGTTCAGAACGGCATTACAGAAACAAGCATACTATCTGCAAGGCCTGAGAGGAGACACAAAATGGAAGTCACAGCATCACACATTGACCCGTGTTACTCTTATACTTATACTAATAAGTATATTAATAAGGAAGATCCTTCACCAATAGCTAGTACCTGCTGTAGCACAAACAAAGCTGATGGAGGCTGGGTTGGACTGGGGAAGAGTCCTGAGGAGAGAGTTTGCATATTCCCATTGCCTTCTGGGATAAGTGAAGTCTCCGCGAGCTCAACGGTCACTGGATTTTGGCCGTTGCAGCTGAAAAGAGGAAATCGGTAAAGAGGAATTTTGGCTCATTTTTCATCGCATTGAAATCTCTTTAACAATAACAATATGGAAGAGGCCAGGAGCCATTTGGTGAGCTGCATTTCTTGCTACATGTTCACAGACTTACCAGTGGAAAATCCAAACTTCACATGCCACAAATGCAAACTTGTGTCCCTGTTGGAGGAAAAGTTGCAAAATCTCGAAGAGAGGTTAGCTACATTGAAGATCATTAAGGAAGGTGAAGAGATCTTAGACAGAGCAGAATTATCTCTTCGTGTTACAGAAAGAGAATAGATTCAAAGTACACCTGCAGAAACAGAGGAATGGAAACATGTGACTCAGAGAAGCAGGAGGATCGGGAGGCGGTCAGCGCCCATACTGCTAAGGAACCAGTACCAGGCTCTTGCGCAGGAGAATGATGAAGAAATACATCAGGATAAGACTTTGCCCACAAACAACAACCTTGTACGCCTTCAGAATCCTCCTGGATGGAGGAAGAAAAATGTTGTGAATAAGAAACGGAGAGTGGGGGTAATGGGGGATTCCCTGTTGAAAGGAACAGAGGCCACTATATGCAGACCGGATATAACCTCAAGAGAAATGTGCTGTCTTCCAGGTGCAAAAATTAAAGATGTGTCTGACAGGATATCAGGACTCTTCAGACCTACAGATGACTACCCATTCCAGCTAATACATGTGGGGACAAATGACAAAGCAAGAAACGACCTGGAAACCATCTGCAGTGACTTTGAAAACTTAGGTAAGAAAGTGAAAGAACTGGGAGCGCAGGTGGTCTTCTCTTCCATCCTCCCAGTGGATGGCCATGGAACAAGGAGGTGGAATAAGATTCTGCAGGTGAACAACTGGCTACGTCGATGGTGCCGTCAGCAAAGATTTGGATTTCTGGATCACAGAGTGAATTACCTATATGATGGACTACTTGCTAGAGATGGAGTGCACTTTACGAAGACTGGAAAACATGCATTTGGAAGTCGCCTTGCTACACTCATTAGGAGAGCTTTAAATTAGAACAATGTGGGAAAGGAAGCAAAAGGCCAGAAAAAGTCATACACCTGACAAATGCTATTGAGAACTCTGCTATTAGAAGTGGAAAGGAAGAACAAAGACAAAAGAATCTAAATGATAAAAATATTGGAGAAAGAGAAACCAATCACAAACTAAAATGTTTCTATACTAATGCACAAAGCATGGGCAACAAACAAGGAGAACTGGAACTACTAACGCAGGAAAAGAAATGTGATGTCATTGGAATCACTGAAACTTGGTGGGATACTGAAAGATACAACTTATTTGCTAGAAACAGACTTGATAAACGAGGAGCTAGTGTCGCATTGTATGTTAAAAACACATATATCTGCACAGAGATTGAAGCTTCAGAGACTGGGAGTTCAGTGGAAACTGTTTGGGTAAGAATACAAGGACAGAACAATGGAAAGGACACCATTGTAGGCATTTACTACAGGCCGCCTGTGCAAGCTGAAGATATGGATGAACTATTTATGCATCAAATGGCCAAGTTCTCCAAAAAATATAACATAGTTGTCATGGAAGATTTTCAACTATCCAGACATTTGTTGGGAATCTCTCTCAGGCAAAACTAACAGGTCAAGGAAATTCTTATCCTCTCTTGCTGACAACTTTATCTTCCAAAAGGTAGGGGAGAAAACAAGGGGAACTGCTACCTTGGATCTAATCCTTATAAACAGGGAGGAAATGGTTGAGGAGGTAAAAGTGGCTGGGACCCTAGGAGCTAGCAACCATGCTATTTTAGAATTTTGGATAACTAGGTTATATTTCAGAAAGGCAGATTTTAAGGGATTCAGGAAGAGAATTGGAAGGATCCAATGGATGGATATCCTTAAAGACAAAAAATGTCCAGGAAGGATGGGAAATATTGAAAAATGAAATTCTCAAAGCACAATTGTTAACAATTCTGAAAAGAGGGAAGAATAGGAAGCATTTAAGGAAACCAGGATGGATGAACACAGAAATTAAAAACATGCTAAAAAGCAAGAAAGAAATGTTTATAAAATGGAAAGAGGGAGGCATATCTAAAGAAGAATTTAATGCTGTCTGCAGAACTTGCAGGGCACAAATCAGATTATGTAAAGCTGACAAGGAATTGAGGCTTGCAAGAGACATCAAAAGCAATAATAAAGGATTTTGGGGATATGTCAAAAGTAAAAGAAAAGTAGAAGTTATAAACCTAGCACTCAACTTGGATGTGATCAAAAAGAAGATTTATTGTAGTACGCATACAAAATGTTTCGGTCAATTGCGGCCTTCTTCAGTTACCTGCTGTATTAGGTATTCAGCAGGGGATTATATAGCCCTTGAATAGCTCGTTGTGCTCATAATAAAGACAGTCTGTCTGTCTGTCAGCATGAGTTAACTTATTTATGTGGACTGATGGGGCATATGTGCCTCCAGACACGGGATCCGCCGCAAGACTTGGGCTATATAATCCCCTGCTGAATACCTAATACAGCACGTAACTGGAGAAGGTCGCAATTGACCAAAATGTTTTGTATGCATGCTACAATAAATCTTCTTTTTGATCACTTCCAAGTTGAGTGCTAGGTTTATAACTTCTACTTTTACAGTTTGGGACCCTAACCTTTAGCACCTTCCTCCAGTTGTACTCACGGTGTTTTTTCCAAAAGTAAAAGAAAAGTCAAAGATGCTATAGGATTTTTACAGGATGAAAATGATGAAATGGTAAGACAGGATGTTGAGAAGGCCGAACTTTTAAATTCCTATTTTGCATCTGTTTTCTCTCAGAAAGGAAATGTAACATCAACTGTTCTTCACTGTACTATAAAGGGAATAGAAGAATCCAGGATATCTATAAACAGAAAGATAGTGAGGAAACACTTAGCTAACCTAAATGAATTCAAGTCTCCAGGTCCACATGAATTACACCCCAGAGAACTGAAGAAGACATTTTTGAACCCCTCTCTATAATCTTTGAAAATTCTTGGAGTACAGGAGAAGTCCCAGAAGTCCCAGAAGACTGGAGAAGAGCAAATGTTGTTCCTATGTTCAAAAAGGGGAAGAAGGTGGACCCAGGCAACTATAGGCCGGTGAGTCTGACTTTTATACCAGGAAAGATCTTTGAACAAATTATTAAACAACATGTATGTAAGTACCTGGATAAGAATGAAGTGATTAAACAGAGTCAGCATGGGTTTGTAACTAATAAGTCATGTCAGACTAACTTAATTTCCTTCTATGATAGAATCACTGATTGGGTGGATCAGGGAAATGCTGTAGATATAGTATATCTTGACTTCAGCAAAGCATTTGACAAAGTATCTCATACAATCCTTTTTGAAAAAATGGCTAAGTATGGAATGGACAAGGCAACTGTTAGGTGGATTCTTAACTGGCTTAGTGATCGGACCCAAAGAGTGGTCGTAAATGGCTGCACATCCAGTTGGAAGAATGTCTCAAGTGGGGTACCACAGGGCTCTATCCTGGGCCCTGTATTGTTCAACATCTTTATCAATGATTTAGATGAAGGAATTGAGGGTAAACTGATTAAATTTGCTGATGACACAAAGCTAGGAGGGATAGCTAATACTAGAGAAGAGAGAGAGAGGATTCAAAAAGATATAAATAAACTGGAGCAGTGGGCAGCAACTAACAGAATGGTTTTTAACAGGGAAAAATGCAAAGTACTACATCTGGGCAATAAAAATGAAAAAAGCATATACAGAATGGGAGGAATAGGGCTACTCAACAGCACATGTGAAAAAGACTTGGGTATACTAATAGTTCAAAGACTGAATATGAGTCAACAGTGTGATGCAGCAACAAAAAAGGCAAACACAATTCTGGGATGTATTAACAGAAGCATACAGTCTAGATCACGTGAAGTCATTATTGCCCTCTACTCCTCTTTGGTCAGACCTCATCTGGAATACTGTGTCCAGTTTTGGGCGCCAAATTTTAAAAAAGACATCAACAAACTGGAGCAAGTTCAGAAAAGAGCGACCAGAATGGTGACCGGTCTACAAACCCTGTCTTATGAGGAAAGGTTGCAGGATTTGGGAATGTTTAGCTTGCAGAAGAGAAGATTGAGAGGAGACTTAATAGCTGTCTACAAATATCTCAAGGACTGTCACATTGTAGAAGGATCATCTTTATTCTCATTTGCACAAGGAAAGACTAGAAGCAATGGGATGAAACTGAATGGGAGGAGACACAGATTAGATATTAGAAAAAACTTTTTGACAGAGTGATCAATGAGTGGAACAGGCTGCCACGAGAAGTGGTGAGTTCTCCTTCAATAGAAGTCTTCAAACAGAGGCTGGACAAACATCTGTCTGGGATGATTTAGCGAATCCTGCTTTGAGCAGGGGATTGGACCAGATGGCCCAAGAGGTCCCTTCCAACTCTACGATTCTATGATTCTATGGGGTGCCTAGGGCCCACCAGGGAAATTAACTCTAGGGGCCCACTCTATAGCTACCATAACTTTTTTTATATAATTTAAGGACAGGGATGTTAAACATATGTGTACCTCATTAGGAAGATAAGTTTCTGGCAGCAGCAAATGATGAGTCCGGATGTTCCTGAGCTCCCGACTTTCTCTACACCCGGCCCCTGATTTACAGGTTTATTTGTTTATTTAAACTGAATTATCAGCGGGGGCGGAGAAAGTCAGGAACTCATGATTATTCAGGACTCATCATTATGTGCTGAAGCTTCCAATACAAGACTTTACTGCAACTGAGTGACACAGCATTTTGCTATGAAGATCTGTCACTAGTTTGTTACCCTTAGTTAGGATACCAGTCCTAATTTAGTTAGAATCCCTGGATACCACCTTTAGGGTAATTTTACACAAGCCAGTCCACTGCGGGATGCATGCTGTTTGTATCCCACAGTGGACCCGCTCTGTAGGAGGATCGTGCCAACATTATATTGATACATAATTAGTGTTGAGTAGAGTTGAGCGATACCGTCCGATACTTCAAAGTATCGGATCGGAATGGATCGGCCGATCTTAAAAAAAAGTATCGGTATCGCCGATTCCGATACCGGAAGTCCCATTCAAGTCTATGGGACTTCCGGTATCGGAATAAGAAAAACCCTGTTTTTGCCTTGTACAGCCTCTCTGGGGTCTGTACGGGCCTTTCGGGGGGCTGTGCCGGCCTGCCAGGGGGTCTGTGCAGGCTCCGGTGGTCTGTGCCGGCCTGCCGGGGGGCTGTGCCGGCCTGCCGGGGGGCTGTGCTGGCCTGCCGGGGGGGCTGTGCAGGCTCCGGTGGGCTGTGCCGGCCTGCCGGGGGGCTGTGCAGGCTCCGGTGGGCTGTGCCGGCCTGCCGGGGGGCTGTGCCGGCCTGCCGGTGGTCTGTGCAGGCTCCGGTGGGCTGTGCCGGCCTGCCGGGGGGCTGTGCCGGCCTGCCGGGGGGCTGTGCAGGCTTCGGGGGTCTGTGCAGGCATCGTCCGATGGGACTACAAGTCCCATCGGGCGATGCCTGCTACCATGACAGTGATTGACACATTAGCCAATGATGGGACAGTAGTAGTCCCATCATCCGGCTAATGTGTTGAATGTAAAAAAAAAAAAAAAAAAAAAATTACATGCTACATACATGCTACATACATACAACATGCATACTACATACATGCTACATTCATACTACATATATACTACATGCAACATACATACTACATATATACTACATGCATGCAACATGCATACTACATATATACTACATGCATGCAACATGCATACTACATATATACTACATGCTACATACATACTACATATATGCTACATATATACTACATACATGCTACATACATACTACATGCTACATATATACTACATGCTACATACATACTACATGCATGCTACATACATACTACATACATACTACATGCATGCTACATACATACTACATGCTACATACATACTACATATATACTACATGCATGCTACATACATACTACATGCTACATACATACTACATATATACTACATGCATGCTACATACATACTACATGCTACATACATACCACATACATACTACATATATACTACATGCATGCTACATACATACTGCATGCTACATGCATGCTACATACATACTACATGCTACATACATACCACATATATACTACATACATACTACATACAATAAATTCATACAATACATACATAGACATACAGTACATATAACATAGAGTAACATACTTACCAATACTTGTCACATTGTTCCCCGAAGCCATTGTCTTTTAAAGGAATAAATATTAACATAACAAACCACAAAAATACTCACCCACGATCCGAAGCAGTCCACGAGTGTGTCCCACGACGATCTTGGGTAGAGAACTGCAGCATCAGCTGATGCCGCCGTTCTCTACGGGCTGCAGGAATCCAATGACGGAAGGTAGGTATCCTTCCGCACTGTATTCCTCCGCCACTTAAAAAAAAAAAGTCCCTAGTCTCACTTTATGCCATTGCTGTGTGGGAATTTCCCACGCAGCAATGGCATAAAGTGAGACTAGGGACTTTTTTTTTTTAAGTGGCGGAGGAATACAGTGCGGAAGGATACCTACCTTCCGTCATTGGATTCCTGCAGCCCGTAGAGAACGGCGGCATCAGCTGATGCTGCAGTTCTCTACCCAAGATCGTCGTGGGACACACTCGTGGACTGCTTCGGATCGTGGGTGAGTATTTTTGTGGTTTGTTATGTTAATATTTATTCCTTTAAAAGACAATGGCTTCGGGGAACAATGTGACAAGTATTGGTAAGTATGTTACTCTATGTTATATGTACTGTATGTCTATGTATGTATTGTATGAATGTATTGTATGTATTATGTATGTAGTATATATGTGGTATGTATGTAGCATGTAGTATGTATGTAGCATGCATGTAGTATATATGTGTTATGTATGTAGCATGCATGTAGTATGTATGTAGTATGTATGTAGCATGTACACTCACTGGCCACTTTATTAGGTACACCATGCTAGTAAGGGGTTGGACCCCCTTTTGCCTTCAGAACTGCCTCAATTCTTCGTGGCAGAGATTCAACAAGGTGCTGGAAGCATTCCTCAGAGATTTTGGACCATATTGACATGATGGCATCACACAGTTGGCGCAGATTTGTCGGCTGCACATCCCTGATGCGAATCTCCCGTTCCACCACATCCCAAAGATGCTCTATTGGATTGAGATCTGGTGACTGAGGAGGCCATTTGAGTACAGTAAACTCATTGTCATGTTCAAGAAACCAATCTGAGATGATTCGAGCTTTATGACATGGCGCATTATCCTGCTGAAAGTAGCCATCAGATGTTGGGTACATTGTGGTCATAAAGGGATGGACATGGTCAGCAACAATACTCAGGTAGGCTGTGGCGTTGCAACGATGCTCAATTGGTACCAAGGGGCCCAAAGAGTGCCCAGAAAAAATTCCCCACACCATGACACCACCACCACCAGCCTGAACCGTTGATACAAGGCAGGATGGATCCATGCTTTCATGTTGTTTACGCCAAATTCTGACCCTACCATCCGAATGTCGCAGCAGAAATCGAGACTCATCAGACCAGGCAACGTTTCTCCAATCTTCTACTGTCCAATTTCGATGAGCTTGTGCAAATTTTAGCCTCAGTTTCCTGTTCTTAGCTGAGAGGAGTGGTACCCAGTGTGGTCTTCTGCTGCTGTAGCCCATCTGCCTCAAAGTTCGACGCACTGTGCGTTCAGAGATGCTCTTCTGCCTACCTTGGTTGTAACGGGTGGCAATTTGAGTCACTGTTGCCTTTCTATCAGCTCGAACCAGTCTGCCCATTCTCCTCTGACCTCTGGCATCAACATGGCATTTCCGGCCACAGAACTGCCGCTCACTGGATTTTTTTTCTTTTTCGGACCATTCTCTGTAAACCCTAGAGATGGTTGTGCGTGAAAATCCCAGTAGATCAGCAGTTTCTGAAATTCTCAGACCAGCCCTTCTGGCACCAACAATCATGCCACGTTCAAAGGCACTCAAATCACCTTTCTTCCCCATACTGATGCTCTGTTTGAACTGCAGGAGATTGTCTTGACCATGTCTACATGCCTAAATGCACTGAGTTGCCGCCATGTGATTGGCTGATTAGAAATTAAGTCTTAACACACAGTTGGACAGGTGTACCTAATAAAGTGGCCAGTGAGTGTATGTAGCATGTAGTATGTATGTAGCATGCATGTAGTATATATGTAGTATGTATGTAGCATGTAGTATGTATGTAGCATGCATGTAGTATATATGTAGTATGTATGTAGCATGTAGTATGTATGTAGCATGCATGTAGTATGTATGTAGTATGTATGTAGCATGCATGTAGTATGTATGTAGCATGTAGTATATATGTAGCATGTAGTATGTATGTAGCATGCATGTAGTATATATGTAGCATATATGTAGTATGTATGTAGCATGTAGTATATATGTAGCATGCATGTAGTATGTATGTAGTATGTATGTGGTATGTATGTAGCATGTAGTATGTATGTAGCATGCATGTAGTATATATGTGTTATGTATGTAGCATGCATGTAGTATGTATGTAGTATGTATGTAGTATGTATGTAGCATGCATGTAGTATGTATGTAGTATATATGTGGTATGTATGTAGTATGTATGTAGCATGCAGTATGTATGTAGCATGCATGTAGTATATATGTAGTATGTATGTAGTATGTATGTAGCATGCATGTAGTATGTATGTAACATGCATGTAATATGTATGTAGTATGTATGTAGTATGTATGTAGCATGTAGTATGTATGTAGCATGCATGTAGTATATATGTTATGTATGTATGTATGTAGTATATATGTGGTATGTATGTAGCATGTATGTAGCATGCAGTATGTATGTAGCATGCATGTAGTATGTATGTAGTATTTTTTTTTTTTTTTTTTTTAACATTTAACACATTAGCCGGATGATGGGACTACTACTGTCCCATCATTGGCTAATGTGTCAATCACTGTCATGGTAGCAGGCATCGCCCGATGGGACTTGTAGTCCCATCGGACGATGCTTGCACAGACCCCCGGACATCAGCACAGCCCCCCGGCAGGCCGGCACAGCCCCCCGGCAGGCCGGTACAGACCCCCACAGGGTGCACAGACCACCGGCAGGCCGGCACAGCCCCCCGGCAGGCCGGTACAGACCCCCACAGGGTGCACAGACCACCGGCAGGCCGGCACAGCCCCCCGGCAGGCCGGTACAGACCCCGGGCAGTCCACACAGCCCCCCGACAGGCCGGCACAGCCCCCCGGCAGGCCGGCAGAGACCCCCGGAAGGCCCGAAATGACGGCGCATCATGATGCGCACACACCGCGCATCATGATGACGTCAGGCTGTCAATCAACTTTGAACTTCCGATTCCGATGCCGACTTCCGATATTGAAAAAATATCGGAAGTCTGTATCGGAATTCCGATACAGCAAGTATCGGCTGATACCCGATACTTGCGGTATCGGAATGCTCAACACTAGTGTTGAGCTTTCCGATACTGCAAGTATCGGGTATCGGCAGATATTTGCCGTAACGGAATTCCGATACCGAGTACCGATACTTTTTTCGTATCGGATACCGGAATCGGAAGTCCAAAATGCAATGAGAAGTGGCTCTGATTGGCTGTCGAAATGACGTCATCATGATGCGCTGTCTGTGCGCATCATGATGCGCTGTCAGTTCGGGCCTTCGGGGGGCTGTGCCGACTGTCCGGGGGTCTGTACCGGCCTGCCGGTGGTCTGTGCAGGCTCCGGTGGTCTGTGTCGGCCTGCCGGGGGGCTGTGCCGGCCTGCCGGTGGTCTGTGCAGGCACCGGTGGTCTGTGCCGGCCTGCCGGGGGGCTGTGCCGGCCTGCCGGTGGTCTGTGCAGGCTCCGGGGGTCTGTGCCGGCCTGCCGGTGGTCTGTGCCGGCTCCGTTGGTCTGCGCCGGCCTGCCGGGGGGCTGTGCCGGCCTGCCGGTGGTCTGTGCAGGCTCCGTGGGTCTGTGCAGGCATCGTCCGATGGGACTACAAGTCCCATCGGGCGATGCCTGCTACCATGACAGTGATTGACACATTAGCCAATGATGGGACAGTAGTAGTCCCATCATCCGGCTAATGTGTTGAATGTAAAAAAAAAATAATAAAAAAAAATTACATGCTACATACATACAACATGCATACTACATATATACTACATGTAACATACATACTACATACATGCTACATACATACTACATACATAATACATATATACTACATGCATGCAACATACATACAACATATATACTACATGCATGCAACATGCATACTACATATATACTATATATACTACATGTAACATACATACTACATATATACTACATGCTACATACATGCAACATACACACTACATGCTACATACATGCAACATACATGCTACATACATACACACTACATACATGTAACATACATACTACATACATGCTACATACTACATACATGCTACATACATACTACATATATACCACATGCATGCAACATGCATACTACATATATACTGCATATACAGTGGGGCAAAAAAGTATTTAGTCAGTCAGCAATAGTGCAAGTTCCACCACTTAAAAAGATGAGAGGCGTCTGTAATTTACATCATAGGTAGACCTCAACTATGGGAGACAAACTGAGAAAAAAAATCCAGAAAATCACATTGTCTGTTTTTTTTTTTCATTTTATTTGCATATTATGGTGGAAAATAAGTATTTGGTCAGAAACAAGCAATCAAGATTTCTGGCTCTCACAGACCTGTAACTTCTTCTTTAAGAGTCTCCTCTTTCCTCCACTCATTACCTGTAGTAATGGCACCTGTTTAAACTTGTTATCAGTATAAAAAGACACCTGTGCACACCCTCAAACAGTCTGACTCCAAACTCCACTATGGTGAAGGTCAAAGAGCTGTCAAAGGACACCAGATACAAAATTGTAGCCCTGCACCAGGCTGGGAAGACTGAATCTGCAATAGCCAACCAGCTTGGAGTGAAGAAATCAACTGTGGGAGCAATAATTAGAAAATGGAAGACATACAAGACCACTGATAATCTCCCTCGATCTGGTGCTCCAAGCAAAATCTCACCCCGTGGGGAATAATGATCACAAGAACGGTGAGCAAAAATCCCAGAACCACGCGGGGGGACCTAGTGAATGAACTGCAGAGAGCTGGGACCAATGTAACAAGGCCTACCATAAGTAACACACTACGCCACCATGGACTCAGATCCTGCAGTGCCAGACGTGTCCCACTGCTTAAGCCTGTACATGTCCGGGCCCGTCTGAAGTTTGCTAGAGAGCATTTGGATGATCCAGAGGAGTTTTGGGAGAATGTCCTATGGTCTGATGAAACCAAACTGGAACTGTTTGGTAGAAACACAACTTGTCGTGTTTGGAGGAAAAAGAATACTGAGTTGCATCCATCAAACACCATACCTACTGTAAAGCATGGTGGTGGAAACATCATGCTTTGGGGCTGTTTCTCTGCAAAGGGGCCAGGACGACTGATCCGGGTACATGAAAGAATGAATGGGGCCATGTATCGTGAGATTTTGAGTGCAAACCTCCTTCCATCAGCAAGGGCATTGACGATGAAACGTGGCTGGGTCTTTCAACATGACAATGATTCAAAGCACACCGCCAGGGCAACGAAGGAGTGGCTTCGTAAGAAGCATTTCAAGGTCCTGGAGTGGCCTAGCCAGTCTCCAGATCTCAACCCTATAGAAAACCTTTGGAAGGAGTTGAAAGTCCGTGTTGCCAAGCGAAAAGCCAAAAACATCACTGCTCTAGAGGATATCTGCATGGAGGAATGGGCCAACATACCAACAACAGTGTGTGGCAACCTTGTGAAGACTTACAGAAAACGTTTGACCTCTGTCATTGCCAACAAAGGATATATCACAAAGTATTGAGATGAAATTTTGCTTCTGACCAAATACTTATTTTCCACCATAATATGCAAACAAAAGGGAAAAAAAACAGACAATGTGATTTTCTGGATTTTTTTTTCTCAGTTTGTCTCCCATAGTTGAGGTCTACCTATGATGTAAATTACAGACGCCTCTCATCTTTTTAAGTGGTGGAACTTGCACTATTGCTGACTGACTAAATACTTTTTTGCCCCACTGTATACTACATGCATGCAACATAAATATATACTACATACAATACATACATATAGACATACAGTACATATAACATAGAGTACATACTCACCGTCACTTGTCACTTTGATCCCCGAAGCCATTGTCGCCTGAGGAATAAATATCAAATAAAAAAACACCAATATACTTACCCCGATCCGCAGAAGTCCACGAGGGTCCCACGTCCATCTTGCGTGGAGAGCAGCATCAGCTGATGCTACCGTTCTCTACCAGCTCCAGGAATACAATGACGGAAGGTAGGTATCCTTCCGCACTGTATTCATCCACCACTGTAAAAAAAAAGTCCCTAATCTCACTTTATGCCATTGCTGCGTGGGAATTTCCCACGCAGCAATGGCATAAAGTGAGACTAGGGACTATTTTTTTTTTTAAAGTGGTGGAGGAATACAGTGAGGAAGGATACCTACCTTCCGTCATTGTATTCCTGGAGCTGGTAGAGAACGGTAGCATCAGCTGATGCTGCTGTTCTCCACGCAAGATGGACGTGGGACTCTCGTGGACTTCTGCGGATCGGGGTAAGTATATTGGTGTTTTTTTTATTTTGATATTTATTCCTCAGGCGACAATGGCTTCGGGGATCAAAGTGACAAGTGACGGTGAGTATGTACTCTATGTTATATGTACTGTATGTCTATATGTATGCATTGTATGTAGTATATATGTATGTTGCATGCATGTAGTATATATGCAGTATATATGTAGTATGCATGTTGCATGCATGTGGTATATATGTAGTATGTATGTTGCATGCATGTAGTGTATGTAGTATGTATGTAGTATGCATGTAGTATATATGTAGTATGTATGTTACATGTAGTATATATAGTATATATGTAGTATGCATGTTGCATGCATGTAGTATATATGTTGTATGTATGTTGCATGCATGTAGTATATGTATTATGTATGTAGTATGTATGTAGCATGTATGTAGTATGTATGTAGTATGCATGTAGTATATATGTAGTATATATGTTACATGTAGTATATATAGTATATATATAGTATGCATGTTGCATGCATGTAGTATATATATGTTGTATGTATGTTGCATGCATGTAGTATATATGTATTATGTATGTAGTATGTATGTAGCATGTATGTAGTATGTATGTTACATGCAGTATATATGTAGTATGCATGTTGTATGTATGTAGCATGTATGTAGTATGTATGTTGCATGTAGTATATATTTAGTATGCACGTTGTATGTATGTAGCATGTAAATTTTTTTTTTTTTATACATTCAACACATTAGCCGGATGATGGGACTACTACTGTCCCATCATTGGCTAATGTGTCAATCACTGTCATGGTAGCAGGCATCGCCCGATGGGACTTGTAGTCCCATCGGACGATGCCTGCACAGACTACCGGAGCCTGCACAGACCACCGGCAGGCCAGCACAGACCACCGGAGCCTGCACAGACCACCGGCAGGCCGGCACAGACCACCGGAGCCTGCACAGACCACCGGCAGGCCTGCACAGCCCCCCGGCAGGCCGGCACAGACCACCGGAGCCTGCACAGACCCCCTGGCAGGCCGGCACAGCCCCCCGGCAGGCCGGCACAGACCACCGGAGCCTGCACAGACCCCAGAGAGGCTGTACAAGGCAAAAATAGGGTTTTTCTTATTCCGATACCGGAAGTCCCATAGACTTGAATGGGACTTCCGGTATCGGAATCGGCGATACCCGATATTTTTTTTAGATCGGCCGATACCATCCGATCCGATACTTTTAAGTATCGGACGGTATCGCTCAACACTATACATAATGCATTATACAATGTTATGTGTCAGAGTGAAATCCTTCAGGTGTATTGGACACCTCTTTAAAGGCTCTCTGTCAACACAGAATGACTGTTCAAACTAAGCAGAGGAGCTCAGATTATCGTGGCGGCCAAACATTTATATACACATTCCCACCTGCTTGTTTTCCATCCATCTCCATCCTTCTCTGGCTCTACCCTATGAAGCCAGAGCTGTCAGTCACATAAGACATTAGAGGGGGGTGGAGAATGATGGAATACAAACAAGTAGCAACGTGAAGCAGCAAGCGGCAGGACTTAGTTTGAACAAGGATTCTGCACTGACAGAGTCCCTTTAAGGGTAACTTGTCACATTGATAAATGCTATTTATCTGCAGATATAAAGTTAATCTGCAGGTAAATGGGGTTTAAAGCCTGGTTAGCTGGCTTAATGGGAAAGCGTTGGCTGCAGGGTGAAAATTAAGCTTTATTCTCCCTTCTGCCAGTCGCTTTCTGTGATAGGGAAGACTTTACAGTCACTGCTAACTCCAAAGTGAGCGTGCTGTAATAACATCCCAGCACTATAATTGGGACACCATCCATGGAACTCAACCTCAGGCTAGGCTTTATTGATGACATGGAAGCAACACATGACACCCATCAGCAAACTGCAACTGCATCACAGGGGTCTGATGGGTGCAGGTGACTGCATGCACCAGGCCATCGTGCCATCTAAATGCCACTGTCAGTGATTGACAAGGGCATTTAAATACTTAAAACAGCAGCAATCAAGGTGAGCTCTGATCACTGCTGTTACAGGCAGATGCCGGCTATGCATCATAGACGAAATCTGCCTGGTATGGAGCAGGATCAGGTCCTGAACTCGCTCCATACAATCACATCCCTAAGGGGACAGCTATGACAAGGTTAGCAAATTTCGCTTGTCTGTTCATAAACAAGGAAAGACAAATGGAAATGGAATTCCCTAACATGTGAAAGAACCCTAGTAGATTTAGTAAATGTGCCGCAAACATAGGAATATTTTTACATGCGACAATGTACTGTTCCATACACATCTTACAAAAATACATATAATTGCAGAAACACAGACACACACACATACCAGTACATGAAAACATCACCTGAACCACCATCAGTGCATGGTAGATCAATTGTAGTGTGTAACAACCCTGTCTGCATCACTGCATGGCCTCCCATCCCCCACACATCAACTTACTCACTGCTCCAGGCCTTGCTGTGTGTTCTTATTCCTAGGAAAAGGAAAAAAAGGTCCAGCTTTGCAAATTCAAGTCCAATTTATTGTTAAAAACAAGTCCAAGACAGAGCAAAAAATGGTGTGTTCACATGAGTAACAAGTAGTTGATTATGCATTTCGAACAATAGCTTTTTCTTTCTCAAAACTCTTATTCCTAGTCTCTGTGTCTCTTTACCTTGCCTAGTACCTCTGTCCGCCCTCCAGGAGGCAGAATATCCTGATCCTTGTACTATAGTTTGTTACCTTGCCTTGTACACCTGCGGCTCTGCCTGTGCTTCGCACCCTTGCGTGCCTGCCAGCCCTGTGTCTCAGCCATGCCTGCCATGCCCACCTGCCTGCCTGTCGCACCTGTCCAAGAGTCCTGTCCCCAGTGGGATCAGCAGCCACAGCCAGACACTACCCTGGAGTGGCACCTGGTATCTACCTGACCTCACCATCAGAGGCTCCAGCGAAGACCGAGGTGGCTGTCTTAGTCACACCCCTTCCAGGGTAGTCTGGTATGTGGCACAGTGGGGCCACAACCCCCTCACTCGCACCAACCAGCCAAGGCACCAGCGTGACAGTTTGCTCAGGTCATGGTCCCCGCTGAGTCCCATGTCCTTTCGCTCTCGGAGTGAGATGAACTTTTTTGCCAGTATGGGAAATTGAATAAATTTAGTCACAGCAGACTAGCACACTGATGAACGGCAAAATAGGTCACACAAATCACCACTATTAACAGATGGAGCTATTTATCTGAAGTATTGTGGTATGCAGTTCAGTCAAAAAAACGGAGGTGCTTGCATGAACAAACATGAATCATCCAATGTATAATAGAAGGAAAAAAAAATACAGCACTCACCAGTTGAACTGAAAAATTGTGCGTCTTTTATTTCACATAAATTCCATCAACAGGTTTATGGACAAGCAGGACTTAGAGGAATTCTGGGGGAGGGAGGTCACCTGGACCCGTATAAGCGAGTAATCGCGAAACGTCCGTTGTCTGGCACAACTTTTCAGTTCAACTGGTGAGTACTGCATTTCTTTTTCTTCTACCATAAATTGCATAAATTTACCCAGTCTGAAGCCTGATCCTTCACTGCTCCACTAACCACTGTGGTCTCCAATAAACTGTTTGCTTAACTGGAGGATGGCATACCTAAAGTTGAACCCCCTTGGATCTGCCAAGATATGATGGGGATCCTAAGCAGTGTCGTGTCTTTTTGGAGCAGTGCTTACGTTTCTTTCAATGGCATGCTCTCTTTTTCGCCATCGATCGAGTAAAGGTAGGATTGCTAATGTCCTACCTAATATCATGATCCATGCTGGATTATGACAGATAAAAGCACTAGTAACCTTTTTTTTCCCTTAAGTTGGTGGTTTCAGTTCTAGTTTTGCCCCGGTGACCGTTAGGGTCATTGCATTTGACATTTTCTTTGCTTTGCCTTTTGCCCCTGGTTGTCACTGGGATTACAGCAGCTTTTGGCCCCTGATCATTTGACCATTCCCTTTTCCAATATAGGGTCACATGGTCTATGAGCAGGTGTTGGCGATATTGGTCATTTCAACCATCCTTGGTAGAGGAAGGAGTTAGAGAGAGTTCCTTGCAGCATGGTCAGAGTCCTGGTGTGGAAGGACACACTAACCAGGTTAACTTTGCAACTATGTACAGTCTTTATACTGGATTTCTTTTCTTTATTATTTTTACTGTTTCCAGGGCATCAGCTGGATGCTGCAATCCCCTGGCCGGGAGTCAAGTCTTATTCCTCTCACAGCTGTGTCTCTGGTGCCAGACTCTTCAATTGGGGGCGGAGATGCTGGTTGCCTACTCGTCTGCTGCTCCCATGCTTTATCCACAAGTGCCACTTTCCAGTCGGACACCATGGTCATGAGAGAGCTGAGGAGCCGGTGGCTCAGCTCCTCCACCTCAGCGTCAAGAACCTCCGGGTTCGTTGCTGGCAGCTGGTCGTAGTTCCTCTCCCACAGGCCGGGGCAGATTCCTGCTTCCTCCCTGAGCTCCGGGTGACTTCCGCTTGCCATCTTGCCAGTCAGGTTCTCTGATGCACCCTCCGGGGTTTCCTGCTTTCTCCTCCGTGGGTGGCCTCTTTTCTTCCTTCTCCCGCCACTGCACAGGAGGAGGCGGATTTCTCTGGTTGAAGGACATATCCTCCTGACATAGAAGTACTGGTGATGGACGGCCTTGGCTTTCGTGCTGTTTCTCCAGGCTTCGCCCATGACGGTATGCCCCTCTCCTCCTGTCCGCCACATGGTGTTGTAATGGCGGCAATTTTACAGTTCGACAAGTTCACACTTCTGCACAGTCTTTCATGCACACTGAGAGATCTGGTGTTGGATGTAAGTGTGTGAGATCTCCACCCCCTTACCTGGGAGCTGAGTACCACACCTCTGAATGAAGTGCAGTACCCTATGGTGACTGAGACCACAGGAGGGCCACATTTACACACCCTCCATGCACTTAATAACACTCTATATATGTACTGTACACATAGTGACTGGTGACCGGTTCATGTAGCGTTATTCGAATACACTATTTATTAAATTGATGTCTGGACATGACAAGCACTTTTTACAATTTAACTTTTGTGCTCCTCTTGGTATTTGCTCATATAGGTGTTACTCTTTAACCCCTTAACCCCCAAGGGTGGTTTGCACGTTCACGACCGGGCCAATTTTTACAATTCTGACCACTGTCCATTTATGAGGTAATAACTCTGGAACGCTTCCAAAGATCCTGGTGATTCTGACATAGTTTTCTCGTGACATATTGGTCTTCATGCTAGTGGTAAAATTTCATTCATATAACTTGCGTTTATTTGTGAAAAAAATGGAAATTTGGCAAAAATTTTGAAAATTTTGCAATTTTCCAACTTTGAATTTTTATGTCCTTAAATCACAGAGATACGGCTCACAAAAAACATAATAAGTAACATTTCCCACATGTTTACTTTACATCAGCACAATTTTGGAACCCAAATTTTTTTTTTCTTAGGAAGTTATAAGGGTTAAAAGTTGACCAGCGATTTCTCATTTTTGCAACACCATTTTATTTTTACGGACCACATCACATTTGAAGCCACTTTGAGGGTCTATATGATAGAAAATACCCAAAAGTGACACCATTCTAAAAACTGCACCCCTTAAGGTGCTCAAAACCACATTCAAGAAGTTTATTAACCCTTTAGGTGCTTCACAGGAATTTTTTGAATATTTAAAAAAAAATGGACATTTAACTTTTTTCACAAAAACAATACTTCAGGTTCAATTTTTTTTATTTTACCAAGGGTAACAGGAGAAGTTGGACTGCAAAAGTTATTGTGCAGTTTGTCCTGAGTACGCTGATACCTGATATGTGGGGGGAACCACTGTTTCGGCGCATGGCAGAGCTCAGAAGGGAAGGAGCGCCGTTTGACTTTTTCAATGCAAAATTGGCTAGAATTCAGATCGGACGCCATGTCACGTTTGGAGAGCCCCTGATGTACCTAAACAGTGGAAACCCCCCACAAGTGACCCCATTTTGGAAACTAGACCCCCCCAAGGAACTTATCTAGATATGTGGTGAAAACTTTGAACCAACAAGGGCTTCACAGAAGTTTGACGTACAGCGGTACAGTTAAAAAATCATATTTTTTCCACAAAAATGATCTTTTCACCCTCCATTTTTATTTTCCCAAGGGTAACAGGACCCTAAAAGTTATTGGGCAATTTGTCCTGAGTAGGATGATACCCCATATGTGGGTGTAAACGACTATTTGGGCGCATGGCAGAGCTCGGAAGGGAAGCAGCGCCATTTGACTTTTTGGCTGGAATTGAGATGGGACACCATGTCGTGATTGGAAAACCCCTGATGTACCAAAACAGTGGAAACCCCCTACAAATTACACCATTTTGGAAACTAGACCCCCCAAGGAACTTATCTAGATGTGTGGTGAGCACTTTGAACCCCCCAGTGCTTCACAGAAGTTTATAACGCCCGGGCGTGAAAATAAAAAAATTGTATTTTTTCCACAAACATGATCTTTTAGTCACCAACTTTTTTTATTTTCCCAAGGGTACCAGGAGAAATTGGACCCCAAAAGTTGTTGTCCAATTTGTCCTGAGTACGCTGATACCTTATATGTGGGAGAAAACTACTGTATGGGCACACTTCGGGGCTCGGAAGGGAAGTAGTGACGTTTTGGAATGCAGACTTTGATGGAATGGTCTACGGGTGTCATGTGCGTTTGGAGAGCCCCTGATGTACCTAAACTATTGAAACTCCCCACAAGTGACCCCATTTTGGAAACTAGACCCCCACGGAACTTATCTAGATGTGTGGTGAGCACTTTGAATCCCCAAGTGCATCACAGAAGTTTATAACGCCCGGGCGTGAAAATAAAAAAAAACATTTTTTTCCACAAAAATGATATTTTTGCCCCCAATTTTTTATTTTCCTAAGGGTAACAGGGGAAATTGGACCCCAAAAGTTGTTTTGCAATTTATCCTGAGTACGCTGATACCCTATATGTGGGGTAAAATACTGTTTGGGCGCATGGCAGAGCTTGGAAGGGAAGGAGCACCATTTGACTTTTTCAATGCAGAATTGGCTGTAATTGAGATCAGAGGCCATGTTGCATTTGGAGAGCACCTGATGTGCCCAAACAGTGGAAACCCCCCAATTCTAACTCCAACCCTAACCCTCACACAGCCCTAACCCTAATCTCGGCCCTAGCCCTAGCCCTAACCCTAACCCTAATGGGAAAATTGAAATAAATACATTTTTTTTATTTTATTATTTTTCCCTAACTAAGGGGGTGATAACAGGGGGTTTGATTTACTATTTATGGCGGCTTTTATGTTTGACAGCTGTCACACGCTAAAAGACGCTTTTTATTGTAAAAATAGTTTTTGCATCACCACATATTGAGAGCTATAATTTTTCTATATTTTGACCCACTGAGTCATGTGAGGTCTTATTTTTTGCGGGACGAGTTGACGTTTTTATTGGTATCATTTTCGGGCACGTGACATCTTTTGATCGCTTTTTATTCCGATTTTTGGGACGCAGAATGAGCAAAAACCAGCGTTTCATGAATTTCTTTTGGGGGGTGCGTTTACACCGTTCTGCGTGCGGTAAAATTGATAAAGCACTTTTATTTTTTGGGTCAGTACGATTACAGCGATACCTCATTTAGGTCTTTTTTTTTTATGTTTTGGCGCTTTTATGCAATGAAAACAATTTTATATAAAAAATAATAATTTTTGCATCGCTTTATTCTGCGAGCTATAACTTTTTTATTTTTTCACTTATGATGCTGTATTGTGGCTCGTTTTTTGCGGGACAAGATGTCATTTTCAGCAGTACCACGGATATTTATATGCGTCTTTTTGATCGCGCGTTATTGCACTTTTTGTTCGGCAATATGATAATAAATCATTATTTTTTGCTTCGCTTTTTATTTTTATTTTTTAAGGGGTTCGCTAAAGGGGTTAACTAATGGGACAGTTTTATATGGCGGGTCATTGTGGACGCGGCGATACCGAATATGTGTACATTTATTTATTTATTTATTTATTTTTTCCAAAAAATGAATTTATTAGGGAATATTTTTTTTTAATTTATTTAGCGATTTTTTTTTAAAAATTATTTTTACACTTTTTTTTTAACTTTATTACATTGTCCCAGGTGGGACATCACTGTCCTGTGACAGATCAGCGATCTGTCACAGGCACTACACAGGCTTCCGTCTTGCCTGCGCTTTGCAGGCACTGAGGAGGCCAGCTCCCTGCAGGCCCCCGAAGGTCCCCGTCGCCATCTTGGATCCGGGGAACTGCAGAAAAGGAGACCCCCGCAGCAACGCTGTACATTGCGCTGCTGTGGGGGGGCTCAGGGAAGCACGGAGGGAGCCCCCTCCCTGCCGATGCTTCCCTTTATCCCCCGGTACACCGCGATCGTGTTTGATCGCGGTGTGCAAGGGGATGACATGTCGAGGGCGGTCCGTGACCGGCCCTGACACATTGTGCCAGGTGTCAGCTATGATAATCAGCTGACACCCGGCCGCGATCAGCGGCGCTCACCACGTGGGCACCGCTGATCGCTGTGACGTACTATCCGGTCCCTGGGAATTAAGTCCCAGGGCACATGGACGGGATAGTACGTCACATGACAGAAAGGGGTTAATATTTTTATTGTTTGTACAAATCTCCTCTGAATTGCAAAGTGCTGCAGAATATGTTGGCACTATAGAAATTAAAATATTATTAATATTATTAAAAAATGTTAAAAAACTAATATAGCTATTATTATTATAATTCTGTAGACTAAATGTTATAAATAGCTCCACCAAAAAGCTATCAATCAATCTGTGGCATCATATTTAGGTCATGGCCAGCGTCGGACTGGCCCACTGGAGAACCGTAGGATTCTCTGGTGGGCTCTGGCATCCGGTGGGCCCTGGCACCTGCTGGCATACAGGGACAGCAGTTGCCTAGGGCCCCCGCTGCTCCAGGGGCCCCAGCCAGTGGTGTGTCGCTAATAGCGGCACACCACGCAGCTGCTATGGGGGCCAATGCCAGCGGAGCAGCAGCGGGTGACAGGAGGCAGGAGCCCCTGTCACCGCTGCTAAAGAAAAATTAATATTCACTGCTTCCCATGCCCACATGGGCGTGGGAAGCAGTGAATATCATTTCACGGTCTCCACTACCCCAGGTGCCCCGCCCCCCAGTCCAGTAAGCCGCTATGCGGCTGTAAATCAGGGCCGGCGACGCCCTCAATTGTAATGGGAGAGAGAGCGTCAGATGATGCTCTCTCTCCCATCAGTCCCCTCTGCTGACTCACAGACGGTGCGCAATGACGTCACTTCTTCGCGCACCCGCTGTGTGTCTGGAAGATGGGTAGCTCCTGACACTGAAGCCGGCTGCCGGAATCAGCGTGGGAGCAAGGAGGAGAGGTGAGTATTGTGTTTTGTTTTTTTCTGTCTATCTATCTATCTATCTATCTATCTATCTATCTATCTATCTATTGCTGCATTATATTCTATGAGGGAGGCTACCCCAATTCCTGCTACATAATTAAGATTTGTACTACCTTATATTATACCCGGATATTAACGTGTTTTACCGCACAATTGGTGGCCTTGTATTTATCTCTATGTAGCTACATAGTGGGCCCCAAGAACGATTTTCTCTGGTGGGCCCAAGGTGTTCCAGTCCGACGCTGGTCATGGTGCTGACAACTGTTTGGGTTTGAATGCACTGAACATTTAGCTTCTATACTGCAGAAACTCTGGTTCTGATATTGATCAACCACTTGTTTGAAAAGCTTTTAAAATTGCATTCCCCTGAGAAAACAAAAACCTTCTGGGATTGATCCATTAATTTATTTTCCTTTTGTTAAGCTGTTTTTCATCTTCTGTTCTCAGTCTGCATTGGTTTTAGTCATTTTAACCGTTTCCCAGATTTTCATCCTTAATCCCCTGCTGATAGAAATGCCTGCCTTTAGAAATACATTCTGAAACTATTCTGAAATGGCAATCCCCCCGGTGTATACAATAATCTACCGACGAGTACAGTTTTGTAAATAAAGTATTCCTGTACTGTGATAAATCAGGGAAGTATTATGAATATCTTTAAAGCATGGTTCCTAACCCCCCCATACACATCAGACTAATGTTGGCCAAACCCACAAATGTCGACGAGATTGGACGACAGTCTAATGCAGTATTTCCAAAACTCCAGTCCTTGTGGCCCCCAACAGATCATGTTTAAAAGATTTTCTTAGTATTTCACAGGTGAAAGAACCTGTGTCAATTTCTGATGCCTTGATAATAATTCTATCAACTGTGCAATACTAAAGAAACCTGAAAGCATGATTTGTTGGGGGCCCTGAGGACAGGAGATTGGGAAACACTGGTCTAATGTGTATGTGACACTCAACCGATCCTTCTCCCTGCGAGTTGCAGTAGTCTATCGCCCTTCAAACCCCTCCCATCTGTTCCTAGAACACTTTGTCACATGGCTTCCACACTTTCTATCCTTTGACATCACAATTCTCATCATAGTGGACTTTAACATCCCCGTTGATGACTCCCTCTCTCCATCTGCTACTCACCTTTTATTTCTAACCTCCTCTTTCATACTTTCACATCTTACCAACCCTCCTACACATGAAGACTAGGGATGAGCGAGCAGTGAAATACTCGGACTCGCTGTACTCGTTACAAGTAGCTCCTAATACTCGGGTACTCGTAACGAGTAGCGAGTCCAATGTAAGTCTATGGGAAATGCGAGTAATGGGCTGTGTGTGTGTGCGGGGACTGTGCCGGGCTGTGCGGGGACTGTGCCGGGCTGTGCGGGGACTGTGCCGGGCTGTGCGGGGACTGTGCCGGGCTGTGCGGGGACTGTGCCGGGCTGTGCGGGGACTGTGCCGGGCTGTGCGGGGACTGTGCCGGGCTGTGCGGGGACTGTGCCGGGCTGTGCGGGGACTGTTGGGCTGTGCGGGGACTGTTGGGCTGTGCCGGGCTGTGCGGGGACTGTGCTGAGCTGTGCAGGGACTGTGCTGAGCTGTGCGGGGACTGTGCTTAGCGGGGACTGTGCCGGGCTGTGCGGGGACTGTGCCGGGCTGTGCGGGGACTGTGCCGGGCTGTGCGGGGACTGTGCCGGGCTGTGCGGGGACTGTGCCGGGCTGTGCGGGGACTGTGCTGGGCTGTATGGGGGCTGTGCGGGGAATGTGCCGGGCTGTGCGGGGACTGTGCCGGGCTGTGCGGGGACTGTGCCGGGCTGTGCGGGGACTGTGCTGGGCTGTATGGGGGCTGTGCGGGGACTGTGCCGGGCTGTGCTTGAATGTGCGGGGACTGTGCCAGGCTGTGCGGGACTGTGCTGGGCTGTGCGGGCTGTGCCAAATATTCCGAGGCGAGTAGTGAAATTTACTCACCAGGATTCAAGTACCGCGAGTATCGCATTACTCGCTAAATACCGAATCCTAACGAGTATACTCGCTCATCCCTAATGAAGACGGCAATACGCTGGACCTGATCTTCTGCTGGCTCTGCTCAGTGTACGACTTCACTAAAGCCTCTCTCTCACTTTCTGACTGCAACGGTCTTTCATAGGGATGGGCAAACCCGAATTGTAAAGTTCTGGATCCGTACCATGTTCCTGAACACAGGTTTCCATGGGAAACCTGTGTTACAATTCGGTCCAGGACCTGTAAAAGAATAAAATTAATAATAAACATAATTATGCTTACTTGTCCAGTGATGCATCCTCCCGTCCCGCTGTCTCCCGGCAGCATTTGCTTCCGGGGCCGCTCATTGGTGAACCCTGACGTCACCGCAAGAACACTACCAGAAAAAGCAGGACTGCCGAGTGCAGTGAATACCGCCAGAAGTTAATGAGCGGCGCCAGAACCAGATGCTTCCGGGAGACAGCGGGACAAGGGGACGCAATGCTGGACAGGTAAGTATAATTACAATGTTTATTATTTTATTCTTTGTTTTACAGCCTCCCCCTGTCCCATCCCATATCTGTAAAGTCCAAGCTCGGGGTTCAGATGACGCAAGTTCGAGTCATCTCCAGCCCCAAGCTCGAACTTTACAAAAAAACTTAAAAAACTCAGGCGAACCTGCCGATCGCGATCATCAGGGCTGTTTCCCCATCATTAATCTTTGATTCTCTGTCAAGAAATGTCGCACCACTCAAGACACCCCCATTTGCCACACTTTTAGAAATGTACATGCCATTAATGCCTAACAGCTTATGAAGAATTTGCAGTCCTTATTTTTCAGTCTCCATCTCATGTCCTGATTCTGCACTGAAACCTGATAATGAAATATTGCAAAGCGTGTGGTTCTACCATTACTCCACAGCAATATGCCACCGTTCTGGGGTCATATTTGATTTTTCATTCATTCCTTACATCCAATCATTTGCTTACAATTGCTTATACTCAGTTTTAAGGGTGGCCTAAAGACGCATTTCTTTGTACTGACCTATCACCTAAACTTAATTATCTAATTAGTCTGTTTTGCCCTTAAAAAAATTCCAAACCCAAGCAGCATCTGTTCATATCCCCCCATGCATTTAATAGCCCTTGTTGTCTGTTCTTGTACATATACTAGCTGATAACCAGTTCCTGCAGCATTATGTTTATGCCCTATTTATTAGGCATCGTTCATACGTACCGTTTTTTCACGTTTCCGCAGCGGCATTTTCCCGTGCGTTTTTGCCACGAAAGCGCAAAAAATAAGCATCCCATGCATTCCTATGGGATTCCGCAATGCTGTGCTAATGCTGCGGCTTTTACCACGGCGGAATCGCTTCGCGGTAAAAAACGCAGCATGCTCATTAATTTCGCGGAATTGTGGCGATCCCGCCACCATAGGAATGCATTGTTCCGCTTACTTTCCGCATGTGGCTGTGCACACCATGCGAAAAGTAAGCAGAATATTTGCGGATGGTACCCACAGTCCGGAGGAGAGGAGACTGTCCTCCGGGCTGTGGGTACCATATCCCTGTTAAAAAATAGAATTTAAAATAAAAAATATTGTTATTCTCAACTTCCGACGTCCCGTGCAGCCTTCCCGCCTCTCTCCACGCTCCCGGTCCCAGTAAGCCTTTGCGAGCGATGACGTCCGTTCTCACGGGATCGCGAAGTCTTGCGGTCATTCGCGCGACGTCATCGCCAATGACCGTGAGACGTCGCGATCCCTCGAGAACGGACGTCATCGCGGTAAATGTCACAAAGGATTACTGGGAGCGGGAGCGTGGAGAGAGGCGGAAAGGCTGCACGGGATGTCGGAAGGTGAGAATAACAATATTTTTTTATTATTATTATTTTTTACATTCTATCGCATAGGCGGCCTCAATAGTAAAAAGTTGGTCACACTCATCAAACACTATGTTTGACGAGTGTGACCAACCTGTCAATCAGTTCTCCAAGCGATGCTACTGATCGTTTGGAAAACGCTAGCAATTCTGCAAGCTAATTACGCTTGCAAAATGCTAGTTTTTCCGCGGGAAAATCGCGGGAATTTAAAATGCGATTTTCCCGTGGAATGGAATTCCAGAATTCTCGTGGTAATTTCCTCGAGAGTTCCGCTACGTGTGAACCCAGCCTTATACTTATGGCTGGACCATACAATACAAACGCTTTTTACCGTTCGTGTCTCCCCTATTTCCTCATAGATTGTAAGCTTGCGAGCAGGGCCCTCACTTCTCTTGGTATCTGCTGAGTTATGTGTTATTCTGTAATGTTTGCACAAGTCCCCTTTGAAATGTAAAGTGCTGTGCAATATGTTGGCACTATAGCAGAGGCGTAGCTAGGGTTTTGGTTCAGGGGGGCGAAACTTCTGAGTGGGACCCTAACCAGAGAACCTCAGCAAATGACCGCGCTGTTGCCAAAAATAATCTATATAATCTATATATATATATATATATATATATATTCCATTTTTGCGGTGTCAGCATGGCCCCCCCAGTGCGCGCCACAATAATGGAAGAGAGAGCATCACATGACGTCACTTCATTGCGTCCCCGCTGTGTGCTGGTCTGACTGCAGCGCAGCTCCTGACATCAGAGCAGAGCCACCGCCGAAATCAGCGTGGGAGCGAGGAGAAGAGTTGAGTATAGTTTTTTTTAATTTATATAAGTGAGTCCTGTTTGCATGATTATGATACCCCATATGGGGGGGTGGCAGCATGATACCTGTATGAGGGGGCAGCATGATACCCCACAAGAGGGGGGTAGTATGATACCCCATATGAGGAGGGGGCAGCATGATACTCCACATGAGGAGGGGCAGCATGATACCCCATATAAGGGAGGGCAGCATGATACCCTATGAGGGGGGCTGCATTATATTCTGGAGGGGCTACATTATATTCTTTGGGGGGGCTGTATTATAGAGAGAGAAAGAACAGAGAGAAAAAAAACAGAGAGAGAGAAAGAGATGAAAGAAAGAACAGAGAGAGAGAAAGAAAGAAAGAACCGAGAGAAAGAAAGAACAGAGAGATAGAGAAGGGAAGAACAGAGAGAGAGAAATAAATAACAGAGAGAGAGAGAAATAACAGAGAGAGAGAGAAAGAAAGATTCTATAAAGAAACTATAGCAGCCCGGCTTCCATTGTAGTGCCTACCTGAGCCTCCCGATGCAGGACATATCATGACATATCATGATCCGCTCACATGGCCGACATCCCCAAGTCCAAGGTGATCCCCCTGTCCATGCTGTTGGAGGAGACACGGTGATGGATCTAAAGCATTCCCTGAAGTGCCTCCACGGTTCCGTCACAATCTCCTCCCGAAATTACCTAATTTCCGGTCAGCCTCCAGCATGTCACTTCCGGTGGAACGTCATGTGCGAATTTTAAAGAGCTCCTCGGGGCTCTACCGTGTACTCCTGTGTCTGCGGGAAAATGAAGCTCCAGACCGGGGCAGACTCTCTCTCAAAATCGAGACCGTTGGGAGGTATGAATGCTCCCCACCATACACCTTGTACACGCACACCTCATACACACACGGTTCCACTTTCTATGCCTCGTACACACACGGCTCCACTCCGTACAACTCGCGCACACACACTGCTCCATTCAGTACACACATGGCTACACTCTGTAAACCTCGTACACATTCGTCTCTGCTCCGTACACCTCGTACACGCGCAGCTCCACTCCGTACACCTCGTACACACACGGCTCCGCTTCGTACACATGCGACTCCACTCCGCACACCTCGTAAACATGCGGCTCCACCTCTTATACCTCGTAAACACGTGGCTCGATTCTGTACACCTCGTACATGCTCGGCTCCGCTCCTTACACCACGTAAACATGCGGCTCTGCTCCTTACACCTCGTACACGCTCGGCTCTGCTCCGTACACCTCGTACACGCTCGGCTCTGCTCCGTACACCTCGTACACACGCGGCTCTGCTCCGTACACCTCGTACACACGCGGCTCTGCTCCGTACACCTCGTACACACGCGGCTCTGCTCCGTACACCTCGTACACACGCGGCTCTGCTCCGTACACCTCGTACACACGCGGCTCTGCTCCGTACACCTCGTACACACGCGGCTCTGCTCCGTACACCTCGTACACACGCGGCTCTGCTACATGCACCCTGTAAAGCCCTCCTGAACCCCACACATAAACCTGACCTCGACTCCTCTCCTCCTGTGACCTCATCGCAGGTCCTATTGCAGAGAAGAGAACATAGCGACAGAGCAGAGAGATGATCGATTCTCCTTGCTCTGCCGCAGATAGTTACAGCAGCGTAGCCTGGATGGGTCCCCTCTGCCCCCCCGGTAGCTACGCTACTGCACTATAGAAATAAAAATAATTATTATTAATACAGGAGCCCAAGATAATTTATTGTCTGGGGAAGTATTGTTGTCCATTTTTTTTTTTTTGGTCTACATTGTCTTTGGATCTTTACAAACTTAATTTTTCTTCTGTCCTTTTCTGTAGTGTTTCTCTTGACTGCTGCCTGCTCTTCAAAATGTCCTCAAGTGAAGAACAGACTTCTTCCCATGGTGGTCCGTACAAAGATTATGTAATCACGTTTGCTATACTGATTGATATGTATTGACTGGCAATACTACACATGTGTTAAATCATTTAATTTCTTTACAGGTACCTGGCAGTGATGAAGAGCAGGAGCAGACCAGTGAAAAGGATTCTTCCCAGGGTCGTTGGGCTTATATGTTTCAGGAGGAAAGCCTGGGTGTAAGTATTCCTTTCATCAGAGTTGTAATACAATTTTTTTTTTCAGTTTTACCTAAAATTATTTTTTTCTTTTTTTGAAGAGAGAGAAAAAAAAAAAAAATCAAAGTCCAGAGCACAATAAAAGAACCAGGTTTGGGCAGAGAACAACAATAAGTAACACTAAAAAAGTCATATATATCCCTTTGGATGCTAATACCAATTGTAGTGCAAGAAACCAAGATTACCTTGTAAAGCAGTAGGGGTTAACAGCCACAGAGGGGGAGGGCGGGCTCAGTCTCACAGGTGAACGCTGATTCTGTGTTTGGAGATCCAAAAGTCCTTCTGTAAATAATAACACTCCTCAGGTGGGTTGCTGATTAAATGCTTCTTGCTTAAGAACTGCAGTAATCCTGTTAGTGATGCTACCCCGGCCGGTGGCAGCAGTCGCTCTAATGGCAGGCTGGGTGGGAAAACACACTGAACTAGGTGCCTGAACTTCACACTATGCTCGCCAGCACAGGACCTGTGTGAAGTCGGAGACACGTGATGCACTGGGCTGCAGCCTAGAGATTGCAATGAGAGCCAAAAAGCTATCCTACATGTTTCAGAGACTCCTGTCTCCTTCCTCAGGGAAGTATTGCAATGTGGTCTGGACCGGCAGTGAACCTGTGAATGGATGTGCATTGTTTTCAATTTTTTTTTACCCTCCACAGTGAAGATAATCAAAATCCGTTGGTGCTCAATGAAGGACCGCTTCAACAAGGACACAAGAGAGGAGTTTCGGGTTCAAAGTGGTTCAATTACAAGGTTCCACAAATGCAAGTACCACCGGGACCTTGCCTTTCTGAGGCCAGGCTCAGCGAACATAAGTATATAATTTTTTTTTTCTTTTTACTAATGTTTAATTTTTTTCCAAGCACAGAACCAGGAGCAGCACAACACAACCTTGATTTTTGCGTTAATGTTTTTCTCTTTTCCCAGCAGAACCTGGTGCAGCATAACACAACCCGGATCGTCCTCAGTTGAAGCGGCCCCTCATCTACCAGCCACTGAACAGATGCAGTCCTTGTCATCCACCAGCGATGGAGCAACCTTGCAGGCGTCACAGTCTGGGGAACAGGCAGCCAGGCCATCTGGTTTTCCTCCCTCACTGCCCTCTGCCTCTGCTTTTGCTGGGTCTTCTTGTCAGCGGCAGAGGAGCAGGTAGAGGTCAGGCATGCCCGAGTTTCTGCAATTAAGCTCTGTCTTCCAGGATGGGATTAGGTTGATTGCTAACAGAGAGAAGAGTGTGTTCACTAACAAGAGTGTGTTGACTAACAAACGCTTTGACTGCCTGGAAGCCGACCTTGAGAGACCGGCGCAACATTTTTTTTGTAATTGAGTGGAGCGTGTCAGAAAACCTTATGCCTCAACTCCAGCTGAACGTCATGCAGGCTTGCTAGGTTGCTTACAGCCACGCATTACAGCAGCAGTCACAATCCTACAATCCACAGACCGGAGGATATTACCAGCAGCCAATCTGCTTTCCAGCTCCCACAGCACCGAACTATCCGCCACCACCACTGCCTCCAGTTCACCGAGCCGCCTCACTGCCAAGTTCTTCAACCCTGCAGCTGGCAGTATCAAGGATGCTGCCCAGTCCACCACCCGTGCCCAGTCCACCACCCCTGCCCATTCCTGCATCCCTGCCCACTACAGCACCCCTGCAGCCAGCAGTATCCATAATGCGGCCCAGTCCAGCACCATGTCAAATGACTGCTACAGAGCCCAGCACTCCCACTTGACTAAGAAAAGCGAGGTCCAAAAAAAAAAATCTTTGCATCAGGACCAAAACCAGGAGCCAAAAAAATATGCCCACTTTGAACCCACCACCTCCACCCTCACCTACCAATTTGTCACTACCTTCCCTTGGGTCTGTCTGCTCCTTCCAGTTTGTCTATCGATTCCCATGATTCCACTTTGTCATCTATCTCCAATGTCTCCACTGCCATCCCTGATCCAATCCTTCAACTTGTTGCCCCTTCCCCTGTAGACCCTTCCCTGTAACCCCTTCCTCATCAACTACCACCCAATCCTCACAGCTCCACACCCCCAAGGTCCTCCCCATTTCACCCTCACGTAAACCCCGAAGAAAAAAACAAATCATCCCAACCTTAACCATTTTTTTAATGTTGAAAATAAAAGTTGTATTTTGTTAGCACCATATCTTGTCTTTTTTTTATCTTTATGCGCCGCCGCTGACACAAACTCACTTTATTTTTGAGGGAAAGTACACCACAAACACAATTTATTTTTGAGGGAAGGTAGTTTATATTTAACTCCGCAAACATTAGGAGTAAATTTTTACATTACAGGTACATGTTAACATCACAGGTACATTTAAGCATAACAGTTATGTTAATATTTGACATTGCAGGTATGTTTTAAACATAACATATACAAAACATAACAGGTACATTTAACTTGGTGGCCTAAATATTTTCATCTTGCCATGACACATGTCCATTATCTGAAACAAAGTAAGTGGCAAACTTATCCCTCATCTGGGCAACTTCCACTGTGGTTCTCAGAGGGTGAAATTGGTAATCATGCAATGTAACAGGTTCCTCAGGTTGTAAGCTTGGTCTCTCTTTTACCATGATGTAGTTGTGCAGAAAAACACATGCTTTCACAACCTCATTAATAGTGTTAATTTTTAGATTAATGGATGTGCACAAAATGCACCATATCGATACCAGCAATCCAAATGCACACTCCACGGTTCTTCGTGCCCTTGTCAGTCTGTAGTTGAAAATTTTTTCTGTGTGATTTAAGTTCCGACTTGAGTATGGTATAATGAGGTTGGCCCATATTTGGAATACCTCATCACCAACAACAACAAAATTCATTGGTGGTCCATCAGTGTTGGGCGGCAGAAAATTAAAATCATTCCCATAAAGACGTTGGCCCATGTCTGAGTTTTTGAACGTCTGTGAGTCATTGCCTCGTCCAAATGAGCCAATGTCCACGGCAACAAATCTACAATCAGTATCTGCCATAGCCATTAGAGCAATGGAAAAATATTTTTTATAATTAAAGTACTCTGTTCCATTTCCAGCTGGTGTCATAATCCTAATTTGTTTGCTGTCCACAGCCCCCACACAGATAGGAAAATTGCAAATTTCCTGGAAATTGGAATTATTTTTAATCCAGAGATCACTTGTCGGTTGGGGGAGGAATTCTTGCCACAGACTGCCAACTAAAGAACGACAAGTGTCTACAATAATCCCAGAAAGGGTGGATACACCAATCCAGAATTGGAAATGTAACGATGACAATGTCTCTCCTTTAGCCAGGAATTTGCGGAAAAGAAAAATCAGTACACTGCTTAGGGTTAGGAATAGGGTTAGAGATAGGGTAGGGGTAGGGTTATTTGTGACAGGAGTTTCTTTTTCAACACTACATACCTCATGGTGACCAAGAGACATTCCTCATCAGGAATTGCTCGATGGAGCTGTGTGTCCTGCCTGGCGATGGATCCTTGGACACGTTGCAGAAGTCATGGAAGCTCTGTTGCGATTTCCTCGTGTAGTCAAAAAACTTCTCCGGGTTTTGCTGCAGCTCGCTGTACAAAGTGTGGTAGGCTCCACGGCTCTCTCGGATTTCAAGGATGGGGTGCTGCCAATAGTGATGACGACGTCTTCTCAGTCTTTCTCTTCTTCTGTGTTCTTGACAAGCAAAAGCAAAGGCAGCAGTCAACTTCAGTCGTAAATCCAGATCTTCTAGGAAGCTGTCCAGGTCAAGATCCATCTTGCAGCTAGATACAGCACCCAAAGATGAGGATTTCCTCAGGGCAGTGTGTATATTCTAGGTTCATCAAAGTAGCTACCTTTTGCTTTGATTACTGCTTTGCACACTCTTGGCATTCTCTTGATGAGCTTTTGTTTAGTGTTAATTTTATGGTCTTTCCAAGGGGGCATAGCTCACAGGATAATAAGGCAGAGTAGCCTAAGGACTTTCCCCCATAGAATCCTGTGAGCAACGCCCCCTTTGGAAAGGCCATAAAAATTTGCACTTAATAAAAAGGTCCTTTTCTCTGAAACTGTATGGTGGATCGTTAAAAAAAACGTAATACTCAGTGAAGCAGCAGTAATAAAAACAAAACCAAACAAACTACTTTTGACTTGTGACATAGAATGTTACAGTTGGAAGGGACCTCCAGGGTCATCGTGTCCAACCCCCTGCTAAATGCAGGATACACTAAACCATCTCAGACAGATGTCTGTCCAACCTCTGTTTGAAGACTTCCATTGCAGGAGATCCTTCAATGGTTCTCTTTAATGTAAACTTACTGCACACTATCTAAAAAATTACAGTACATCATAATGAACAAAGAAGCTTCATAGAAAACATACCTGGTTACTACAAAATCCTCAAACATACCTTGGTATAATGGGTTCAAGTTCTGCAACAGTCTTTTCTGTTGCGTGTATCGTAGGCATGTGAGGAGACTGCAGGCACGTAGGATGCATTAACGGACTGTACACAGATCAAGGGTGAAAGGGGTATATTATACAGTAGAAACTCCATGCAGGGAGAAAACGGAGGCATAATATTCCCTAATACAGCAAAAGGCTAATGGGAATAACTTAAGGAACAGGGACAAGTAAAGCCGACAATACAATAAACTATAACTTATCACTCAGGCGCCAGTCACGGTTGAACTTCTGTCTGTGACTGGTGCTGACTAGATTGCATCGCAGTGGGGGTCTGTCACAATCCTGAGGTAAAAGATGTAGTATCTTTTGACGTTGGCGGTGTCCTCCCGTGGTTCTGACGATGGCGGCGAATCCTCAGGATCCTGATGCGGGTCTTGGGTCCAGCAGATGAGGTCATGAAGAGGGATACGTCTTTATCCTCAGCGGTGAGTGTCTCAACACTACGTAGATTTGCAGCACTGCCCAAACACAGTTTACAATGGGCAGCCCGGTTCGCTGTATTGAATCAACACACGCCTAAGTCCCGTTCACAGACCTTGTCTCTCACAATCAGTACTGTCAGCGGGGGCAGCTGTGGCAGCGTTGTGGGTTGAGTCAGTGGTCTCAGTGAGGGTAGCGATGTCGGCTAGGACAGCGGTGTCTGAGCGGTCTCCTGTCAAAGTGCTCTGCCATCCCAGGCTCTTGTCATGGTCCAGTCCGGAGTTTATCTTCTGCTGTCTTCACTCCGGACTGGTCATGCGGGGGTTAATCTCCTCAGCCTCGTTCTGGAGCTAGCTGGGCTATTTCAATCCCTCACAGCCTGCTGACCAGTGTTAGTGATAGCTCAAGCTTGCAGTTTAGAGCCGCTGACCCTGGTACCCTGGTGATCCTCCTGCCTTTGACTGATATTCACGTGTATGACCCGGACTGATTTCTGACCCCGTCTCTTGGTATTCGTCTCTGCTGTTACATTCCCTCTCTGGCATCTGACTCCCTGGCTTGTACCCCGACCACGTATTTCGTCTCACGTTTTGGACCCCGTGCTCATGTTCTGACTTTCTGACTCTCGGCTTTGGTATTTTGACTACGTGTATTGCTGCTCCTTCTGGTACGTCTGCTCCTGTTAGTTTCTGACTCGGTTCGTCTGACTATTCTCTCTCGTTACCTGTGGCACCTGTGCTGTTGCTCAGGGTTGCTGCTCTTAGTGTATAACCTCTCTTCCCTCACCAGCTCCCCCTGGTGGAGGTTTCACTACATTATCACTAACCTCACATTTAAATGGGATTTTGCATTTTTTTTTTTCTCTGGCCATGGATCTGCTGCATAACTTGGCAGATCAAGTGTCCAGTTTGACACAGATGGCGCAGGACTTTTCTGTGAATCATTAGACCATTGTCATGTCTCAGACCCACTTACAGAAAGAACTGACTGAGACTATTAAGACCATGCAGGGAAACACCTCTCATATTGTTTGTCCACCAGGTGACTCTGTAGATGTTATTTTGCACTCTCCTGAACCCTCAGTTAAACTTCCTGACACATTTTCTGGCGAAAAAGATAAATTTCACATATTCAAGGAGAGTTGTAAATTATGGTTTTCTCTTAGACCCCGATCGTCTGGGGATGAGACTCAGTGGGTGGGGATTGTTATCTCCTTACTTAGGGAGGGTCCCCAATCCTGGGCTTTTTCATTGCCCCCTACTGCCCCTGAACGGATGTCGGTAGATAGGTTCTTTGAGGCCCTAGGACTTATCTATGATGAACCGGACCGTGTTAGGGTGGCAGAGGACACTATTTTGGGTCTGGGGCAAGGGAAGCACTCAGCCGAATGGTACAGCTCCGAATTGCGTCGATGGTCCACTGAGGTGTCCTGGGACGACTCTGCACTGAGAGGTCTGTTCAGGAAGGGACTGTCGGATTGCTTGAAGGACGCTCTGGCTCTCCATCCACCTCCCAGTTCATTGGAGGAGGCTATGACTCAGGCTATCCGTATGGATCGGAGACTGCGGGAGAGAGGTGTTACTCAGCGAGGGGTTCTGTTTTTCCCTGCTAACCCTGATGTTTTGCTTCCATCTGAACCTATGGAGGTGGGAGCCACCAACCCCCAGGAGAAAGAGAGGAGACGGCGACGCGATGGAAAATTGTGTTTTTACTGCGGAGATCCCGGACATTGGAAAAAAGACTGCCCCTCCTGTCCTCCGACTAACAAGCGGCTGAGTCTGGGTGATAATCGTGGAGGTCACCCAGACTCTCAGGTACCTTTTTCTTCCTTTTCAAGTGTACTGCTAAAGGTGGAACTTGGTGTTGAGAACGGCTTTTTCCATACTTCGGCTTTTGTAGACTGTGGGTCATCTCTGAACCTGATTGACTCTAAGCTGGTGGCTCGCTGTAGATTAGGGACAGTTAGGTTGGAGACTCCCTTAAAATTTGTGGCTATTGATTCTACACCTCTCACTAAGGATGGTCTCCATTTCAGTTCTAAAGAATTTACCCTCAGGGTGGGGGCCCTACACCAGGAGCGCATGTCATGCTTTGTTTTGGATAACCTCCCTGCTGGCCTGGTGTTAGGGTTTCCCTGGTTGCAACGGCATAACCCAGTTATTGACTGGGGGTCCCGGGATATTGTTAAATGGGGACCTGGGTGTTCTGAAAATTGTCTTGCTACTGTGTCTGTCATCCGTCAACCTGGAGGGTATTCCGGAGTACCTAAAGGGTTTTAAGGATGTGTTCTCCGAAAAGGAGGCTGAGGTTCTACCACCACACCGCCCATTCGATTGTGCCGTGGATATTGTTCCCGGTGCCAAATTGCCCAAAGCCCGGCTGTACAATCTCTCCGGCCCTGAGCGGGCTGCTATGAAGGAGTATATCTCTGAGAGCCTCCGTAAAGGGCATATACGGCCATCTGTCTCTCCCGTGGCAGCGGGGTTCTTTTTTGTAAAAAAAAGGATGGTGGTTTACGCCCATGCCTCGATTTTCGAGAACTGAATAAAATAACCATAAGAAACGCCTACCCTCTCCCACTGATACCTGATTTGTACAATCAATTGTCGGGGGCCAGGTGGTTCTCTAAGTTGGACCTCAGGGGAGCATACAATCTCATCCGTATGCGGGAGGGGGATGAATGGAAAACTGCGTTTCTCACCTCTGAGGGTCTGTTTGAAAATTTGGTTATGCCCTTCGGTTTGACTACCGCACCAGCGGTATTCCAGAATTTCATCAACCATGTTTTTTCTGATTTTATTGGACGTTTTGTAGTTGTTTATCTTGACGATATACTTATATATTCTTCTGATAGACAAAGTCATATGGGTCATCTTCATGCGGTTCTCCAGAGGCTCAGGGAGAACTCACTCTTTGCCAAATTGGAGAAGTGTTCATTTTTTACTCAAGAAATGTCCTTTCTAGGGGTCATCCTGTCTGCTGAGGGGTTTCGTATGGACCCTAGGAAGGTACAGGCCATTGTGGATTGGGTGCAACCCAGAGATCTCAAGGGTCTTCAGCGATTTCTGGGCTTCGCAAATTATTACAGAAAATTCATCAAGGGGTTCTCTCAAGTGGTCAAACCCCTCACTGATCTCACCCAAAAGGGAGCGGATCTTAAAAACTGGTCAGCTCCAGCTGTGGCGGCGTTTTCTTTGTTAAAAGAACGTTTCATGACTGCTCCGGTACTGGTGCAACCTGACTTATCTAAACCATCCATCGTAGAAGGCGGATGCCTTGTCTCGCAGCCTAGATCCAGTATCTCCTCCGGAGCCTCCTTCCTCCATTCTTCAGCGCGGGGTGGTGGTGGCCTTGGTGTCCCAGAGATTGGAGCAGGAGATTCGTGAGGCCCAATCTCTTGCTCCCCCATCCATACCTGAAAATAAGCTCTTTGTGCCTGTCCAGTATCGGTTAAGGGTGCTTCGGGAGTTCCACGACTCAGCTCTGAGTGGGCATCCAGGAATCTCGGCCACTCGTAAAGCCATCACTAGGCTGTTCTGGTGGCCCTCGTTGACTTCTGACGTCACTGGTTTTGTGTCCTCCTGTGAAACTTGTGCCCGCGCTAAAGCCTCCCACAACCGGCCGGCCGGGGAATTGGTGCCACTGCCAATTCCGGATAGACCGTGGACTCACCTGTCCATGGATTTTATCACCGATCTCCCACCCTCTAATGGCAAAACCGTGATCTGGGTAGTTGTGGATAGGTTCAGTAAACAAGCACATTTTGTACCCTTAACGGGACTTCCTAATGCTGAGACTCTATCTAAGCTATTCATTGAGCATGTGATTCGGTTGCATGGTGTGCCTGTCAGTGTGGTGTCTGATAGAGGGGTGCAATTCGTGTCAAAATTCTGGAGAGCTTTTTGTAAAAGGCTGGGCATCAGTCTGACCTTTTCATCGCCTACCATCCCGAGACCAATGGTCAGACTGAAAGGACCAATCAGTCTTAAGAGCAGATCCTGCGGTGTCTTGTCACATCCAGACAGGATGATTGGTGCTCTATGATACCTATGGCGGAATTCGCCTTCAATAATCGTGTCAATCAGTCTACTGGTACTTCTCCTTTCTTCTGCAACTATGGGTTTCACCCTCATTTTGGTGAATTCTCCAGACTAGATTCGGAGTGTCCAGGGGCTGATTCAGCCTTTTTGCGGTTGGAAGAGGTTTGGAGGGAAGTTCAGAGAAACATTGGGGAGGCTCAGGGCAAATATAAGTTTTTTGCAGATAAACAACGCTCGGTGGGGCCGACTTATCAGGTGGGGGATAAGGTATGGTTATCCACCAAAAACATAAGGCTAAGAATTCCCTCTGCTAAGTTGGGTCCCAAGTTTATTGGTCCGTATGAGATTTTAGAGGTGATTAATCCTGTGGTCTTTCGCCTGCGGTTGCCTCCGTCATTACGGATTCCTAATGTGTTCCATAAAGCGCTTCTGAAGCCATCGGTGCCTTCCTCTGACGAGTCTCCCTCGCACCCGCCGCCTGTTATGGTAGATGGGCAGACCGAGTACGAGGTGGAACAGGTGGTGGATTCTCGTATGCTCCGTCGTTCACTTCAGTACTTGGTCCATTGGAAAGGATACGGTCCTGAGGATCGGTCATGGGTGCCAGCGCGTTCGGTCCATGCGGATCGGTTGGTCCGGGCCTTTCACGCTCGTCATCCAGGGAAGCCTGGGGGTCCAGTGGCCCCCCATTGAGAGGGGGGTACTGTCATGGTCCAGTCCGGAGTTTATCTTCTGCTGTCTTCACTCCGGACTGGTCATGCAGGGGTTAATCTCCTCAGCCTCGTTCTGGAGCTAGCTGGGCTATTTCAATCCCTCACAGCCTGCTGACCAGTGTTAGTGATAGCTCAAGCTTGCAGTTTAGAGCCGCTGACCCTGGTGATCCTCCTGCCTTTGACTGATATTCACGTGTATGACCCGGACTCTTGGTATTCGTCTCTGCTGTTACGTTCCCTCTCTGGCATCTGACTCCCTGGCTTGTACCCCGACCACGTATTTCGTCTCACGTTTTGGACCCCGTGCTCATGTTCTGACTTTCTGACTCTCGGCTTTGGTATTTTGACTACGTGTATTGCTGCTCCTTCTGGTACGTCTGCTCCTGTTAGTTTCTGACTCGGTTCGTCTGACTATTCTCTCTCGTTACCTGTGGCACCTGTGCTGTTGCTCAGGGTTGCTGCTCTTAGTGTATAACCTCTCTTCCCTCACCAGCTCCCCCTGGTGGAGGTTTCACTACAGCTCTATTCTGCTCTGCCCAGACGCCTCTCAGCTGATTTTACCTCACAGGCGTCCCGTGCGCCTGAAGTTTCCACCCAAACTGTCTGGTCACTCATGCGCTGCATCTCTGTCCGCTTAGCCATGCCCCCTTTTCTCAAACACAGAGTACGGTCTGGAGTCTCAAGCTTTCTCCCCCACAATATAATAATAATTTTTAATAATAATTTTTATTTATATAGCCCCAACATATTCCGCAACACTTTACAATTAAGGTGCAATATAGGTGAGAGCCCCGACGGTTCCGGACCCTTCACAGAGGAGACATGCCTAGTTAGATCCTTCCCCTTACAGGCACATACCCTAAAAGATCATCATCTTAGATCAAATTGTTCCAGTTGTTTCACAGGAAAAGTTAAGAGTTGAAGAGAAAGGCAATTTATCCTTTTGGTGCAGGAAAAAAGCCAGGTGTAGCTGATTTAAAGGTACTATAAATAACAGGCACAAAGTGAACAAGCGCAATAAAGAACTGAGTGGAGAGGTTTCAAAGCTGCATCATATAAAGCACATCAAAGACTTTTATAGCATTTTATACATATGAGCCCAATATACTTTTCCTTCTATTTTACAGAAGCCTGGATAATAAAACAATGTTAGCTTGAGGGAAATAGACATTTTATTGGATTGTTCAGGGGATACTGATCAACTTTTTAAACTTTAACCCCTTCACTACCAAGGGTGGTTTGCACGTTAACTACCGGGCCAATTTTTACAATTCTGACCACTGTCCCTTTATGAGGTCATAACTCTGGAACGCTTCCATGGATCCCGGTGATTCTGTCATTGTTTTCTCGTGACATATTGTACTTCATGTTAGTGGTAAAATTTCATTCATATAACTTGCGTTTATTTGTGAGAAAAACGGAAATTTGGCGAAAATTTTGAAAATTCCGCAATTTTCCAACTTTGAATTTTTATGCCCTTAAATCACAGAGATATGGCACACAAAAAAGTTAATAATAACATTTCCCACATGTTTACTTTACATCAGCACAATTTTGGAACCAAAATTTTTATTTGTTAGTAAGATATAAGGGTTAAAAGTTGACCTCTCATTTTTGCAACACCATTTTATTTTTACGGACCACATCACATTTGAAGCCACTTTGAGGGGTCTATATGATAGAAAATACCCAAAAGTGACACCATTCTAAAAACTGCACCCCTTAAGGTGCTTAAAACCGCATTCAAGGAGTTTATTAACCCTTCAGGTGCGTCACAGGAATTTTTTGAATATTTAAAAAAAATTAACATTTAACTTTTTTTCACAAAAAAAATTAATTCAGGTTCAATTTTTTTATTTTACCAAGTGTAGCAGGAGAAATTGGACTGCAAAAATTATTGTGCAATTTGTCCTGAGCACGCTGATACCTGATATGTGGGGGGGAACCACTGTTTCGGCGCATGGCAGAGCTCAGAAGGGAAGGAGCGCCGTTTGACTTTTTCAATGCAAAATTGGCTGGAATTCTGATCGGACGCCATGTCGCGTTTGGAGAGCCCCTGATGTACCTAAACAGTGGAAACCCCCCACAAGTGACCCCATTTTTGAAACTAGACCCCCTAAGGAACTTATCTAGATATGTGGTGAGAACTTTGAACCCACAGGGGCTTCACAGAAGTTTATAATGTACAGCGGTACAATTAAAAAATCATATTTTTTCCACAAAATGATCTTTTCACCCCAATTTTTATTTTCCCAAGGGTAACAGGACCCTAAAAGTTATTGTGCAATTTGTCCTGAGTACGCTGATACCCCATATGTGGGTGTAAATGACTATTTGAGCACATGGCAGAGCTCGGAAGGCAAGCAGCGCCATTTGACTTTTTTGGCTGGAATTGAGATCGGACACCATGTCGCGTTTGGAAAGCCCCTGATGTACCAAAACAGTGGAAACCCCCCACAATTGACACCATTTTGGAAACTAGACCCCTAAGGAACTTATCTAGATGTGTGGTGAGAACTTTGAACCCCCAAGTGCTTCACAGAAGTTTATAACGCCCGGGCGTGAAAATAAAAAATTTTTTTTTTCCCACAAAAATGATATTTTTACCCCAAAATTTTTATTTTCCTAAGGGCAACAGGAGAAATAGGACCCCAAAAGTTGTTTTGCAAATTGTCCTGAGTAGGCTGATACCCCATATGAGGGGGTAAAACACTGTTTGGGCGCATGGCAGAGCTTGGAAGGGAAGGAGCGCCATTTGACTTTTTCAACGCAGAATTGGCTGGAATTGAGATCAGACGCCATGTTGCATTTGGAGAGCACCTGATGTGTGCAAATAGTGGAAACCCCCAATTCTAACCCTAGCCCTAACCCTAGCCCTAACCCTAGCCCTAACCCTAACCCTAGCCCTAACCCTAACCCTAGCCCTAACCCTAACCCTAACCCTAATGGGAAAATTGAAATAAATACATTTTTCTAATTTTATTATTTTTCCCTAACTAAGGGGGTGATAACGGGGGGTTTGATTTACTATTTATGGCGGTTTTTATATTTGGCAGCTGTCGCACGCTAAAAGACGCTTTTTATTGTAAAAATAGTTTTTACATCACCACATATTGAGAGCTATAATTTTTCCATATTTTGACCCACCGAGTCATGTGTGGTCTTATTTTTTGCGGGACGAGTTGACGCTTTTATTGGTATCATGTTCGGGCATGTGACATTTTTTGATCGCTTTTTATTTTGTTTTTTGGGACGCAGAATTTACAAAAACCAGCGTTTCATGAATTTCTTTTGGGTGGTGCGTTTACGCCGTTCCGGGTGCGGTAAAATTTATAAGGCGGTATTATTCCTCAGGTCAGTACGGTTACAGCGATACCTCATTTAGGTCGTTTTTTTATGTTTTGGCACTTTTATGCAATGAAAACAATTTTATATAAAAAATAATTATTTTTGCATCGCTTTATTGTGCGAGCTATAACTTTTTATTTTTTCGCTGATGATGCTGCATGGTGGCTCGTTTTTTGCGGGACAAGATGACGTTTTCAGCGGTACCATGGATATTTATATGCGTCTTTTTGATCGCGCGTTATTGCACTTTTTGTTCGGCGGTATGATAATAAATCATTATTTTTTGCTTTGTTTTTTATTTTTATTTTTTAAGGGGTTCGCTTAAGGGGTTAACTATTGGGACAGTTTTATAGGGCGGGTCGTTACGGACGCGGCGATACCAAATATATGTACTTTTATTGTTTTTTTTTTTTTATTTCCAAAAAATGAATATATTGGGGAATATTTTTTTTTTTTTTTTTTTTTAATTTATTTAGCGATTTTTTTTTTTTTTTTTTTTTTTTTAATTATTTTTACACTTTTTTTTTTTACTTTATTACAATGTCCCAGGGGGGACATAACTGTCCTGTGACAGATCGCTGATCTGTCACATCACAGATCACTGTGACAGATCAGCGATCTGTCACAGGCACTGCACAGGCTTCCTCATGCCTGCGCTTTGCAGGCACTGAGGAAGCCAGCTTCCTGAAGGCCCCCGGAGGTCCCTGTCACCATATTGGATCCGGGGACCTGCAGGAAAGGAGACCCCCGCAGCAGCGCTGCACATTGCGCTGCCGTGGGGGGCTCAGGGAAGCAAGGAGGGAGCCCCCTCCCTGCCGATGCTTCCCTTTAACCCCCGGTACACCGCGATCGTGTTTGATCGCAGTGTGCAAGGGGTTAACATGTCGAGGGCGGTCCGTGACTGCCCCTGACACATTGTGCCGGGTGTCAGCTATGATAATTAGCTGACACTCGGCCGCGATCAGCGGCGCTCACTACGTGGGCGCCGCTGATCGCGATGACGTAATATTCCGTCCATGGTAATTAGGTCCATGGTCACATGGACGGAATATTACGTCAATTGTAGGTAAGGGGTTAAAATTAAGAATCACAATTTGCTACAGTATTTCTTTGTTTGCTATAATGTTTAAGTTCTTTGTATAATATGATGTTGCTTTTTTTGTAGCATGTTTACATATTATAATCAATGTAGCTGTAAAAGGCCTGCTTTTTTGCAAGAGGATATGCACTTTATTACAGCATACAATATAAAGTTACTTAAAGGGAGTCTGTCACCACATTTTTGGCCTATCAGCTGCCGGCACCGCCAATCAGGGGCTTATCTACAGCATTCTGTAATGCTGTAGATAAGCCCCTGATGTAACCTGAAAGATAAGAAAAAAGAGTTAGATTATGCTCACCCTGGCGTTCAGTCCAGTCCAATGGGTGTTGCGGTCCGGTCCGGCGCCTCCCATCTTCTAGCGATGACATCCTCCTCCTTGCTTCTCCCTCGGCTCTGGCGCAGGCGTACTTTATCTGCCCTGTTGAGGGCAGAGTAAAGTACTGCAGTGCGCAGACGCAGGACCTCTCTGATCTTTCCCGGTGCCTGCGCACTGCAGTACTTTACTCTGCCCTCAACAGGGCAGATAAAGTACACCTGCGCCGGAGCAGAGGGAGAAGCAAGGAGGAGGACATTATCGTATGAAGATGGGAGGCGCCGGACCGGACCGCGACACCCACCGCACCCAACCCCACCCCCCAGTGAGTATAATCTAACTTGTTTTTCTTATCTTTCAGTTTACATCGGGGGCTTATCAACAGCATTAAAGAATGCTGTATATAAGCCCCTGATGGCTGTGCCGGCAGCTGATAGGGCTAAAATGGGGTGACAGATTCCCTTTAAACATTTTTTTTTTTTCTCAGTTGTGTTTTCGGCTTTGTTTTTATGATATTCACCCTCTGGTATGAATGATGTGTTGACTTGTGCAAAATTTATAGAGCCATAACTTTTTTTATTTTTAATGTAAGAACTTGTTTCTTTTTTGCAATGAACTGTAATTTTCCTTGGTGCTACTTTGGTCTATATAGGGTTAACTGATTAATTGGTATACCTTTTTCAGGGATGGGAGAAAAGAAAGGCATTTTTCATATACATCACAAATTACTTTTGTAATACAAGCTATGCCAGTTGCTGCTAAGATACTGTACAAGTTATGTGTACTTTTTGATACTTTGTAAATGATGATTGTGTTTTTTATCAATTTTATATTTTTGAACATTGTATTTAAAGAATCCTTCCCTTGGAATTTTTTTTTCCCTTAACACGTGTATGCATTGTACTGTAAGTGTATTAATATACTTACTTAGGCTGGTTTCACATTTGCGTTTTTTCGTGTGCTGCGTTTTTTTATGGTGTACATCCTTGCTTTCCAGACGCTACATGTTGCATTTTTTGGTCCGCCCAACCGCTTAAAAAAACGCATGCGCACGTTTTGAGCAAAAATTTACCATTATGGTCTATGGGTGCGCATACGTGCGCATTGGCATGCGCATGTATGCTTTTTTTGCGCATGCGTTTTTTTGGTGTCCATTGGTTAGACTAGTTATAAAAATCCCCAACTAAAAAAACTTCATGTCGATATAAAAGGAGGTGTCTGCCAGCACTGTACCACAACTATAGAGACAGCCTGGAGTGCAGAAAGACTGCAAAAGAAGACCCCATTTTCAATTCCAGCTTCAGCGGCCAGAATGTGAGTATTATTACATCTAAAAAATGTATGCCTGTCCTACTAAATTGTATATGTACTAATGCTTTGTATTATTTTTACATGCAGTATGTCTTCAGAATCGGAATATTCACCATCCCGGCAGGAACTGGCGCAAGTAGACTGTGAGGTGATTATTTTCGTGTGTTAGGTAAGTATGTCTGCTGCTTCTCAAAATCTCTAACGTTTGTTGTTTTTTTTTCTCAGACATCGTCATCTTCAGCGGACGCGACTAGTGAGGGCAAATGGCATGAGCAGCCAAGCCAAGTTCCGGTGGTGATACGGAATGTAAGTATCAAATGATTTGTAATGTTCTTTATTTTTTATCTTCTATATTTCCTCTTTTCTGGATCTTTTTTGTAACTTTTTATTCACACAAAATTCGAATATTCTAATGAATGTGTTTTGTCTAAGTTCCACAACGGGATGAAGACATCTACCTGGATAATGAGCACCTTATCCGCCTGGTCCAGGAGCGTGCACCATTGTGGGACAGCCGTGACCGGCTGTACAAGGACAATATGGTGAATAGGCGGCTAAGGAATGAGATGGCCGCAGCGTTGATGGATGGCTGGGACAGCGCCATTGCATCCTCCAAAAAGGCGTTTAGTAAGTATTTCCCTGCTCTGTTATGCCGCAGTGACTGTTGTCCTTGATGGCACTGTTGGGTTTCCTGCTAGATATATTCTAGCAGGAAACCCAACAGTGTCATCTGGCTCAACAGTGACTGCTTTGTGTATTGTATGGCTGTCTTGTGCCGCAGTGACTATTGTCCTTGATGGCACTGTTGGGTTTCGTGCTAGATATATTCTAGCACGAAGCCAAGCAGTGTCATCTGGCTCAACAGTAACTGCATTGGGTATTGTATTGCTGTCTTGTGCCGCAGTGACTATTGTCCTTGATGGCACTGTTGGGTTTTGTGCTAGATATATTCTAGCAGGAAACCCAACAGTGTCATCTGGCTCAACAGTGACTGCTGCGGGTATTGTATTGCTGTCTTGTGCCGCAGTGACTATTGTCCTTGATGGCACTGTTGGGTTTTGTGCTAGATATATTCTAGCAGGAAACCCAACAGTGTCATTTGGCTCAACAGTGACTGCTTTGGGTATTGTATTGCTGTTTTGTGCCGCAGTGACTATTGTCCTTGATGGCACTGTTGGGTTTCGTGCTAGATATATTCTAGCAGGAAACCCAATAGTGTCATCTGGCTCAACAGTGACTGCTTTGGGTATTGTATTGCTGTCTTGTGCCGCAGAGACTATTGTCCTTGATGGCACTGTTGGGTTTCGTGCTAGATATATTCTAGCAGGAAACCCAACAGTGTCATCTGGCTCAACAGTGACTGCTTTGGGTATTGTGTTGCTGTATATTGCCACAGTGAATATTGTCCTTGATGGCACTGTTGGATTTTGTGCTAGATATATTCTAGCAGGAAACTCAACAGTGTCATCTGGCTCAACAGTGACTGCTTTGGGTATTGTATTGCTGTATTGTGCCGCATTGACTCTTGTTCATGATGAGACTGTTGGGTTTAGTGATCGCATATGTCGTGCATCAAACAGAATTGTTAAATGTTGTTTGTTTGTTTTTCCAACAGTAGACAAAGTCCGAACACGTTGGCGCTCGATCAAGGACCGCTTCAACAGTGATGTTCGTGCTGAGGGCCAGGTTCGCAGTGGTTGAGCGTCAAGGACAAAAACAAGATACCGGTACTATCAAGCGTTGCAGTTCCTAAGACCAGTCCTTGCCACCAGATCATAAGTATTATAATTTTTTGGTTTTTATTTTTATTGATCTGTGTTTTTCTAATCTACAGCTGATGCTTATTGTAAAGGCATGATAGTAATGATTTTCCTTTCTTCCTCAGCACCTGGAGCAGCACCCTGCAACCTAGCCCTGGAGCAGTCCTTCATCGGACGTCCTCTGACCCATCCCAGCCATCCGACAGCCAGGAAGCACCTTGCAGGTCAGCCACACAGACAGCTGGTGACCAGGAAGCTGGTCCATCAGGTGTTCCCCTGTCCCAGGTCTCTGCCACTGGTTATTCCTGTCCAGCGGCAGAGGGCCTTGGACAGGAATGTCTTGCCCGAGTTTATGCACTTGAGCGAGGCCTTTAATGCCAGCCTCAAGTTGCTGTCAGACAGAGTGGAAAGCGGTTTTTCACTCAAGGAACGTGGTTTTAACCACATGGAACACCGCTTACTTTCTGTCGAACAGCGCCTTGACCGTCTGGAGGCCGACCTCAACAGACCAGCGCACCATTTTTTTAGTAAGATTGACAAGGGCATGGCGGAACACATTAGTCCTGAGAAACAGCTGAGTGTGCTGCAGGCCTGCAACAATGCTTTCTTGCAGGCTATGCAGCATAATCGGTACGGGCAGCAGTCAGTGGTATCATTTCCAACTGTGCCACCATTGACTCGCTTCACCTCACTACCGACTTGTGCTGCATACCACTGCACAGACACCTCTATTCAAACCCAGGACACCCACCATTACACCACCACAAGTCTGAATGCTGCTGTTCACTTCACCGACACCACCATGGCAAGCACTGCTCCTGTCTGGGGCACCACTGCCACCCCCAAGCATGCATGGAGCACAGCCACAGTAATCAATCCTCAAACGTGGAACTGCCCTGCCGCAAACACTACAACATGTAGTAGCCCTGCCACCACCACTCCGCAAACCTGGACCATCACTGCCACCACCAGTCCTCCTGCAAGGACGAGCACTGCCACCACCACCACAGAGCATCAGCCACAGTAGCAGCAGCAGCCACAGCAGCAGCAGCATGCACAGCACCAGCCACAGCAGCAGATGGGGAACCTTCATTCCTTATTTGCCCAAAGTTCCAGGCGACGCCAACAATCAAGGCGGGCATTGGGCCCAAGTAGGTCCAGGCAGGCCAGTTTAAGGAGACAAACAGTTAGGACCACTGTAGCTGAACCTCTGTCCTCTGCCCCTTCCTCTAGAACACCTTCATCGACTATAAGCTGTTCATCTTCACTGCACACCCCCAACTTGAAACCATCTAACCCCAAACGCAGAAAAAAATAAAGTTTTTTATAAATTTTTGGTTAAAAATAAATTTAAATTTCTGGTTCACCATAACAAAGTTTGATTAATGTTTTTGATGCCGCCTACACACACTGCGCCATACACACAATGTACCTTAAACTTTGCAAGATGTCATAAAAAGTGTTTTGAGGATTGGCTACTTTTACCATCCTCATTTCACTTATTGTGATACTAGGCAAGGGGGATTATTGATATACCTTGTAATTAACAACATACTCTTATTACGTGTGTGTTGAATCCACTGATGGGTAAAATACACATCATATGTTAAATACCAAGGCCTAGTATACTAACTAGAGTTGACCGACTAGGATCTGGTTTCATGAAACACAAACTGGTGAAACTCAGGCAAAAAAAAGTTGAGTTTTGTTCGAAACCCTACCACAATGTTAGTTAAAGGGAAATAAAAGTCAGCATTGAGCGGATTACATTCATCCACTCAATGCAGACTTTTATTCCCCATTGACTTGCATTGGGGTCGGGTTTTGAACGAAACTCTGACTTTTTTTCCACTAGTCGGACTAGTTTCATTTGAAACGAATTTGATTTCATGAAACCCGATCCTACCTAAGTCGCTCAACTCTAATCATAACTATTTATCAATCATGGCCTGGTTAATACACATATCATATTTAACCTGCAGCGTTGCTTACATACCAATATATTTCACGCAGACTAGCGATGCTGCAGTTTAACTCATATGTGTATTTACCTGCCCAGGTGTGAGAACATCATGAATTCACAGGTATACATGGGAAGTTTTTTATTTTATTGGAGTGTAAAAAACATAGTGCACTCGGTACTGGTATCAAAACAGGTTTTTTATTAACATACACACACGAAAACATTTTTACACCATTTCATCTTGCCAGTGCACCCGTCCTACATCAGAGATAAAGTAGGCCGCAAATTTGTCCCTCATTTGGCCAACTTCAACGGATGACCTGAGAGGGTGCTGAGTGAATTTAGGCAATGGGTTAGGAGCAGCATCATCGAGTTCAAAGGTCGGGTGCTCTTTAGCCATCACAAAATTATGTAGAACCACACACGCCTTCACCACCTCATCCACTGTTTCAAGTTTAAGATTAATGGCTGTGCCGAGAATTCGCCATTTGGAGACAAGAATCCCAAAAGCACACTCTACAGTTCTTCTGGCCCTGGTCAGCCTGTAATTAAAGATTTTATTGGTGTGGTCCAAGTCACGGCTGGAGTAGGGTTTCAGTAGGTTTGCGCACATTTGAAAAGCCTCATCCCCAACTATTACAAAGGACAGTGGCGGAGCTTCGGTGTGGGGAAGAGGCCGTGGCATAGGGAAATTAAATTGGTTGCCATACAACCCCCGGCCCATGTCTGAGTTTTTAAAAGCCTGGGAGTCATTACCACAGCCAAATGCTGCAATGTTCACTGCTACAAACATACATCCGGCATCCGCAATGGCCATGAGCACTATTGAAAAGTACTTTTTGTAATTATAGTACTCAGATCCAGTTCTTTTGGGTTTGATGATCCGTATGTGTTTACCATCAACAGCTCCCAAACAGTTAGGGAAATTGCAGACTGTCCAGAATTTGTCAGCAATTTCCATCCACTTTTCAGTGGTGGGCAGGGGTATAAATTCGGGACGTTCCAGAGAGCCCGGCAGGTGTCTGCAACAATTCCAGACAAGGTAGAGATTCCAATACGGTACTGGAAGTGTAGTGACGATAGGGTCTCTCCAGTCGCCAGGAATCTGCGAAACAGAGAAAGAATTAAAATTAATATTTCTGTATATGGTTTTTTAAAACTATAAAATAAAAAATTAGTACATTCACAAATAATTAGCCCAGGTTTTGAATAGTACATGTAAAAAAAAAACCCCATCACCCCACCCCTTGGTTTTTAAATATTACGTACCGTAATGTCACCAGGAGCTGTTCCTCAGGACGAATCGCACGATGGAGCTGTGTGTCCTGTCTCCGGATGGATTCTTGGACACGAGCAAGCAATTCCCTGACGCTTTCTTGGGACATCTGGATATAATCTATAAATTTCTCCGGGTTTGCCTGTAGCTCATTGTAGAGAGTTTGGTACGCCCCACGGCTCTCCCGGAGTTCAACAATCGGATGTATCCACATACGCCGCCGCTGCCGTCTTCGCTGTCTCTCTCTCTTCCTTTGTTTATGGCAAGCAACTGCATATGCCCTAGCCATCACGATGTCAGGCTATGTGCCCACGTTGCGTGTTAAAACGCACACTGAAAACTGGACTCCTTCCCAGAAATCCCGTGTTTTTTTCCATGCAATTTCACCGCGATTTTACCGCGATTATGTTTGCGATTTTGCCGTGACTTTCTCAAGCACTTTCCAAGCGATTTGAAGCATCGCTTGGAAAGTGATTGACAGGTTGGTCACACTCGTCAAACATAGTGTTTGACAAGTGTGAGCAGCTTTTTACTATTGAGGCCGCCTATGCGGCCTCAATAGTAAAAGATAAAATGTTAAAAATGATAAAAAAATAAAAAATCGGGGTATATTTACCTTCCGACGTCCCGCGCTGCCATCCCGGGCCTCAGCGTTCCCAGTAATGCCTTGCGAGACCTGTGATGACGTTGGTCTCGCGTTACTATAGCGATCTCGCGAGACCGCTAGAGTCACGCGAGACTACGTCATCACAGGACCTTGTCGCAAGGCATTACTGGGAACGCTTAGGCCGGGAATGCAGCGCGGGACGTCGGAAGGTAAATATACCCCGATTTTTTATTTTTTATTCTTTTTTTTTTACAGGGGTATGGTACCCAGGGCCTGGAGGACAGTCTCCTCTCCTCCACACCGTGGGTACCAACCGCACATGAGACGCTTAACTTCTCGCATGGTGGGCATAGCCACATGCGGGAAGTAAGCGATTCTCATGCATTCCTATGGGTGCGGAATCGCGGCAATTATTTGCGATTCCGCACAAAAGAATGATCATGCTGCGATTTTTTCCGCGATGCGATTCCGCCGCGGAAAAAAGCGCAGCATTAGCACAGCATGTGCGGAATGCCATAGGAATGCATGAGGTGCGTTCTGTATACGATTTTTAAACGTTTTCGTGCCGAAAATCGCGGCAAAAACACTTAAAAATCGCATCGTGGGCACACAGCCTCAAAATCCAAGTTGAAGTGAAAACTCTTCCAGCGCAGATCCATGTTGACACAAGAAAAATCAAGTAAATGTGAAGAATACTGTAGACAGGGTCTATATATTAACATACCACACCGCAACTGACGTCCCATTGGTCGTGTGTGTTGCAAGATTGTTATCTAGATTTTTTTTGGGTGAGGACAAACAATGTGCAAAAAACCGCAAATGCACTAAAAACGCATACAAACGCTGCGTTTTTTTCCTGCATGCCCATAAAAATGCTTGAAAAAAACGCAGCATTTGTATGCGTTTTTTTCATGCGTTTGTGTGCGCAAAAAACGCACCACAAAAAAACGCAAGTATGAAAGTAGCCTTACCATTGCTCTTCAGTGTCTCCAGCTCACACTCAGCACTGTGCTCTGCGTGGCGTTCACAAAAATCACAGGACACCCTAGCAAAAGTTGTAATTCCTCTCCCACACCAAAAACAAATAACAAAATAAATACATATATATGTATATATTGTAAGGGATTGACTCTCAGGTAAACGCTGATGCAAACAAGGATCCAGTTTGTTGGTTCAAAATAAATGTATGGTTTATTAAATATCTGTAAACCGTCCAGCTTAATAAAACAAAACAGCCTCTTCTGGGCACAACAAGTATAACTAGAGATGAGCGACTTTGCCTTTTTTCGGGTTGAGTCGGGTTTCGCGAAACCCGACTTTCGCAAAAGTCAGGTTGTATGAAATCGGCCGATTATCGTGAAAAGTCAAAGGACGACTGAAACACGAAACCCAATGCAAGTCAATGGGGAAGCAAAGTCGGCAGGGAGTGGAGGACAGTAAACACACCTACAGTGGCCATTTGAATGCCAAAAACATCAATTTTTATTACTGCAGCTTGTCAACCTTAATTTACTTCATAATAACAGTTACGCACTGAAAAATGGGGGTTATTTGGCTAAAGTTGTGGGGGGTAGGGCTGGCTCCAGGTTTTCATGTGCCCTGGGCTAAAGAGCGCCCTTTTAACACATACCACAACTCATGATGCTCCGATACGGCAGAGAAATAGCGGTATAGTACAATGAAAAATACTTCACTTTTTAGATCTCATGACTGATATCGATTTTAAATTCTCCAATAGCTCCAAAAACGGACAGTATATTACTCCATACTGTATTATGGGCACTGCATAGTGCGCTATACAGAGTAATGAGGCCCATATATTTCTCCATACAGAATCATTGGTCCCATATAATGTTCCATACAGTATATGATGAGCTCCACATAATGCTACAGTATATGTTGGTCCCCATGGATGAAGCTCCACTGTCTTATGGGCCCAAATAATGCTCCATATATAATGGGCCCCATTTCTAATGCTCTAGTGTATAATGGGCCCTGTAAATGCTGCTCCAGTGTCTGATGTTCACCTTTGGAATGCTCCAGTGTATGGTGGCCCCATATATCATTCTCCAGAGTATAGTGCTCCCCAAAAATTGGTGTCTCAACATTGAAAACAATTAAATAAGTCTCCTCGCTAGGGAATCCCTGTACTAGTCTGGACTCCTCGTTGTCCCCATCTTCCATCTCACTGCACTTGGCTGTTTAGGCAGAGGGCGTACAGACGTGATGTCATTGCGCTCTCTGATCAGAATATCACTGTCAGGACACGCGGAAGACGTCATGGCGGTGGAGCAGGGAGAGGTAAGTATTTCAACTTTGCAAGTGCTGTGATCCTGAGCAAGCAGGGGGGGTCCACTCGTTGGCGATGGCACTGGCACAGGGCCCCTCATAGTACGGCGGTGTGTGGCGGTGTGTCTGACGGTGGGGTGGGCCCGGGCCCTTCCACCGGCAGAGACACTTTTGCGTACTATGAGGGGCCCTATGCCAGTGCCGTCGGCCATCAATATGCCCCCCACCTGCTCAAGGAACCTGCACTTTCATCTGCACCTTCCTCTTTGTCACCGTGTAAGGTGGTATAGTATGCGGGAAGGGGAACCTGAGTTTCCTCAGGGTCAGATTCTGGCTGTGTAGAGTGTGAGGGGAGTGTAGTGGTCTGGATCAATGTACCAGCAGAATCATCTAGCAGTGGCTGGGCATCAGTGCACTTGTGGTGTCCCCAAGAGTACGGTCACCACAGTGGCATTACCTTCCTCCTAGGGAGTGTGATGTCATGCTTTGGAGCAACGAAGGATCTCTCTAGCAGTTAAACCAACACACAACACATTTCCCACTCCAGGCCAGCTGGGAGACCTCTGAACCTGACTGCTGAGGAGCTGCTCTCTGTGGTCGGGAGGAGGTAAGTTAGGGCACTCTGTGCAGGGAAAGGGAAGTGTGTGGATGTGAGAAGGGGAGCTGGAGGATGAGCAGAGTTAAGGCTCACTCCTAGCTGGAGCGCATGGTCCGGATTCCGGTCTCCGAGTTTGTAGGGACACTGACGTTCCTGCAGCAGAAACCGGAGGAAGTAGCGGCTGTAAATGCTCTGTACCCAACTAAGGCTTGGAGGCCCCAGCATCAACGTGTGGAAGCCAGAAGGAAAAGGCTATGGCTGCCTGCCATACGAGAAAGTTCCAAAAGAGAGTCAACAGGGGGAACTTCATTGAACTCAGCACTGCGAGTACCTCAGATAAGCGCTAGAACGGAGGCCACACTACCTATCTGCAGAGAGAGAATTCGAAATTGGCTTCCAGGCTGACCAACTCCTTCTCCATCTGCACTCTGGGTCCCGGACGGCACTTAACAAGTACAGGTAAAGGAACTGCACGACTGTGTCTGTCATCTTTCTCCTGCGCCTGGCGCACGGCTCTGCTACATCCTGCACTGCACACCATCTACCAACTCTTTCATCTGCCCTGCGACTACGGCCCTACCTGTGCAGGGCTTCTACATCTTAGCTGTACTACAACATCTGTCTCAGAGAAGCGACACTGCAGCGCTGGACAATCTAATCAGAAACCACAGGTGGCGTCACGTATCATTCACCTATAAACGTAATTCACTACTTTACATGGACGCCCAGGGCCACGGAACAGGTCACCACCAGCGTGACACATCCCTGTGAGACACCGGCCCGGTACCGATTAACCCCACTGCCCTGGCTGGCCACCCACACTCCATGTCAAATTCATCTTGGACTTGGGAATTCATGATTTGACTTGATAACCCAGGCATGGTATGATAGAAAGAGCTACATGGACTAATGTGAAGTGTGGCCTGCTGCATCATTCACTTTTGGTGGGGGTGAAGGACAAAAGGAAAGGGGTTCTTCCTGACCAGAAGCCAACACTTGATGACGCAGTGCTTGTATTTTTTGAAACTTCAGAAGAGGAGGGCATATTTGCTGGAGTCTGTTTCGGCAATGTAAGCCAAAACCAGTTCCTCATGCTCCGCCTTTAAAAGCGGTTAACCTACTCCCAGAAAGGTAGCCTTCCAGGCGTTCCAGAGCCACACCATGATGCAGGCTCAACACCTCCTGGTTTAGCTGCTATTGTGCTTTTGCCACTAACAGCAGATGCACCAAAACCATCAGCACCAGCTGGCCCCCCCACGCCCACGTCCGCGGCCTCTTCCACCAAACTTCAAAATTTTGCAGAAAATAGACCCAAAATAACATCAGATATATGGCACTGTATCAGAAGCGTAAAGCTTTATTCAGTCAAAGGATAATTGTCAATCTCCCTATATATTCCATCAGTCACACAGAGACGCTCACAGGCTCAGCATGGATTAGACAAGAATATAAAAATTAGACAAAGTGTACAGTATCATCAGATAGCAGGTATATATAGTATAGTTTAAACATTCTAAATCTCAGTAGATATTTGAGGAGGCACACTCAGACACTCTCAGGCTCAGTATTGGATTACAACACAATCTAAAAAGCCGTAAAACGGTAATGGATCTCAAGAGTACAGCTGTACACAGTGTAGGTGTCATTGTTGTCAATCTCAGTATTTATTTCCACAGTCAGAAAATAACTCTCACTTGGTCACTTTGGATTAGACCAGAATATAACAAGCAGTAAATGGGTAATGTATCACAAGCGTAGAGCTGTATACAGTGTTGGGGTAATTTTTAAATGTACTGTACATCTAAATTGCAGGAGTAACCCATAGACACTCACACGCTCAGGATGGATCACACCACAATATAACAAGAAGATCTGCAAGAAATAATCACACATGTGGGACAATGTTACAGGTGTCAATGATACACTTAGAGTGTTGGTTGGAGGAGGACTTCCTGGCAGAAAGGGTACAGTATCACCAGATACCAGGTATATATAGCATAGTTTAAACATTAACAATGTACGTCTATATATCAGGAGTAGTGTTGAGCCACCCCGCTAGTGTTTTGGTTCGTCGCACAGTAGGCAAGTTCTTCGAATGTTCATCGAACGTTCAACGAACACCGTCGAACTCCATTGAAAACAATGGCAGGCAAACACAAACACATACAAACACATAGAAAACAATTACAAAACACCTTAAAAGGTGTCCCAAAGCAGACAAAATGCTCAGAAGACAAAAATAAGGAAAAGAGGTGGAGGAGTAAAAGGAGGAGGTGGAGGAGACACACATATAGGCTTGTCATGCCCTTATGAAATCAAGAAAGGCTGGAATAAAAATGTAAAATACAAGCAAAAAAAAAAAATTTCTGAAATCGAACACGATCTTATACCGTCGGACTTCCCACCAATAAATTATGTCAACTGCTGATCGGGCGGCATTATTCCCACGAATATCCAAACTGCGTCCTTGAAGGCAAAGTGTTTGGTTTCCAGGGGCAGTATGATTGCAAAGCTGAACCTTAAAGGAATGTCCAAAAGGGCACCAACAGGAGTGGAGCCTGTGGTTTCATTGGACTCCACCCGGGAAACCACAACCATGCCACCTAAAGAAAAGATGCACACATTGAAAGATTTGTTGATTCTGTGTGTGGTGTGGTATGTCCGTTTGTAGTTGTGCTATCGATTTCTCAGCTTTATTCCGTTAACGACCGAGACTCCGGCATGCCCCCGCGGTACGCGTCAAGCTTACTATAGGGATACGCGAGGCTCTGGCACGCGAGATCGAGCAATAACAGGTCTATCATGCCCTTACATGTCCGGGGCTGCATGCGTGCTACACTGAAAGGACCAGCTTTTGTCGCTTACAGGTGCAGATAACCCGCTGAACACCGTTAGTGATGGGGATCTGGGATTCCAATTATTCCCCGCGAACGATGATTTCCCAGTCAGTGCAGGTCAACCGCAATTCCGGAATTAGGCCTAACTGGCATTCCTGAAAAAATGAAAAAATTACGTGTCCAAACCACAGGTGCTGTAGCTTGCTTAACAGCTCGGCCGCCGCTCTCAGGCCCAGTATGGATTCAACAACATTGTAGAAAGGTGATAAAGGGTACAGTTTCACCGGATAACACATATATATGTAGCATGGTTTACACATTAAAAACCTATGTCTGTATATCAGGAGGTAGGCTCAGACTTTCTCAGGCCCAGTATTGATTAGACGTGATTGGACAAAGGTGAGAAAGGGTAACGTATCACCGGATTACAGGTATGTATACCATAGTTTACACATTAAAAAACTATGTCTATAGATCAGGAGCAGGCTCAGACGGTCTCAGGCCCAATATGGATTTGACCAGATTGTACAAAGTTGAAAAAGGGTACATTATCACTGGATAGCAGGTATATATAGCATAGTTTAAACATTTAAAATCTCCGTGTTCTCAGTATGGATTAGACAACAATCTAAAAAGTAGAAAAAAGGAAATGTATTTGAACTGTACACCAGTATACACTTTTGGTGGTATTTTTAAATCTTCATATATATTTCTGTCTCAGTAAGACAGTCCAGCCTCTCCACAATAGGAAATGAGATGCATGCAATTACTGACATAAAGTCTAGTGATTACAGAAATCTAGGAATTACTAGTCACGGGAAAAACTTCTGTCACAATTCTCAGAGGCGATGCTGACCCTCAATTAATTTGTGTGTGGAGACAGCGAAAACATTTCTTTGTGAAGAAAGTGTTGCTGTATCGCAGTACCGTTGATCCCATCACCATTACTCATCTCCATCAAATTTTGATCACAGGGAGAGATGTAAACATGGTGCTCACTGCCTATCATGATCTGTCACGTAACTTTGGAGTGCAAAAGACAGAAGCCACAGGCCATAGGCGATTCTATGGGATTGGCATGAGAGGGCACATTTAAAAATGTGCGCCGGAATGTCACACGTCTGTGAGTAGGAAAACTGTGAAAACTGATGATAAACCACCACTGCATGACATTGTGAGTCGACGTCCATAAGAAATGGAAGCCATTGATCATCTGAAGCTAGAGCCCGGCCAGCGGGACAGGGCATAGCTACGTCTTAACCATCATCTATCAGTTCAACAAATTTGTAGTGGCAGTCCCAGTGAAGGATTTCACAACCCAGACTACACAGCGGAGGAGCAGGGAGAGGTAAACATTGCAAATGCTGTGGGGGGGGGCACACTCATGGGCGACGGTACTGGCACTGGGCCCCTCATAGTACGGCGGTGTGTCTGACGGCGGGTGTGCACCCCCACCATCAGAGACACTTGATTGCACTATGCCAGTGCCCGCACCCAAAAGTCGGCCTACCCACCTGTCCAGGGCAACGGCACTCGCACGGTTGCGTACGCTAGGTGGTGACACCGGCCATGGGGGGGGGCAGCCCAGTTAGGGAGGTTTACAAAATGGCATATGTTGATGTGGGACATTCAGCTGCTACTAAAGGCGAAATTGGTAAAGTCCGAGGAAGAGGAGGACCAAAGCAAGCCATTTTTCTGTCAACCTATGTGTCATCAGGGTAAGGTGGGACAAAATCCTTGGAAACCCATGCATGGTTCATTTTAATGAAGGTTAGATCATCCACATTTTGGGTCGACAGACGGGTCCTTTTTTCTGTCAGGATTGATCCAGCTGCACTGAAGACTCTTTCCGATAGCACACTTGCAGCTGGGCAAGTGAGCTCCTGTAAGGCATATTGTGTCAATTCAGGCCAGGTGTCCAGTTTAGCGGCCCAATAGTCAAATAGGAATGACCTGTGAGGGAGAACATCGATATGGGACGAGAAGTAGTTTGTAACCATAGTTGACAACTGCCATCTCCTGTTACTTTCAATCGATGCAATATTACCAGTCATGTGAGCGGGACTTGAAAAATCAGTCCACAACATGGTCTTGAAACCCCTGTCTCCAACACCACTTCTGATGTGTGCACCACGAACACCTCTTCCAAGCTGCCCCTGGCCCCTACGGCTCGTGTGAGAACCATCATCACTGCTGTGTGCTGGGAATGCCTCAACCAACCGGTTTACCAGAGTTGCTTGTTTGTTAGCCAATATTAGGTCAAGGTTCTCTTGTGGCATTATGTTTAGGAATTTGCCTTTATAGCGTGGATCCAGGATGCTGGCCAACCAGTAGTCGTCATCGTTCATCATTTTGGCAATGCGGGGGTCCCTTTTTAGGATCTGCAAGGCATAATCTGACATGTGGACCAATGTTCCAGGTGTCAATGATGCACTGCGAGTGCTGGGTGGAGGAGCACTTTCAGGCAAATCCACATCCCTCCAGTCACGCACAAATCCTGTACCAGACCTTGCCATGCCAACATTTTCTCTTGCCCCTTGAGAAGCATCCTCCTCCCCTAAATAATCATCCCCATCATCATCCTCCTCCTCCTCTTCCTCTTCTTCCTCCACCTCGTCAAGGAGAGGTCCCGGATCAGACAATGGCTGACTGTCATCAAGGCTTCCCTCCTCCTCTTCCTCCTCATCAACCTCGGCTGCAGACGCCTGCTCCTTAATGTGCATCAAAGTTTGCATGAGCAGATGCATAAGTGGGATGCTCATGCTTATGATGGCATCGTTTGCGCTTACCAGCCGTGTGCATTCCTCAAAACACTGAAGGACTTTACAGAGGTCTTTCAGTTTCGACCACTGCACACCTGTCAACTCCATGTCTGCCCTCAAAGTGCCTGCCCGTGTATCCTCCGACAAATGCATTATGGCCTGCCTCTGTTCACACAGCCGCTCAACCATGTGCAGGGTGGAGTTCAACCTTGTTGCAACGTCGATAATTAGGCCTGTTAACTCCGGATAATTATTGAGGAAGCACTGCACCACCAGGTTCAAGGTGTGAGCCAAGCAAGGTATGTGTCTGAGTTTTGAAAGGGCTATGCCTGCCACAAAATTTCGGCCGTTATCACTAACTACCTTGCTTGCCTCAAGATGTAGACTGCCCAGCCATGACTCAGTTTGTCGCTGAAAGTAGTCGGCCAGTACCTCCGCGGTGTTTCTGTCGCCCAAACACATCATCTTCAACACAGCCTGCTGACGCTTTCCACTATCTGATCGATAGGGGGACACCTCGTGTGCAACACTGGCAGCTGCGGATGGAGTGCTCATGCGAATGCGCTCTGTGGACGAGTTTTCGTTTCTGGAGGAGGAGGAGGAGGGTCGAACGCCTACAGCCAATTGTTTCCTATACCGTGGGCTAGACAGCACTGTCCCACCACCTGTGGACCCTGCATCCACCACATTAACTCAGTGCGCAGTGATGGACACGTAACGGCCTTTCCACTCACTGATTGCTTGAATGCATGGACAATGCGGTCTTTCACATGGAGGTGGAGGGCTGGGATGGCTTTGCGAGAAAAGAAGTGGCGACTGGGTAGGTCATAGCGTGATACTGTGTAGGCCATGAGTTCGCGGAAAGCAGCGCTTTCAACCAAGCAATAGGGCATCATCTCTAACGAGATTAGTTTGGCAATGTGGGCGTTCAAACCCAGTGTACGCAAATGAGAGGATGAGTACTTTCTTGTCCTACTCATAGTCTCTGGTGGGGTGAGATGGACTTGAGAGATGCATATGGTGGAACTAGCGGTGGAAATGGCGGACTCAGAGAGGGTTGATGATGGTGATGGAGTTGGTGTTCTTTCTGATGGCCTAGATTCAGTCTTTCGTTGTTATAACATTGTGATTCCCTGACTGCTTTGGCCTTGCGACGACACCTCAACATTTGCTGCTGGTGGTGTGCTAACCAGTGGGCTTACAGTGGGGGAAAAAATGTAGCGTTGCTGACTACCTTCTTTGGGAGCATTTGCACATGTGGTATGTGAGGTTTGGTAGTCCGTCCACGCATCAAGCACATGGTGGTTAAATGTCTAAGCATGCAACTGGTATTCAAATTTCTTAGATTTTTCCCTCGGCTAAAGGTCTTTGTGCACTTCTTACAGATAACCTTTGCCTGATCATTAGGATTTGATTCTGCACTCTTCCTACTATGGAAGACATTTTGAGGCCTTGCACGCTGTGCTATTTTGACCGTCTGGCCAAGCTGTCCTGCAACTCTTTTGGTTTTTGTAACCCATTTTTGGACTGCTCCGGGCCTGCCAGATAACAACTGTTGCGATGTCGATGACTGCTGCGGATGCTCCTCCTCCTCTTCTGAGCTATTGGCAGTGGCACCCTCTTCCCCCAATGGATGCCAATCTGGGTCAACAACTGGGTCATCCATCACCTCCTCTTCAATGTCATGTGCACCTTCCTCTGTGTCACCGTGTCTGGTTGTATAGTATGCGGGAAGGGGCACCTGAGTTTCATCAGGGTCAGTCTCTGGCTCAGTACACTGCGAGGACAATGTAGTGCTCTGAGTGAATGTACCAGCAGATAAATCTAGCAGTGGCTGTGCATCAGTGCACTCCATGTCAGATTCATCTTGGCCTGAGTAATTCACGATTTGACTTGATAACCCAGGCATGGTATGTGAAAACAGCTCCATGGAGTAATCTGTAGTGTGGCCTACCGCATCCTTCAATTTTGGTAGGGGTGAAGGACACAAGGAAAGGTGTGGTTCATGACCATGAGCCTCCAATGACGACTCAGTGCTTTTATTTTTTAAAACTTCAGAAGAGGAGGCGATAGAGCTGGAGTCTGAATTAGCAATGTAAGCCAAAACTTGTTCCTGAAGCTCCGGCTTTAAAAGCGGTTTACCTACTCCCAGAAAAGGGAGCCTTCGAGGCCTTGTGGAGCCAGACGATGACACAGGCTCAACACCTCCTGCATTTGGTGCTATTTTGCTTTTGCCACTACCAGCAGATCCACCACCAACACCATCTTTACCAACTGGCAAACCCCCGTCCACTTCCACGGACTCTTCCACCACACTTCCTCATTTTTGGGGAAAATGTACCCAAAATTCCACCAACTATATGGTACTGTAAAACAAGGTACAAGGTGTATATAGTAGTGGGGAGAATTTGAGTCTCCTTACACACTTCTGGATACTGAAGCATTCACTCAGGCCCAGTGTATATTACACCGCAATGTAACAGGCTGATTTTCGATGGTGTAAAAAATGTGTATAGAGGACTGGGGGAATTTGAATCTCCTTACACACTTCTGGATACTGAAGGATTCTCTCAGGCCCTGTGTATGTTACACCTCAATGTAACAGGCTGATTTTGGATGGTGTAAAAAAAATGTGTATAGAGGACTGGGGAGAATTTGAATCTCCTTACACACTTCTGGATACTGAAGTATTCTCTCAGGCCCAGTGTATGTTACACCTCAATGTAACAGGTTGATTTTGGATGGTGTAAAAAATGTCTATAGAGGACTGGGGAGTATTGAAATCTCTCTACAGACTTGAGGACACTGAAGGATTCTCTCAGGCCCAGTGTATATTACACCGCAATGTAACAGGCTGATTTCGGATGGTGTAAAAAATGTCTATAGAGGACTGGGGAGAAATTTGAATCTCTACAGACTTGAGGACACTGAAGGATTCTCTCAGGCCCTGTGTATTTTACATCTCAAAGTAACAGGCTGATTCTGGATGGTGTAAAAAGGTGTATAGAGGCCTGGGGAGAAATGGAATCTCTCTACAGACTTCAGGACACAGTTGTATTCTGTCAGGCCCTGTGTATTTTACACCTCAAAGTAACAGGCTGATTCTGGATGGTGTAAAAAAAGGTGTATAGAGGACTGGGGAGAAATGGAATCTCTCTACAGACTTCAGGACACAGTTGGAGTCTGTCAGGCCCTGGGTATATTACACCTCAAATTAACAGGCTGATTCTGGATGGTGTAAAAGAGGTGTATAGAGGACTGGGGAGAAATGGAATCTCTCTACAGACTTCAGGACACAGTTGGATTCTGTCAGGCCCTGTGTATATTACACCGCAATGTAACAGGCAGAAATTGCCTAGTGTATGACAAACTACAAGGTGTATATAGAATTGGGCAGAACTGGAATCTCCCCAGAGTGTAGGTTTGTAAGAACGGACAAACTCCTCGGCTTTTTCTTACAGAGTCACACCCAGATAGCTTCAATTTGGCCGTGATACCAGCCGGTACATGGTACTGTGTGAGGAGCATACACGTACACCGCTGTACGGTGTGTGTATGTAAAATTGTCAAGCTCCGTGTTTTTGTATACGGACTGACACACGCTGTCTCGCTCTAGTTTTGAATGTAATCAAACAGCAGATATACGAAACTGTTTGAAAAATGGACAAAACTCTAAGGTGTAGGTCTGTAAAAACGGACAAACTCCTCGGCTTTTCCTTACAGAGTCACACACAGATTGTCAAGCTCCGTGTTTTTGTATGCGGACTGACACACGCTGCCTCTCTCTAGTTTTGAATGTAATCAAACAGCAGATATATGAAACTGTTTGAAAAACGGACAAAACTCTAAGGTGTAGGTCTGTAAGAACGGACAAGCTCCTCGGCTTTTCCTTACAGAGTCACACACAGATTGTCAAGCTCCGTATTTTTGTATATGGACTGACACATGCTGTCTCTCTTTAGTTTTGAATGCAATCAAACAGCAGATATACCAAACTGTATGAAAAACGGGCAAAACTTTAAGGTGTAGATCTGTATGAACGGACAAACTCCTCGGCTTTTCCTTACAGAGTTACATACAGATTGTCAAGCTCCGTGTTTTTGTATACGGACTGACACACGCTGTCTCTCTCTAGTTTTGAATGTAATCAAACAGCAGATATACGAAACTGTTTGAAAAACGGACAAAACTCTAAGGTGTAGGTCTGTAAGAACGGACAAACTCCTCAGCTTTTCCTTACAGAGTCACACACAGACAGCTTCAATTTGGCCGTGATAACAGCCATTACATGGTACTGTGTGAGGAGCGTACAAGTGCATTGCTGTACGGTGTGTGTATGTAAAATTGTCAAGCTCCGTGTTTTTGCATACGGACTGACACACACTCTCTCTAGTTTTGAATTTAATCAAACAGCAAATATACGAAACTGTTTGAAAAACAGACAAAATTCTAAGGTGTAGGTCTGTAAGAACGGACAAACTCCTCGGCTTTTCCTTACAGAGTCACACACAGCTTCAATTTGGCCGTGATAACAGCTGGTACACGGTACTGTGTGAGGAGCGTACACCGCTGTACGGTGTGTGAAAAAATGAACGCTCAGTACCTCACCAGGACAAAACAATAAAATTTGGATTGCTTTTAAAAAAGCAGCTTGAGCACCAGTGTGCATACAGCAATGCAGGTAGCCTTAAAAGGCAGCCTAATCACCACCAGCGCTGCTGCACAAAAGCAAAAATCTTTACCTTTCACTGCACATTAACTACAGTGAAAAGCGCTGTCAATAGAAGCATTTTTTTTTTCTTTTGGCCTTCCTAACGCTCTCCCTACAGAATCAGCAGCAGCAGCAGCTCTCCATATTGTGAGATCAGCAAAAGTAAAATGGCGGTCGGCGGGCACGCCCTTTTATAGCCCCTGTGATGCCACAAAAAAGCAAGCCAATCACTTGCATGCCCTCTCAAAGATGGTGGTGACCGCTGCCTATGTCATCACGTTGCCCACAGTGTCCGTTCTTCCTGATTGACTGAAAAAGGGCGCTAAAGCATCTTTTGAAATGCGACTTTGGCGCGATGGTCGCCGACCTCGTGGCCGACCTCACGCTAAGGTCGGGTTTCGTTTCATGAAACCCGACTTTGGCGAAAGTCGGCGACTTTTGAATTTTTTCGACCCGTTTCGCTCAACTCTAGGTATAACAAAAGCAAAATGAAATATAGTCCATATACTGTATAATGCAGGCTCACTCGTTTAAACATCTAGCCTTCACTCAGCCTCTAGCAGAGACTGAGCCAGACCAGCAAGGTCTTTTCACCTTGCACACACCACACTAATGATACAGCTGGATTTCCTTATATCTGCCATATCACGCTCTAGGGTGGGGTTAAATGAGCAACCAGTCCCACCCATCTCTTTGACTGCTCGTAAACCTGACCTTGAACACACTCTATTAATTCTATTTTTTTTAACTGCGCATGCGCCAACACTGTGTGTCTGTATGGTGTGTGCGGGCCTGTGCGGGGCTCTGTGTGGGGGCCTGTACGGGGCTGTGTGGGCATCTGTGCGGGGGTCTGTGCAGGGCTGTGCATGGGTATGCGGGGCTGTGCAGGGGTCTGTGCGAGGTTATGCGGGGCTGTGCGAGGGTCTGTGGGGTTATGCGGGGGGTCTGTGCGGGGGTATGCGGGTCTGTGCGTGCGGGGGTCTGTGCGGGGCTGTGCCGGGGTCTGTGAGAAGATATGCGGGGCTTTGCGGGGGTCTGTGTGGGGGTATGCAGTGGTGTACGGGGGTATGCGGGGCTGTGCGGAAGTCTAAGCAGGGATGTGCGGGTGGTCTGTGCGGGGCAGTGCGGGGGCCTGTGGGGCTATGCGGAGGCCTGCGTGTGTGTTTGTGTGTGTGTGTGTTTGCAGGCATCGTCCGATGGGACTACAAGTCCCATCGGGCTATGCCTGCTACAGTGACAGTGATTAACACACTAGCCAATATATCTATGGATATATCTATAGATATATCTATCTTTTGATACATATCATAGATAGATAGATACAGTAGATAGATAGATAGATAGATAGATAGATAGATATGGGATAGATAAAACACATTGATATAGCTTTACATATATCTATGGATATATTCATAGATATCCATAGATATATCCATAGATATATCTATAGATAGAATACATAGATATATCTATAGATATATCCACAGATATATCATCTATCTATAGATCTGTATATCTATCTACCTATCTGTCAGTCTGTCAGTGGGCATTTTCAAAAATGCATCCGTCAAGAAAAGGAAGAAACGGATCAAAAAACTAATGCGACAGATCCATTTTTTTTACAGATCCGGCTAGTGGATTTGGTGAAAAAACAGATCCTTTGCATCAGTTTTTCACAATCTGCGACGGATCCGTTGATCCGTCGATCCGACAGATTGTGACTGATGCCAAAAAAATGATATGTGAAAGCAGCCTAAGCTGGTGGTTGACCCTGCTCTGACACGCGGGGTGCTTTAGCATGCGCGCCTGAGGACGCCCGATGCAGATGCGAAGTTCAAGCGGGAGTTCCCACCCTACACTACCTGTCTAGATGAACACTCGTATTGCTATTAGCGGCACACGTGCACACAGGGTGGTAAACTAGCCACCAACACACCAAACACACATGGTACTAATGCACAGGCGTGCGCCATTGAGAGCTTTTTATACCTTGCTCAAGTCCAGACAGACAGGACCTTGCCTGTGGACCAATCTGAAGCTACCAGAGCACCTGACATACGAGCACCAATGGGAAGGCATCATATAATGGACATGCTCAACAGGGTGAAATCTGGACTTAGGCTCCAGAGCACAGCGCTGCACGTGTAAACTAGTAGTCACAATAGGCTTAGCTGGAGGTACAGCAGTAGTTACACATGCAGCATGAGCCTGGGCAAGGCACTGGGACTAAAGTCTGTGCTGAGCAGTCATCCCAGCGGCCAAGCCTGAATGGGAGACCACAGCACCAGACAAGGCTTGAGATCCATCCTGGCCCCTAACATGACCCCCCTCCCCAGTGATGTTTGCCACATTCAGAAGCCAGCGTAAACTGGGAGGCATGGAAGTGTTTTTGCAGATCGGCTGAAGTTCTAGATGGTACATGGACTTTTAGACACAGGCTCTCTCAGAAGCTACACCATTTTTGTTGCTCTCCGTTGCCCAATCAATCTGGGGGGAGTGAAGATGCAGCCAGGGTAACCCCAGAATTACCTCATCCATACCCTCAGAGATAAATAGAAAGGAGATTATCTCCTGATGATTCGGAGACATGGTGGGGGTAAGGGGTACAGTCCCATGGAAAATTAGGGTTGGCAAAACGGACCAGTTAGCTACCCGAAAAGACATTGGCTGAGGTAGCATAACTAATGGGATAGCGTGTCATCAGGCGAAGGTAGCGGACATGAAATTGCCCTCAGCCCCAGAGTCCACGCAAGCCTGCGCTGTAAGAGTGGCAAATCCAAATGTCAGAGAGACCCCAAAAGCCAACTTGGGTGACACCTCAACAGGAACTTGTGAACCTCTCCCCAAGGCCACTTGAGACTGTGACTCTTTATGATGCTTGGTAGATTTACTGGCAAAGTGACCGCATTACCCGCAGGCAAAACAAGTCGGCTACGGACGTACAGAGGGGCAGATTGGCTGCAATCGAGAGACGTTCATGGGCTCTATAGGACCATCAATCTGAGTTGGAGGACACATGGAACTGGCGAAATTCGGTGCCAACTGAACCCGGGGTTTAGTATGGGCTTGCTCCAAACCACGCTCAACATGCCGCAGATCGATGCGGGTGACCACTGATATTATTTCCTCCAGGATTTTTGGAATCTCCCTAGTGGTCAAAGCATCCCTGCCATGATCTGCTAATCCCCTCCAGAATATTGGTATTAGGACCTTATCAGACCATTCCAGCTCAGTAACCAGGGTACAAAACTTAATGGCAAACTGGCTAACCAAGGGCGAATCCTGAGCTAAAGCCAGGAGTTGGAGTGCGGTATCATGAGTTACTTGTAGCCCCAAATAAAGCTCTTTCAGGACACCCAGAAAACGAGAGGCGCTAAAGATCAGGTGATCATCTTGTTCCCATTATAGAGTAGCACACTCCAACACCCTGCCTGACAAAAGGGAAATAATAAATCCCACCTTGGTACACTCTGTTGAAAATCGTGAAGCCAGCAACTCCAGGTGGATTGAGCACTGATTCACAAACCCCCTGCAAGCCTTGCTGCCCCCAGAAAATTTTTCAGGCAGCGAGCACCAATGGGAAGGCACCATATCATGGACAAGCTCAGCAGGGTGAAATCTGGACTTAGGCTCCAGGGCACAGCGCTGCACGTGTAAACTAGAAGTCACCATAGGCTTAGCTGGAGGGCCAGCTGTAACTACACATGCAGCATAAGCCTGGGCAAGGCGCTGGGACTGAAGTCTGTGCTGAGCAGTCATCCCAGCGGCTAACAACAATCCAATCGTATATTAGACCTCATATCATAGGAATATATAACATGGATCCCTTCAAAGATCAAACCATAATACCAAAAGAGAACACAAAAGGACAAGAATCCAAAAAATACAAAATTTATTTCAGTAGTACAAAGTCACACCATAATAAAATATGTATATAACAAAGCACATGTAAGGAGGTAAATACCTCACCTGAATATGTAGAAAAGCTATGTGATAAACAGATCGAATTGCATAGGGTCACAACCATAGGCTAAACCAGCAAAGATGCATGTGAATCCTTATATTACATCCCAGGGAAAAATGTAGAAAAAACATAATTTACACTGGCAAGAAAAATATTATCATTCACCAAATGTTAGAGACCTCGTATATCAAGGAAGATCTTATCACCCCCATAGGATGTAAAATGACCAAATAATAAGGCAAAGATCAAATAATCCATATACCTGTAGTCATGCTGTTGCCTAGGTTGTGAACCCGTGACGCACCCCGACGCGCGTTTCACCGCCTCTGCAGTTTCATCAGGAGGTCAGCGGCTAAGCCTGAATGGGAAACCACAGCACCAGACAAGGCTTGAGATCTGCACCAGACAAGGTTTGAGATCCATCCTGTGCAGTGGGAGAATCCCGGCGCCTAAAGCAATGTCACACAAAATAATTAAATGAAAATAAGTCAAAATCTATGAAAATTCAAGTCCGCCCATTTGGTCACAAAGTTTGTTTCTTCGTTCAAAAAATGATATTTTTATCTCTGTTAAGTATAGCATAAGGAAGGGGGAAGTGAATGACATCTTCTACATAAACAATAACTAATTAAACAATAAACGATGACTATTTAATTGTTCATGTTACACTACTCAACATAAACAATGTTGTTGCTTTTACTTCCAACAGATGGCGCTGTTCAAAAAACCCATGTTTTAACCTGCCACAGGTGTGCCATCTATATCATAGGTATATAAAAACACGCTTGTATTTGAATGCAATGTTGTGTCAAAATTTCAAAGCAATTGGTGAAGAACTTTTGGAGATTTAAGATTTTGAACAAACAGACATTTACATTTATATAAAGGAGCAATCAGAGAGGTAGGAGGAGACCTAGGAGAGAGCAGTATCCTTGATGTCAATAAGAGGAGCATAGTGAGGAGTGTTGGTGATCCACAGTGTTGAATGCTGCCAAGTGATCCAGGAGAATAAGCATGGAGTAGAGCCACTAGATATAGCTGTTAGTAGATCACTAGAGACTTTAGTATGGGTAGTTTCAGTTGAGTGTAATGAGTGGAAACCAGATTGCAAAAGGTCAAGAAGAACATTATCTGAGAGATAGTGGAGCAGATGGGAATGGACCAAACATTCCAGGAGTTTAGGCATGAAAGGAAGATTAAAAACAGTTCTGGCCAACGGATAATTTTTTAAGTAATGGCTGTATGCTAGCATGTTTAAATGGGGAGGGAAAGATACTAGATGAGAGCGAGATTATCTATTATATTTAGTTGAGTGGTGACAGGCAGAGAAAGGGACTGGAGTAAATGTGAGGGAATAGGTTCACTGGTGCAGGTAGTAGGGCGAGAAATGCAAAGAGCCTGTTAACTTCTTCTACTGTGACTGGTTCAATGACAGAAAGTGAGCTAGATACAGAGTGGGAGGAGAATGCATGATATTAGGTGATTGGGAGAAAATCAATAATTGAGGATACTGGGGGATCACTTGAAAAGTACATTTTGTTGAAAGGAGGTGACCAACACCTCTACCTGGTAGGTTGTCAGGTCTGGAGGTATGTGAAAAGTGTAGGCCACTGTTATGAATGAGTCACCGAGGAGGAAAAAACAAAAAGCAAGCTAAGCCCAGAAAACCGGAGAGGTTGGTAACTAGCGGATTGCAGACTCCTGATCCTATCCACAACAACTAGCAGTAGCCGTGGAGCGTGCCTACGGTGGACCTAGATGCCTCGCCACGGCCGTAGAACTAAATAAGCCAAAAGAAAGAAAGGGAAAATCTAAACAGCCCCAGAGCAGACCCCAAAGCAATAGACAGCCCCCAACATGTATTGTCGGTGAAACAAGATGAAGACACAGACACAGGTAGAAACATAGGCTGAGCAAACGATGGGGCCCTCGCTAACTAGAAAGGACAGGAAAGAAAAGCTGCTGTCTGCAAGCATGCAAAAAACCCTGCCAAAAAGAATGTCCAACACGTCTGATAGAAAAAAGCCCTGAAGTCGCTAGACTTCAAATCACTATATCAGCACTCAGGTACATTCTGAAGACAGAGCAAAAGAGATCAACTGATCAGAGACAAAATGGGGATTCAGCCCAGTCCCAGCCAGGGCTGGCTGAACACAAAAACTAAGTAAACCAGACAAAAACTCATATGAACAATAGTAAAGAAAACTTAGCTTTAGGAAGGCAAGAACCAAACTGGAAACCTGGAGCCACAGTCAGGAAAAATCACCAGCAAGAAACTAGGGAGTCGGCTGCCTTAAATCCAATCAGAAACTCCTGATGTCCAATCGCAGTCCTCTTCCTCAGGTGGCCGATCTCTGACATTTAGATCAGCTTCATTACCTCCCTTCACCAACAGAGGGAGTCCAGATAGAGAACTCACTACTCTTCTGTCAGCACAGCCAGCTCCATAACCCTCACCAGAAGCCAGAGGCAAACCCGAAAATGAGCTCACAACAGTACCCCCCCTTGAGGAGGGGTCACCGAACCCTCATCCACGCCACCGGGCCGATCAGGATGGGCCCGATGAAAAGCACGAACCAATCTATAGGCATGAATATCAGAGGCAGAGACCCAAGAATTGTCCTCCTGGCCATAACACTTCCACTTGACCAAATACTGGAGTCTCCGTCTAGCCAGATGAGAATCCAGTATTTTCTCTACCTCATATTCCACATTACCTTCAACCAATACAGGGTCAGGAGGTGCAGCCATAGGAACTACTGGCTCAACATATCTCTTCAACAGCGACTTATGAAACACGTTATGGATCTTAAACGTAACAGGAAGAGCCAATCGAAAAGAAACCGGATTAAGAATCTCCAAAATCTTGTAAGGTCCAATAAATCTTGGCTTGAACTTTGGAGAAGCCACCTTCATAGAGATATTCTTTGATGACAACCAAACCATATCACCCACTTTAAACCGGGGACCAATGGTCCGCTGGGCCTTTTCCTGGGAGAGACACCTTATCCACTACTTGGTCCCAAATCTGCTGCATTTTCTCTACCACAGTGTTAACTCCTGGGCAGGCTGAAGATTCCACTTGCCCTGAAGAAAATCGAGGATGAAACCCAAAGTTACAGAAAAAGGGCGACATCAAGGTGGCAGAACTAGCTCTATTATTTAAAGTGAATTCGGCCAAGGGCAAAAATGAAACCCAATCATCCTGATCAGCAGATATAAAACATCTCAAATAGGACTCCAAAGTCTGGTTTGTTCTCTTCGTCTGCCCATTGGTCTGAGGGTGAAACGCAGAGGAGAAGGACAACTGAATTCCCAGCTTGGAACAAAAGGCTTTCCAGAATCTGGAAACAAACTGAACTCCTCTGTCCGATACAATGTTCTCAGGAATCCCATGCAACCGAACCACCTGTTGTAAAAACAAGGGTACCAACTCTGAGGAAGATGGCAACTTTGGGAGTGGTACAAGATGGACCATCTTAGAGAATCTATCACAAATCACCCAGATAACAGTCATTCTCTGAGAGACAGGAAGATCAGAAATAAAATCCATTGAAATATGGGTCCATGGCCTCTTAGGCACCGGCAAGGGCATCAACAACCCATTAGAGCGAGAACAGGGTTTAGACCGGGAACAAGTCCCACAGGACTGCACAAAATTCCTGACATCACGAGATAAGGTAGGCCACCAAAAAGACCGACTCACCAAATCTCTGGTACCAAAAATACCTGGATGTCTAGCCAATGCGGAACAATGAACTTCAGACATCACTCTCTTCCTCCACTGGTCAGGAACATACAATTTTCCCATAGGACAACGCTCAGGTTTGTCCTCCTGGAATTCTTCCAGAGCATGTCTCAAATCGGGCGAGATGGCAGAAAGAACTACCCCCTCACCTAGGATGGTAGTAGGCTTGGTCACAATAGGAGAATCAGCAAAGAAACTCCTAGAAAGGGCGTCTGCCTTAACATTCTTAGTGCCTGGAAGAAAGGGGACCACAAAATCAAAACGCGTAAAAAACAAGGCCCACCTAGCCTGTCTAGGAATCAAGCGTTTGGCCGACTCAAGGTAAATCAAATTCTTGTGGTCAGTGAGGACCACAACTTGATGTCTAGCTCCCTCCAACCAATGTCTCCACTCCTCAAATGCCCATTTCATGGCTAACAATTCCCGATTCCCCACATCATAGTTGCGTTCAGATGGGGAGAAATTTCGGGAAAAGAAGGCACAGGGATTCATTTTAGACGTCACCGTATCTTTTTGGGACAAAACAGCTCCCGCACCAATCTCTGAAGTGTCTACCTCCACCTGAAAAGGAAGTGAGACATCAGGTTGCCGCAAAATCGGAGCAGAAGTGAACCTCCGCTTCAGCTCCTGAATGGCCGAAACAGCCTCTGAAGACCAATTCAGCACATCAGCACCCTTCTTAGTTAAATCAGTCAGTGGTTTAGCAATACCAGAAAAATTAGCTATAAATTTACGATAAAAATTAGCAAAACCCAAAAACTTCTGGAGAGCCTTCAAAGAAGTGGGTTGAACCCAATCATAAATGGCCTGTACCTTGGCCGGGTCCATTTCAATAGTTGACGGAGACAAAATAAATCCCAAAAATGAAATCCTCTGCACACCAAAAAGGCACTTCAATCCCTTAACATAAAAGGAATTCTCCCTCAAAATCCGGAACACAGTCCGAACATGTTCCACATGAGAATCCCAATCCCTGGAAAAGATCAAAATACCATCCAGATAGATGATCAAAAACTTATCCACAAAGTCCCGGAAAATATCATTCATGAAGGATTGGAAGACAGAAGGGGCATTAGTGAGCCCAAAAGGCATCACCAGGTACTCAAAATGTCCCTCCGGAGTATTAAACGCCGTCTTCCATTCATCCCCATGCTTGATGCAAATAAGATTATACGCTCCCCTGAGGTCAAGCTTAGTAAACCAGCAAGCACCTTTAACTCGGGAGAATAAATCAGAAATCAGGGGTAACGGATACTGAAATTTAACCGTAATTTTGTTGAGGGAACGATAGTCAATACAAGGCCTTAATGAACCATCCTTCTTGGCCGCGAAAAAAAACCCAGCACCTAAGGCGAAGAGGATGGTCTAATATGACCCTTCTCCAACGACTCCTTAATTTAAGATCGCATACCCTCGTGTTCGGGTACAGATAAATTGAAAAGTCGACCCTTGGGAAATTTACACCCAGGTCTCAACTCAATTGCACAGTCATAACTCCTATGAGGAGGCAAAGACGCAGACTTGCTCTCACTAAATACATCATAAAAATCAGTCAAATAGCCAGGAACATCATGCGACTGAGGAGAGGTGGAGGAAACAGGAGTGTCACCAAGAGCACACCGACAACCCCAACTCACCACAGACACAGATTTCCAATCCAAAACCGGATTATGGATTTGCAACCAGGGAAAACCCAGAACAATGGTATCATGTAAATTATGCAACACCAAAAATCTGCAATTTTCTTGGTAGTCTGGGGCGACCCGCATTATCACCTGGGTCCAAAACTGAGGTTTATTCTTCGCCAAAGGAGTAGCATCAATACCCCTCAAAGGAATAGGCGTCCGCAGAGGTGTCATAGGAAATCCACAACGTTTAGCAAAATCCAAGTCCATCAGATTCAAGGCCGCTCCTGAATCCACAAAAGCCTTCGCGGAAAATGTGGATAAGGAGCAGATCAGAGTAATTGCCAAAAGAAACTTAGGTTGTACACCACCCACAGCAAATGTGTGTGCAAATCATTTCTCTCATTTAGGGCAGACAGAAATAACATGAGAGGCATCTCCACAGAAAAAACACAGCTTATTACGCCTTCTAAACTCCTGACGTTGCGCCCTAGACAAAACTCCATCACATTGCATAGGTTCAGACATTTGTTCAAAATGTGGCAGCGCCTCCCGTCTAGTCTTGCATTCACGTAAACGCCGATCAACTTGAATGGCTAATGACATAGAATCGTCAAGACCAGAGGGAACAGGAAATCCCATCATAGTATCTTTTAAAGTCTCAGACAAATCCTTCCAAAAGAGAGCTGCCAATGCACTATCATTCCATGTAGTAAGGACCGCCCGCTTTCGGAATTTCTGACAGTATAACTCTGCAGGATCCTGACCCTGGTTCAATGCCTATAGGGCTCTCTTAGCTTGATCAATAGCATTAGGTTCATCATATAACAACCCCAAGGCTTGAAAAAATGCATCCACATTAGTCAAAACAGGATCTTCAGGCGTCAAAGAAAATGCCCAATCCTGGGGATCGCCGCGCAGCAAGGAGATGACAATTTTAACCTGCTGCGCAGAGCTCCCCGATGAGTTAGGCTTCAAGGCAAGAAATAATTTACAGTTATTCTTAAAATTCAAAAACTTAGACCGATCCCCAGAAAACACATCAGGAGCAGGGATCCTTGGTTCAACAGCATGTGAATGAGTGAGATAGGCAGAAATTCCCCGCACTTCAGCAGCGAGCTGCTCCACACGATCAGACAATTGCTTAATCTCCATCAAGGAGAAAAAGAAAAAAAAAAAAGAATCCTCCTACGGCCCAGAGAAAAAGAGGAGAAAATATACATATAAGAAAAAAATTCTGACACTTTTTTTTTTTTTTTTTTTTTTTACAATTCTCTCCTGCTTTTGAGTACTCTAGAATCTGCGGTATGGCTGGTGATTCTGTTATGAATGAGTCGCCGAGGAGGAAAAAACAAAAAGCAAGCTAAGCCCAGAAAACCGGAGAGGTTGGTAACTATCGGATTGCAGACCCCTGATCCTATCCACAACAACTAGCAGTAGCCGTGGAGCATGCCTACGGTGGTCCTAGACGCCTCGTCACGGCCGGAGAACTAAATAAGCCTAAAGAAAGAAAGGGAAAATCTAAACTGCCCCAGAGCAGACCCCAAAGCAATAGACAGCCCCCAACATGTATTGTATAGAAAGGACAGGAAAGAAAAGCTGCTGTCTGCAATCACGCAAAAAACCCTGCCAAAAACAAATGCCCAACACGTCTGATAGAAAAAGGCCCTGAAGTCACTAGACGTCAAATCACTATATCAGCACTCAGGTATATTCTGAAGACAGAGCAAAAGAGATCAACTGATCAGAGACAAAATGGGGATTCAGCCCAGTCCCAGCCAGGGCTTGCTGAACACAAAAACGAAGTAAACCAGACAAAAACTCATATGAACAATAGCAAAGAAAACTTAGCTTTAGGAAGGCAGGAACCAAACTGGAAACCTGGAGCCACAGTCAGGAAAAATCACCAGCAAGAAACTAGGGAGTCGTCTGCCTTAAATCCAATCAGAAACTCCTGATGTCCAATCGCAGTCCTCTTCCTCAGGCGGCCGGTCTCTGACATTTAGATCAGCTTCATTACCTCCCTTCACCAACAGAGGGAGTCCAGATAGAGAACTCACTACTCCTCTGTCAGCACAGCCAGCTCCATAACCCTCACCAGAAGCCAGAGGCAAACCCGAAAATGAGCTCACAACAGGCCACCATACAAGAGAGCTGCAGCGGCGGTGGTGTTCCACTGCTGGATCCAGGTTTCAGTAAGAGCCAGCAGCTTAAGGGAATTTGAAAGGAAGCATTCATGGATGTAGGAGACTCTGTTACACGCTGACCGTGAATTCCAGAGGGCACAGTAAAAGAGAAAGAAGGAATTTAAAGGGAATCTGTAACCGGAAGTTGGCGGCCTATGTAAATGGCCTGTGTCCGGTCCGATGGGCGGTGTTTCTTCTTTTTTTTCTCCACCCCATCCGTGGAACCCGTCTGTGACCTTTTCCAGGATTCTAGTAGTTCTACTCCATAATTCGTGCATGCGCAAAGCAATCTTGCTTCTCGCACATGCAGTATGCTTTGCCCAACTGCGGGCAAAACCGAAAATCATTACTGCGCATGCGCTGGTACACTATGTCCCAGAACACAGCGAAATACTTCCTTTAAAGATTCCCTTTAAAAAAAATGTAATGATGTTTGCAGAGTTTCTGAGTGTAGCAGAAGGTTAGGAGATATATCTCCTGTTACTTAGAGAAGAAGAATAGAGAGGTTGAACAGATGGTTAAGTGATTTGTGAGAGCGTCTCTTGTGTTGTACGGTGGGAGTGAATGGATCTGTGCAGTTTAAAATTTTGAAAAGAGCATGAGAGTTGTACATAGGAAAGAAGAGGAGAGGGGCTGATCTGGAGGGAGTGCGCAGAGAGTGTGAAAGGATGGTAGATTTGATTGGAGAAGCTAGAACATACTGTGATACAAATACATGGAGGAGAATGTGACTAGACTTGTCCAGTATCCTGCTCAGATAGAAAACTGCATTCCCAAGTGAGGTATTTTACAGATCTGCTCACATGCGCCTCCAGCAGCAACCATTGGATGGACAGAAGTGCTGGTCAGGTTGTAAGGAAAGCTGCATTAACAAGAAAAATGTGACCAGTACTTAATTTGATATATTGTGCACACAGACTAGGGTGTTATTGGAGCACTAAAGGGGAATTACAAATTTCTACTGTACATTTGGGTCACCCTCCCAGGGCTGTGGGGTACTCGGTAGCGGGTCGGTGTCGGCGGGATGTATCACAGCAGCGGTGACCCGGTCCATGGCCCTGGGCGCCCAATTAATGGGGGAAATTGAATGGTAGAATGTAGTGAATGGAATAGTTTGTGACGCCACCTGTGGTGTTCGGCAAGTGAGATGTTAGGCCGACGCTGCATTCAGATCCTCTGGGGCTGGTGGTGTGTTGCAGTCAAGATGGTGAAGCTCCCCACAGGTGGAGCTGTAGCCCCAGGGCAGTGTAGATGTAGGGGAAGAGGAGAGGCACAAGCAGTGTAGAAGCTGGTACCCAGATGTAGCGGTGCTGGGTGCGCTGGCGCAAGAATGAATGGAGGACACCAGGGCTTGTAGTTCCAAAGCTTTACTCACAGTCTGTAGTACACACAGGTGCCTGCCTCCGTGCCATGTCCTCCGGGTCAGGGACTCAGTCAACCTCCAGGCTAGATGGAATGCTCCCTTCCAACGCTCCGCCAACATATGCCTTTCTGAACGTCTCCTCTATAGTGCCTTTAAGTGTGAAATACTCCTAGTACTGAGTTACACTGGAGTGCCTCATGACAGATGTTCCCAAGAACTCTACTTGTACGGCAGACAGCTGTAACCTGCTTCGGGGACTCTCTACTCCTGAGTCCCGGCTCTCTATCCAAGTTGCTGTTGTGCCCCCAAGTCTTAGATGGGAGTAGTGCATTTATAGCCCACTACTCCACCGGTGTCTGCTGCAGAACCATTAGTGTCCATACAACCTCGGGGACCGGGTCCCAGTCTGGCGCTTAGAACTTCTAGGCAGGGTTCTTCCTCTAACCCACATCCTCTGTGTTCTCTTTTACTCCTACGTTCCATACTTGTCTTTCTTTCTTATGGAAGATTGGAAGATCAGGTTTCAGTTCAATGTCTTTCTCCTTCTTTCCTTTCCCGTGCCAGCAGACCCAGGTCACTGAGGTCTGCTGCAGCACCTCCTTCCTCCATCTCTCTCTCAGGGATTTTCTTTCCTCACTCTTCTCTGAGTGGCTTCCTCTCTCCGACTGACCTCCTGACTGACTGACTGAAATTCTAAACATTCCTGCTCTTTTATATATTCTCAACTCCACCCGCCTCCCAGCACGTTTCATGTTCCAAGCAGGGAGCCACCAAAGGTGCTCTGCTACACTCCAAGCAGGGAGCCGCATTGTGGCTTTGCTGAACTACTCTGTTGTGTGGGGTGAGAGTGTTGGAGCGTGGCCAGGAGCCTCCAACTTACCTGGATGGTGGGGCACCACACCTCATGAGGAGGTGCAGTACCTCTGTGGCGACTGAGCCTCAGGGGCGCCACACATTTATGAGATATCAACAGGGTCCCACCAATGTGACGTGCATCTATTCCAACAACAGTGCCAATGCGTGTTGCTTTCAATAGAGGTGGTTAGAATTTCCATTCATTTGGGAATTCTTAGCATTTCTGCATTCAAGAGTCAGATGTAGTTCTCTTTGGTGGGACCTGCATCTACTATACATTTATGGTACAATCATGTGCATATTCCACAAATTTAAAATATTTGAATACCTTTTAAATTTAGAAACGTTAATAATCAATAAAAAAAACAATTAAAAAAACATGATTTTGACAAATAAACAGCAAAAATATATTGGTCCGTATTTAAAGAATGAGCCTATTTCAAGCTTACAAAGATGTATGCAGCATTTTTTTTATTTGTTAAAACTCCCTCTTTCATTTTTCTTTTTCTATAAAAAGCTGAGTTCACTTAGGGCAGAAATTACCTGACAGGTCCATTATTAAAAGTTTTACATTAAATTATGTTTAATATTAAATTCACCTTACTTACTACCCATTAGTTATTTGCAGTTCTCACTATTGTATTTGATTCCATTATGACACTAAAAACACCTTTCTAGTTTTAACTTTTTGTCTAATAACACTGTGTAAATCACCAAACAATAAAGGTTTCACTGCCTGGATTAATAAGACTATCAGAAAAGAAAACTCCCATGAACTTCATTTGAGTTTTATCAAAAGCTGACAGCTATAATTTTAAAGTTCAATTTTCATACAGAAGACTGAAGAACTGTTTATTTCAACTATACCTGTTCATATAAGATAAAAAAGCAATCATATAACACAATCAATTCCAGAAATATATTATATAACTGGAAGGAGCTCAATTCTGAAACCTGCTTTATCTCATTGACCTCCCCAAGTGCTCATTCCATAGCTGGTTTGTGAAGAAGATAATCAAAAAGTGTTGATATCTTTTCTTGGACTCTTTTGACCAATCTTAATTACATTTTGAAAGATATTTCAAGGTATACCGATTTTAGACATTCTCTTTCTGGCAAAAGTCTATGCAAATTATTTATGCAAATTTCCTCTTCAGAGGAAGAGGACTAGAACTGTATAGTGCCACCTGTTGGAAGCACTTATCCTAAAAGTCACTATTGACCCTTTAACAAGCCTTGCAATATGACTTAGCATAAAAGCCAAATCAGAATCTCAATTTGCAGACATGGTGTTTTCAGGGTCTTGCCCCTCATCAGTTCACAGTCTGAGATCTGACTTGGCTAAAGGCCCCGTCACACATAGCAATCTCGCTAGCGAGATCGCTGCTGAGTCACAACTTTTTGACACAACTGCGATCTCACCAGCGAGATCGCTGTGTGTGACAGCGATCAGCGACCGGCCCACCTGCAGGTATCGCCGATCGCTGCAAGAAACCTCTGGACATTTTTTTCATTGCTGATCTCCCACTGGCCAGCACGCATCGCTGCGTGTGACAGGCGGGAGACCAGCGATCAGCTGTAAAATAATAAAAAAATAAAAAATATTGTTATTCTCACCTTCCAGCGTCCCGCGCAATCTTCCCGCCTCTCTCCACGCTCCCGGTCCCAGTAATCCTTTGCAAGAATGACCGCGAGACTTCGCAATCCCGCGAGAATGGACGTCATCGCGGTAATTCTCGCAAAGGATTACTGGGACCGGAGCGTGGAGAGAGGCGGGAATGCTGCGCGGGACGTCGGAAGGTGAGAATAACAATATTTTTTATTTTAATTCTATTTTTGACATGAATATGGCATCAGCGCTAACGAACACAGTGATGCCAGTGGGCTCGGCATCGCTGTGCTAATTGCTGGTGAAGCTGTCTGTTTGACAGCTCACCAGCGATCACATAGCGACTTACCAGCGATCCTGACACGTTGATATCGTTGTCGGGATCGCTGATAAGTTGCTATGTGTGACTCCAGCTTAAGTAAGATGCTCTGGACTGAGGACTAAGATGTAACATTTATCCTTGTAGAGCAGAACATAACGCCATTGGCATGCCAATGTAAAGAGGGAGGCCTATTCACCATGCAATGCTGCTCTGGGAAATTAAATTAAATATGCAAATTGCCTCTTCAGAGAGGAAGAGGAATAGAACTCTATAGTGTCACCTGTTGGAAGCACTCAACCTAAAAGTCACTATGGACTCTTTAAAGAGCCTGGCAATATGACTTAGGATAAAAGCCAAATCAGAATCTCAATTTGCAGTCATGGTGTTTTGGGGTATTGCCCCTTGTCAGTGCACAGTCTGAGATCTGATTTGGCAAGGCGAGATGCTCTCGACTGAGGCTTAATCGGTAACTATCTCCTTGTAAAAAGTGATATATTGGCCCTGGCATGCCAATGTAAGGAGGCTTATTTGCAGTGCAATGCTCCTCTGTTAAATTAAATATGCAAATTGCTTTTTCAGGGAGGATGAGGACTAGAACTCTATAGCACCACTTGTTGGAAGTAGCAATTTAACAAGTTACTTTTGACCCTTTTATGAGTCTTGTAATAATAATGTAAATTTTAATGTAAATTATTGTCAAACTCCTTATCATAAACCTTCTGTAACACCAGCGTCTCTATAGCTCTCCGCCGCAGCCCTGCACCTCCCTCTCCTCCATCTGTAGTCCATGCCATGTCTCTGGCATCTCTGCTCTTTGCCTCCCTCCCCCAGCAGAGATGCCGACATAATCACCGTCGCGGTCCCGCGCCCTGTACTCGTCCTCCCGCTGCTGCCTGGGGTCTGCGCTCTGCTCACAGATCCCTGGGCACATTGCTTAGGTCACGCGCGCGCGTAGCCCCGGCTTCTTAAAGAGACATCATCCTAAAGTGTTCCAAGTCAATGGCTGAGGAGCACTTATTATTCAAGGCACCTCCACCAAGTGATAGGTGCCTGTACAGCATTGTAAGTTTGCTCCTAACACTCTTGTTAGTTCTCAGGTCTCAGTGCTCATATTCTTGTAAACCAGTCTGTTTATCAGCCGTGCCTGACAGCCTGTCTATCCGCCGTGCCAGTCAGTCCATCTATCAGCTATGCTCGCTTGCCAGTCTATTAGCTGTGCTCCCCTGCCTTTCCATCAACTGGTCCAGCCTGAACTTTTCAATGCCTATCTTTAATTCACAAGGTCCATGTTGCACCTGCCTGTTCCCATCTTTACATCAGTCAGTCTCGTCTGCACCTGTGTTTCCCGTGTTCTCACAGTGCCTGTCTGCATCTACTGGACCTTCTTTCGGGTCGTCTCAGCTACCAGTTCCTAGGAGGTCAGCTGCAATCTACCCAAGGTCAGTCCTGGAGTAGCAGTACCATCTTTGTCTATGCTCAGTATCATATGCTGCTGTGTATCTGAGGTCGGATTGGGTGAGGTTCCTAGTTACGCCCCTCCAGGCTTTCTTTGGGCCCCAGCCAGTGGTTCCACCACCCAGCCTGTTACATCTTCAACTAATTAAATAATAAATCAAATGACGTGACCAATAGAGATGAGCGACTTTGCCTTTTTAGGGTCGAATCGGGTTTCATGAAACCCGACTTTCTCAAAAGTCGAGTCGAACGAAATCGGCCGACTATCGGGAAAAGTCGGAGGTCCGACTGAAACACGAAACCCAATGCAAGTCAATGGGGAAGCAAAGTCAACAGGGAGTGGAGGGGGACAGTAAACACACCTACTGTGCCCATTTCAATGCCAACAACATCAATTCATATTACTTAAGCTTGTCAACCTTAACTTACTTTAGAATAATAGTTATGCATTGAAAACTGGTGGTTATTTGGCTAAAGTTGTGGGGGGAGTAGGGCTGGCTCCAGGTTTTCGTGTGCCCCGGGCAAAAGAGGGTCAGTGGTCCCCTTTAACACATACCACAATTCATGATGCTCCGATACGGCAGAGAAATATTGGTATAGTACAATGAAAAATACTTCACTTCTTACATGACATGACTGATATCTATTTTAAATTCTACAATAGCTCAAAAAACAGACGGTATATTACTCCATACAGTATTATGGCTGCCACATAGTGTGCCATACAGAATAATGAGCCCCATATATTTCTCCATACAGAATAATTGGTCCCATATAATGTTCCATACAGTATATGATGAGCTCCACACAATGCTACAGTATATGTTGGTCCCCATGGATGATGCTCCAGTGTCTTATGGGCCCAAATAATGCTCCATATATAATGGGCCCCATTTCTAATGCTCCAGTGTATAATGGGCCCTGTAAATGCTGCTCCAGTGTCTGATGTCCCCCATTTGGAATGCTCCAGTATATGATGGGCCTCATGGATTATGCTCCAGTGTATGATGGGCCCAAATAATGCTCCATATATAATCTGCCCCATTTAGAATGCTCCAGTATATGATGGGCCCCATGGATGATGCTCCAGTGTTTTATGGGCCCAAATAATGCTCCATATATAATCTGCCCCATTTAGAATGCTCCAATATATGATGGGCCCCATGGATGATGCTTCAGTGTCTTATGGGCCCAAATAATGCTCCATATATAATGGGCCTCATTTCTAATGCTCCAGTGTACAATGGGCCCCATAGATGCTGCTCCAGTGTCTGATGTCCACCATTTGGTATACTCCAGTATATGATGGGCCCCATATATCATTCTCCAGTGTATAGTGCTCCCCAAAAATTGCTCCCAACCTTTAAAAAAATTAAATACATCTCCTCATTGGGCACTGCTCTACTCTGGACTCCTCAGCGTCTCCATCTTCCAGCTCTCTGCACTTGGACTGTTTAGGCAGACGGCATACAGACATGATGTCATCACGCTCTCTGACCTGAATGTCACTGTCAGGAAATGCAGAAGACGTCATGGCGGTGGAACAGGGAGAGGTAAGTATTGCAAGTGCTGTGGCCCTGAGCAAGCAGGGGGGGCCCACTCGTGGGCGACGGCACTTGCACAGGGCCCCTCATAGTACGCCAGTATGTCTGACGGTGAGTGGGCCCTCCCACCGGCAGAGACACTTTTGCATACTATGAGGGGCCCTGTGCCAGTGCCATCACCCACAAGTATGCCCCCCCACCTGCTCAAGGAACCGGCACTTTCATCTGCATCTTCCTTCCTCTGTGTCACTGTGTAAGGTGGTATAGTATGCGGGAAGGGGCACCGGAGTTTCATCAGGGTCAGATTCTGGCTCTGTAGAGTGGGAGGGGAATGTAGTGCTGTGGGTCAATGTACCAGCAGAATCATCTAGCAGTGGCTGTGCATCAGTGCACTCCATCTCTGATTCATGTTGGACTAGGGAATTCAGGATTTGACTTGATAACCCAGGCATGGTATGTGAAAAGAGCTCCATGGAGTAATCTGAAGTGTGGGATTCCGCATCCTTCACTTTTGGTGGGGGTGAACGACACAAGGAAAGGGGTTGTTTCTGACCAGAAGCCTGCACTGATGACTCAGTGCTTGCATTTTTTGAAACTTCAGAAGAGGAGGCGATAGAGCTGGAGACTGTTTTGGCAATGTAAGCCAAAACCAGATCCTGATGCACTGGCTTTAAAAGCTGTTTACCTACTCCCAGAAAAGGTAGCCTTCCAGGCCTTCCGGAGCAGACCATGCCGCAGGCTCAACACCTCCTGCCTAGCTGCTATTGTGCTATTGACACTACTAGCAGATGTACCACCACCACCATCAGTACCAGCTGGCCCCCCATGCCCACATCTGTAGCCTCTTCCACCATACTTCCTAATTTTTGTGAAAATGGACCCAAAATACCAGCAGATATATGGTACTATATCAGAAGCGTACAGCTGTATACAGTCTAGGGATAATTGTAAATCTCCGTATATATTTCATGAGTCAGACACAGATGCTCACAGGCTCAGTATGGATTAGACAATAATGTAAAAAGTTGAAAAAGGGTACAGGAACACCAGATGCCACGTATATATATTATAGTTTAAACATTCCAAATCTCCTTATATATTTCAGGAAGCAGATACAGACGCTCTCAGGCTCAGTATGGATTAGACAATAATTTAAAAAGTTGAAAAAGTGAACAGTATCACCAAATATCAGGTATATATAGCATAGTTTAAACATTCTAAATCTCCGTATATATTTCAGGAGGCAGACACAGACGCTTTCAGGCCCAATATGGATTAGACAAGAATATAAAAAGTTGAAAAAGGGTACAGTATCACCAAATACCAGGTATATATAGTATAGTTTAAATATTGTAAATCTCTGTATATATTTCAGGAGGCAGACACAGACGCTTTCAGGCCCAGTATGGATTCGACAAGAATATAGAAAGTTGAGAAAGGGTACAGTAGCACCAGTTACCAGGTATATATAGTTGCTGTGAGTTCATTCTCTGGTTCCCCTTCTGAACTCCCTCTGGTGGTGTCGTGAGGTGGTGCGGCTGGTTTGATCGGTGCAGATCTGCCACCTGAGGATGGGGATGATGATTGGATCTCGGGATTCTCAGATTGGATTTAAGACAGCCGACGCCCTATTCAGTTGCTGGTGATTCCTTCTGGCTTGTCAGCTCTTGGTTTTCAGCTCTGTTCCAGTCATCTAAAGCTAAGTTTTTCTGCTATTGTTTACACTTGATTTTGTTGGTCTATTCAGCTTTTTGTGTGGCCTGCCAGCCCCGGCTGGGGGCTGAGCTGAATTTCCACTCTTATTTATCAGTATTTTGCCAATTGGCTTTTTGTCCCTTACTAGTTCGGTCTCTTTTTGCTCTGTCTCAGAATATTCCAGAGTGCTGATATAGTGGGAGAAGTCTAGTGACTTCAGGGTTAATTTTGCTATCAGAAGTGTTGGACATTATTTTTGTAGGGTTTTTTGCAGGTTGCAGACAGTGACTTGCCTTACCTTTCCTGTCTAGTTAGTTTGGGCCCCATTATTTGCTCAGCCTATTTTCCTGCCTGTGTTTGTGCCTTCATCTTGTTTCACCGTCAATACATGTGTGGGGGCTGTCTATTCCTTTGGGGTCTGCTGTGGGGCAGTTAGTTTTACCTTTTCTTGCTTTAGGCTTATGTAGTCCTCTGGCCGTGACGAGGCGACTATGAACATCGTAGGCACGCTCCACGGCTACTGCTAGTTGTGTGGTAAGATCAGGGATCTGCAATCTGCATAGTTACCAACTTCTCTTGTTTTCTGTGGCTTAGCTTGTTTTGTTTTTTTTCTCCTTGGTGACCCATTCATAACATATAGTATAGTTTAAACATTCTAAATCTTCGTATATATTTCAGGAGGCAGACACAGATGCTCTCAGGCCCAGTATGGATTCGACAAGAATATATAAAGTTGAAAAAGGGTACAGTATCACCAGATACCAGGTATATATAGTATAGTTTAAACATTCAAAATCTCCGTATATATTTCAGGAGGCAGACACAGACGCTTTCAGGCCCAGTATGGATTCGACAAGAATATATAAAGTTGAAAAAGAGTACAGTATCACCAGATACTAGGTATATATAGTATAGTTTAAACATTCTAAATCTCCGTATATATTTCAGGAGGCTGACACAGACGCTCTCAGGCCCAGTATGGATTCGACAAGAACATAGAAACTTGAGAAAGGGTACAGTAACACCTGTTACCAGGTATGTGTAGTATAGTTTAAACATTCTAAATCTCCATATATATTTCAGGAGGCAGACACAGATGCTCTCAGACCCAGTATGGATTAGACCAGAATATAAAAAGCAGTAAATGGGTAATGTATCTCAAGTGTACAGCTGTATACAGTGTTGAGGTAATCGTAAATCTCCAAATATATTTCCCGAGTAACAGACAGATGTTCACAGGCTCAGTATGGATTACACCATAATATAAAAAGAAGATCCGCAAGAAATGATCACACATGTGGGCCAATGTTCAAGGTGTCAATGATGCACTTAGAGTGGTGGGTGGAGGAGGACTTTCTGGCACAAAGGGTACTGTATCAACAGATGCCAGGTATATATAGTAAAGTGAAAATAGATAAAATCTCCTTATATATTTCAGGAGGCAGACACAGACGATCTCAGGCTCAGTATGGATTAGACAATAATATAAGAAGTTGAAAAAGGGTACAGTATCACCAGATACCAGGTATATATAGTACAGTTTAAACATTCTAAATCTCCGTATATATTTCAGGAGGCAGACACAGACGCTCTCAGGCTCAGTATGGATTAGACAATAATATAAGAAGTTGAAAAAGGGTACAGTATCACCAGATACCAGGTATATATAGTACAGTTTAAACATTCTAAATCTCCGTATATATTTCAGGAGGCAGACACAGACACTCTCAGGCCCAGTATGCATTTGACAAGAATATAGAAAGATGAGAAAGGGTACAGTAACACCAGATACCACGTATATATAGTATAGTTTAAACATTCTATATCTCTGTATATATTTCAGAAGGCAGACTCAGATGCTCTCAGGCCCAGTATGGATGCAACATGAATATAGAAAGTTGAGAAAGGGTACAGTAACACCAGATACCACGTACAGTCATATGTAAAAGTTTGGGCACCCCTATTAATGTTAACCTTTTTTCTTTATAACAATTTTGGTTTTTGCAACAGCTATTTCAGTTTTATATATCTAATAACTGATGGACTCGGTTATATTTCTGGATTCAAATGAGGTTTATTGTACTAACAGAAAATGTGCAATCTGCATTTAAACAAAATTTGACCGGTGCAAAAGTATGGGCACCCTTATCATTTTCTTGATTTGAACACTCCTAACTACTTTTTACTGAATTCCTGAAGCTCTAAATTGGTTTTGTAACCTCATTGAGCTTTGAACTTCATAGCCAGGTGTATCAAATCATGAGAAAAGGTATTTAAAGTGGCCACTTGCAAGTATTTCTACTTTTTGATTCTCCTATGAAGAGTGGCATCATGGGCTCCTCAAAACAACTCTCAAATGATCTGAAAACAAAGATTATTCAACATAGCTTTTCAGGGGAAGGATACAAAAAATTGTCTCAGAGATTTAACCTGTCAGTTTCCACTGTGAGGAACATAGTAAGGAAATGGAAGAACACAGGTACAGTTCTTGTTAAGCCCAGAAGTGGCAGGCCAAGAAAAATATCAGAAAGGCAGAGAAGAAGAATGGTGAGAACAGTCAAGGACAATCCACAGACCACCTCCAAAGACCTGCAGCATCATCTTGCTGCAGATGGTGTCACTGTGCATCGGTCAACAATACAGCGCATGCATAACGCCTTTTTGTATGACCAAACAACTCAATCTTTGTTTCATCAGTCCACAGGACCTTCTTCCAAAATGTAACTGGCTTGTCCAAATGTGCTTTTGCATACCTCAGGCGACTCTGTTTGTGGCGTGCTTGCAGAAACGGCTTCTTTTGCATCACTCTCCCATACAGCTTCTCCTTGTGCAAAGTGCGCTGTATTGTTGACCGATGCACAGTGACACCATCTGCAGCAAGATGATGCTGCAGGTCTTTGGAGGTGGTCTGTGGATTGTCCTTGACTGTTCTCACCATTCTTCTTCTCTGCCTTTCTGATATTTTTCTTGGCCTGCCACTTCTGGGCTTAACAAGAACTGTACCTGTGTTCTTCCATTTCCTTACTATGTTCCTCACAGTGGAAACTGACAGGTTAAATCTCTGAGACAACTTTTTGTATCCTTCCCCTGAAAAGCTATGTTGAATAATCTTTGTTTTCAGATCATTTGAGAGTTGTTTTGAGGAGCCCATGATGCCACTCTTCATAGGAGAATCAAATAGGAGAACTACTTGCAAGTGGCCACTTTAAATACCTTTTCTCATGATTTGATACACCTGGCTATGAAGATCAAAGCTCAATGAGGTTACAAAACCAATTTAGTGCTTCAGGAAGTCAGTAAAAAGTAGTTAGGAGTGTTCAAATCAAGAAAATGATAAGGGTGCCCATACTATTGCACCGGTGAAATTTTGTTTAAATGCAGATTGCACATTTTCTGTTAGTACAATAAACCTCATTTGAATCCAGAAATATAACTGAGTCCATCAGTTATTAGATATATGAAACTGAAATACCTGTTGCAAAAACCAAAATTGTTATAAAGAAAAAAGGTTAACATTAATAGGGGTGCCCAAACTTTTACATATGACTGTATGTATAGTATAGTTGAAACATTCAAAATCTCCGTATAGATTTCAGAAGGCAGACCAGACGCTCTCAGGCCCAGTATGGATTTGTCAAGAATATAGACAGTTGAGATAGAGTACAATAACACCTAATACCAGGTATATATAGTATAGTTTAAACTTTCTAAATCTCCATATATATTTCAGGAAGTAAACACAGACGCTCTCAGACTCAGTATGGATTAGACAATAATTTAAAAATTAGAAAACGGGTACAGTGTCACCAGATACCAGTTATATATAGTATAGCTTAAACATTCTATATCTCCGTATATATTTCAGGAGGCAGACACAGATGCTGTCAGGCTCAGTAAGGATTCAACAAGAATATAGAACGTTGAGAAAGGGTACAGTAACACCAGATACCAGGTATATATAGTATAGTTTAACACTATTTTGACCCTTTTGCTATTTCTTTTTCCTATAATTTCTAAAATGTTAACAAATGAGTTCTGACTTTTTGTGACTTTTATTTATTCATGGTAGTGTATATTTTAGGACACAAAAATGTATTGTAACTTTTTCAGGGGCCCGGATTTTACAATTCATACCTATAAGTACTGAATGGGTCAATTTGACCCCATACATAAAAGTAGTAGTAGCCAAGTCACCTAATATTACAGAGTACAGAAAATCACAGTGCTTCTCCCTAGTTGTAGAGTGTAATTGTATCTTTGCATATCAGGGATGATTCAGCATTTTGTTTTGTCTAAACTTGTCTGAACATGTTTGATCCATGTCTCTTGTAGCGATTACTGTCTGCACTTCAGTAGCAAACATTACAGTTGAAGCTACAACTCTGCATGTTTGTACAGTGTCGTTTTATTACTTCTGCGATCTTACAAGTCACTTTTTGTGACATATATTTGAAGCATGAGTAAGCAGAGGGGTCTGACAAGTGAAATTTTGAAATGTCTTCAGAATTTATCTGAAAATGAGTCAGAAGAAGTGGCCCATCATCCGCAGTGTCTGAACCACAAACAAAAGGACAAGAAATCCGCAAGCATCGAAAATGTGGAGTTGGAAGATGCAACGAAAACAAAACAACTAAAACTTGCGCAAGTTGTAACAAACTAATTTGTGGAAAATGCACTGTGAAAGTGGAAGAAAGTACTGTTTGTGTTAACTGTTGGACACCGCATGCTATGACCATGTAAAAGGAAAATGCGTGCTGTACTTGATCTTAACACTGTTCCTACTAAGTTAAAATAAATGTTCTTTAATTTGTTGGCACCAAAAATTTTTACTCCAGAGTCAGTACTTTTGAATGGGGGTCAAAATGACCCCTAATGGTAGTTATAGGTATTATGAAACATGCGGTAGTTCTAGTGTTAAACATTCTAAATCTCCATATATATTTCAGGAGGCATACACAGACGCTCTCAGGCCCAGTATGGATTAGACAAGAATATAAAAAGTTGGAAAAAGGGTAGATTATCACCAGATACCAGGTATATATAGTATAGTTTAAACATTCTAAATCTCTGTATATATATCAAGAAGCAGACACAGACGCTCTCAGGCTCAGTATGGATTACACCACAATATAAAAAGCAGTAAAAGTGTAATGGATCAGAAGCGTACAGCAGTATACAGTGTTGGGGTCATTGTAAATCTCCATATATATTTCCAGAGCCAGAAACAGACTCTCACTGGCTCCGTATGGATAAGACCAGAATCTAAAAAGCAGTAAATGGGTAATGTATCACAAGCGTACAGCTGTATATAGTGTTGGGGTAATCGTAAATCTCCAAATATATTTCCGGAGTAACAGACAGATGTTCACAGGCTCAGTATGGATTACACCATAATATAAAAAGAAGATCCGCAAGAAATAATCACACATGTGGGCCAATGTGCAAGGTGTCAATAATGCACTTAGAGTGGTGGGTGGAGGAGGACTTTCTGGCACAAAGGGTACTGTATCAACAGATTCCAGGTATATATAGAATAATGAAAATAGAAAAAATCTACGCATGTATTTCAGGAGGCAGACACAGACGCTCTCAGGCTCAGTATGGATTAGACAATAATATAAAAAGTTGAAAAAGGGTACACTATCACCAGATACCAGTTATATATAGTATAGTTTAAACATTCTAAATCTCTGTATATATTTCAGGAGGCAGACACAGACACTCTCAGGCCCAGTATGGATTCAACAAGAATATAGAAAGTTGAGAAAGGGTACAGTAACACCAGATACCACGTATATATAGTATAGTTTAAACATTCTAAATCTCCGTATATATTTCAGGAAGCAGACACAGACACCCTCAGGCTCAGTATGGATTAGACAATAATTTCAAAAGTTGAAAAAGGGTACAATATCACCAGATACAAGGTATATACACTCACTGGCCACTTTATTAGGTACACCATGCTAGTAACGGGTTGGACCACCTTTTGCCTTCAGAACTGCCTCAATTCTTCGTGGCAGAGATTCAACAAGGTGCTGGAAGCATTCCTCAGAGATTTTGGACCATATTGACATGATGGCATCACACAGTTGGCGCAGATTTGTCGGCTGCACATCCCTGATGCGAATCTCCCGTTCCACCACATCCCAAAGATGCTCTATTGGATTGAGATCTGGTGACTGAGGAGGCCATTTGAGTACAGTGAACTCATTGTCATGTTCAAGAAACCAATCTGAGATGATTCGAGCTTTATGACATGGCGCATTATCCTGCTGAAAGTAGCCATCAGATGTTGGGTACATTGTGGTCATAAAGGGATGGACATGGTCAGCAACAATACTCAGGTAGGCTGTGGCGTTGCAACGATGCTCAATTGGTACCAAGGGGCCCAAAGAGTGCCAAGAAAAAATTCCCCACACCATGACACCACCACCACCAGCCTGAACCGTTGATACAAGGCAGGATGGATCCATGCTTTCATGTTGTTTACGCCAAATTCTGACCCTACCATCCGAATGTCGCAGCAGAAATCGAGACTCATCAGACCAGGCAACGTTTTTCCAATCTTCTACTGGCCAATTTCGATGAGCTTGTGCAAATTGTAGCCTCAGTTTCCTGTTCTTAGCTGAGAGGAGTGGTACCCAGTGTGGTCTTCTGCTGCTGTAGCCCATCTGCCTCAAAGTTCGACGCACTGTGCGTTCAGAGATGCTCTTCTGCCTACCTTGGTTGTAACGGGGGGCAATTTGAGTCACTGTTGCCTTTCTATCAGCTCGAACCAGTCTGCCCATTCTCCTCTGACCTCTGGCATCAACAAGGCATTTCCGGCCACAGAACTGCCGCTCACTGGATTTTTTTTCTTTTTCGGACCATTCTCTGTAAACCCTAGAGATGGTTGTGCGTGAAAATCCCAGTAGATCAGCAGTTTCTGAAATACTCAGACCAGCCCTTCTGGCACCAACAATCATGCCACGTTCAAAGGCACTCAAATCACCTTTCTTCCCCATACTGATGCTCGGTTTGAACTGCAGGAGATTGTCTTGACCATGTCTACATGCCTAAATGCACTGAGTTGCCGCCATGTGATTGGCTGATTAGAAATTAAGTATTAACACACAGTTGGACAGGTGTACCTAATAAAGTGGCCAGTGAGTGTATAGTATAGTTTAAACATTCTAAATCTTCGTATATATTTCAGGAGGCAGACACAGACGCTCTCAGGCCCAGTATGGATTAGACAAGAATATAAGAAGTTGAAAAAGGGTACAGTATCAGCAGATACCAGGTATATATAGCATAGTTTAAACATTCTAAATCTCCATATATATTTCAGGAGGCAGACACAGATGCTCTCAGACCCAGTATGGAATAGACCAGAATATAAAAAGCAGTAAATAGGTAATGTATCACAAGCGTACAGCTGTATACAGTGTTGGGGTAATCGTAAATCTCCAAATATGTTTCCCGAGTAACAGACAGACATTCACAGACTCATTGTAGATTAGACCATAATATAAAAAGAAGATCCGCAAGAATTAATCACACATGTGGGCCCATGTTCAAGGTGTCAATGATGCACTTAGAGTGGTGGGTGGAGGAGGACTTTCTGGCACAAAGGGTACTGTATCATCAGATACCAGGTATACAGTATATAGTATAGTGAAAATAGAAAAAATCTCCATATGTATTTCAGGAGGCAGACACAGACGCTCTCAGGCTCAGTATGGATTAGACAATAATATAAAAAGTTGAAAAAGGGTACAGTATCACCAGATACCAGGTATATATAGCATAGTTTAAACATTCTAAATCTCTGTATATATTTCAGGAGGCAGACACAGATGCTCTCAGGCCCAGTATGGGTACAACAAGAATATAGAAAGTTGAGAAAGGGTCCAGTAACACCAGATACCAGGTATATATAGTATAGTTTAAATATCCGTATATATTTCAGGAAGCAGACACAGATACACTCAGGCTCAGTATGGATTAGACAATAATTTAAAAAGTTGAAAAAGGGTACAGTATCACCAGATGCAAGGTATATATAAAGTATAGTTTAAAAATTCCAAATCTCCGTATATATTTCAGGAGGGCAGACAGAGACGCTCTCAGGCCCAGTATGGATTCGACAAGAATATAGAAAGTTGAAAAAGGGTACTGTCATGAACTCATTTTCTGCTCCACCAGTTGAGAGTTCCCCTTCCGTTCTCCCTCTGGTGGTGACAGGAGGTAGTGCAGTTGGTTTAAGTGGTAGTGATCTGCCACCTGATGAGGAAGATAACGATTGGATCTCTGGAGTATCAGACTGGATATAAGACTGCCGACGCCCTGTCCGGGTGCTGGTGATTCAGTCTGCTTCTCAGGTCCTGGAATTCAGCTCTCTTCCAGTGTTCTCAAGTTAAGTTTGTTTTTTGCTAATGTTCAAACTTGCGCTTGTTGGTCAATTCAGTTTTTTGTGTAATCAGCCTGCCCCTGCTGGGGCTATGCTGAAATTCCACTCCTATTAATCAGTATTTGCCAATCTGCTTTTGGTCCCTTATTAGATTGGTCTCTTTTTTGCTCTGTCTCAGAATATTTCAGAGTGCTGATATAGGTTTAGAAGTCTAGTGACTTCAGGGTTAATTTTGCTATCAGAAGTGTTGGACAATATTTTTGTAGGTTTTTTTGGCAGATTGCAGACAGTGTCTTTCCTTTTCTGTCCTTTTTAGTTAGCCGGGCCCCATCGTTTGCTCAGCCAATTTTCCTTCCTTTGTTTGTATTTTCATCTTGTTTCACCATCAATACATGTGGGGGGCTGTCTTTCCTTTTGGGTCTGCTCTGGGGCAGTTAGTTTTCCTCTTTTCCTGCTTTAGGCTTATGTAGTTCTCCGGTTGTGATGAGGCGTCTAGGACCAACGTAGGAACGCTCCATGACTGCTGCTAGTAGTGCGGTTAAGATCAGGGATCTGCAATTTGCATAGTTACCAACTTCTCTGGTTTTCTGAGACTTAGCTTGTTGTCTTTTTTTCCTTCTCGGTTTCCCATTCATAGCATAATCACCAGCCATACCGCAGTACACAAAAGCAGGAAAGAATTGTTAGAGAAAAAAAAAAAAAGTGTCAGAATTTTTTTTTTTATTATTATGTATTTTTTCCTCTTTTCATCTGGGGCTGTAGGAGGATTTTTTTCCTAATGGAGATTAAGAAACTGTCTGATCGTGTGGAGCAGCTTGCTGCTGAAGTACAGGGAATTTACACCTACCTTATTCAGTCACATGCTGCTGAACCCAAGATTCCTACTCCTGTTGTGTTTTCTGGGGATCTGTCTAAATTTCTGAATTTTAAGAATAATTGTAAATTATTTCTTGCTTTGAAGCCTAACTCATCGGGAGCTCTGTGCAGCAGGTTAAAATTGTCATCTCCTTGCTGCGCGGCGATCCCCAAGATTGGGCTTTTTCTCTGACACCTGAAAATCCTATTCTGATTAATGTGGATGCTTTTTTTCAGGCCTTGGGGTTGTTGTATGATGAACCTAATGGCGTTGCTCAAGCTGAGAGAACCCTGTTGGCATTAAACCAGGGTCAGGATCCTGCAGAGTTGTACTGTCAAAAATTCCGAAAGTGGGCGGTCCTTACTACATGGAATGATAGTGCATTGGCAGCTCTCTTTCGGAAAGGTTTGTCAGTGACCGTAAAAGATGTTATGGTGGGATTTCCTGTTCCCTCTGGTCTGGGTGGCTCTATGTCATTAGCCATTCAAGTTGATCGGCGTTTACGTGAACGTAAAACTTCACGGGAGGTGCTGCCACATTTTGAACAAATGTCTGAACCTATGCAATGTGATGGGGTTTTGTCTAGGGTACAACGTCGGGAGTTTAGAATGCGTAATAAGCTGTGTTTTTTCTGTGGAGACGCCTCTCATACTATTTCTGTCTGCTCTAAATGAGAGAAACGCTTTGCACACAAATTTGCTGTGGGCAGTATACAACCTAAGTTCCTTTTGGCAATTAGTCTGATCTGCTCCTTGTCCACATTTTCCACTAAGGCTTTTGTGGATTCAGGAGCAGCTCTGAATCTGATGGATTTGGACTTTGCTAAACGTTGTGGTTTGGCCATGATGCCTCTGCAGACGCCCATTCCCTTGAGGGGTATTGATGCCACTCCTTTGGCGGAGAATAAACCTCAGTTTTGGACCCAGGTGATAATGCGAGTTGCCCCAGAACATCAAGAAAATTGTAAATTTTTGGTGCTGCATAATTTACATGATACTATTGTTCTGGGGTTCCCGTGGTTGCAAACTCATAACCCAATTTTGGATTGGAAATCTGTGTCTGTGGTGAGTTGGGGTTGTCAGTGTGTTCTTTGGGACGCTCCTGTTTTCTCCACCTCTCCTCAGTCTCATGATATTCCTGATTACCTGGCTGATTTCTCTGATGTTTTTAGTGAGAGTAAGTCTGCGTCTTTGCCTCCTCATAGGAGTTATGACTGTGCAATTGAGTTGATGCCTGGGTGTAAATTTCCCAAGGGTCGGCTTTTCAACTTATCTGTACCCGAACATGATGCTATGCGATCCTATATTAAGGAATCTTTGGAGAAGGGTCATATTAGACCATCCTCGTCACCGTTAGGTGCTGGGGTTTTTTTGTGTCCAAGAAAGATGGTTCATTAAGACCGTATATTGATTATCGTTCCCTTAACAAGATGACGGTTAAATATCAGTACCCATTACCTCTGATGTCTGATTTATTCTCCAGAGTTAAGAGTGCCTGCTGGTTTACTAATCTTGACCTCAGGGGGGCGTATAATTTTATTCGCATCAAGCACGGGGATGAATGGAAGACGGCGTTTAATACTTCGGAGGGACATTTTGAGTACCTGGTGATGCCTTTTGGGCTCTCTAATGCCCCTTCTGTCTTCCAATCCTTTATGAATGATATTTTCCGAGACTTTGTGGATAAGTTTTTGATCATCTATCTGGATGATATTTTGATCTTTTCTAGTGATTGTGAATCCAATGTGGAACATGTCCGGACTGTGTTCCGGATTTTGAGGGAGAATTCCCTGTTTGTTAAGGGATCGAAGTGCCTCTTTGGTGTACAGAGGATTTCATTTTTGGGATTTATCTTGTTTCCATCTACTATTGAAATGGACCCGGCCAAGGTACAGGCCATTTATGATTGGGTTCAGCCTACTTCTTTGAAGGCTCTCCAGAAGTTTTTGGGTTTTTCTAATTTCAATCGTAAATTTATAGGTAATTTTTCTAGTATTGTCAAACCACTGACTGATCTGACCAAGAAGGGCGCTGATGTGCTGAATTGGTCTCCTGAGGCTGTCTCAGCATTTCTGGAGCTTAAGTGGAGATTTACTTCAGCTCCAGTTTTACGGCAACCTGATGTCTCACTTCCATTTCAAGTGGAGGTGGACGCTTCTGAGATTGGTGCAGGAGCTGTGTTGTCCCAAAAAAACCCTGTGACTTCTAAGATGAATCCCTGTGCCTTGTTTTTTTGAAAGTTTTCCTCATCTGAACGTAACTATGACGTGGGGAATCGGGAATTGTTGGCCATGAAATGGGCATTTGAGGAGTGGAGACATTGGTTGGAGGGAGCTAGACATCAATTTGTGGTCCTCACAAGAGTTCAGCGACTTTGCCTTTTTTTGGGTCGAGTCGGGTTTCATGAAACCCGACTTTCGCAAAAGTCGGGTCAAACGAAATTGGCCGATTTTTGTGAAAAGTCGAAGGCCGACTGAAACACGAAACCCAATGCAAGTCATTGGGGAAGCAAAGTCGGCAGGGAGTGGAGGCCAAGAAACACACCTACAGTGCCCTTTTGAATGCCAAAAACATCAAATCTTATTACTGAAGCTTTTCAACCTTAATTTGCTTCATAATACTAGTTACGCACTGAAAATTGGGGGTTATTTGGCTAAATTTGTGGGGGGGAGGGCTGGCTCCAGGTTTTCATGTGCCCTGGGCCAAAGAGTGCCCCTTTAACACATACCACAACTCATGATGCTCCGATACAGCAGAGAAATAGCGGTATAGTACAATGAAAAATACTTCACTTTTTACATCTCATGACTGATATCCATTTCAAATTCTCCAATAGCTCCAAAAACGGACAGTATCTTACTCCATACAGTATTATGGCCACCGCATAGTGCGCTCTACAGAGTAATGAGGCCCATATATTTCACCATATAGAATCATTGGTCCCATATAATGTTGAAACAGTATATGATGAGCTCCACAATAATGCTACAGTATATGTTGGTCCCCATGGATGAAGCTGCACTGTCTTATGGGCCCAAATAATGCTCTATATATAATGGGCCCCATTTCTAATGCTCTAGTGTATAATGGGCCCTGTAAATGCTGCTCCAGTGTCTGATGTCCAGCTTTGGAATGCTCCAGTGTATGGTGGGCCCCATATATCATTCTCCAGAGTATAGTGCTCCCCAAAAATTGCTGTCCCAACATTGAAAACAATTAAATAAGTCTCCTCAAATAAGTCTCCTCGCTAGGGAATCCCTGTACTAGTCTGGGCGTAGAGACGTGATGTCATTGCGCTCTCTGATCAGAATATCACTGTCAGGAAACGCGGAAGACATCATGGCGGTGGAGCAGGGAGAGGTAAGTATTTCAACTTTGCAAGTGCTGTGATCCAGAGCAGGCAGGGGGGCCCACTCGGCGACGGCACTGGCACAGGGCCCCTCATAGTACGGCGGTGTGTCTGACAGCGGGTGGGCCGAACCTGCACTTTCAGCTGCACCTTCCTTTTTGTCCCCATGTAAGGTGGTACAGTATATGGGAAGGGTAACCTGAGTTTCATCTGGGTCACATTCAATCTGTGTAGAGTGCGAGGGGAATGTAGTGGTCTGGGTCAATGTACCAGCAGAATCATCTAGCAGTGGCTGGGCCTCAGTGCACTTGTGGCGCCCCCAGGAGTACGGTCGCCACAGTGGCATTACCTTCCTCCTAGGAAGTGTGATGTCATGCTTGGGAGCAACGAAGGATCTCTCTAGCAGTTAACCCAACACACAACACATGTCCCACTCCAGGCCAGCAGGGAGACCTCTGAACCTGACTGCTGAGGAGCTGCTGTCTGTGGTCGGGAGGAGGTAAGTTAGGGCAGTCTGTGAAGGGAAGGGGAAGTGTGTGGACGTGAGAAGGGGAGCTGGAGGATGAGCAGAGTTAAGGCTCACTCCTAGCTTGAGCGCATGGTCCGGATTCCGATCTCCGAGTTTGTAGGGACACTGATGTTCCTGCAGCAGAAACCAGAGGAAGTAGCAGCTGTAAATGCTCTGTACCTAACTAAGGCTCAAAGGCCCCAGCAGCGACGTGTGGGATCCAGAAGGAAAAGGCTATGGCTGCCTGCCATACGAGAAAGTTCCTAGAGAGAGTCAACAGGGGGAACTTCATTGAACTCAGCACTGCAAGTACCTCAGATAAGCGCTAGAACGGAGGCCACACTACCTATCTACAGAGAGAGAATTCCAAATTGGCTTCCAGGCTGACCAACTCCTTCTCCATCTGTACTCTGGGTCCTGGACGGCACTTACCAAGTACAGGTAAAGGAACTGCACGACTGTGTCTGTCCTCTTTCTCCTGCGCCTAGCACACGGCTCTGCTACATTCTGTCCTGCACACCATCTACCAACTATTTCATGTGCCCTGTGACAATGGCCATACCGGTGCAGGGCTTCTACATCTTAGCTGTACCACAACTTCTGTCCCAGAGAAGCGCCACTGCAGCGCTGGTCAATCTACTCAGAAACCACAGGTGGCATCACGTATCATTCACCTATAAACGTAATTCACCCCTTTGCATGGACGCCCAGGGCCACGGAACGGGTCACCACCACTGTGACACATCCCAGGGAGACACCGTCCCGGTACCGGTTAACCCCACTGCCCTGCCTGGCCACCCACACTCCATGTCAGATTCATCTTGGACTGGGGAATTCACGATTTGACTTGATAACCCATGCATGGTATGATAGAAAGAGCTACAAGGACTAATGTGAAGTGTGGCCTGCTGCATCATTCACTTTTGGTGGGGGTGCAGGAGACAAGGAAAGGGGTTCATCCTGACCAGGAGCCAGCACTTGAAGACTCAGTCCTTGCATTTTTTGAAACTTCAGAAGAGGAGGGCATATTTGCTGGAGTCTGTTTCGGCAATGTAAGCCCAAACCAGTTCCTCATGCTCCGGTTTTAAAAACGGTTAACCTACTCCCAGAAAAGGTAGCCTTCCAGGCGTTCCGTAGACAGACTATGACGCAGGCTCAATACCTCCTGCCTTAGCTGCTATTGTGCTTTTGCCACTACCAGCAGGTGCACCACCACCATCAGCACTAGATGGCCCCCCACGCCCACGTCCGCAGCCTCTTCCACCAAACTTCCAAATTTAGCACAAAATAGACACAAAATAACATCACATATATGGTACTGTATCAGAAGCATACAGCTCTATTCAGTCAAAGGACAATTGTCAATCTCCATATATATTGCATCAGTCACACAGAGACACTCCCAGGCTCAGTATGGATTAGACAAGAATATAAAAAGTAGACAAAGCGTACAGTATCATCAGATAGCAGGTATATATAGCATAGTTTAAACATTAACAATGTACGTCTATATATCATGAGTAGTGTTGAGCCACCCCGCTAGTGTTTTGGTTCGTGGCACAGGAGGCAAGTTCGTCGAATGTTCGTCGAACCACACTGAAAACAATGGCAGGCAAACACAAACACATACTAACACATACAAAACAATTACAAAACACCTTAAAAGGTGTCCCAAAGCCGACAAAATGATCAGAAACCAAAAATAACATATGGAAAAGGGCAACAACATTTACAAAAGAGGTGGAGGAGTAAAAGGAGGAGGTGGAGGAGACACAGATCAAGGCTTGTCATGCCCTTATGAAGTCAAGAAAGTCTGGACTAAAAATGTAAAAACCAAACCCAAAAAAACAAAATCTGAAAACGAACATGATCATATACCATCGTACTTCCCACCAATAAATTATGGCAACTGGTGATCGGGCGGCATTATTCCCATGAACCTCCAAACAGTGTCCATGAAGCCAAAGTGTTTGCTTTCCGGGGGCAGTATGATTGCAAAGCTGAACCTTAAAGGAATGTCCAAAAGGGCACCACCAGGAGTGGAGCCTGCGGCTTAATTGGACTCCATCCGGGAAACCACAACCATGCCACCTCAAAAAAAGATGCACACATTGAAAGCTTTGTTGATTGTGTGTGTGTGGTGTGGTATGTCTGTTTGTAGTTGTGCTAGCGATTTGTCAGCTTTATTCCGTTAACGAACGAGACTCCGGCATGCCCCTGCGGTGCATGTAAAGCTTACTAGAGGGATACGCGAGGTTCTGGCACGCGCAATCGAGCAATAGCAGGGCTATCATGGCCTTCCATGTTCGGGGCTACATGCGCGCTACACTAAAAGGACCATCTTTTGTCGCTTACAGGTGCAGATAACCCGCTGAACACCGTTAGTGATGGGGATCTGGGATTCCAATAATTCGCTGTGAACGATGATTTCCCAGTAAGTGCAGGTCAACAGCAATTCCTGATTTCGGCCTAACCGCTATTCCAGAAAAAATGCAAAACATTACGTGTCCAAACCACAGGTGCTGGAGCTTGCTTAACAGCTCTGCAGCCGTTCTCAGGCCCAGTATGGATTCTACAAGATTCGAGAAAGTTGATAAAGGGTACAGTTTCACCGGATAACACATATATATGTTGCATAGTTTACACATTATAAACCTATGTGTATCGATCAGGAGGCAGGCTCAGACGGTCTCAGGCCCAGTATGGATTAGACCAGATTGTACAAAGTTGAGATAGGGTACATTATCACTGGATAGCAGGTATATAGAGCATAGTTTAAACATTTAAAATCTCCGTGTTCTCTGCATGGATTACACAACAATCTAAAAACAAGAAAAAAGGAAATGTATTTCAAGCGTACACCATGATACACTTTTGGTGGTATTTTTAAATCTTCATTTATATTTCTGTCTCAGTAAGACAGCCCAGACTCTCTGCAATAGGAAATTAGATGCATACAATTATTTACCTAAAGTCTAGTGATTGCAGAAATCTACGAATTACTATTCACGGGAACAACTTCCGTCACAATTCTCAGAGGCGATGCTGACCCTCAATTAATTAGTGTGTGGACACAGCAAAAACCTTTCTTTGTGAAGAAAGTGTTGCTGCATCACAGTACCGTTGATCCCATCGCCGTTACTCATATCCATCCAATTTTGATCACAGGGAGAGATGTAAACATGGTGTTCACTGCCTATCATGATCTGTCACGTAACTTTGGAGTGCAAAACACAGAAGCCACAGGCCGTAGGCGATTCAATTGGATTGGCATGAGAGGGAGGGCACATTTAAAAATGTGCGCTGGAATGTCACACGTCTGTGGGTAGGAAAACTGTTAAAGCTGATAAGAAACCACCACTGCATCTCATTGTGAGTCGACGTCCATAAGAAATGGAAGCCATTGATCATCTGAAGCTGGATCCCGGCCAGCGGGACAGGGCATAGCTACGTCTTAACCATCATCTTCTATCAGTTCACCAAATTTGAAGTGCCAGTCCCAGTGATGGATTTGACAGCCCAGACTACTCAGCGGGGGAGCAGGGAGAGGTAAACATTGCAAATGCTGGGGCCCTGCCCAAGCAAGGGGGCCCACTCATGGGCGTCGGCACTGGCACTGGACCCCTCATAGTACGGCGGTGTGTCTGACGGCGGGTGTGCACCACCACCGTCAGAGACACTTCATTGCACTATGAGGGACCCTGTGCCAGTGCCCGCGCACACAAGTCGGCCAACCCAGGCCCTGTCCAGGGCAATGGCACTCGCACGGTTGCGTGCGCTCAGTGGTGACCCCGGCCATTGGGGGGAGGAGACTGCCCAGTTAGGGAGGTTTACAAAATGGCATATGTTGATGTGGGACATTCACCTGCTGCTAAAGGCGAAATTGGTCAAGTCCCAGGAACAGGCGGACCAAAGAAAGCAATTTTTCTGGCAACCTATGTGTCATCAGGGTAAGGTGGGACAAAATCCTTGGAAACCCATGCATGGTTCATTTTATTGAAGGTTAGATCATCCACATTTTGGGTCAACAGACGGGTCCTTTTTTCTGTCAGTATTGATCCAGCAGCACTGAAGACTCTTTCCGATAGCACACTTGCAGCTGGGCATGCGAGCTCCTGTAAGGCATATTGTGCCAATTCAGGCCAGGTGTCCAGTTTAGCTGCCCAATAGTCAAATGGGAAAGACCTGTGAGGGAGAACATCGATATGGGAGGAAAAGTAGTTTGTAACCATACTTGACAAGTGCTGTCTCCTGTCACTTTCAATCGATGCAGTATTACCAGTCGTGTGAGCGGACTTTAAAAATCAAATCAGTCCACAACATGGTCATGAAACCCCTGTCTCCAACGCCACTTCTGATGTGCCCACCACCAACACCGCTTCCAAGTTGCCCCCGGCCCCTACGGCTCATGTGAGAACCATCACCGCTGCTGTGTGCTGGGAATCCCTCAACCAACCGGTTTACCAGAGTAGCTTGTTTGTTAGCCAATATTAGGTCAAGGTTCTCCTGTGGCATGATGTTTTGGAATTTGCCTTTATAGCGTGGATCCAGGATGCTGGCCAACCAGTAGTCATCATCGTTCATCATTTTGGCAATGCGGGGGTCCCTTTTTAGGATCTGCAAGGCATAAACTGACATGTGGGCCAATGTTCCAGGTGTCAATGATGCACTGCGAGTACTGGGTGGAGGAGCACTTTCTGGCAAATCCACATCCCTCCAGTCACGCACAAACCCTGTACCAGACCTTGCAAAGCCAACATTTTCTCTTGGCCCACGAGAAGCATCCTCCTCCCCTAAATAATCATCCCCAACATCATCCTCCTCCTCTTCCTCTTCTTCCTCCACCTCGTCCACGACAGTTCCCTGACCAGACAATGGCTGACTGTCATCAATGCTTCCCTCCTCCTCTTCCTCCTCATCAACCTCAGCTGCAGACACCTGCTCCTTAATGTGCGTCAAAGTTTGCATGAGCAGACGCATAAGTGGGATGCTCATGCTTATGATGGCGTGGTCTGCGCTTACCAGCCGTGTGCATTCCTCAGAACACTGAAGGACTTTGCCGAGGTCTTTCAGCTTCGACCACTGCACACCTGTCAACTCCATGTCCGCCCTCAAAGTGCCTGCCCGTGTATCCTCCCACAAATGCATTACGGCCTGCCTTTGTTCGCACAGCCGCTCAACCATGTGCAGGGTGAAGTTCCACCTTGTTGCAACGTCGATAATTAGGCGGTGCTTGGGAAGGTGGAGCAATCGCTGCAGCTTCTGCATACGACTGGAGTGTACGGGCGACCGCCGGATGTGCAAGCACAGTCTTCGAACCTTAAGGAGCAGGCCTGTTAAATCCAGATAATTAGTGAGGAAGCACTGCACCACCAGGTTCAAGGTATGAGCCAAGCAAGGTATGTGTCTGAGTTTTGGAAGGGCTATGGCTGCCACAAAATTCCGGCCGTTATCACTAACTACCTTGCCTGCCTCAAGATGTAGACTGCCCAGCCATGACTCAGTTTGTCGCTGAAAGTAGTCGGCCAGTACCTCTGCGGTGTGTCTGTCGCCCAAACACATCATCTGCAACACAGCCTGTTGACGCTTTCCACTAGCTGATCGATAGGGGGACACCTCGTTTGCAACACTGTCAACTGCAGATGCAGTGCTCGTGCGACTGCGCTCTGTGGACCAGCTTTCACTTCTGGAGGAGGAGGGTCGAACGCCTACAGCCAACTGTTTCCTATACCGTGGGCTAGGCAGCACTGCCCCACCACTGCTGTCCCCTGTGGACCCTGCATCCACCACATTAACCCAGTGCGCAGTGATGGACACGTAACGGCCTTGGCCATGCCTACTGGACCATGCATCAGTTGTGAGGTGCACCTTTCCACTCACTGACAGCTTGAGTGCATGGACAATGCGGTCTTTCACGTGAAGGTGGAGGGCTAGGATGGCTTTGCGAGAAAAGAAATGGCAACTGGGTAGTTCATAGCGTGGAACTGCGTAGGCCATTAGTTCGTGGAAAGCTGCGCTTTCAACCAACCGATAGGGCATCATCTCTAACGAGATTAGTTTGGCAATGTGGGTGTTCAAAGCCAGTGTACGCGGATGAGAGGATGAGTACTTTTTTGTCCTACTCATAGTCTCTGGTAGGGTCAGCTGGACTTGAGAGGTGGATATGGTGGAAGTAGCGGTGGACATGGCAGACTGAGAGAGGGTTGATGATGGTGATGGAGTTGGTGTTCTTTCTGATGGCCTAGATTCAGTCTTTCGTTGCAATAACAGTGTGATTCCCTGAATGATTTGCCCTTGCGACGACAACTCAACATTTGCTGCTGGTGGTGTGCTAACCGGTGGACTTACAGTGGGGGAAACAATGTTGCGTTGCTGAGTACCTTCTTTGGGAGCAGTAGCACATGTGGTACGTCAGTTTTGTTAGTCCATCCATGCTTGCAAGTGCATGGTGGTTAAATGTCTAAGCATGCAACTGGTATTCAAATTTCTCAGATTTTTCCCTCGGCTAAAGGTCTTTGCGCACTTCTTACAGATTACCTTTGCCTGATCATTAGGATTTTGTTCAAATAAGTGCCACACTGCACTCTTCCTACTAGGGAAGACAGTTTAATGCCTTGCACGCTGTGCTTTTTTGACCGTCTGGCCAAGCTGTCATGCAATTTTTTGGGTTTTTGTAACCCGTTTTTGGACTGCTCCGGGCCTGCCAGATAACAACTGTTGCGATGTCGATGCCCGCTGCGGATGCTCCTCCTCCTCTTCAGAGCTATTGGCAGCGGCACACTCTACCCCCAATGGATGCCAATCTGGGTCAACAACTGGGTCATCCATAACCTCCTCTTCAATGTCATGTGTATGGTGTATGGTGGTATAGTATGCGGGAGGGGGCAACTGAGTTTCATCAGGGTCAGATTCTGGCTCAGTACACTGCGAGGACAATGTAGTGCTCTGAGTGAATGTACCAGCAGGTAAATCTAGCAGTGGCTGTGCATCAGTGCATTCCATGTCAGATTCATCTTGGCCTGAGTAATTCACGATTTGACTTGATAACCCAGGCATGGTATGTGAAAACAGCTCCATGGAGTAATCTGTAGTGTGGCCTACCGCATCCTTCAATTTTGGTAGGGGTGAAGGACACAAGGAAAGGTGTGGTTCATGACCAAGAGCCTCCAATGACGACTCAGTGCATTTATTTTTTAAAACTTCAGAAGAGGAGGCGATAGAGCTGGAGGCTGAGTCAGCAAAGTAAGCCAAAACTTGTTCTTGAAGCTCCGGCTTTAGAAGCGGTTTGCCTACTTCCAGAAAAGGGAGCCTTTGAGGCCTTGTGGAGCCAGACGATGACGCAGCCTCAACACCTCCAGTATTAAGTGCTATTTTGCTTTTGCCACTACCAGCAGATCCACCACAAACACCAACACCATCATTACCAGCTGCCAACCCCCGCCCACTTCCACGGACTCTTCCACCACACTTCCTCATTTTTTGGAAAAATTGACCCAAATTTACACCAACTCTCTGGTACTGTAAAACAAGGTACAAGGTGTATATATTACTGGGGAGAATTGGAATGTCTCTACACTTCAGGACAGTGTGGGATTCAGTTAGGCCCTGTTTATTTAACACCGCAATATGACAGGCAGATTCTCTATGCTGTTAGAAGGGTGTATAGAGGACTGTGTAGAATTGGAATGTCTCTACACTTCAGGACACTGTGGGATTCAGTCAGGCCCTGTTTATTTAACACCGCAATATGACAGGCAAATTCTCTATGCTGTTAGAAGGGTGTATAGAGGACTGTGGAGAATTGGAATGTCTCTACACTTCAGGACACTGTAGGATTCAGTCAGGCCCTGTTTATTTAACACCGCAATATGACAGGCAGATTCTCTATGCTGTTAGAAGGGTGTATAGAGGACTGTGTAGAATTGGAATGTCTCTACACTTCAGGACACTGTGGGATTCAGTCAGGCCCTGTTTATTTAACACCGGAATGTGACCGGCAGAAATTGCCTAGTGTATGACAAACTACAAGGTGTATATAGAACTGGGCAGAATTGGAATCTCCCTACAGTGCAGGTCTGTATGAACGGAACAACTCCTCGACGTATCCTTACAGAGTCACACACAGATAGCTTCACTGTGGCCGTGATAACAGCCGTTACACGGCACTGAGAGAGGAGCATGCACATACACTGCTGTCCAGTGTATGTAAAATTGTCAAGCTCCGTGTTTTAGTATACGGACTGACACATGCTGTCTCTCTATAGTTTTGAATGTAATCAAACAGCAAATATACTAAACTGTTTGAAAACCAGAAAAAACTATAAGGTGGAGGTCTGTAAGAACGGAACAACTCCTCGACTTATCCTTACAGAGTCACACACAGATAGCTTCACTGTGGCCGTGATAACAGCCATTACACGGTACTGAGAGAAAGGAGCGTGCACGTACACCGATGTCCAGTGTATGTAAAATTGTCAAGCTCCGTGTTTTAGTATACGGACTGACACACGCAGTCTCTCTATAGTTTTGAATGTAATCAAACAGCAAATATACTAAACTGTTTGAAAACCAGACAAAACTATAAGGTGGAGGTCTGTAAGAACGGAACAACTCCTCGACTTATCCTTACAGAGTCACACACAGATAGCTTCACTGTGGCCGTGATAACAGCCATTACACGGTACTGAGAGAGGAGCGTACACCACTGTACGGTGTGTGAAAAATGAATGCTCAGTAACTCACAAGGACAAAACAATAAAATCTGGATTGCTTTGAAAAAAGCAGTTTGTTCAGCAGTGGGCACCCAGCAATGCAGCTACCAGGTAGCCTTAAAAGGCAGCCTAATAACCAACAGAGCTGATGCACCAAAATGTAGCCTCCCCTTGCACTGCACAGTGACTGGTGTGTTGTACAGGCAAAATCGCTAGCAGCAGAATCAGTTTTTGGTATCTTCTTCCCTGCCTAACACTCTCCCTACAGAATCAGCAGCAGCTCTCCCTATTCTGAGATCAGCATGAGTAACATTGCGGTCGGCGTCCCCGCCCTTTTATACCCCCTGTGACGCCCCACAATCAAGCCAATCACTTGCATGCCCTTCTCCAAGATGGTGGTGACCGCTGCCTATGTCATCACGTTGCCCACAGTGTCCGTTCTTCCTGATTGGCTGAAAAAAGGGCGCTCAAGCATCTTTTGAAACGCGACTTTGGCGCAAAAGTTGCCGACCTCGTGGCCTACCTCACGCTAAGGTCGGGTTTCGTTTCATGAAGCCCGACTTTGGCGAAAGTCGGTGACTTTTCAATTTTTTCGACCCGTTTCGCTCAACTTTAGTGGTGCACACTTTGACCCCTCCAGTGCTTCACAGAAGTTTATAACGCCCGGGCGTGAAAATAAAAAATTCGTATTTTTTCCACAAACATGATCTTTTAGTCACCAATTTTTTTATTTTCCCAAGGGTAACAGGAAAAATTGGAGCCCAAAGGTTGCTGTCCAATTTGTCCTGAGTATGCTGATACCCCATATGTGGGAGAAAACTACTGTATGGGCACATGTCGGGGCTCGGAAGGGAAGTAGTGACGTTTTGAAATGCAGACTTTGAAGGAATGGTCTGCGGGTGTCATGTTGCCTTTGGAGAGCCCCTAATGTACCTAAACAGTGGAAACCCCCCACAAATGACCCCATTTTGGAAACTAGACCCCCTAAGGAACTTATCTAGATGTGTGGTGAGCACTTTGATCCCCCAAGGGCTTCACAGAAGTTTATAATGCCCGAGCATGAAAATAAAAAAAATCATATTTTTTCCACAAACATGATCAATTAGTCACCAATTTTTTTATTTTCCCAAGGGTAACAGGAGAAATTGAACCCCAAAAGTTGTTGTCCAATTTGTCATGAGTACGCTGACACTCCATATGTGGGAGAAAACTACTGTATGGGCACACGTCGGGGCTCGGAAGGGAAGTAGTGACATTTTGGAATGCAGACTTTGATGGTATGGTCTGCGGGTGTCATGTTGCCTTTGGAGAGCCTCTAATGTACCTAAACAGTGGAAACCCTCCACAAATGACCCCATTTTGGAAACTAGACCCCCTAAGGAACTTATGTAGATGTGTGGTGAGCACTTTGAACCCCCAAGGGCTTCACAGAAGTTTATAATGCCCGGGCATGAAAATAAAAAAAATCATATTTTTTCCACAAACATGATCAATTAGTCCCCAATTTCTTTATTTTCCCAAGGGTAACAGGAGAAATTGGACTCCAAAAGTTGTTTTCCAGTTTGTCCTGAGTACACTGATACCCCATATGTGGGAGAAAACTATTGTATGGGCACACGTCGGTGCTCGGAAGGGAAGTAGTGACGTTTTGAAATGCAGACTTTGATGGAATGGTCTGCGGGTGTCATGTGCATTTGGAGAGCCCCTGATGTACCTAAACTATTGAAACTCCCCACAAGTGACCCCATTTTGGACACTAGACCCCCCACGGAACTTATCTAGATGTGTGATGAGCACTTTGAACCCCCAAGTGCTTCACAGAAGTTTATAACGCCCGGGCGTGAAAATAAAAAAATCATTTTTTTCCACAAAAAATATATTTTTGCCCCCAATTTTTTATTTTCCTAATGGTAACAGGAGAAATTAGACCCCTAAAGTTGTTTTGCAACTTGTCCTGAGTAGGCTGATACCCTGCATGTGGGGGTAAAACACTGTTTGGGCGCATGGCAGAGCTTGGAAGGGAAGGAGCACCATTTGACTTTTTCAACTCCGAATTGGCTGGAATTGAGATCAGACGCCATGTTGAATTTGGAGAGCACAAACAGTGGAAACCCCCAATTCTAACTCCAACCCTAACGCCAACACACCCCTAACCCTAATCTAAGCCCTAACCCTAGCCCTAACCCTAACCCTAGCCCTAACCCTAGCCCTAACCCTAGCCCTAACCCTAGCCCTAACCCTAACCCTAACCCTAGCCCTGGCCCTAACCCTAGCCCTAACCCTATTGGGAAAATGGAAATAAATACATTTTCTTTTAATTTTATTATTTTTCCCTTACTAAGGGGGTGATAACGGGGGGATTGATTTACTATTTATGGCGGTTTTTATATTTGGCAGCTGTCATACGCTAAAAGACGCTTTTTATTGTGAAAATAGTTTTTGCATCACCACATATTGAGAGCTATAATTTTTGCGTATTTTGTCCCACTGAGTCATGTGAGGCCTTATTTTTTGCCGGACGAGTTGATGTTTTTAATGGTACCATTTTCGGGCACGTGACATTTTTTGATCGCTTTTTATTCCAATTTTTGGGACGCAAAATGAACAAATACCAGCGTTTCATGAATTTCTTTTGGGGGGTGCGCTTACACCGTTCCGCGTGCGGTAAAATTGATAAAGCGGTTTTATTCTTTGGGTCAGTGCGGTTACAGCGATACCACATTTAGGTCTTTTTTTATGTTTTGTTGGTTTTATGAAATGAAAACTATTTTATATAAAAAATAATTATTTTTGCATCGCTTTATTCTGTGAGCTATAACTTTTTTACTTTTTTGCTGATGATGCTGTGTGGCAACTCGTTTTTTGCGGGACAAGATGACGTTTTCAGCGGTACCATGGATATTTATATGCGTCTTTTTGATCGCACGTTATTGCACTTTTTGTTTGGCGGTATGATAATAAATCATTATTTTTTGCTTCGTTTTTTATTTTTATTTGTTAAGGGGGTCGCTAAAGGGGTTAACTAATGGGACAGTTTTATAGGGCAGTTCGTTACGGATGCGGTGATACCTAATATGTGTACTTTTATTCTTGTTTTTTTTTATTTCCAAAAAATGTTTTTTTCTAATTTATTTGGCGATTTTTTAAAAATAATTTTAACACTTTTTTTTCTAACTTTGTTACATAGTCCCAGGTGGGACATCACAGATCACTGTGACAGATCGGTGATTGCCCCCTGACACATTGTGCCGGGTGTCAGCTGTGATAATTAGCTGACACCCGGCCGCAATCAGCGGCTCTCACCACGTGGGTGCCGCTTATCGCTGAGACGTACTATCCCGTCCATGGGCATAGGGACCCCGGTCCCATGGGCGGGATAGTACGTCTGATGTCAGGAAGGGGTTAATGGTTATTATAAGGGAGACCACCCAAAAAATGTGGGTCCCCGTATATTTAGTAACTAGCAAGACTAAACAGACAGTTGCAGGCTGTTATTAATTTGCCTATGAAAGAGCCATGGAGATTGGACCCCTCGCAGACTAAAAACATCAGCCCTCAGCCACCCCAGGTTGCATTATTTTCTTTGGGGCTGCATTACACTTTATGGGGGCTCCATTATACTATATGAGGCTGCATTACCCTACATGGTACTGCATGATACTATATGGGGCTGCATTATACTATCTTGAGCTGCATTATACTAAATAAGGCAACATTATACTATCTGAGGATGCATTATACTCTTTGTGCTGCGTTATACTATATGAGACTGCATTATACTATATGGGGCTGCATTATACTCTATAGTAGCTGCATTATTCTATATGAGGCTGCATTAAATTATATGAGGCTGCATTATACTATATGAGGTTGCATTATACAACATGGAACTGAATTATACTATATGGGGCTGGATTATACTATATGACTGCATTATACTATATAGGGCTGTATTATTCTCTAAGAAGGTGGAATTATTCTCTATGGGGCTGAATTATACTATATGAGGCTGTATTATACTATATGAGCTTGTATTATAATTAGTGTTGAGCATTCCGATACTGCAAATATCGGGTATCGGCCGATATTCGCTGTATCGGAATTCCGATACCGAGTACCGATATTTTTTCAATATCGGAATCGGAAGTTCCCATAATGCAAAGAGCCACTGCTGTGGCTCTGATTGGCTGCCGAAATGACGTCATCATGATGCGCAGTCTGTGCGCATCATGATGCGCCGTCAGTTCGGGCCTTCCGGGGGGGGTCTGTGCCGACTGCCCAGGGGTTCGTGCTGGCCTCCCGGTGGTCCGTGCCGGCCTCCCGGTGGTCCGTGCCAACTGCCCGGGGGTCCGTACCGGCCTTCCGGGGGTCTGTGCCGACTGCCCGGGGGTCTGTGCGGACTGCCGTGGGTCTGTACCGGCCTGCCGGGGGTCTGAGCGGCCTGCCGGTGGTCTGTACCGACTGCCGGGGGGCTGTGCCGGCCTGCCGGGGGGCTGTCCGACTGTCCGGGGGTCTGTGCAGGCTGCGGGGGTCTGTGCAGGATCGTCCGATGGGACTACAAGTCCCATCGGGTGATGCCTGCTACCATGATGGTGATTGACACATTAGCCAATGATGGGACAGTAGTAGTCCCATCATCCGGCTAATGTGTTGAATGTAAAAAAAAAAAAAAATACACACTACATACATACTACATGCTACATACATACTACATACATGCTACATACTTACTACATGCATGCAACATACATATATACTACATATATACCACATGCATGCAACATGCATACTACATATATACCACATGCATGCAACATGCATACTACATATATACCACATGCATGCAACATGCATACTACATATATACTACATGCATGCAACATGCATACTACATATATACCACATGCATGCAACATGCATACTACATATATACCACATATATACTACATGCATACTACATATATACTACATGCATGCAACATACAAATATACTACATATATACTACATGCAACATAAATACTACATATATACTACATGCATGCAACATACATATATACTACATGCATGCAACATACATACATACTACATATATACCACATGCATGCAACATGCAAACTACATATATACCACATATATACTACATGCATACTACATATATACCACATGCATGCAACATACATATATACTACATGCATGCAACATGCATACTATATATACCACATATATACTACATGCATGCAACATACATATATACTACATGCATGCAACATGCATACTACATATATACCACATATATACTACATGCATGCAACATACATATATACTACATGCAACATGCATACTACATGCATGCAACATACATACTACATATATACCACATGCATGCAACATGCATACTATATATATTACATATATACTACATGCATGCAACATACATATATACTACATGCAACATGCTTACTACATATATACTACATGCATGCAACATACATACTACTTATATACCACATGCATGCAACATGCATACTATATATATACCACATATATACTACATGCATGCAACATATATATAATACATATATACTACATGCAACATACATACTACATACATACTACATATATACTACATGCATGCAACATGCATACTACATATATACCACATATATACTACATGCATGCAACATACATATATACTACATGCAACATGCATACTACATGCATGCAACATACATACTACATATATACCACATGCATGCAACATGCATACTATATATATTACATATATACTACATGCATGCAACATACATATATACTACATGCAACATGCTTACTACATATATACTACATGCATGCAACATACATACTACATATATACCACATGCATGCAACATGCATACTACATATATACCACATATATACTACATGCATGCAACATACATATATACTACAAGCATGCAACATGCATACTACATATATACCACATATATACTACATGCATGCAACATACATATATACTACATGCAACATGCATACTACATGCATGCAACATACATACTACATATATACCACATGCATGCAACATGCATACTATATATATGCTACATATATACTACATGCATGCAACATACATATATACTACATGCAACATGCTTACTACATGCAAAATGTTTACTACATATATACTACATGCATGCAACATACATACTACATATATACCACATGCATGCAACATGCATACTATATATACCACATATATACTACATGCATGCAACATATATATAATACATATATACTACATGCAACATACATACTACATACATACTACATATATACTACATGCATGCAACATGCATACTACATATATACTACATACTGTATATACTACATGCATGCAACATACATATATACTACATGCAACATACATACTACATACGCACTACATATATACCACATGCATGCAACATGCATACTACATAAATATTCTACATATATACCACATGCATGCAGCATACATAGATACAACATATATACTACATGCATGCAACATGCATACTACATATATACCACATATATACTACATGCATGCAACATACATATATACTACATACAATACATTCATACAATACATACATATAGACATACAGTACATATAACATAGAGTACATACTCACCATCACTTGTCACTTTGATCCCTGAAGCCATTGTCATCTATGGAATAAATATTAAAATAACAAAGCACGAATATACTCACCCCTGATCCGCAGAAGTCCACGGGTGTCCCACAACGATCTTGCGTGGAGAACAGCAGCATCAGCTGATGCTACCGTTCTCTACGGGCTCCAGGAAACCAGTGTCGGGAGGTAGTTATCCTTCCGCCCTGTATTCCTCCGCCACTGTAAAGAAAAAAAAAAGTCCCTAGTCTCATTTTATGGCATTGCTATGTGAAAAATTTCCCATGCAGCTTTTGCCATAAAGTGAGACTAGGGACTTTTTTTTTTTTACACTGGCGGAGGAATACAGGGCGGAAGGATACCTACCTCCGGCACTGGTTTCCTGGGCCCCGGAGAGAACGGTAGCATCAGCTGATGCTGCAGTTCTCCACGCAAGATCGTCGTGGGACTCTCGTGGATTTCTGCGTATCAGGGAGTATATTGTTTGTTTGTTATTTTAACCCCTTCCTGACATGAGACGTACTATCCCGTCCATGGGACCCGGGCCCCTATGCTCATGGACGGGATAGTACGTCTAGCGCGATCAGCGGCGCCCACGTGGTGAGCGCCGCTGATCGCGGCCGGGTGTCAGCTGATTATCACAGCTGACACCCGGCACAATGTGTCAGGGGCGGTCACGGACCGCCCTCGACACGTTAACCCCTTGCACACCGCGATCAAACATGATCGCGGTGTACCGGGGGTTAAAGGGAAGCATCGGCAGGGAGGGGGCTCCCTCCGTGCTTCCCTGAGCCCCCCACGGCAGCGCAATGTGCAGCGCTGCTGCGGGGGGCTCCTTTCCTCCAGGCCCCCGAATACAAGATGGCGACGGGGGCCTGAGGAAGCTGGCTTCCTCAGTGCCTGCAAAGCGCAGGCATGAGGAAGCCTTCTGCAGTGCCTGTGTCAGATCGCTGATCTGTCACAGTGATCTGTGATGTGACAGATCAGCGATCTGTCACAGGACAGTGATGTCCCACCTGGGACTATTTAATAAAGTAAAAAAATAAATAAAAAAAAGTGTTAAAATAATTAAAAAAAAATCGCCAAATAAATTAGAAAAAAAAAAAAAATATTCCCCCAATAAATCCATTTTTTGGAAATAATAAAAAAAAAAACAATAAAAGTACACATATTAGGTATCGCCGCGTCTGTAATGACCCGCCCTATAAAACTGTCCCATTAGTTAACCCCTTTAGCGAACCCATTAAAAAATAAAAATAAAAAACCAAGCAAAAAATAATGATTTATTATCATACCGCCAAACAAAAAGTGTAATAACGCGCGATCCAAAAGACACATATAAATATCCATGGTACCGCTGAAAACGTCATCTTGTCCCACAAAAAATGAGCCACCACACATCATCATCAGCGAAAAAATAAAAAAGTTATAGCTCGCAGAATAAAGTGATGCAAAAATAATTATTTTTTATATAAAATAGTTTTCATTGCATAAAACCGACAAAAACATAAAAAAATGACATAAATGAGGTATCGTTGTAACCGTACTGACCCAAAGAATAAAACCGCTTTATCAATTTTACCGCACGCGGAACGGTGTAAACGCACCCCCCCAAAAGAAATTCATGAAATGCTGGTTTTTGTTCATTCTGTGTCCCAAAAATAGGAATAAAAAGCGATCAAAAAATGTCACGTGCCCGAAAATGGTACCAATAAAAATGTCAACTCGTCCCGCAAAAAATAAGACCTCACATGACTCGGTGGGTCAAAATACGGAAAAATTATAGCTCTCAATATGTGGTGATGCAAAAACTATTTTTACAATAAAAAGCGTCTTTTAGCATGCGACAGCTGCCAAATATAAAAACCGCCATAAATAGTAAATCAAACCCCCCGTCATCACCCCCTTAGTTAGGGAAAAATAATAAAATTAAAAAAAAAGTATTTATCTCCATTTTCCCGTTAGGGTTAGGGTTAGGGCTAGGGTTAGGGCTAGGGATAGGGTTAGGGCTAGGGTTAGGGCTAGGGTTAGGGTTAGGGTTAGGGCTAGGGTTAGGGCTAGGGTTAGGTCTCAGATTAGGGTTAGGGGTGTGTTGGGGTTAGGGTTGGAGTTATAATTGGGGGGTTTCCACTGTTTGGGCACATCAGGGGCTCTCCAAATGCAACATGGCGTCTGATCTCAATTCCAGCCAATTCTGAGTTGAAAAAGTCAAATATTGCTCCTTCCCTTCCAAGCTCTGCCATGCGCCCAAACAGTGTTTTACCCCACATGTAGGGTATCAACCTACTCAGGACAAATTGCAAAACAATTTTTGGGGTCCAATTTCTCCTGTTACCCTTAGGAAAATAAAAAATTGGGGGCAAAAATATCATTTTTGTGGAAAAAAATGATTTTTTTATTTTCACGTCTGAGTGTTATAAACTTCTGTGAAGCACTTGGGGGTTCAAAGTGCTCACCACACATCTAGATAAGTTCCGTGGGGGGTCTAGTGTCCAAAATGGGGTCACTTGTGGGGAGTTTCAATAGTTTAGGTACATCAGGGGCTCTCCAAACGCACATGACACCCGCAGACCATTCCATCAAAGTCTGCATTCCAAAACGTCACTGCTTCCCTTCCGAGCCCCGACGTGTGTCCATAAAGTAGTTTTCTCCCACATATGGGGTGTCAGCGTACTCAGGCCAAATTGGACAACAACTTTTGGGGGTCCAATTTCTCCTGTTACCCTTGGGAAAATGAAAAAATTGGGGACTAATTGATCATGTTTCTGGAAAAAATACGATTTTTTTATTTTCATGCCCTGGCATTATAAACTTCTGTGAAGCTCTTGGGGGTTCAAAGTGCTCACCTCACATCTAGATAAGTTCCTTAGTGGGTCTAGTTTTCAAAATGGGGTCATTTGTGGGGGGTTTCCACTGTTTAGGTACATTAGGGGCTCTCCAAAGGCAACATGACACCCGCAGACCATTCCATCAAAGTCTGCATTCCAAAACGTCACTATTTCCCTTCCGAGCCCCGACGTGTGCCCATACAGTAGTTTTCTCCCACATATGGGGTATCAGCATACTCAGGACAAATTGGACAACAAGGTTTGGGGTCCAATTTCTCCTGGTACCCTTGGGAAAATAAAAAAATGGTGACTAAAAGATCATGTTTGTGGAAAAAATACGAATTTTTTATTTTCACGCCCGGGCATTATAAACTTCTGTGAAGCACTGGGGGGGTCAAAGTGCTCACCACACACCTAGATAAGTTCCTTAGGGGGTCTAGTTTCCAAAATGGTGTCATTTGTGGGGGTTTTCCACTGTTTTGGTACATCAGGAGTTTTCCAAACGCGACATTGTGTCCGATCTCAATTCCAGCCAAAAACGTCAAATGGCGCTGCTTCCCTTCCGAGCTCTGCCATGCGCCCAAATAGTGGTTTACCCCCACATGTGGGGTATCAGCGTACTCAGGACAAATTGCACAATAACTTTTACGGTCCTGTTACCCTTGGAAAAATAAGAATTGAGGGTGAAAAGATCATTTTTGTGGAAAAAATATGATTTTTTAATTGTATGGCTTTATGTTATAAACTTCTGTGAAGCCCATGGGGGTTCAAAGTTCTCACCACACATCTAGATAAGTTCCTTAGGGGGTCTAGTTTCCAAAATGGTGTCATTTGTGGGGGGTTTCCACTGTTTTGGTACATCAGGGGTTTTCCAAACGCGACATGGTGCCCGATCTCAATTCCAGCCAAAAACGTCAAATGGCGCTGCTTCCCTTCCGAGCTCTGCCATGCGCCGAAATAGTGGTTTACCCCCACATGTGGGGTATCAGCGTACTCAGGACAAATTGCACAATAACTTTTAGGGTCCTGTTACCCTTGGGAAAATAAAAATTGGGGTGAAAAGATCATTTTTGCGGAAAAAATATGATTTTTTAATTGTATCACTGTACGTTATAAACTTCTGTAAAGCCCTTGTGGGTTCAAAGTTCTCACCACATATCTAGATAAGTTCCTTGGGGGGTCTAGTTTCCAAAATGGGGTCACTTGTAGGGGGTTTCCACTGTTTAGGTACATCAGGGACTCTCCAAACGTGACATGGCGTCCAATCTGAATTCCAGCCAATTTTGCATTAAAAAAGTCAAACGGCGCTCCTTCCATTCTGAGCTCTGCCATGCACCGAAACAGTGGTTCCCCCCCACATATCAGGTATCTGCGTACTCAGGACAAATTGCACAATAACTTTTGCAGTCCAATTTCTCCTGTTACCCTTGGTAAAATTAAAAAAATTGAACCTGAAGTATTTTTTTTATGAAAAAAAGTTAGATGTTCATTTTTTTTTAAATATTCAAAAAAATTCCTGTGACGCACCTAAAGGGTTAATAAACTTCTTGAATGTGGTTTTGAGCACTTTAAGGGGTGCAGTTTTTAGAATGGTGTCACTTTTGGGTATTTTCTATCATATAGACCCCTCAAAGTGGCTTCAAATGTGATGTGGTCCTAAAAATAAAATGGTGTTGTAAAAATGAGAAATCGCTGGTCAACTTTTAACCCTTATAACTTCCTAATAAAAAAAAATTTTGGTTCCAAAATTGTGCTGATGTAAAGTAAACATGTGGGAAATGTTAGTTATCAAGTTTTTTGTGTGCCGTATCTCTGTGATTTAAAGGCATAAAAATTCAAAGTTGGAAAATTGCGAAATTTTCAAAATTTTTGCCAAATTTCCGTTTTTCTCACAAATAAACGCAAGTTATTTGAATGAAATTTTACCACTAACATGAAGTACAATATGTCACGAGAAAACAGTGTCAGAACCACCAGGATCCATGGAAGCGTTCCAGAGTTATGACCTCATAAAGGTACAGTGGTCAGAATTGTAAAAATTGGCCCAGTCATGAATGTGCAAACCACCCTTGGGGGTGAAGGGGTTAATATTTATTCAAAAAATGACAATGGCTTTGGGGATCAAAGTGACAAGTGATGGTGAGTATGTACTCTATGTTATATGTACTGTATGTCTATATGTATGTATTGTATGAATGTATGAATGTATTGTATGTAGTATATATGTATGTTGCATGCATGTAGCATATATGTAGTATGCATGTTGCATGTAGTATATATGTATGTTGCATGCATGTAGTATATATGTGGTATATATGTAGTATGCATGTTGCATGCATGTAGTATATATGTTGTATATATGTATGTTGCATGCATGTGGTATATATGTAGTATATATGTAGTATGTATGTTGCATGTAGTATATATGTATTATATATATGTTGCATGCATGTAGTATATATGTGGTATATATGTAGTATATATGTATGTTGCATGCATGTAGTATATATGTGGTATATATATAGTATGCATTTTGCATGCATGTGGTATATATGTAGTATGTATGTTGCATGCATGTAGTATGCATGTTGCATGTAGTATATATGTATGTTGCATTCATGTAGTATATATGTGGTATATATGAAGTATGCATGTTGCATGCATGTAGTATATATGTTGTATATATGTACGTTGCATGCATGTGGTATATATGTAATATATATTTAGTATGTATGTTGTATGTAGTATATATGTATTATATATGTTGCATGCATGTAGTATATATGTAGTATATATGTATGTTGCATGCATGTAGTATATATGTGGTATATATATAGTATGCATGTTGCATGCATGTGGTATATATGTAGTATGTATGTTGCATGCATGTAGTATGCATGTTGCATGTAGTATATATGTATGTTGCATGCATGTAGTATATATGTGGTATATATGTAGTATGCATGTTGCATGCATGTAGTATATATGTTGTATATATGTATGTTGCATGCATGTGGTATATATGTGGTATATATGTAGTATGTATGTTGCATGTAGTATATATGTATTATATATGTTGCATGCATGTAGTATATATGTGGTATATATGTAGTATATATGTATGTTGCATGCATGTAGTATATATGTGGTATATATATATAGTATGCATGTTGCATGCATGTGGTATATATGTAGTATGTATGTTGCATGCATGTAGTATGCATGTTGCATGTAGTATATATGTATGTTGCATGCATGTAGTATATATGTGGTATATATGTAGTATGCATGTTGCATGCATGTAGTATATATGTATGTTGCATGCATGTAGTATATATGTAGTATTTATGTTGCATGTAGTATATATGTAGTATATTTGTATGTTGCATGCATGTAGTATATATGTGGTATATATGTAGTATGCATGTTGCATGCATGTGGTATATATGTAGTATGTATGTATGTTGCATGCATGTAGTATGTATGTAGCATGTATGTAGTATGTATGTAGCATGTAGTATGTATGTAGCATGTATTTTTTTTTTTTGTTCATTCAACACATTAGCCGGATGATGGGACTACTACTGTCCCATAATTGGCTAATGTGTCAATCACCGTCATGGTAGCAGGCATCGCCCGATGAGACTTGTAGTCCCATCGGACGATCCTGCACAGACCCCCGCAGCCTGCACAGACCCCCGCAGTCTGCACAGACCCCCGGGCAGTCGGTACAGACCACCGGCAGGCCGGCACAGCCCCCCGCAGCCTGCACAGACACCCGGGCAGTCGGTACAGACCACCGGCAGGCCGGCACAGCCCCCCGCAGCCTGTACAGACACCCGGGCAGTCGGTACAGACCACCGGCAGGCCAGCACGGCCCCCCGCAGCCTGTACAGACACCCGGGCAGTCGGTACAGACCACTGGCAGGCCGGTACAACCCCCCGCAGCCTGTACAGACACCCGGGCAGTCGGTACAGACCACCGGCAGGCCGGCACAGACCTCCGGCAGTCCGCACAGACCCCCGGAAGGTCCGTACACCCCCCCGAGAGGCTGTATTAGGAGAGAAAAGGGTTTTTCTTATTCCGATACCGGAAGTCCCATAGACTTGAATGGGACTTTCGGTATCGGAATCGGCGATACCCGATACTTTTTTCGTATCGGGCCGATACCATCCGATACGATATTTTAGGGTATCGGATGGTATCGCTCAACACTAATTATAATATATTGTGCTGTATTATACTGTTATGAATAGGTCACCAAGGAGGATGGTAGAAATAGGCTAGGCCACCAGAATACCAGAAAGGTTGGTCACTTAGCGGATTGCAGACCCCTAGTCCTAACAACCCAACTAACAGTAGCCGTGGAGCGTACCTGCGATGCCCTAGATGCCTAGGCACAGCCGGAGAGCTAACTAAGCCTAAAGTTAGAAAGGTGAAATCTAAACTGCCCCGGAGTAGACCCCAAAGGAATAGATAGCTCCCAAACCTATATTGTCGGTGAAACTGTCAAGGTGAAAATATATTTTCTTATATAACTTTTATACTTTTATACTGTGAAACAATAAGTTTTTCCTAATTGCTTGCTAATGCAAATGTAACTGTATTAAAGATGGCTGCCAGTGTTCACTTTCACTTAAATTCAGTGTCTAAAGAGTTAAGTTAAGTTTCATTTCTCCTAAAAAAAGATAACTCAGGAATGTGAAGAAGAAGTAACCATCGGGAGACTTTTTGACGAATCAGAGAGAGACTGGACACTAGATATATACTGCATAAACCCCGCCTAATGCACGCCTTCCCCTAACACTCAATATAGTATTGTGTATTTGTAAATAAAGCCAGTTGTTGTACTGCTCCTGACAGGTGTGGATGCGGGACATTAGCTAAGACTGAATCAGCTGCGTGTCTGAGTCATTCTTAATTGGTACCAGATGTTTTGCGCTCGCACAATGATTTGGAATGACTGGTGAATGAGGATTTATTGTCGTTTACGACCCCGACAATTTGGAGCCCAACGGGGGGCGTGGACAGTGATCCGAGGCTCCTCTGGACCCATGCCTGGATGTCTGTGGATGATACCTGTAGTGGCTGACCTCGAGGACTGATCACCCTCCAAAACACGGTAAGTGAGATCATATACACTGTATGTGTCACACTTGCTAGTGTCTCAGCCGTTATTGGTCTGTCTGTGGTCTCCTTGGGTCTGAGGGGTGACCGGTCGAGTGGTGAGACTGAGTGCGATCCTGTGCCACGCTCTGAACCAGCAACTGAGAGACGTCGCATTCTGCGAGTCCTCGTGTACACCACACCTCCTCCACCGGTCATTGTACTCCATTTAACCACCCTACCCGTGACTATTGTCTAGTAGTGAAGTGGAGTGATAAATTGAGCTAGTTGCAGATTGTGGGGCAACTTAGAGGAAGGGATAGGAGACGCAGCCTCTGTGATATTGTACCAACTAGGTAATTAAGACGTCCCGAGAAGGGACCACCTGTATTTCTGTGGAGGGCTCTCACTAGGAGACCGCCTCCCGACTGTTGGAATATCGTGGCAGGATAATCTGTTAATCACTGCTGTTCAAGGTTAGGGAAAGGAAATATTGAGCGCGAGGCTCTTTTCCTAGTACGTCGAACGTGAGGCTCCGTACTGTGGAACATCAGTGTTGATATCGCTACCAGTGGTTTTTCTGCAGAGAACCATAGTATTCTGTAAGAGTCATGCTGCGTATCTTAAAGCAGAAGAAGTCTGTGCCCCACAAGTTAGATGAGGATGCTGTGGAGGTCAAGGCAATAGTAGCGTCACGGGAAGGCAAGAAGGCAGTCAAGAATGTTGAGAGATTGTATAAGCATGTAGGATTGCCCTCGTCAGGGAGATTACAGCCGGCTATGTGGCATAATCTCATAGAGAACAAACGAGGCATGTTGAAAGATAAAGGATTGTTAGAACAAGCACAAGCTCATCTGCGAGTTGCGCGAGGCTTGAAGAATGAAGGATGGAAAGAGATTGATGGGGAAGGAGGATCAGACAATGAGGAACCTGTGTTTGGTTATAAAATGCCTTTGAACTGTGATCTTATAGATTGTAAAATGGCCGCCGTGCCACTGATGATGAAAATGCAGTCCCAACCACCGCCCTATAATGGTGACAAGACGAGCTCTCCAGAAGCGTGGGTGTGTCCTGTTTGTGGCGTGCAGAATCCAACCTGGGTGGAAACGTGCCGTGTGTGTGGGGCGGGCCGTCCTTGGGGTTCCGCCCAGACCATGGACGGAAGTGGGGCATGCCACGCCTCCACCGGCAGCCATCTTGGTGCACCCGGAATTCCTCCCCAGCCACTATGTCCGCTGGTAACACTTTCCGGCGAGTACTATCAGGGACCACCACTTCCTGAGAAACCTCCGGCACCGACCGATGCTGTTCCCACCTCTAATGTTCCTGTTTCTGTTCCGGCCTCTGGGCCTAGTCTCCCGGTGCAACCCACTGTGATATTTGTAAATACACCTGGTCAAGGTCCCTTCACTCTTGATGCCCTGACCGGCAGTACGGCTTTCCGGTCCGTAATGCGTATGAGGCGCCAAGCTATCGGAGATGATGAGGGATCAGAAGATTCTGACAATCAGGTTGCTACAATTCCCCCTGCCCCGCCACTGCTATTAGGTCCGTTCGAATCCCCCCGGCCCGGAAGGAGCCCACTACCTACCCCTCTCAACAAATCCTCTAGGTTGCCCCATGACCCTGAAATCTGGTTCCCCTGTCATTCACGCTATTACATCACACCTCAGGGCTCCCAGGTTCTTTTCTCAGTGGGGTATGGGGACATAGTTACCCACCAGGTAGGAGCCATAGTGAACCCAGCTAACTCTACCCTGTCGCATAGAGGTGGTTTGGCCCAACAGATAGCTAAAAAGGGAGGCCCAGCCATAACCCAAGAGTGTCAGGCCTACCTTACCAATTATGGCCCCTTGCATCCAGGAGACGCTATGTCCACCCAGGGAGGGAATTTGCCCTGTGATATAGTGTTACACACTGCAGGCCCTATATATGATTACAGGACACCCGAGCATTGCCGTACAATATTGCAGACCGCCTTACAGACAGTGCTTATCTTTGCAGGACGGCTAGGGAGAGATACACTTCCTCGTAGAACTTTGGCTATACCATTGATATCTTCAGGACTCTTTGGATACCCACTGGGCCCCTGTATGAAGGAACACGTTGAAGTCATCAAGAATTGTCTCCAATCAACCCCAGATCTCGATTTACAAGAAGTTAGGATCGTCTGTTACCATGAATCCGGATTAGAGGGCATCATGCCCTTGGTAGCTGAATACATGATACCACTGATGCACACAGGTATAAAGCCCCTGGATGAGGTAATACCCACAGCACCCCCAACTGCCCCGAAGGATGAGGCAGTGACACATGACGAAGAAGAAGAAGGGCTGAAGCTGAAATACAAACCCTTCACTCCGGTACAAATTGATGCTATTGTTAACAAGTTACCTGACCTGGACAAATTTCCCATGCAGTATGTAAGGAAACTGGAACAGACTAGGAGCATCTACGGGGCTACATGGTCTGATCTATCAGGCATCACCTCAATCAAAGCCTCCGAATATTTTCTCCCCACCATCATGAAGGAATTGGACCCCACTAAAGCAGGACCTCTCAACAAGTTCAAGTCTGGAAAGGAGTTTATCGCTCAACTCACAAAGTGGGCCCAGGATCGTCTCTGTGACGAAGCAGGATCAATACAGGATATACAACAAGAATCTGGTGAAGCTGTGGAGAAATACGCTGCCAGACTAACTATGCAGTTTGAAGACTTGGGTTATTCAACTCATGTGAAGACGCAGGCAGCCTTGTTGGTCCGTGCTTTTATTGATGGTCTGGAAGATCCACTGAAGGATAAGGTCATGAAGCTTCGTCCCGAATTACCTGATGGTCCCCTAAAACAGGCCCTCACTGTTGTGAAGAGTTATCAGAAAATGCTTCAAAGGGAAGAAAAAGAAGCAGAAAAGGAAGCAGAGAAGGAAGCACAGAAGGACAAAGGCAAGAAGAAACCAGCCATGTATATGGCAGAAGCCTCAGAAGTACCTGTTATGGTGTATCAGGCTCAGGATCGGTATGGATCACCACGCTTGAGGCCGAGAGGGTCCCAGGGCCAAAACTACAGGGACAGACCAGTTCGTGATGACCAAGGGAGACCTCTGTGTTGGGAGTGTGCCAGCCCTGGTCATATGAGAAGAAGTTGTCCTCGCAGGGGGCACCCTCAGAGACCTCTTCCTCCTCCACACTCATGAAGTTCAGGCCAACCGGTGCCCACTTTTCCCGCCACCTGTACTTCCTCGTCTTGTGGTACAGTGACCCTGGAAGTGGACAATCAACCTCTCAAGTTCTTAGTGGACACTGGGGCGGCCACCTCTGTTATCTCGTCATCTCAGCTGCCTCCTACAATCTCCCTGTCTTCAGATTTCCTCACATGTATTGGAGTTGAAGGTCAACAAACCTCATCACCACTCACTGTTCCCGTCCCAGCTGGCCCATTCTCTGGTGTCTTTGCCAAATTTCTGGTGTCTGAAACCTGCCCCGTCAACCTTCTAGGAGCTGACCTCCTTCAAAGGCTTCACGCTACCATCATCTTCGGTGATCAAGGGATGGAATTGCAATTACAAGATCCTGCCTCACAACAAGGCACTGAAGATCGTTGTGTCCTTAAGGCTTTCCCTCTGATGATGATGACTCTGCAAACGACACCTTCCCCGGATTTGCCCAATCTACCTACCACTCTGTGGTCAACTGGACCTGAGGATGTGGGTCTGCTCAAAGTGCCTCCAGTAAAAGTCCACCTCAAACCTGGGCACCCATACCCCAGACTACCTCAGTATCCGCTTAAGGCTGCCCAAGAGCGGAGCCTTGGAGTTCAGATTACCTCCCTCTTACATTCTGGAGTGCTAATCAGATGTGTTTCACCCTGTAACACACCTCTGTTTCCAGTGAAGAAGAAGACAGCTCCTGGAGACCCTCCGAAGTACAGACTTGTACAGGACCTCAGAGCAGTCAATTCAGCCACCATCTTGGAAACTCCTGTGGTACCCAACCCAAACACCTTGCTTTCTCAAGTGCCTACTTCAGCAACACTCTTCACCGTTATTGACCTGGCTAATGCTTTCTTCAGTGTCCCGCTTCATGAAGACTCACAGTTTTTATTTGCCTTCACGTTTCAAGGATCTCAGCTGACCTGGACCAGGACACCACAGGGTGCCCAGAACTCCCCTAACCAGTTCACTCATGCTATGAAGATGACCCTGGATCCGTGGGTGTTACAGAATCTTCATGTCACGCTTCTCCAGTATGTTGATGACCTACTCCTCTGTGGAACTGAAGAGAATCTGTTTGCTGCTTCTGAGTCCTTGCTCCTTTTTCTTCATTCTGCCAACTGCAAAGTCTCAAAGGCCAAGGTCCAGTGGTGCAAAGAGAAAGTCGTCTTCCTCGGACACTGCATCTCTCAAGGCTCGAGACACCTCACCGAGGACAGAAAACATGCAATCGAGGATATCCCTTATCCAAAGACATACTCTGCTATGCAGTCTTTCTTAGGACTCATTACCTACTGCAGACAGTGGATTCCGGATGCTTCAAGACTCATGCAACCTTTGTATGATTGCCTCAAGACTGGAGGACCGGACTGGGATCATGCTGAAAATCCGTATATCTATGCTCAGCAAAAGGACTGTTTCCTGGCTCTCAAGGAAGCTGTTGTCAGCGCCCCTGCTCTGGGTCTCCCTGACTACACTCAGCCATTTCATCTCTTTGTTTCAGAATCTGAAGGACATGCCTCTGGTGTGCTGGCACAGAAACATGCTGATCGTTTCCGTCCTCTGGCCTACTACTCAGCCAGGCTAGACCCTGTTGCCAGAACTGCTCCTTCCTGCCTCAAGGCTGTGCATGCAGCCCATATTCTTCTGGATAAGTCTGCTGACATAGCACTTGGTCATGACTTGGTCATTCAAGCTGGACATGATCTCTCTGCTGTCCTCCAACAAACATCTCCTAAGCATCTAACGAGCCAAAGACATCTCAGACTTCAGTGCTCTCTACTTCTGCCCTCCAACATCACCTTCCAGAAATGTACTACCATCAACCCAGCCACTTTGCTTCCACATTCTAGGGGGGAGTTCCCTGACGGGTATAAGGATTTACCAGACGGGAGGTCACCTGATGACCCGCATGACTGTGTAAAAGCACTGGAACAAGAAGCCTCTGCACCACAAAATGTGGTAACTCAAGAACTTCTCAACCCTGATTTGCAACTATGGACTGATGGATCTCGATTTGCAGACTCTTATGGCAAGTTCCACACTGGATATGCGGTCACCACTGAAACAGAAGTCCTTCTGGCTGAAGCCTTGCCACCTCACCTTTCGGCTCAAGAAGCCGAACTTGTGGCCCTACAACAAGCATGTTATCTAGCAGAAGGGAAGACGGCCAATGTCTACACTGACTCAAGATACGGCTATGGAATCTGTCACGATTTTGGATTCCTGTGGAAGTCCCGAGGGTTCATTACGGCTACAGGAACCCCTGTTAAACATGCACTAAGGATTAAAGCCCTGATGAAGGCATTGGAGCTACCTGTACAAATTGCGGTGATCAAGGTCAAAGCTCACGGGAAAGTCAATTCGAAGGAGACTAGAGGAAACCATTTAGCAGATCAAGCTGCCAAAGCTGCTGCCATAAAGAATGTCTCAGCAAAGTGGGAAGAAGAAGAAACAGCACCAGAAAAACCCTGTTGGGAAGGCACTGATATACCTGTGATGCCTGTGCTTACCAGAGCACAAACAAGAGAACAGGCAACCAAAGAAGCTACCCAAGCCGAAGAAGAACGAGACTTTGAGAAGTCCGAAGCCCGAAGAAAGAAGAGGAAGTTGATAGAAGACATGGAAATGGAATACCCTGCCACCGGATCTGTCTGGAAGCCAGCCCGACCACCTGAAGAGAGATTGTGGGAAGAACAAAAGTTGACCTCTAAAGAAGAAAAGAAGCAGTGGGAAGCTGCAGGAGCCATTCATGGGAATCGTAGTTCTGCCGGACAATACCAATTTCCTAGACTCTATAAGGTGGATGGGAAACCCTGTCTACCCAAAAGAATGTATCCAGCCGTTGCAGCATGGGCTCATGGATCAACTCATCGAGGAAAGAACCAAGCTCTGGCCTGTATCAAGAAGCTCTACTGGGCCCCAGGAATCTCTAACACTGTCACAGCCTACTCAAGAGCCTGCCCAGTCTGTGCCATCTGTAACCCAACAGCCACCACCAAGGTTCCACTTCAGCATCTTGCCAAACCAGACTACCCTTGGCAGAGAATCCAGGTTGATCATATTCAGATGCCCAAGTCAGGAAAGTATGAGTACGTCCTAGTGGCTGTGGATATGTTCTCAGGATGGCCCGAAGCCTACTCAGTGACCAACATGACTGCCAAAACTACAGCTAAGAAGCTCATCACTGAAATTTCGTGCAGATTTGGAATTCCCGAAGTTGTTGAATCAGATCAAGGCCCAGCCTTCACTGCCAATGTCTACGAGGAATTGTGGCACATGTTAGGGACAGATTTGGGTCTGCACACACCCTATCACCCCTCCAGTTCAGCCAAAGTTGAGAGAATGAACTCCACAATTAAGACCCAGTTGCTTAAAATGAGCCAGGACCACCCACTCCCATGGCCAGATTTGCTCCCCGTGGTCCTATACCATATCAGACACACCCCACAGGGAAAACACGGCCTGACTCCCTTTGAGATTCTTTTTGGTGCTCCACCTAAAATAGGAGACATTAGGCCACAAGAGTTGTCTGAGACAAATGATAAAGTTGTACAATTTGTGATTGCATTGTCTAAGGAACTGTCTAACACCCACTCTACAGTTTCTGCTTCTCTTCCAGAATCCACAGGTGACGTGGTCCATGACTTTGTGCCAGGAGACCTGGTGTATGTGCAAAAGTTTGTGCGCAGAGATTGTCTCCAGCCGAGATTTGAAGGACCCCACACGGTGATCCTGGTCACCCCCACTGCAGTAAAACTTGAAGGAAAGAGCACCTGGATTCATGCTTCACACTGTAAAAGAGACCGAACCAGTGTTTAGTCACAGTAGTGACTGAAGGGAAATGTTGCTGTTGTTTTTGACCTTGGGACTGGGGGCCATCCTCGCCCCTACCTCTTCGGCCCCTATTGTAAATAAGAATTCTGGTCCCTTTATTCTCTGGGTAAACCTGACAGCCCCGATGAATATCTGGCGATTTGATTTCTGTGATGTAGTCAAGTGCCTTGAGACTGAACGGGTGGTAGAGGGGATCATCCAGTTCTATATGTGTGTTACCAGACAAGACAACAATAATTGTCATTATTGGACAGATGCTGCCTGGAGTACGGGGAATGATTGGGGATATAAACCTAGCGAAGCCATGTTCCCCAAGGATGGGACGGGTAGGAGTCTTCGTGAGAGAATGCATCTAACAGCCCTTCTGCAACCATTTAGGGGCTGTAAATGGGGTAGAAGCTGTCACCCCCTTCTCCTAAATCTTGAAAGCCCTCAATCTGCTGATCTGCAGACGTTCGTACTAGGAAGGCATTATAATTATGTATTTAGTGCTGGACCTTATGCGTATTTAGGCCATATACGGCTTCAGGATATTAGCTTCAGACCAACCAAGGCCCCCGTTACCAGTACACCTAAAATAGGCCCAGGTGAGCGTTTGCAAAATGTAGTTAATGAAGTGATCCCCATTCCAGGTCTCAGTTGGCAAGAGGTTTTCTCCATAGAAACACAAACAGCCCCAAGGAAAAATTTGTGGTTAGAATGGGTGAGGTACAATGTAAAAGTCCAGAATATCTCTGTAGGATGTATTGCTTGTGCTGCTGCGAATACACACCTATACACACATGCATTGCTTTTCCCTGATGACAACACCACTGCCTGTGTCATGAATTTGTTGAAAGGTTTGAAGCCCACTGATTGCCCAGATTACGTCCCACTAATTCATAAGGAACCCAAACTAAAGGTCCCAGGAGAAGTAACTGTATTAGCTGACAATTACACCTGCTATAATTCCCACGACACCACAGGTACACCAGTAGGGATCTTCGAGACAGGTTTCTGCAAAGAGAATAGTTCTCTAGATACTGACTTGTTAATCAAACATACACAATATATGTATGACATTTATTGGTTATGTGGAGATGGTAAGCTCCGTCCTAGGTTGCCAAATGCCTGGACAGGCCAATGCACCCTTGTTAAACTAGCTATGCAGTTCAAGATTCTACCCTGGGATCCAAAGATACCTGATGAACCTACCAGGAAAAGGAGAAGCCTCGATCAGCTCCATATGAGTTATGAAGAAGATCCACTAGTATATATTGATGCTATTGGAGTGCCAAGGGGGGTGCCTGACCAATTTAAAGCCCAGAACCAGATCTATGCTGGCTTTGCTTCTATAATCCCACAGGTGCAGATTAATAAAAATGTTGAATGGATCAATTACATATATTACAGTGAACAAAGGTTTGTCAATTTCAGCCAAGATGCCTTCCAAGGTATAGTTGAAGAATTGGGCCCTAACACTAGAATGACACTCCAAAATCGACTAGCCCTTGATATGATATTAGCTGAGAAAGGAGGAGTTTGTGGGATGGTGGGAGAGGAGTGTTGTACCTATATCCCTCAGAACTCTGGAGTGAATGGAAAAACCATGATAGCCCTTAAAAAGATAACTGGGTTAGCAGCAGAATTGAAAACTAATGCTGGAGTAGACACATCTTTCTTTTCCGGCTGGTTGGGTGGACTCAAGGGATTCCTTCAACAAGCTTGTATAGTACTGATTGCCCTCCTTGTAATTGGATCGATAACTCTTTGTTGTGTTATTCCCTTGTATAAAAAGGTTATTGCCAAAGCAACTCCGACTGGCACCTTCCTCAATCAAGAAGTAGACCCACCAGAGTACGATGGTACTGATCTAGGGGAGATCCCTAAGTATATTCCCCTCAAGAGAGTAGACAAAACCCCCCATTCTCAGATGATGTTAAGAGACTTAGTTTAGGGACAGCGGGAGAACTCCATGTGAGGTTAGTGAAGGGTTCAGCTGCCTGGAGGCCTCTCGCTAGGGGAGAGCTTCTGAGGTGTCTGGATGAAGAAATCCACCTCCCCTTTTCCCATCGCATGGACAGTCTCGAAGGATCTTTCATTAAGGGAAAAACTTAGTGTTTAGGGGGGATTGTCAAGGTGAAAATATATTTTCTTATATAACTTTTATACTTTTATACTGTGAAACAATAAGTTTTTCCTAATTGCTTGCTAATGCAAATGTAACTGTATTAAAGATGGCTGCCAGTGTTCACTTTCACTTAAATTCAGTGTCTAAAGAGTTAAGTTAAGTTTCATTTCTCCTAAAAAAAGATAACTCAGGAATGTGAAGAAGAAGTAACCATCGGGAGACTTTTTGACGAATCAGAGAGAGACTGGACACTAGATGTATACTGCATAAACCCCGCCTAATGCACGCCTTCCCCTAACACTCAATATAGTATTGTGTATTTGTAAATAAAGCCAGTTGTTGTACTGCTCCTGACAGGTGTGGATGCGGGACATTAGCTAAGACTGAATCAGCTGCGTGTCTGAGTCATTCTTAATTGGTACCAGATGTTTTGCGCTCGCACAATGATTTGGAATGACTGGTGAATGAGGATTTATTGTCGTTTACGACCCCGACAAAACAAGATGAAACACAAACGCCGGCAGAAAATAGACTGAGCAACTGATGGGGCCCAAACTGACTAGATAGGATAAGAAAGGAAAGACACTGTCTGCAATCGTGCAAAAACCCTGAAAAATCCAACACGTCTGATGTACACAAAAACACTGAGGTCTCACAACCTTGCCCCCACTATATCAGCATTCTGGTATGAACTAGCAGCAAAGCAAAAGAGACTAATATAGCAGGGGACTGAACAAACTAACACAAGCTGTAACATATAGAGCGGGATCCAGCACAGCCCCCAGCAGGGAGCAAGCTGAACCCTCACAACAAGCAGAAAGAGACAAAACCAGATCAGATGCAAAGGACTAGCAAATGAACAACTTAGCTGAACAATGCAGGATCAGGGCAGGAGACATCAGACCTCAGAATGCACAGGAAAGCAATCACCAGCAGGGATTGAAGGAAGCCTGCTGTCTTAAATACTCCAATCAGTAACCCCAGATCTCCAATCGTCATCATCATCCTCAGGTGGCAGACCTGTGTCAATCTGGCCAGCTCCACTAACCTCCAGTAACCACCAGAGGGAGCCCTGACCCAGAAGTAAGAGAATTCACAACATTATACTATATGAAACTGCATTATACTATATGGGGCTGCATTATTCTCTGTGAGGCTGCATTATTCTTGATGGGGCTGCATTGTTCTCTAAGGGACTGCATTATACTCTATGAGGGTGCATTATACTCTGTGGGGCTGCATTATACTATATGAGGCTGCATGATGCTATATGGGGTTGCATTACACTCTATGGGGCTGCATTATACTTTAAGATGCTGTATCATACTCTACTAGGCTGCATTTAACTCTACGGAGCTGCATTTTTGTCTATGGGGCTGCATTTTTCTGTATTGGGCTGTATTATGCTCTATGGGGATGCTTTACACTCTATGAGGGATGCATAATCTAATATATAAAGCTCAATGTGGGTGTGTATGTATGTATGTATGTATGTATGTGTGTGTGTGTGTGTGTGTATGTCCGGGATAGGCAACCGCACCGTTGCAGCTACAGCCACAAAATATGGCAAAGTCACACATCTGGACCCCGAGATTGTCCTAAGCTATATTGTGAGGTGAAATTTTAACCCCGCACGTTCCAATTCACCAAACAATTTTGCCCCTATCTACATAATGGGGAAAATGTGTGTGTGTATCAAGCCCCGCCCCTCATTATGATGTCATAATGGTTGCCATGGCGACACTGATGTCATCAGAATTTGCAAGCCACGCCGCTCATTATGATGTCATAATGGTTGACTATTGGAAGGAGGATGTGTGATGGGTATATGGGCACGGGACTATGGGATGGCGGATATGTATGATGTGTATATGGGCACGGGACTATGGAATGGAGGATATGTATGATGGGTATATGGGCATGGGACTATGAGATGAAGGATGTGTGATGGGTATATGGGCACTCGACTATGGGATGGCGAATATGTATGATGGGTATATGGGCAGGGGACTATGGGATGGAGGATGCGTGATGGGTATATGGGCATGGGACTATGGGATGAAGGATGTGTGATGGGTATATGGGCACTCGACTATGGGATGGAGGATATGTATGATGGGTATATGGGCACGGGTCTATGGGATGGTGGATATGTATGACGGGTATATGGGCACGGGACTATGGGATCGTGGATATGTATGATGGGTATATGGGCATGGGACTATGGGATGGAGAATATGTATGATGGGTATATGGGCATGGGACTATGGGATGGAGAATATGTATGATGGGTATATGGGCATGGGACTATGGGATGGAGAATATGTATGATGGGTATATGTGCATGGGACTATGGGATGGAGGATGTGTGATGGGTATATGGGCACTCGACTATGGGATGGAGGATATGTATGATGGGTATATGGCCATGGGCCTATGGGATGGTGGATATGTATGACGGGTATATGGGCACGGGACTATGGGATGGAGGATAATTATAATTTGTTATAACTAACCACAGTTAGTTAGTATGCCTGGGCAGCACCGGGCTCTTCAGCTAGTACTATATAAGGCTGCATTAAACTATATGAGGCAGCAATATACTATTTTGGGCTGCATTATACTCTATGGGGCTGCATTATACTGAACGAGGACTGCATTATACTCTTTGGGGATGCATTATAAAATACAGGTGTTAGTAGTCAGATTTCTGCCCTGACTATGCAGGAATCTAGACCCTCACATCCTGCATTCTCCTGCTCTCTGTCCACTGCAGAAGAGATTGCTGAGAAGATGGCTTTGCAGCAACTCTCTCCGGAGGCTAAGTCCTTCATCCCATCCTCTGAGCATGCTCGTGGGACGATCTCCCATTGCAGTTCAGGAGTCAGGTGCTCAGATCCTGCTCCTGATTCCATTGGTCTAGCTCAGAGTTCTGGAGACTTCCGGAAGGTCCCGTTTGCTATAAAAAGTGTGCATGGCTGTTCCGCCATGCGCTAGTATTGTCATACTTGCTACAGTGTGTATATTGATGGATGCTTGGACTGGTGAATGACACATTTGAAACCCCCTTCCTTGGTTATTACGTCTGTGTGAAGGAATGAGCCATAGCCAGTATTAGCACCAGCGCCAGCGTGCCATTGCTCTATTATCGCCTGCTAGCGTCTATCATCGCGCCTGCGTTTAGCGGTGTCTCTCTGCGGCACTATCCTCGCCGCGTTGCAGTTGCAGCTTATTTGTGCGTTCGCGGTTGCGACGCTTTACTCACAAGTTTATACGGTAGGTCCTTGCGGTTGTAGTGCAGTTAAATAACTACTCCGTTGTTCATCTACCGCTTGTGTGTTGCTGAGCACCTGTGCGGTTAACAGGCTCAGCACTATTGTAGTTATTAATTACTACTTGCAGCTCTGTGACTTCAACAGAGCTTGCTTTGTGCACTTGGGTGTTAGTTAACCCCGTGCACATTACCGCCTTAGTGCTCTGTCTTCATCTAGCTGCGGTTTTTGGTTTTTCCATCTACCTCACGGTGGACCCCGAGCGGCGAACACGCTTTATTTATATTTTTATTTAGGTTGTTCCGCCGTTCATAACATTATACTAGCGACAGGGTCTGGCTAGAGATGGCAGAACAGCAGCAACTCCTGCAGTGTGTGCGGCAGCTCGAGGGTCGCTTGGCCACTCTTGAGAGGGCTCTCACAGCTGCTGTACAGGCACTCACAGACGTGGTAGGGCGTATGTCCATGTCCTCCCTTGCGCCGACAGTTACCCGCCTCCCATTGCCCGATAAATACTCTGGGGATGGCGCCTCCTGTAGGGGTTTCATCAGCCAGTGCTTAATCCACCTGGAGCTGCCGGCTGCACAATTCCCTACAGAACGGGCCAAGGTGGCTTTTATTATTTCCCTACTGTCGGGCAAGGCGTTGGAATGGGCTATGCCTTTATGGGAGCGTGGTGACCCCGAGAGTCGGACCGCTGCTCACTTGCTAGCAGCCATCAAGCAAGTCTTCCTTGATCCACGGGTCACGCACGACACCTCTCTGCAGCTGCTTGCCTTGTCTCTGGGATCCCTCTCGGTTAGCTAATACGCCGTCTGTTTTCGGACACTGGCGTCTGAGCTGGAGTGGTCCGATAGGGCCCTCATCCCCGTTTTTTGGCGAGGTTTAGCAGAGCACGTTAAGGATGCTCTCTCTACTAGAGAGATCCCTACCACTCTGGAGGAGATAATTTCCGTCTCCACCCGCATTGACCTCCATTTTTCGGAGCGTGGTATGGAGCGTGCTCACTCCAAGCGGAGAGGTACTCCGGCTCCCAACTTTTTTGAGCCTCTGGAGCCACCCGAGACAGAGGTCCTTCCCCCAGAGTCCATGGAGGTGTCTCGCGCCATTTTTGAGACACGGCCAGCTCAAGTGTCTATTTGCGGTTGTCACCATCTACACTCTGCTCCCCAGGAAGACAGCACCCCGCAATGGTCTGACTGTGAGTCGGTCGGCGAGACTTTTGTTCCTCCTCACTTGCGGCCTAAGATCCTCGCGTGGGCGCACGCGTCCAATGCGGACGGCCATCGTGGCTATATGCAGACCACGAAGTCTCTAGCCGGATCTTTTTGGTGGTGGCGTTCGCCTGAAACTCCCTCTCCCATTATCTCCCGGGTGTCCCTTCTGAAACCTGGTGCCCTGGCCTCCACTGGTGCCGTCCGTATGTCTCGGTTTTCCTTTCACCTACCAGGACATCAGGCTCATCCTTGGACGAGTCTGGGACCTGTGCCACTGTCGGGCACAGGCTGGTGGATCGGAAAGTTCAGGGAGTGGGGGGCCCTAGGAGGGAGGTAATGTTAGGAGTCAGATTTTAGCCCTGACTATGCAGGAATCTATACCCTCACATCCTGCATTCTCCTGCTCTCTGTCCACTGCAGAAGAGATTGCTGAGGAGATGGCTTTGCAGCAACTCTCTCCGGAGGCTAAGTCCTTCATCCCATCCTCTGAGCATGCTCGTGGGACGATCACCCATTGGATTTCAGGAGTCAGGTGCTCAGGTCCTGCTCCTGATTTCATTGGTCTAGCTCAGAGTTCTGGAGACTTCCGGAAGGTCCCGTTTGCTATAAAAAGTGCGCATGGCTGTTCCGCCATGCGCTAGTATAGTCATACTTTCTGCAATGTGTATGTTGATGGATGCTTGGACTGGTGAATGACTCATTTGAAACCCCCTTCCTTGGTTATTACGTCTGTGTGAGGGAATGAGCCATAGCCAGTATTAGCGCCATTGCTCCATTATTGCCTGCTAGCGTCTATCATCGCGCCTGCGTTTAGCGGTGTCTCTCTGCAGCACTATCCTCGCCGCGCTGCAGTTGCAGCTTATTTGTGCGTTCGCGGTTGCGACGCTTTACTCTCAAGTTTATACGGTAGGTACTTGCGGTTGTAGTGCAGTTAAATAACTACTCCGTTGTTCATCTACCGCTTGTGTGTTGCTGAGCACCTGTGCGGTTAACAGACTCAGCACTATTGTAATTATTATTTACTACTTGCAGCTCTGTGACTTCAACAGAGCTTGCTTTGTGCACTTGGGTGTTGATTAACCCCGTGCACATTACCGCCTTAGTGCTCTGTCTTCATCTAGCTGCGGTTTTTCCATCTACCTCACGGTGGACCCCGAGCGGCGAACACACTTTATTTGTATTTTTATTTAGCGTGTTCCGCAGTTCATAACAACAGGGATGCATTATACTATATGAGACTGCATTATACTATATGAGACTAAATTATACTATATGAGACTGCATTATACTATACTCCTTTAAGGCAATAGAAATTAGGACCCACTTAGAAGTTTGCCGTGACGCTGCAGAGGGCTTCATACAGTCTGATCAGAGTGTTAAATTATAAACCTCATGTTCAGCCATATATTTTTGCCTAGCGGCATTAGGCTAGTTTCACACTTGCTTTTTTTTGCAGCGCGTTTTTCCCGCAAAAAAACGCATTGAAAAAACGCATACAAAAGCATACAACTGCTGCGTTTTTTTCAAGCATTTTTATGAGCATGCATGAAAAAAACGCAGCGTTTTTATGCGTTTGTATGCGTTTTTAGTGCGTTTTTACCGCGTTTGCGTTTTTTTCCAACATTTTTAGGTGGCCCCTCACACTACCCAAACCATGACTTTACTAACCCTAACCCTGACCCTAACCCTAACCCTAACCCTGACCCTAACCCTAACCCTGACCCTAACCCTTAACCAAACCATACTTAACCCTAATCCTGACCCTAACCCTGACCCTAATCCTTAACAAAACCATACTTAACCCTGACCCTAACCCTAACCCTAACCCTGACCCTAACCCTAACCCTAACCCTAACCCTGACCCTAACCCTTAACAAAACCATACTTAACCCTAATCCTGACCCTAACCCTGACCCTAACCCTTAACCAAACCATACTTAACCCTAATCCTGACCCTAACCCTGACCCTAACCCTAACCCTAACCCTAACCCTGACCCTAACCCTTAACAAAACCATACTTAACCCTAATCCTGACCCTAACCCTGACCCTAACCCTTAACAAAACCATACTTAACCCTAACCCTGACCCTAACCCTAACCCTGACCCTAACCCTAACCCTAACCCTGACCCTAACCCTAACCCTAACCCTAACCCTAACCCTGACCCTAACCCTTAACCAAACCATACTTAACCCTAATCCTGACCCTAACCCTGACCCTAACCCTTAACAAAACCATACTTAACCCTAACCCTGACCCTAACCCTAACCCTGACCCTAACCCTGACCCTAACCCTAACCCTAACCCTGACCCTAACCCTTAACAAAACCATACTTAACCCTAATCCTGACCCTAACCCTGACCCTAACCCTTAACCAAACCATACTTAACCCTAACCCTGACCCAAACCCCAACCCTAACCCTGACCCTGACCCTAACCCTAAACCCCCTTAACTAACCCTAACTCTAACCCAAACCCCTAAATTCCTTGTTTAAAAAAAAAAAACGCATATGCAAAAAAACGCATACATGAGCATGCCAGTGCGCACATATGCGCATCCATAGGCTATAATGGCCATTTTTAGCGCAAAACATGCGCATATGTGCGCATGCGCTTTTTTGCAGGGCCAAAAAATGCAACATGCTGCGTCTGGAAAATACAAACGCACACCCCAAAAAAACGCAGCGCATGAAAATCGCATACATGCGCTTACAAGCGCGCAGGTATGCGCACCCATGTTAAATATAGGGGAAAAAACGCATGCGCACATGTGCGTTTTTTTCCAGCGCTAAAAAACGCAAATGTGAAACCAGCCTTAGATCCATGTATGATTTTTTGGAGGTGCAGTCCGTGCTCTTTTCTTAGTGTATTGCTTGCTCTGTCCCATTTCTTGGACCAGCACTCCTCCTACTTGGCACAGGTGATTTTAAATTAGCAGGAGACTACAAAAGGGAACCAGCCTATTTTTGCTCTCGTTTGAAAGCTTAAGGAAGGTGCGTTTCAATGCTCCTTTCATTTGGTGTTGGTGCTGTGTAGCAGCCATTGTTGCTGTGGTTTTGTCCTTGTGAGGCGATGCATTCTGGAGTCATGGAAACTCAGTCTTGCAGCATGGGTGCTGTGAGGCACCAGGTCGCCCGTCCTGCTGGTATATTGTTGCTGCAATGGTGGTTAGCGCACAATGCCACTCCTTTAAGGCAATAGAACTTAGGACCCACTTGGAAGTTCCTTGTGATGTGACAGTGGGCTTCATACATTCTGTTCAGAATGTTAAACTAAGAACATCATGTTTAGCAATATATTTTGCCTAAAGATCAATGTATGATTTTTTGGAGGTGTGGACCATGCTCTTTTTTTATTTTTTACTCTATGAGTCTGCATTTTACTCCATGGGGTTGCATTATACTATATGAGGCTGCATTATACTCTCTGGGGATGCATTATATTCTATGTGTCTGCATTATACTCTATAAGGGATGCATTTTACTCTATGGGGCTACATTATTCTATATGAGGCTGCATTATACTATATGAGACTGCATTATACTACATGGGACTGCATTGTGCTATAAAAGGCTGTATTATTCTATATGAGTCTGCATTATACTCTATGGGGGCTGCATTATACTATATCTGGCTTCTTCATACTATGTTAGGCTGCATTATAGAATTTATGCATTGCATCATACTATATAAGGCTGTATTATACTACAGGGTGGTCCATTTATATGGATACACCTAAATAAAATGGGAATGTGATGGTCAACGTGTGACGGGACACACCGCCTCTAGAAGGCCAATTTCTCTGACACACGTGACCCTGGATACACCGCCTCCAGTAGGGCGAATATAAATAATATAACGTGCAGCCGGATACACCGCCTCCAGCAGGCGACTTTCAGTATTACACGTGTATCTGGATACACTGCCTCCAACACGGCGAATTTAAATAATAAAGGGAAACACCAGGGAAACTGATACAATGGAGGGCCGTGCGATAGGGAACGGGGACGTGGAGACCTCCTGCACTCACCTGAGCCAGTCTCTACACTCCTAACAGTCCCTATACAGGCTCCGCACCTGTCCCCGAGCTGGAACCTAAGAACCCTAGCTCGCCCTGCACCTAGCCCTTTCTAATGAAATGGACGGTGCAGAAACTAATCTCACCACTGCACTGAAACACACATAAGGGAAGTCACAAAAAGGGAAACACCACTTAGCTTTGCTCTGTTGCTCTTGCTCCCAGCAACAGAGTCCACCACCAAATGCAGCTTTCCTCCTGAATAGCTGCCACCAAGCTCTGTCAGAGTTGCAAGGAAATCCCCTCTGTGACTCCTTCCACACCAGGACTCTGACTGTGCTGCAAAAAACTGTCTCTAGCTCCTTCCTCCACCAAGGATGGTTGGAAATGACAAATATCACCAACAGTGATTGCAACACCTGACACTCTTTTATAGCAGAGCCAGAGCAATCACACTGTCAGGGTCCTGACAGCGCCGGCGTACAGCCTCCACTAAAAAGGGACTCACCCGCACCTTAGGGACCCCTGGGGACAAGAACAGCCAGAAAATAAAGATGCACAGGACCTGAATGTAGAAGTTTAGCAAGCCGGCACAGGACCTACGGTCATGTGACTGCAAGGGGGCGGGGCTTAGCATCCTGCTTTCAGAGAAGGTAGAAAACTCAGGGTCGGGCAAAGCGGAGGTCATGCACAATACAGGCAAGCGAGGTACAGGAGGGATAAACAGACGGGAGGTCAGACAAAGCCGAAGGTCATACACAAAATATCAGTAAAGTACCAGGGATGAGACAGAACGGATAGTCCAGGCCAAGCAGAGATCAAAACCAAACAGACGTAGAAGGTACCAAGCAGAATCCAAAGCAATATCCAGAGAACAGACCGAGTCATACACAGAGAATTATGCAACCAGAACACAGCACTAACACACTCAGGGGTCACCACACAATGCCAAGGGCGAAAGTATAACTGACGGGGGATGGAAGCTTCTTGAGGCTATAAGGCTGGTTTCACATTTGCGTTTTTTTGCGCTGGAAAAAAACGCATACGTGCGCATGCGTTTTTTCCCCTATATTTAACATGGGTGCGCATACCTGCGCGCTGGTAAGCGCACGTATGCGATTTTCATGCGCTGCGTTTTTTTGGGGTGTGCGTTTGTATTTTCCAGACGCAGCATGTTGCATTTTTTGGCCCTGCAAAAAAGCGCATGCGCACATATGCGCACGTTTTGCGCTAAAAATTGCCATTATAGCCTATGGATGCGCATACGTGCGCACTGGCATGCTCATGTATGCGTTTTTTTGCACATGCGTTTTTTTTTGTTAACCATGGAATTTAGGGGTTTGGGTTAGAGTTAGGGTTAGTTAAGGGGGTTTAGGGTTAGGGTTAGGGTCAGGGTCAGGGTTAGGGTTGGGGTTAGGGTCAGGGTTAGGGTTAAGTATGGTTTGGTTAAGGGTTAGGGTCAGGGTTAGGGTTAAGTATGGTTTGGTTAAGGGTTAGGGTCAGGGTTAGGGTTAGGGTTAGGGTCAGGGTTAGGGTTAGGGTTAGGGTTAGGGTTAGGGTCAGGGTTAGGGTTAGGGTTAGGGTCAGGGTTAGGGTTAGTAAAGTCATGGTTAGGGTTAGGGTTAGGGTTAGGGTCAGGGTTAGGGTTAGTAAAGTCATGGTTTGGGTTAGTGTGAGGGGCCACCTAATGTTGGAAAAAAACGCAAACGCGGTAAAAACGCACTAAAAACGCATACAAACGCATAAAAACGCTGCGTTTTTTTCATGCACGCTCATAAAAATGCTTGAAAAAAACGCAGCAGTTGTATGCTTTTGTATGCGTTTTTTCAATGCGTTTTTTTGCGGGAAAAACTCGCTGCAAAAAAAAGCAAGTGTGAAACTAGCCTAAGAAGCCTCCCCAGAACCAATGAGAGGCCACCATAATAGGTCCCAGGTGTGCAGGTGATAGTCTGCACTGAGATCAGAACATTAACCCCAGGAGTGCCGGTCACCCAGCACTGGTATCATGACAGTACCCCAAACTCTCAACAGGGGGCCTCTGGACCCCCAGGCTTGCCCGGGTATCTAGCATGGAAAGCCTGAACCAGACGATCTGCATGCATCAACCGGGCCGGCACCCAGGACCTGTCCTCCGGCCCATACCCCTTCCAATGAACTAGGTACTGTACTGACCGCCGTACCAACCTAGAATCTACGATGTGACCAATCTTATATTCCACATGTCCCTCAACCAAAACCGGAGGAGCAGCGGACTTGGATTCTCCCCGGACTGCTTCAAACGGCTTCAGTAGAGATCTATGGAAGACGTTAGGAATCTTGAAAGAGGGTGGAAGGCACAGCCTGTACGCTACTGGGTTGATTTTTTCCACAATCTTGTACGGGCCAATGAATTTGGGGCCCAACTTGGCTGACGGAATCTTTAACTTAATGTTTCGCGTGGAGAGCCAAACTTTCTCTCCAACCTGAAACATGGGACCAGGTGTTCGTTTCCTGTCCGCGAAAAACTTATACCTGCCTTGAGACCTAGTTATACGCCGCTGGACTTCTGCCCATGTATCTTTTAACCGCTGAACAGAGTCCTCAGCCCCGGGGCACTCCGAATCCAGACGAGAAAACTCACCAAAATGAGGACTGAACCCATAGTTGATCAAGAAAGGGGACATACCAGTGGACTGATTCACACGACTATTGAAGGCAAATTCAGCCAACGGCAGTATATCACACCAGTCATTCTGTCTAGCAGAAGTCAGACATCTGAGGATCTGTTCCAGAGACTGATTAGTGCGTTCCGTCTCACCATTACTCTCAGGATGGTATGCAGACGAAAAGGACAGAGATATCCCTAATTTTTGCAGAAAGCACGCCAAAACTTAGCCACAAACTGCACACCACGATCAGACACCACATTCAGGGGTACCCCATGCAAGCGGACCACATGCTGCACAAACAATCTGGATAAAGTCTCAGCAGAAGGTAATGCGGACAGGGGTACAAAATGAGCCTGCTTTGAAAATCTGTCTACCACTGCCCATACCACCGTATTACCCTGGAAGAGGGAAGATTGGTAATAAAATCCATGGACAGATGGGTCCACGGTCTTTCGGGAACTTCCAAGGGCATCAGCTCCCCCGCCCGCCGACTATGGGAGCTTTTAGAACGAGCGCAGACCCCACAACCAGAAATGATTTTCTTTATATCAGAAACAAGAGTAGGCCACCAGAAGATCTTAGCCACCACCAGTCGTGTGGCTGATATACCAGGGTGAGCACACAACTTGGATTCGTGGAACTCTTGCAAGAGTTTAAGGCGAAGTTGCTCTGGGACAAGCAACGTGCCCCCTGGCTTGGCCGCAGGAGCCAGCGACTGGGCCCCCTCAATTTCCCGTTCCAATTCAGACGAGATCCCTGCTAACACCACCCCAGGGTGCAGAATGGAGGACGGTGGCTCAGGGACAGACACAGGGTGAAAACTACGAGATAAGGCGTCAGCCTTGACATTCTTTGACCCGGGACAGAATGTAATAGTAAACTGGAAACGAGAAAAAAAAGTGACCAACGGGCCTGTCTGGGCGTTAATCTTTTAGCAGACTCAATGTAAGACAAATTTTTGTGATCAGTGATCACTAGAGTTGAGCGATACCGTCCGATACTTCAAAGTATCGGATCGGAATGGATCGGCCGATCTTTAAAAAAAGTATCGGTATCGCCGATTCCGATACCGGAAGTCCCATTCAAGTCTATGGGACTTCCGGTATCGGAATAAGAAAAACCCTGTTTTTGCCTTGTACAGCCTCTCTGGGGTCTGTACGGGCCTTTCGGGGGGCTGTGCCGGCCTGCCAGGGGGTCTGTGCAGGCTCCGGTGGTCTGTGCCGGCCTGCCGGGGGGCTGTGCCGGCCTGCCGGTGGTCTGTGCAGGCTCCGGTGGGCTGTGCCGGCCTGCCGGGGGGCTGTGCCTGCCTGCCGGTGGTCTGTGCAGGCTCCGGTGGGCTGTGCCGGCCTGCCGGGGGGCTGTGCCGGCCTGCCGGTGGTCTGTGCAGGCTCCGGGGGGCTGTGCCGGCCTGCCGGGGGGCTGTGCCGGCCTGCCGGTGGTCTGTGCAGGCTCCGGGGGGCTGTGCCGGCCTGCCGGGGGGCTGTGCCGGCCTGCCGGTGGTCTGTGCAGGCTTCGGGGGTCTGTGCAGGCATCGTCCGATGGGACTACAAGTCCCATCAGGCGATGCCTGCTACCATGACAGTGATTGACACATTAGCCAATGATGGGACAGTAGTAGTCCCATCATCCGGCTAATGTGTTGAATGTAAAAAAAAAAAAAAAAAAAAAAAAAAATTACATGCTACATACATGCTACATACATACAACATGCATACTACATACATGCTACATTCATACTACATACTACATACATGCTACATTCATACTACATACATACTACATATATACTACATGCATGCTACATACATACAACATGCATACTACATACATGCTACATTCATACTACATAAATACTACATGCAACATACATACTACATATATACTACATACATACTACATATATACTACATGCATGCTACATACATACTGCATGCTACATACATACTACATGCTACATACATACCACATATACTACATACATACTACATGCATGCTACATACATACCACATACATACTACATACATACTACATGCATGCTACATGCATGCTACATGCTACATACATAACACATATATACTACATGCATGCTACATACATACTACATGCTACATACATACCACATACATACTACATGCATGCTACATACATACTACATGCATGCTACATACATACTACATGCTACATACTACATATATACTACATGCATGCTACATACATACTATATGCTACATACATACTACATATATACTACATGCATGCTACATACATACTACATGCTACATACATACTACATATATACTACATGCATGCTACATACATACTACATACATACTACATGCATGCTACATACATACTACATGCTACATACATACCACATACATACTACATATATACTACATGCATGCTACATACATACTGCATGCTACATGCATGCTACATACATACTACATACATACTACATACATACCACATACATACTACATATATACTACATGCATGCTACATACATACTGCATGCTACATGCATGCTACATACATACTACATACATACTACATGCTACATACATACCACATATATACTACATACATACAATACATTCATACAATACATACATAGACATACAGTACATATAACATAGAGTAACATACTTACCAATACTTGTCACATTGTTCCCCGAAGCCATTGTCTTTTCCGGAATAAATATTAACATAACAAACCACAAAAATACTCACCCACGATCCGAAGCAGTCCACGAGTGTGTCCCACGACGATCTTGGGTAGAGAACTGCAGCATCAGCTGATGCTGCCGTTCTCTACGGGCTGCAGGAATCCAATGACGGAAGGTAGGTATCCTTCCGCACTGTATTCCTCCACCACTTAAAAAAAAAAAAAGTCCCTAGTCTCACTTTATGCCATTGCTGTGTGGGAAATTCCCACGCAGCAATGGCATAAAGTGAGACTAGGGACTTTTTTTTTTTTAAGTGGCGGAGGAATACAGTGCGGAAGGATACCTACCTTCCGTCATTAGATTCCTGCAGCCCGTAGAGAACGGCAGCATCATCTGATGCTGCAGTTCTCTACCCAAGATCGTCATGGGACACACTCGTGGACTGCTTCGGATCGTGGGTGAGTATTTTTGTGGTTTGTTATGTTAATATTTATTCCGGAAAAGACAATGGCTTCGGGGAACAATGTGACAAGTATTGGTAAGTATGTTACTCTATGTTATATGTACTGTATGTCTATGTATGTATTGTATGAATGTATTGTATGTATGTAGTATATATGTGGTATGTATGTAGCATGTAGTATGTATGTAGTATGTATGTAGCATGCATGTAGCATGCAGTATGTATGTAGCATGCATGTAGTATATATGTAGTATGTATGTAGCATGCATGTAGTATATGTGTAGTATGTATGTAGCATGTAGCATGTATGTAGTATGTATGTGGTATGTATGTAGCATGTAGTATGTATGTAGCATGCATGTAGTATATATGTAGTATGTATGTAGCATGTAGTATGTATGTAGTATGTATGTAGTATGTATGTGGTATGTATGTAGCATGTAGTATGTATGTAGCATGCATGTAGCATGCATGTAGTATGTATGTGGTATGTATGTAGCATGCATGTAGTATGTATGTAGTATGTATGTAGTATGTATGTAGTATATATGTAGTATGTATGTAGCATGTAGCATGTATGTAGTATGTATGTGGTATGTATGTAGCATGTAGTATGTATGTAGCATGCATGTAGTATATATGTAGTATGTATGTAGCATGTAGTATGTATGTAGTATGTATGTAGTATGTATGTGGTATGTATGTAGCATGCAGTATGTATGTAGCATGTATGTAGTATATATGTAGTATGTATGTAGTATATATGTAGTATGTATGTAGTATATATGTAGTATGTATGTAGCATGTAGTATGTATGTAGCATGTAGTATGTATGTAGCATGCATGTAGTATATATGTAGTATGTATGTAGCATGTAGTATGTATGTAGCATGCATGTAGTATATATGTAGTATGTATGTAGCATGTAGTATGTATGTAGCATGCATGTAGTATGTATGTAGTATTTTTTTTTTTTTTTTTTAACATTTAACACATTAGCCGGATGATGGGACTACTACTGTCCCATCATTGGCTAATGTGTCAATCACTGTCATGGTAGCAGGCATCGCCAGATGGGACTTGTAGTCCCATCGGACGATGCTTGCACAGACCCCCGGACATCAGCACAGCCCCCCGGCAGGCCGGTACAGACCCCCACAGGGTGCACAGACCACCGGCAGGCCGGCACAGCCCCCCGGCAGGCTGGTACAGACCCCCACAGGGTGCACAGACCACCGGCAGGCCGGCACAGCCCCCCGGCAGGCCGGTACAGACCTCGGGCAGTCCACACAGCCCCCCGGCAGGCCGGCAGAGACCCCCGGAAGGCCCGAAATGACGGCGCATCATGATGCGCACACACCGCGCATCATGATGACGTCAGGCTGTCAATCAACTTTGAACTTCCGATTCCGATGCCGAATTCCGATATTGAAAAAATATCGGAAGTCGGTATCGGAATTCCGATACAGCAAGTATCGGCCGATACCCGATACTTGCGGTATCGGAATGCTCAACACTAGTGATCACTAGAGTTGAGCGAAACGGGTCGAAAAATTTCAAAAGTCGCCGACTTTTGTCAAAGTCGGGTTTCATGAAACGAAACCCGACCCTAGGATGAGGTCGGCCACGAGGTCGGCGACTTACGCGCCAAAGTCGCGTTTCAAAAGTTTGTTTTGCGCTCTTTTTCAGCCAATCAGGATCCACGGACACTGTGGGCAACGTGATGACATAGGCAGGGGTCACCACCATCTTTCAGAAGGGCATGCAAGTGATTGGCTTGCTTTGGTGGGCGTCACAGGGGGTATAAAAGGGCGTGCACGCCGACCGCCATCTTACTTCTGCCGATCTCAGTATAGGTAGAGGTTGCTGCTGATTCTGTAGGGAGAGCGTTAGGCAGGGAAGAAGACAAAAAAACTGCTTCTGCTGCTAGCGATTTGGCCTGCACAACACACCAGTCACTGTGTGTGCAGTGCAAGGGGAGGCTATATAGTGGTGTATCAGTGGGGTTGGTTGTTGGGCTGCCTTCTAAGGCTTCCTGACATTCCTGCATTGCTGTTTACCCACTTCTCCGCAAACTGCTTTTTTAAAAGCAATCCCAATTTTTTTTTTTTGTCCTGCTGAGAAGAAAAAAAAACTGCTTCTGCTGCTAGCAATTTGGCCTGCACAACACACCAGACACTGTGTGTGCAGTGCAAGGGGAGGCTATATAGTGGTGTATCAGTGGTGTTGGTTGTTGGGCTGCCTTTTAAGGCTTCCTGACAGGCTGGCATTGCTGTTTACCCACTGCTCCGCAAACTGCTTTTTTAAAAGCAATCCAATCTCCCTTATCCTCTAGTCACTTTGGTCACAGCTGTGCCATCGAGCCTGTGACATAGCGCTCAGATATCAGTGGGCCTCACACAATCCAAAAGTGTCCAGTGTCCAAAAGTGTGTGCAGAGATTCAAAATCTCCCTTATCCTCTAGTCACTTTGGTCACAGCTGTGCCATCGAGCCTGTCACATAGCGCTCAGATATTCATTGTGCCTCACACAATCCAAAAGTGTCCAGTGTCCAAAAGTGTGTGCAGAGATTCAAAATCTCCCTTATCCTCTAGTCACTTTGGTCACAGCTGTGCCATCGAGCCTGTGACATAGCGCTCAGATATCAGTGGGCCTCACACAATCCAAAAGTGTCCAGTGTCCAAAAGTGTGTGCAGAGATTCAAAATATCCCTTATCCTCTAGTCACTTTGGTCACAGCTGTGCCATCGAGCCTGTCACATAGCGCTCAGATATTCATTGGGCCTCACACAATCCAAAAGTGTCCAGTGTCCAAAAGTGTGTGCAGAGATTCAAAATCTCCCTTATCCTCTAGTCACTTTGGTCACAGCTATGCCATCGAGCCTGTCACATAGCGCTCAGATATTCATTGGGCCTCACACAATCCAAAAGTGTCCAGTGTCCAAAAGTGTGTGCAGAGATTCAAAATCTCCCTTATCCTCTAGTCACTTTGGTCACAGCTGTGCCATCGAGCCTGTCACATAGCGCTCAGATATTCATTGGGCCTCACACAATCCAAAAGTGTCCAGTGTCTAAAAGTGTGTGCAGAGATTCAAAATCTCCCTTATCCTCTAGTCACTTTGGTCACAGCTGTGCCATCGAGCCTGTGACATAGCGCTCAGATATCAGTGGGCCTCACACAATCCAAAAGTGTCCAGTGTCCAAAAGTGTGTGCAGAGATTCAAAATCTCCCTTATCCTCTAGTCACTTTGGTCACAGCTGTGCCATCGAGCCTGTCACATAGCGCTCAGATATTCATTGGGCCTCACACAATCCAAAAGTGTCCAGTGTCCAAAAGTGTGTGCAGAGATTCAAAATCTCCCTTATCCTCTAGTCACTTTGGTCACAGCTGTGCCATCGAGCCTGTCACATAGCGCTCAGATATTCATTGGGCCTCACACAATCCAAAAGTGTCCAGTGTCCAAAAGTGTGTGCAGAGATTCAAAATCTCCCTTATCCTCTAGTCACTTTGGTCACAGCTGTGCCATCGAGCCTGTCACATAGCGCTCAGATATCAGTGGGCCTCACACAATCCCAAAGTGTCCAGTGTCCAAAAGTGTGTGCAGAGATTCAAAATCTCCCTTATCCTCTAGTCACTTTGGTCACAGCTGTGCCATCGAGCCTGTCACATAGCGCTCAGATATTCATTGGGCCTCACACAATCCAAAAGTGTCCAGTGTCCAAAAGTGTGTGCAGAGATTCAAAATCTCCCTTATCCTCTAGTCACTTTGGTCACAGCTGTGCCATCGAGCCTGTCACATAGCGCTCAGATATTCATTGGGCCTCACACAATCCAAAAGTGTCCAGTGTCTAAAAGTGTGTGCAGAGATTCAAAATCTCCCTTATCCTCTAGTCACTTTGGTCACAGCTGTGCCATCGAGCCTGTGACATAGCGCTCAGATATCAGTGGGCCTCACACAATCCCAAAGTGTCCAGTGTCCAAAAGTGTGTGCAGAGATTCAAAATCTCCCTTATCCTCTAGTCACTTTGGTCACAGCTGTGCCATCGAGCCTGTCACATAGCGCTCAGATATTCATTGGGCCTCACACAATCCAAAAGTGTCCAGTGTCCAAAAGTGTGTGCAGAGATTCAAAATCTCCCTTATCCTCTAGTCACTTTGGTCACAGCTGTGCCATCGAGCCTGTCACATAGCGCTCAGATATTCATTGGGCCTCACACAATCCAAAAGTGTCCAGTGTCCAAAAGTGTGTGCAGAGATTCAAAATCTCCCTTATCCTCTAGTCACTTTGGTCACAGCTGTGCCATCGAGCCTGTCACATAGCGCTCAGATATTCATTGGGCCTCACACAATCCAAAAGTGTCCAGTGTCCAAAAGTGTGTGCAGAGATTCAAAATCTCCCTTATCCTCTAGTCACTTTGGTCACAGCTGTGCCATCGAGCCTGTCACATAGCGCTCAGATATTCATTGGGTCTCACACAATCCAAAAGTGTCCAGTGTCCAAAAGTGTGTGCAGAGATTCAAAATCTCCCTTATCCTCTAGTCACTTTGGTCACAGCTGTGCCATCGAGCCTGTCACATAGCGCTCAGATATCAGTGGGCCTCACACAATCCAAAAGTGTCCAGTGTCCAAAAGTGTGTGCAGAGATTCAAAATCTCCCTTATCCTCTAGTCACTTTGGTCACAGCTATGCCATCGAGCCTGTCACATAGCGCTCAGATATCAGTGGGCCTCACACAATCCAAAAGTGTCCATTGTCCAAAAGTGTGTGCAGAGATTCAAAATCTCCCTTATCCTCTAGTCACTTTGGTCACAGCTGTGCCATCGAGCCTGTCACATAGCGCTCAGATATCAGTGGGCCTCACACAATCCAAAAGTGTCCAGTGTCCACAAGTGTCTGCAGAAATTCAAAATCTCCCCTGTCCTATAGACACCTTGTACCTTGTTTTACATTACTATATAGTTTGTTGGATTTTGTCTACATTTCTACCAAAAATGAGGAAGGCTGGTGGAAGAGGCCGTGGAATTGGGCGGGGGTTGGCAGCTGGTAATGATGGTGTTGGTGGTGGATCTGATGGTAGTGGAAAGAGCAAAATAGGACCGAATGCAGGAGGTGCTGAGCCTGCGTCATCGTCTGGCTACATAAGGCCTCGAACGCTTAGTTTTCTAGGAGTTGGCAAACCGCTTTTAAAGCCAGAGCATCAGGAAAAAGTTTTGTCTTACATTGCTGACTCAGCCTCCAGCTCTATCGCCTCCTCTTCTTCAGTTGTAAAAAGTAAAAGCACTGAGTCGTCATTGGAGGCTCATGTTCATGAACCACACCTTTCCTTGTGTCCTTCACCCCAACCAAGATTGAAGGATGACGCAGGCCATACTACTGATTACTCCATGGAGCTGTTTTCACATACCATGCCTGGATTATCAAATCAAATGGTGAATTACCCAGGCCAAGATGAATCTGACGTGGAGTGCACTGATGCACAGCCGCTGATGGATGATTCTGCTGGTACATTCACTCAGAGCACTACATTGTCCTCGCAGTGTACAGAGCCAGATTCTGACCCTGATGAGACTCAGGTGCCCCTTCCCGCACACTATACCACCATACACGGTGACACAGAGGAAGGTGCACATGACATTGAAGAGGAGGTGATGGATGACCCAGTTGTTGACCCAGATTGGCATCCATTGGGGGAGAGGGTGCTGCTTCCAATAGCTCAGATGAGGAGCATCCACAGCAGACATCGACATCGCAACAGCTGTTATCAGGCAGGCCCGGAGCAATCCAAAGACAGGTTCCAAACATCAAAAGAGTTGCTGGACAGCTTGTCCAGAGGGTCAAAAGATCACAGCGTGCTAGGCCGCAAAATGTCTGCCAAAGTAGGAAGAGTGCAGTGTGGCACTTTTTTGAACAAAATCCTCATGATCAGACCAAGGTTATCTGTAAGAAGTGCGCAAAGACCTTTAGCCGAGGGAAAAATCTGAAAAATTTGAATACCAGTTGCATGCTTAGACATTTAACCAGCATGCACTTGCAAGCGTGGACACAACACCAAACCTCAAGTGCCACATGTGCAACTGATCATAACGAAGGTAGTCAGCAACGCTACATTGTTTCCCCCACTGTAAGCCCACCGGTTAGCACAGCAGCAAATGTTGAGGTGTCGTTGCAAGGCCACAGCAGTCAGGGAATCCCACTGTTATATCAACGAAAGACTGATTCTAGGCCATCAGAAAGAACACCAACTCCATCACCATCATCAACCCTCTCTCAGTCCGCCCTGTCCACCGCTACTTCCACCATATGCAGCTCTCAAGTCCAGCTCACCCTCCCAGACACTATGAGTAGGTCAAGAAAGTACTCAGTCTCTCATCCGCATACACTGGGTTTGAACGCCCACATTGCCAAACTAATCTCGTTTGAGATGATGCCCTTTCGGTTGGTGGAAAGCACAGCTTTCCGCGAACTCATGGCCTATGCAGTACCACGCTATGACCTACCCAGTCGCCACTTCTTCTCTCGCAAAGCCATCCCAGCCCTCCACCATCATGTGAAAGACCGCATTGTCCATGCACTCAAGCAGTCAGTGAGCGGAAAGGTGCACCTCACAACTGATGCATGGTCCAGTCGGCATGGCCAGGGCCGTTACGTGTCCATCACTGCGCACTGGGTTAATGTGGTGGATGCAGGGTCCACAGGGGACAGCGGTGGTGGGACAGTGCTGCCTAGCCCACGGTATAGGAAACAGTTGGCTGTAGGCGTTCGACCCTCCTCCTCCTCCTCCTCATCCAGAAGCGAAAGCTCGTCCACAGAGCGCAGTCGTACGAGCACTCCATCTGCAGCTGCCACTGTTGCACACGAGGTGTCCCCCTATCGAGCAGCTAGTGGAAAGCGTCAGCAGGCTGTGTTGCAGATAATGTGTTTGGACGACAGACACACCGCCGAGGTGCTGGCCGAGTACTTGAAGCGACAAACTGAGTCATGGCTGGGCAGTGTACATCTTGAGGCAGGCAAGGTAGTTAGTGATAACGGCCGTAATTTTGTGGCAGCCATAGCCCTTTCAAAACTCAGCCACATACCTTGCTTGGCTCACACCTTGAACCTGGTGGTGCAGTGCTTCCTCAAAAATTATCCGGAGTTAGCAGCCCTGCTCCAGAAGGTGCGAAGACTGTGCGCGCACATCCGCCGGTCGCCTGTACACTCCGTTCGTATGCAGAAGCTGCAGCAATTGCTCCACCTTCCCAACCACCGCCTCATTATCGACATTGCAACAAGGTGGAACTCCACCCTGCACATGGTGGAGCGGCTGTGCGAGCAGAGGCAGGCCATAATGCATTTGTGGGAGGATACACGGCCAGGCACTTTGAGAGCAGACATGGAGTTGACAGGTGTGCAGTGGTCAAAGCTGAAAGACCTCTGTAAAGTCCTTCAGTGTTTTGAGGAATGCACACGGCTGGTAAGCGCAGACGACGCCATCCTAAGCATGAGCATCCCACTTATGCGTCTGCTCATGCAAACTTTGACGCACCTTAAGGAGCAGGCGTCTGCAGCCAATGTTGATGAGGAGGAAGAGGAGGAGGGAATCCTTGATGACATTCAGCCATTGTCTGCTCAGGGACCTCTCCTGGACGAGGTGGAGGAAGAAGAGGAGGAGGAGGATGATGATGGGGATGATTACTTAGGGGAGGAGGATGCATCTCATGGGGCAAGTGAAAATGTTGGCGTGGCAAGGTATGGTACAGGGTTTGTGCGTGACTGGAGGGATGTGGATTTGCCAGAAAGTGCTCCTCCACCCAGCACTCGCAGTGCATCATTGACACCGGGAACATTGGCCCACATGTCAGATTATGCCTTGCAGATCCTAAAAAGGGACCCCCGCATTGCCAAAATGATGAACGATGACGACTACTGGTTGGCCAGCATCCTGGATCCACGCTATAAAGGCAAATTACAAAACATCATGCCACAGGAGAACCTTGACCTAATATTGGCTAATAAACAAGCAACTCTGGTAAATCGGTTGCTTGAGGCATTCCCAGCACACAGCAGCGGTGATGGTTCTCACACGAGCCGTACGGGCCGGGGGCAGCTTGGCAGAGGTGTTCGTGGTGCACACAGCAGAAGTGGCGTTGGAGACAGGGGTTTCATGACAATGTTGTGGACTGATTTTTCAAATACCGCTCACACAACTGGTAATACTGCATCGATGGAAAGTGACAGGAGACAGCAGTTGTCAACTATGGTTACAAACTACTTTTCCTCCCATATCGATGTTCTCCCACACAGGTCATTCCCCTTTGACTATTGGGCCGCTAAACTGGACACCTGGCCTGAATTGGCCCAATATGCCTTACAGGAGCTCGCTTGCCCAGCTGCAAGTGTGCTATCGGAAAGAGTCTTCAGTGCAGCTGGATCAATCCTGACAGAAAAAAGGACCCGTCTGTCAACCCAAAATGTGGATGATCTAACCTTCATTAAAATGAACCATGCATGGGTTTCCAAGGATTTTGTCCCACCTTCCCCTGATGACACATAGGGTGACAGAAAAATGGCTTGCTTTGGTCCACCTCTTCCTGGGACTTCACCTATTTCGCCTTTTGCATCAGCTGAATGTCCAACATCAACATATGCCACTTTCTAAAACTCCCTAACTGTGCTGCCTCCCCCCCCATGGCCGGGGTCACCACCTAGCGCACGACACCGTGCGAGTGCCGTTGCCCTGGACAGGTGGGTAGGCCGACTCTTGGGCGCGGGCACTGGCACAGGGTCCCTCATAGTGCAATCACGTGTCTATGACGGTGGTGGTGCACACCCGCCGTCAGACACACCGCTGTACTATGAGGGGCCCATTGCCTGTACCGACGCCCACGAGTGGGCCCCCCTTGCTTGGGCAGGGCCCCAGCATTTGCAATCTTTACCTCTCCCTGCTCCTCCGCTGTGTAATCTGGGCCGTCAAATCCATACTGTGCCTGACACCGTCTGAGCCTGCCTCCTGATGTATAGACATATATTTTGAATGTGTACGCTATCCATACATGTTATCTGGGGATACGGTACCCTTTCTAACCTTTGTGCAATCACGTGCAATCCATACTGGGCCTAACACCGTCTGAGCCTGCCTCCTGAGACATATATTTTGAATGTGTACGCTATCCATACATGTTATCCGGGGATACGGTACCCTTTCTAACCTTTGTGCAATCACGTGCAATCCATACTGGGCCTAACACCATCTGAGCCTGCCTCCTGAGACATATATTTTGAATGTGTACGCTATCCATACATGTTATCCGGGGATACGGTACCCTTTCTAACCTTTGTGCAATCACGTGCAATCCATACTGGGCCTAACACCGTCTGAGCCTGCCTCCTGATGTATAGACATATATTTTGAATGTGTACGCTATCCATACATGTTATCTGGGGATACGGTACCCTTTCTAACCTTTGTGCAATCACGTGCAATCCATACTGGGCCTAACACCGTCTGAGCCTGCCTCCTGAGACATATATTTTGAATGTGTACGCTATCCATACATGTTATCTGGGGATACGGTACCCTTTCTAACCTTTGTGCAATCACGTGCAATCCATACTGGGCCTAACACCGTCTGAGCCTGCCTCCTGAGACATATATTTTGAATGTGTACGCTATCCATACATGTTATCCGGGGATACAGTACCCTTTCTAACCTTTGTGCAATCACGTGCAATCCATACTGGGCCTAACACCGTCTGAGCCTGCCTCCTGAGACATATATTTTGAATGTGTACGCTATCCATACATGTTATCTGGGGATACGGTACCCTTTCTAACCTTTGTGCAATCACGTGCAATCCATACTGGGCCTAACACCATCTGAGCCTGCCTCCTGAGACATATATTTTGAATGTGTACGCTATCCATACATGTTATCCGGGGATACGGTACCCTTTCTAACCTTTGTGCAATCACGTGCAATCCATACTAGGCCTAACACCGTCTGAGCCTGCCTCCTGAGACATATATTTTGAATGTGTACGCTATCCATACATGTTATCCGGGGATACGGTACCCTTTCTAACCTTTGTGCAATCACGTGCAATCCATACTGGGCCTAACACCGTCTGAGCCTGCCTCCTGATGTATAGACATATATTTTGAATGTGTACGCTATCCATACATGTTATCTGGGGATACGGTACCCTTTCTAACCTTTGTGCAATCACGTGCAATCCATACTGGGCCTAACACCGTCTGAGCCTGCCACCTGAGACATATATTTTGAATGTGTACGCTATCCATACATGTTATCCGGGGATACGGTACCCTTTCTCACCTTTGTGCAATCACGTGTAATCCATACTGGGCGTGAGAACGGCTGGCGAGCTGTTAAGCAAGCTACAGCACCTGTGGTTTGCACACGTAAGTTTTTCATTTTTTCAGGAATGACGGTTAGGCCTAATTCCGAAACTGCGGTTGACCTGCACTTACTGGGAAATCATTGTTCGCGGGTAATAATTGTAATCAGTGATCCCCATCACTAACGTTGTTCAGCGGGTTATCTGCACCTGTAAGCGACAAACGCTGGCCTTTTCAGTGTAGCGCACATGCAGCCACGGACATGTAAGGGCATGACACACCAGTTATTGGCCAATCTCATGTGCCAGAGCCTCACGTGTCCCTCTAGTAAGCCGGACTTGGACCGCGGGGCATGACGGAGTCTCGTTCGTTAACGGAATTAAACTTGCAATGTGTGCATCTGTTCTGTAGCTGGCATGGTTGAGGTTTCCCAGGTGGAGTCGAATTTAACCGTAGGCTCCACTCCTGGTGGTGCCCTTCTGGACATTCCTTTAAGGTTCAGCTTTGCAACCATACTGCCCACGTAAAACAAACACTTTGCCTTCATGAACGCTGTTTGGAGGGTCATGACTCGTGGGAATAACGCCGCCCAATCAGTTAACCTGCTAGAGAGATCCTTCGTTGCTCCCAAGCATGACATCACACTCCCTAGGAAGAAGGTAATGCCATGTGGCGACCGTACTCCTGGGGGCGACACAAGTGCACTGATGCCCAGCCACTGCTCGATGAATCTGCTGGTACATTGACCCAGACCACTACATTCCCCTCGCACGCTACCCGGCCTGAATCTGACCCTGATGAAACTCAGGTTACCCTTCCCATATACAGTTCCATCTTACACGGTGACAAAGAGGAAGCTGCAGATGAAAGTGCAGGTTCGGCCCACCCGCCATCAGACACACCACCGTACTATCAGGCGCCAGCGAGTGGGCCCCCCCTGCTTGCTCAGTATCACAGCACTTGCAAGGTTGAAATACTGTGCAGTGAGATGGAAGATGGGGACGACGAGGAGTCCAGACTAGTACAGGGATTCCCTAGCGAGGAGACTTATTTGATTGTTTTCAATGTTGGGACAGCAATTTTTGGGGAGCACTATACTCTGGAGAATGATAGATGGGGCCCACCATACACTGGAACATTCCAAAGGTGGACATCAGACACTGGAGCAGCATTTACAGGGCCCATTATACACTAGAGCATTAGAAATGGGGCCCATTATGTTTGGAGCATTATTTGGGCCCATAAGACAGTGGAGCTTCATCCATGGGGACCAACATATACTGTAGCATTATGTGGAGCTCATCATATACTGTTTCAAACATTATATGGGACCAATGATTCTGTATGGAGAAATAGATGGGCCTCGTCATGAGATGTAAAAAGTGAGGTATTTTTCATTGTACTATACCGCTATTTCTCTGCCGTATCGGAGCATGATGAGTTGTGGTATGTGTTAAAGGGGCGCTCTTTCGCACAGGGCACATGAAAACCTGCAGCCAGCCCTCCCCCCCCACAACTTTAGCCAAATAACCCCCATTTTTCAGTGCGTAACTTGTATTATGAAGTTAATTAAGGTTGACAAGCTTAAGTAAGAAGAATTGATGCTTTTGGCATTCAAATGAGCACTGTAGGTGTGTTCCTGTTCTCCTCTCACTGCCGACTTTTATTCCCCATTGACTTACATTGGGTTTCGTGTTTCGGGACGACCCCGACTTTTCCCTATAATCGGACGATCTTGCTCGACCCGACTTTTGGAAAAGTCGGGTTTCACGAAACGAAACGCGACCCTAAAAAACCAAAAGTCGCTCAACTCTAGTGATCACAGTAACCGGGTGACTGGCCCCCTCTAAAAAGTGCCTCCATTCCTCAAACGCCAACTTGACCGCAAGAAGCTCTTTATAGCCTACATCATAATTTCTTTCAGCAGCAGAGAACTTCCTGGAGAAGAAGGCACATGGCCTGAGTTTGGTTAGAGTGGCAGGCCCTCGGGATAACACTGCCCCCACCCCCACCTCGGAGGCATCCACCTCCACCACAAATGGTTTGGAAGGATCTGGCTGTACCAAGACAGGAGCAGACATAAAACATTTTTTCAGCGTCGCAAAGGCCTCTTTTGCGAGTGAGGACCAATTTCTCACATCCGCACCTTTGCATGTTAGATCCGTGAGAGGTGTGACCACTTGCGAAAACCCCCAGATAAATTTGCGGTAATAATTGGCGAACCCCAAGAAGCGCTGAAAACCCTTAAGATCTCGGGGTTGCACCCAATCAGCAATGGCCTGCACCTTCTTCGGGTCCATGCGAAAACCCTCACCGGATACAATTAATCCCAAAAAAGACAATTCTTGCACACAGAATACACATTTCTCCAATTTGGCATACGGATGATTTTCTCTCAGTCTTTGGAGAACAGTTCGTACATGTTCCAAATGAGAATGCTTGTCGGAGGAGTATATCAAAATATCATCTAAGTAGATAACGACAAAATGACCAATTAGATCCGAGAATACCACGCTGATGAAATTCTGAAATATGGCGGGGGCGTTGCTAAGACCAAACGGCATGACTAAATTTTCAAACAGTCCCTCGGTCGTGAGGAACGCAGTTTTCCATTCATCCCCCTCTCGGACCCTTATCAAATTATTTGCCCCCCAAAGATCCAGTTTAGAAAACCACTTTGCCCCTGATAGTTGGTTACATAAATCGGGAATCAACGGAAGGGGGTACGTATTCCATACAGTAAACTGATTAAGCTCCCGAAAATCGAGACAGGGACGTAACCCACCATCTTTTTTCTTTACAAAAAAGAAACCTGCCGCCACAGGTGAGACTGAAGGACGTATGTGTCCTTTGCGCAGACTTTCAGCAATGTACTCCTTCATAGCCAAGCGCACAGGACCGGACAAATTAAACAGACGGGCTTTAGGTAATTTAGCCCCGGGACCAGCTCAATAGCGCAGTCAAAGGGTCTATGTGGCGGTAACGTCTCAGCCTTGCTTTCGGAGAATACATCTTCGAAGTCCTTCAGGCATTCCGGAATACCTTCCAGCTCGACAGATGATACAGACACAGATTTACCAGGTTCAACCAGCAGTGCGGATTTATCACATAACTTAAAATCATTAAACCCCCATTGAACAATCTCCCCTGTTTTCCAGTTAATAACTGGGTTATGGCGTTGTAACCAGGGCATGCCCAACACCGACCCTGCAGGTAGATTGTCCAGAATGAAACAACTTAGGTTTTCCACATGAGTAGCGCCCACTCTGAGCGAAAACAAGTCAGACATAAAGAGAATTCCCTCCTTAGTGAGAGGAGAGGAGTCAATGGCCATCACCTTGATCGGAACCTTGAGCCTAACTGTCCCTATCTTGCAGTGTGTGACCAATTGGGAGTCAATGAGGTTAATCGATGATCCGCAGTCCACGAAGGCTGTAGAGGAAAAAGAACTACCATCCACAAACAGTTCCACAGGCAGTAACACTTTAGAAAATGAGGAAAAGGGTACCTGAGGGTCTGAGTAGTCTCCCCATTGACTACCCAGACTTAGTCGTTTCCCGCCGACCGGGTTGAAGACGGGCAATCAGGATGCTCCCTTTTCCAATGTCCCGTTTTACCGCAGTTAAAGCATAACTGCTTGTCCTTCCGGCGTTTCCTCTCCGTATCCTTCAGGGAGAGGGCGCCTACATCCATGAGCTCAGGGGCAGTCTCTTTTCCACTTGGGAACAATGGAATCTCCACCTGCATCATCCCTCTGGCCTACAGTCTGCGGTCCATCCGGACGGCCTGGGTCATGGCATCCTCGAGAGAGTTAGGTGGGGGATTTAACGCCAAGGTATCCTGCAGCCGCTCGGACCAGCCTCTGCGAAAGAGTCCTCGGAGTGAGGCATCGTTCCAAGAGACCTCTGCGGCCCAGCGGCGGGATTCAGTACAAAACCACTCAGCTGAGTGTTTCCCCTGACAGACGCTCATCACCATATCCTCTGCCAATCGCGCTCGGTCAGGCTCATCATAAATGTGCCCGAGGGCCTCAAAGAATGCATTCACGGACACTATCTCAGGGGCAGTGGGAGAAAGGGAGAAAGCCCAAGCTTGTGGGGACCCTCTTAACAGAGACATAATGACCCCAACCTTCTGACTTTCGCCCCCAGAGGAATGTGGTCTCAAACTAAAAAAGTTTTCACCCCTCCATGAAGACCCTGAACTCCTTTTTGTTTCCAGAAAAAAAGTCAGGCAGTTTAACAGGTGGTTCTGGGGACACCAAAGCAACATCCCTCGCCCCAGCCCCCAGAGACCCAGCAGCTAAAGCCCCTCGCACTGTCTCAGAAACCTGCTGCTGAGAATGAGCCAGAGCTTGCTGCTCCAGAGATAAACCCTGAAACATCTGACTCAGACTTTTCATCTGGTCAGCCAGAGACTGTATGGGATCCATAACTCTTTGCATAAAAACCCCCCCAAAAACTTAATGGTCAGTTATAATGTCAGGGTCCTGACAGCGCCGGCGTACAGCCTCTGCTAAGCAGGGACTCACCCGCACCTTAGGGACCCCTGGGGACAAGAACAGCCAGAAAATAAAGATGCACAGGACCTGAATGTAGAAGTTTAACAAGCCGGCACAGAACCTACGGTCATGTGACTGCAAGGGGGCAGGGCTTAGCGTCCTGCTTTCAGAGAAGGTAGAAAACTCAGGGTCGGGCAAAGCAGAGGTCATGCACAATACAGGCAAGCGAGGTACAGGAGGGATAAACAGACGGGAGGTCAGACAAAGCCGAAGGTCATACACAAGATATCAGTAAAGTACCAGGGATGAGACAGAACGGATAGTCCGGGCCAAGCAGAGATCAAAACCAAACAGACGTAGAAGGTACCAAGCAGAATCCAAAGCAATATCCAGAGAACAGACCGAGTCATACACAGAGAATTATGCAACCAGAACACAGCACTAACACACTCAGGAGTCACCACACAATGCCAAGGGCGAAAGTATAACTGACGGGGGATGGAAACTTCCTGAGGCCATAAGAAGCCTCCCCAGAACCAATGAGAGCCCACCATAATAGGTCCCAGGTGTGCAGGTGATAGTCTGCACTGAGATCAGAACATTAACCCCAGGAGTGCCGGTCACCCAGCACTCGTATCATGACACACACCTGCTATATAATCACGTGCACTAAACTAAAGTAACCAGTGTGCAATGACCCTAACGGCCACCGGAGGCAAAACTAGAACTGAAACCACCACAGTGCAATGACCCTAATGGCCACTGAGGGCAAAACTATCTTTAACCCCTTCCTGACATGAGACGTACTATCCCGTCCATGGGACCTGGGCCCCTATGCCCATGGACGGGATAGTACGTCTAGCGCGATCAGCGGCGCCCATGTGGTGAGCGCCGCTGATCGCGGCCGGATGTCAGCTGATTATCACAGCTGACACCCGGCACAATGTGTCAGGGGCGGTCACGGACCGCCGCCGACACGTTAACCCCTTGCACACCGCGATCAAACACGATCGCGGTGTACCGGGAGTTAAAGGGAAGCATTGGCAGGGAGGGGGCTCCCTCCGTGCTTCCCTGAGCCCCCCACGGCAGCGCAATGTGCAGCGCTGCTGCGGGGGACTCCTTTCCTCCAGGCCCCCGAATCCAAGATGGCGACGGGGGCCTTCGGGGGCCTGCAGGAAGCTGGCTTCCTCAGTGCCTGCAAAGCACAGGCAAGAGGAAGTCTGCTTCAATGCCTGTGACAGATTGCTGATCTGTCACAGTGATCTGTGATGTGACAGATCAGCGATCTGTCACAGGACAGTGATGTCCCACCTGGGACTATGTAATAAAGTAAAAAAAAAATAAAAAAAAGTGTAAAAATAATTTAAAAAAAATCGCCAAATAAATTAGTAAAAAAAAAAAAAATATTCCCCAATAAATTTCATTTTTTGAAAATAAAAATAAAAAAAAACAATAAAAGAACACATATTAGGTATCGCCGCGTCCGTAACGACCCGCCCTATAAAAATGTTCCATTAGTTAACCCCTTTAGCGAACCCCTTAAAAAATAAAAATAAAAAACGAAGCAAAAAATAATGATTTATTATCATACTGCCAAACAAAAAGTGTAATAATGCGCGATCAAAAAGACGCATATAAATATCCATGGTACCGCTGAAAACGTCATCTTGTCCCGCAAAAAACGAGCCACCACACAGCATCATCAGCGAAAAAATAAAAAAGTTATAGCTCGCAGAATAAAGCGATACAAAAATAATTATTTTTTATGTAAAATAGTTTTCATTGCATAAAATCGACAAAACATAAAAAAACGACCTAAATGAGGTATTGCTGTAACCGTACTGACCCGAAGAATAAAACCGCTTTATCAATTTTACTGCACGCGGAACGGTGTAAACGCACCCCCCCAAAAGAAATTCATGAAACGCTGGTTTTTGTTCATTCTGTGTCACAAAAATCGGAATAAAAAGCGATCAAAAAATGTCACATGCCCGAAAATGGTACTGATAAAAACGTCAACTTGTCCTGCAAAAAATAAGACCTCACATGACTCGGTGGGTCAAAATACAGAAAAATTATAGCTCTCAATATGTGGTGATGCAAAAACTATTTTTACAATAAAAAGCGTCTTTCAGCGTGCGACAGCTGCCAAAAATAAAAACCGCCATAAATAGTAAATCAAACCCCCCGTTATCACCCCCTTAGTTAGGGAAAAATAATAAAATTAAAAAAAATGTATTTATTTTCATTTTTCCATTAGGGTTAGGGCTAGGGTTAGGGCTAGGGTTAGGGTTAGGGCTAGGGTTAGGGCTAGGGTTAGGGCTGAGATTAGGGTTAGGGGTGTGCTGGGGTTCGAGTTGGAGTTAGAATTGGGGGTTTCCACTGTTTGGGCACATCAGGGGCTCTCCAAATGCAACATTGCGTCTGATCTCAATTCCAGCCAATTCTGAGTTGAAAAAGTCATATGGTGCTCCTTCCCTTCCAAGCTCTGCCATTCGCCCAAACAGTGTTTTACCCCCACATGTAGGGTATCAGCCTACTCAGGACAAATTGCAAAACAATTTTTGGGGTCCAATTTCTCCTGTTACCCTTGGGAAAATAAAAAATTGGGGGCAAAAATATCATTTTTGTGGAAAAAAATGATTTTTTTATTTTCACGTCCGAGCGTTATAAACTTCTGTGAAGCACTTGGGGGTTCAAAGTGCTCACCACACATCTAGATAAGTTCCGTTGGGGATCTAGTTTCCAAAATGGGGTCACTTGTGGGGAGTTTCAATAGTTTAGGTACATCAGGGGCTCTCCAAACGCACATGACACCCGCAGACCATCCCATCAAAGTCTGCATTCCAAAATGGCACTGCTTCACTTCCGAGCCCCGACGTGTGTCCATACAGTAGTTTTCTCCCACATATGGGGTGTCAGCGTACTCATGACAAATTGGACAACAACTTTTGGGGTCCAATTTCTCCTGTTACCCTTGGGAAAATAAAAAAATTGGGGACTAATTGATCATGTTTGTGGAAAAAATACGATTTTTTTATTTTCATGCCCTGGCATTATAAACTTCTGTGAAGCCCTTGGGGGTTCAAAGTGCTCACCTCACATCTAAATAAGTTCCTTAGGGGGTCTAGTTTTCAAAATGGGGTCATTTGTGGGGGGTTTCAATAGTTTAGGTACATCAGGGGCTCTCCAAAGTCAACATGACACCCGCAGACCATCCCATCAATGTCTGCATTCTAAAACGTCACTACTTCCCTTCCGAGCCCTGACGTGTGTCCATACAGTAGTTTTCTCCCACATATGGGGTGTCAGCTTACTCAGGACAAATTGGACAACAACTTTTTGGGGTTCAATTTCTCCTGTTACCCTTGGGAAAATAAAAAAATTGGGGACTAATTGATCATGTTTGTGGAAAAAATACAATTTTTTTATTTTCATGCCCTGGCATTATAAACTTCTGTGAAGCCCTTGGGGGTTCAAAGTGCTCACCTCACATCTAGATAAGTTCCTTAAGGGGTCTAGTTTTCAAAATGGGGTCATTTGTGGGGGGTTTCCACTGTTTAGGTACATTAGGGGCTCTCCAAAGGCAACATGACACCCGCAGACCATTCCATCAATGTCTGCATTCCAAAACGTCACTACTTCCCTTCCGAGCCCTGACGTGTGCCCATACAGTAGTTTTCTCCCACATATGGGGTATCAGCATACTCAGGACAAATTGGACAACAACTTTTGGGGTCTAATTTCTCCTGTTACCCTTGGGAAAATAAAAAAAATGGTGACTAAAAGATCATGTTTGTGGAAAAAATATGAATTTTTTATTTTCACGCCCGGGCGTTATAAACTTCTGTGAAGCACTGGGGGGTTCAAAGTTCTCACCACACATCTTGATAAGTTCCTTAGGGGGTCTAGTTTCCAAAATGGTGTCATTTGTGGGGGGTTTCCACTGTTTAGGTACATCAGGGGTTTTCCAATCGCGACATGGTGTCAGATCTCAATTCCAGCCAAAAACGTCAAATGGCGCTGCTTCCCTTCCGAGCTCTGCCATGCGCCCAAATAGTGGTTTATCCCCACATGTGGGGTATCAGCGTACTCAGAACAAATTGCACAATAACTTTTAGGGTGCTGTTACCCTTGGAAAAATAAGAATTGAGGGTGAAAAGATCATTTTTGTGGAAAAAATATGATTTTTTAATTGTACGGCTTTATGTTTAAACTTCTGTGAAGCCCTTGGGGGTTCAAAGTTCTCACCACACATCTAGATAAGTTCCTTAGGGGGTCTAGTTTCCAAAATGGTGTCATTTGTGGGGGGTTTCCACTGTTTAGGTACATCAGGGGTTTTCCAATCGCGACATGGTGTCCGATCTCAATTCCAGCCAAAAACGTCAAATGGCGCTGCTTCCCTTCCGAGCTCTGCCATGCGCCCAAATAGTGGTTTACCCCCACATGTGGGGTATCAGCGTACTCAGAACAAATTACATAATAACTTTTAGGGTCCTGTTACCCTTGGAAAAATAAGAATTGAGGGTGAAAAGATCATTTTTGTGGAAAAAATATGATTTTTTAATTGTACGGCTTTATGTTATAAACTTCTGTGAAGCCCTTGGGGGTTCAAAGTTCTCACCACACATCTAGATAAGTTCCTTAGGGGGTCTAGTTTCCAAAATGGTGTCATTTGTGGGGGGTTTCCACTGTTTTGGTACATCAGGGGTTTTCCAATCGCGACATGATGTCCGATCTCAATTCCAGCCAAAAACGTCAAATGGCGCTGCTTCCCTTCCGAGCTCTGCCATGCGCCCAAATAGTGGTTTACCCCCACATGTGGGGTATCAGCATACTCAGGACAAATTGCTCAATAACTTTTAGGGTCCTGTTATCCTTGGGCAAATAAAAATTGGGGTGAAAAGATCATTTTTGTGGAAAAAATATGATTTTTTAACTGTACCGCTGTACGTTATAAACTTCTGTAAAGCCCTTGTGGGTTCAAAGTTCTCACCACATATCTAGATAAGTTCCTTGGGGGGTCTAGTTTCCAAAATGGGGTCACTTGTAGGGGGTTTCCACTGTTTAGGTACATCAGGGACTCTCCAAACGTGACATGGCGTCCAATCTGAATTCCAGCCAATTTTGCATTGAAAAAGTCAAACGGCGCTCCTTCCATTCTGAGCTCTGCCATGCGCCGAAACAGTCGTTCCCCCCCACAAATCAGGTATCAGCGTACTCAGGACAAATTGCACAATAACTTTTGCAGTCCAATTTCTCCTGTTACCCTTGGTAAAATAAAAAAAATTGAACCTGAAATACTTTTTTTGTGAAAAAAAGTTAGATGTTCATTTTTTTTTAAATATTCAAAAAAATTCCTGTGACGCACCTAAAGGGTTAATAAACTTCTTGAATGTGGTTTTGAGCACCTTAAGGGGTGCAGTTTTTAGAATGGTGTCACTTTTGGGTATTTTCTATCCTATAAACCCCTCAAAGTGGCTTCAAATGTGATGTGGTCCTAAAAATAAAATGGTGTTGTAAAAATGAGAAATCGCTGGTCAACTTTTAACCCTTATAACTTCCTAACAAAAAAAAAGTTGGTTCCAAAATTGTGCTGATGTAAAGTAAACATGTGGGAAATGTTAGTTATCAAGTTTTTTGTGTGCCGTATCTCTGTGATTTAAGGGCATAAAAATTCCAAGTTGGAAAATTGCGAAATTTTCAAAATTTTTGCCAAATTTCCGTTTTTTTCACAAATAAACGAAAGTTATTTGAATGAAATTTTACCAATAACATGAAGTACAATATGTCACGAGAAAACAATGTCAGAATCACCGGGATCCATGGAAGCGTTCCAGAGTTATGACCTCATAAAGGGACAGTGGTCAGAATTGTAAAAATTGGCCCGGTGATGAACGTGCAAACGACCCTTGGGGGTGAAGGGGTTAAGCACACAGCTTAAGGAAAAAAAAAAGGTTACTAGTGCATTTATCTGTCATAATCCAACCTGGATCATGACAGGGAATGGTTGGTGATATCGACTTCCTGTTTGTGACACATTAGGATATGGGAGGGGGAAACTTTTCAAGATGGGTGGTGACCATTGCAGTCATTTTTTCCAATGGGAAGAAGGTCATGTGACATATCAAACTTATTGAGAATTTCACAAGAAAAAACAATGATGTGCTTGGTTTTAGCATAATTTTTTTCTTTCATGAGTTATTTACAAGTTTGTGACCACTTATAAAATGTGTTCAAAGTGCTGCCCATTGTGTTTGATTGTCAATGCAACTGTCGTCTACCACTCTTGACACTCTGATAGCAACAGCACAGAAGAAATGCTAGTCTAAGGGGGTCAGATTCCTTGTAGGAATGCTCAGACCTGATACCCATAATGTGGTGGTGCACCATCTTGCAGGAAAAACTCAGGGAACGTGCCATGTTCAGTGCATAAAGAGGGCAACACATTATTTTGTAGAAATTTCAGATATCTAGTGGCATTGAGATTTCCATTGATGAAGAATGGCCCCACTATCTTTGTACCCCATATACCACACCATACCATCAATTATGGGTGTCAGTTCCGAGCATTCCTACATGAACAGTTTCCTGAAAAGTGGATTGGTCGTCATGGGCCAGTTGAATGGCCACCAAGGTCTCCTGATCTGACCCCCTTAGACTTTTATCTTTGGGGTCATCTGAAGGCAATTGTCTATACTGTGAAGATACGAGATGTGCAGCATCTGAAACAATGGATGCTGAAAGCTTGTGCTAACAATTCTTCTGCGGTGTTGCTATCAGTGTGTCAAGAGTGGGAGAAGAGGGTTGTATTGACAATCCAACACAATGGGCAGCACTTTGAACACATTTTATAAGTGGTCATAAACTTGTAAATAACTCATGAAAGAATAAAGTTACGTTAAAACCAAGCACACCATTGTTTTTCTTGTGAAATTCTCAGTAAGTTTGATGTGTCACACGACCCTCTTCCCATTGAAAAAAATAAAGCTGGATCCAAAATGGCCAACTTCAAAATGGCTGCCATAGTCACCACCCATCGTGAAAAGTTTCCCCCTCCCATATACTAATGTGCCACAAACAGGAAGTTGATATCACCAACCACTCCCATTTTATTTAGGTGTATCCATATATATGGCCCACCCTGTATGTGGGTCTGCATTATACTCTATGAGGCTGCATTATATTATACAGTAGTGTTAAAAATAATAGCACTGTGTTAAAAAACATGAGTTAATCACAAAATATTTATACTAGTTTTTATTTCAATGCATTGGGAACATCGCACACTGTTTTCTAATTCAAAACATGAAGAGAAATGTATATAATTTTTAGCTACTTTACAGAAAATAGCAAAAAAAATTAGGTTGTTCTAAAAAATAATGTCTGCATTTGTCTTTAGAAACTCACAATATGTACTTTTTATTTTTGAGGATTTAGCATTCCTGTGAATCACTTACCTAATATTTAGTTGCATACCCACAGTTTTTTAAAACTTCTTCACATCTATGTTGCACAACGTCAACCAACTTCAGGCAGCTGTCAACTGTTATTCCAGCCCAGGATGCTTGGACTACATCCCACAATTTTTCAGGCTTTGCCTCAGAAACTGCTATTCTTTAGAACAGCCCAATGTTTATTTTTTTATTTTCTGTAAAGTAGTTAAAAATTACATACATTTCTCTTAATGTTTTGAATTAGAAAACAGTGTGCAATGTTCCCAATGCATGGAAATAAAACTACTACAAAGATTTTGTGATTAACTCATGTTTTTGAACACACTGCTATTATTTTGACCACTACTTTAAGTAAAAGCAATAGTGCATCTAAATAACATTGGGTACTTAGTAAATACCATTTTTTTATTAAAAAAAAATGTAAAACCCGTCCCACCAACATCAAGATGTACCCACATTTGGGAAGCCGAAAGGTTTAGATTTAGGTTTCTGCATTTAGTGCAGGTAAGGGTGTGACCTCCCTTCTTTTGAGCTGGAATTTACATTTAAAAAGCTCCTCACTAGCTGGGTGTCCATGCTTGGGACCCGTTCCTGCTCAATCCTTATTCACACACATGACATCACTATAAGGGCAGGGTAAGGTTTCAAAATTTGAGGGTAGGATCATCCCAAATTTGGGTACACCTCGACGTTGGTGGGATGGCTTTTACCCTTTTTTGGTCAAAAACAGTCGTTACTAAGTATCCAATGTTATTTATATGAACTATTGCTTTTACTTATTTATTTACAGCAGGGTATTTGTTTATTTTTTCTCTGGCTTGGGTTATGTCTGTTTGATGGCCACTGTGAACATGCTTCTATTTTGCATGCATACCAACTTGTATTCCAGTTCATTTTTTTTTTCGGTTTCACATCTATATAAGGCTCCTTTCTCCAACACCTAGCCTTTTTTTCCTTATAGCGGTGACTGGGGCAAATGGTCCACCTACCTTACATACACCAACAACCAACTGATTACTCTTAAATAAAGATGAGCAAACCTGAACATGGACTTCTCCTGGAAGAGATCTTTATCTTTTAGGTTTTCCAGCTCGGATGTTTGGGTCCCCATTCATTTATATGGGATTTGAGTTCTGGTTTGGGTACAGTTCTAGTACAAGAACCGAACTTTGGAGTTAAGTTTGGTCGAACCCGACTATCCTAAAACTCCACAGGTCCTCTCATCCCTTCTCTTAAACCTAGTAAGGCTGGTTTCACACTTGCGTATTTTTCTTGCACTGTGTTTTTGCGCATAAAGGCGCATGCGTTTTTTTCCCTATACTTAACATGGGTGTGCATAGTCATGCATTTGTACGCGTTTCTATGCGCATGCGTTTTTTGCAGTGTGCACCCAGGCGCAAAAAATGCATCCTGTTGCATTTTTTGTGCACCCGACCTGTCTCAAAAAAACGCATGCGCACGCAATGCGCACAAAGTTCACCCAAAAACACATTATAGTCTATCAGTGCAAAAAAACGCATGCTTTTTTCTAAAAACCATGCACAAAAAACAAGAAAACGCATAAAAAACGCATGATGCGTTTTTTAAACGTGTTTGCACTGCGCACGCAGCGCAGCGCAAAAAAACGCAAGTGTGCAAGTAGCCTAAGTGAAGCATCCATCTAAAAACATTGAAATACCAGAAAACTGCCTATAAACAATGCCTATTAGAGTTTATATCCATTACTCTGTCTGCCATACCTGTCCATATTGGCAGGTGCCACTGATATTAGTCTAAAGTGTATGTTGGATTTAGGCCGGGGTCACACTAGCGAGGAATACGGACGATTAAGAGGCGCTAAAAGCACGCATTACACACGGACAAATGATTCTCTATGGGTTTGCTCCCAACAGCCGTATATTTCTCGACCGTATTCTACGGTCCGTGCCAATCGCAGCATGCTGCGATTGTCAGCGTACTACACCCGCAATACCGCAATACGCCAATTCAAGTCTATGGGTGCGCAAAAAATACGGATTACACACTGACCACACGTGTGACTTGCGAGAAATACGCAGGTCTTTTGACTGGTGACAGGAAATGGGCCAATCCATCATCAGGAAGCCTAGACATGCAAATGAGCTCAAAAAGTGCTCCAGACATCCAGGAAGTCAGCCTCCATGGAGTACAGCAGCGTCATGGCGCCATATTTCCTTAATGTGGAGATGCTTATAGTATTAGTGCAGGAGCGGCCAGAACTTTGGGACCAAAGGGATGCCAATTATGCCAACCGCGCAAGAAAGGAGGCATCATGGAGGCGCATATGTCGCCAGATGTTCCATGACTTTGGTGATCGGCCACGTGAGGAGCAGCAGAAACTGAGTAAGTACAAGTCCCAAAAATTATTTAAATTACCTCACAAGCAAAAATGATTACAGATTCTGCCCCCCTCCCCTTCCTGTCCTTCTCCTTTTTGCCTCATGAGTCGGGTAGATTTTGATGTGACACATAGTTTCACACTGCCATAATTTTGCCCAGGCCACAAGCTCCTCTTCCTCTTAGCCAACCAAGTTATTAAGTGTAGTTACTTTATACATAACCTATTCTAACCCTGTGTATCTGGCCTGTATGGGCCAATTAGATATGTCAGCCTGGCTAGAAAGCACACCCCAGAAGGCCACATGCCTAGACTACTGGTAGCAAATGTGACCGATCAAATATGTGAAATTGATAATATTTCCTGTCACATTGCAGTGGAAGATGTGATGAAATGCTGGCGAAGCATCCAGGACCAATACCGCCGGGAATGTCAGCAGTGGTCCAGAAGTGGGGATGCGGGCTACGTGAAACGCAAATATGTGTATTATGACCGCCTCTCCTTCCTTGCCCCAATTCTGGATCTGAGACCGTAAGTACAAACCTCACACCACATTACACCGATACTTTACAGGGCCAAAAATATTGATGTATTTTTGCCTCTGTTCTATTTCATTACAGAACTCAATCCAACCTTACGGATCGAGGAACGGGCTCAGAGACAGAGCCCATAATTGATCCTGTAGGGGATGAGGTGGCTGGCCCATCTTCTCCCCCTACAAGAAGCATGGGTGAAGATGAGTCATCACAGGAGAACCCATTGGCTGCCCAACAAACCACACCACCAGGACCGTCTGCTGCTGCCCCATCACCCATCCTGGAGGAGCAGGGCAACTTGAGCAGCAGCCCAACTGCCCAGATCCGGGGCTCCACACAGGCTGCTGTTACATCCCGGCGAGGCCGAAGAAGGCGCCAGGTCGCTGTTCAAGAGAGCAGGACCAATGTGGACACAGGGGTCCTAAATAATTTATCTCGAGTCACTACAGATGATGGGGAGGAGGCCTACTCACGTAGCCTGGCCCTTTATCTCCGTGCCCTTTACTGTGAGGTCAGGCTCCGTATTAGGGGATGTTTTCAGATCCTGCTTGATGCAAGCACCCCCCCAAATACCCCATTTGAGCTTTTCGAATATCTGGAGAGGTGGCAGCTTTCCCCCAGAAATCTTATGCGCATGAGACCACCCACACAGATGCTTGCTCAAGCAGGGTCTGAACATCCTCTAATACGTGGGCCTACACCTCACCCCCTTCCTCCCCTACCCAACCTTCCCAACAGCAGTAACAGATTTCTGGCTCTAGCCAACCCCACCAATATGGTCACCTTTTCCCACCCAGTGCTGGAGGCTGGTCCCAACCTGGTTGGAGACGACATGGCTATATTGGTGGGTATGAGACACGGGCCTACCCGCCACCACAAGATGCCCCTCAGCAGCATTACTATGGCCACTACCTCCAACAAGCACAGGAGGAAGGTCAGTACCAACAGCATGGGCAACAGTATGCACCCACACAGGGCGATGTTGCTCAAAGTAGTCAGCAGCAACCACAGGCTGCACCTCCGCCTTCTCCTTCCCCAACATTCCACAATTTATAAGTGGCTAAAAACATGGAAATTGTAAACCCATACTTTACATGAGTGTTCTTAAGCGGTCTGATGGGAGGAGATGTCCAGTGTGTTTGAACTGGTGCTCAAAATCCCAATCCAAAGTAAAAAAAGAGGTTTTCTCCATCATCAAAATGAGCTAAAACAGGTAATACTAACATTTCTTATGACGGTTTTCAAATCATATGATTAAGACACCATGACAGGCAAGGCTACCTTATGCGTTTCTGAGACATATTACATGTCTGTAAAAAAAACAATATTTCACGGCGCTATACTGGCAAAGTCAAAGGATCAAAATAGAGTACTCACATGATAATGCATAGAAAAGACGTGCTGTCCATATTCACTTTGTCAAATTTAGGCCAGCTAACTATATTCCAAAATCAAGGCAAACAGCCTCAAGACCATCACGCTCTCTCTATGTATTATCAAGTCAGTCTTCTAATTTGATCCTTTGACTTTCCCAGCATAGTGCGGTGAAATATTGTGTTTATTACAGACATGTAATATGTGTCAGAAACGCGTAAGGTAGCCTTGCCTGTCATGGTGGCTTATTAATATGATTTGAAAACCTTCAGAATAAATATTAGTATTATATTTTGTAGCTCATTTTGATGAAGGATAACTCCTCTTTTTTACTTTGGATTACAAATGTGTAAAGTTGCAATGTTGTTATTGCACTATGTATGTTGTAGGATATGTTTGTAATTTTGTTTTAACAACAATGTTGAAATATGCCAAAAGGCCAATTTGGGCCATTGCCCAAGTTTTTCATAGGTAAAGAATATGTTTGCCTTTTACAAATTAAAAAAAAGACCAAAAAAAGGCAAAAGAAAAAATTGGGCAACTACACTTTACGTCTCTGTCTTAATTGTCCAAACCCCTATCAAAATACGCTTACCAAATCAATTCAACAGTCATAGATTCAGAAGGGGTAGAAATATATATATTTTGACACACATCAAACCAACATTGCCAACATAGATCCAGCATGCTCTTGCCAAGAAGGTTCCCCCTGAGGTGCCATAAAGTAATTAGTGAAAATATCACGCACTTAGAGGCCAGAGATCGGTCTACGTTGATGGTTGATAGGTGGTCTCACCCTACGCACATTGTCCGGCCTATGCACAACACCAGCAGAGGAGGAACAATCATGTATCCTGGTGAAATTATGAAGAACCACACAGGCTTTCACTACTTCATTAACATTTTGTTCACTCAGCTGAATGGCAGACTGGAGTACCCGCCATTTGGCACAAAGAATGCCAAAGGAACACTCCACCAGTCGGCGAGCACGTGATAGGCGCAAGTTAAATATCCTGTGCCTGTGGTGAAGGTTGCACCGGGGATATGGCCTCATGACATTGCGTGTTAACTGAAAGGCCTCATCTGCCACAAGGACATAAGGGACACATTCTTGAGTGGAGCCTGGTAGCTGGCGTGGTGGTGGTAGATCCAACTGGTTGGTGCGTAGCCGCCGAGCCATAATGGAAGTATAGAAGACTCTAGAGTTTCCCGTCCTTCCATAGGCCCCAATGTGAACAATTATAAACTTGTATTGAGGGTCGGCCACAGCCAACAATCCAACAGAAAAGTATTGTTTATAATTGAAGAATTAGGAGCCAGAGTTCGGCTGCTTACGCACCCGGATATGTTTGCCATCAAGGGCCCCAATACAATTTGGAAAGTGGCATTCTTCCTCAAAGTCTCTTGATATCCTCAGCCAGTCTTCCATCCTGGCCTCGGGCATGACGATTTGATATAGTCTTGTCCATATTTCACTTCATGTTAACCTGACTATGCCAGATATGGTTGATCTTCCAATCAGAAACTCATGGTGGAGGGCAGCATAAGACAGGCCAGTGGCCAGGAAGCTGAAGAACAACAGAAAAGGATGATTGTCGAATGCACACATTTACTAAACAAACAGGTCCATACATACCAAACTTGGTAAGATTTCAGAGCAAATAACACACACATCTTGCTTTGCACAATGAGTAAGTGATATTCAGTACATATTCCACATAACATTCGGGTCTGTAAGTTGAAACATATGTGGACTAAGATGAGGGCCTAAAACTTTCTCCAAGAAGGCAAAAATTCAAACTTTGCCCAACACATCATGAACATAGAGAATATGGTTGTGTAGTACATACCGTATTGTGAGTAGAAGTCGCTCCTCTGCAGATATAGCTTTGCGCATCCTTGTATCCTGAAAGGTTATCCCAGGGCGCACTGTCTCCAAGAGTCGATCAAATGTTGCAAGGCTCATGCGACAGTATTGGTAGAATTTGACAGGATGCTCCCGCAGAGAAGAATAGAGGCGGTGAAAATTAACTCTTTTGAGTCGTTGCCTCAAAAGTGGATGTACCCACATGTGTCTCCTCCTCCGCGGATCCACTATCACTTGGTATGGTTGTCCAAAGCGGCGTGACAAAAGCCAGTTGAAGAGAACCTGCTCAGTTGTGTTGAAAGTCAGACTGTTTGCCATGTTGCACATACAACACCAACACACCTAGTGAAGGCAAGGTGACAAATGGACAGAATGGAGGCTGCCACCTGTTCCTGAGCCAATAAATAGAGTGCAGGCTAATGATTTAAATAGTTAGCAGGCCTCAAAACTGTTAAATGTCCATTTTGCACGGCTGCGAGAAAATCTCGCCATACGGATTCAATACAGATGCTTACATGCGCAAAATACGCCACCGCACCTTGCTTACGGATTACATACGGATCACTATTTAGGGGTCATTCATCCGTATTACGCCTGTAAACTACGGACCGTATTTTGCGTTGGTTAGTGTGACCCCGGCATTACATTGGAACTTACCAGTGAAATATGTTCAATGATCACTCTCTAAAAAGCAGTAAATGCTAAAATATTTTAATGCTAAAAGCTAAAATCTGTCTTTATATTAACAGGTTTGCATTGAAATTCTGCCATTGAACTTGATTAACCCCTTCACCCCCAAGGGTGGTTTGCACGTTCATGACCAGGCCAATTTTTACAATTCTGACCACTGTACCTTTATGAGGTCATAACTCTGGAACGCTTCCATGGATCCCGGTGATTCTGACACTGTTTTCTCGTGAGATATTGTACTTCATGTTAGTGGTAAAATTTCATTCAAATAACTTGCGTTTATTTGTGAGAAAAACGGAAATTTGGCGAAAATTTTGAAAATTTCGCAATTTTCCAACTTTGAATTTTTATGCCCTTAAATCACAGAGATACAGCACACAAAAAACTTGATAACTAACATTTCCCACATGTTTACTTTACATCAGCACAATTTTGGAACCAAAATTTTTTTTTGTTAGGAAGTTATAAGGGTTAAAAGTTGACCAGCGATTTCTCATTTTTACAACACCATTTTATTTTTAGGACCACATCACATTTGAGGTCACTTTGAGGGGTCTATATGATAGAAAATACCCAAAAGTGACACCATTCTAAAAACTGCACCCCTTAAGGTGCTCAAAACCACATTCAAGAAGTTTATTAACCCTTTAGGTGCGTCACAGGAATTTTTTTGAATATTTAAAAAAAAATGAACATCTAACTTTTTTTTCACAAAAAACATACTTCAGGTTCAATTTTTTTTATTTTACCAAGGGTAACAGGAGAAATTGGACTGCAAAAGTTATTGTGCAATTTATCCTGATTACGCTGATACCTGATATGTGGGGGGAACGACTGTTTCGGCGCATGGCAGAGCTCAGAATGGAAGGAGCGCCGTTTGACTTTTTCAATGCAAAATTGGCTGGAATTCAGATCGGACGCCATGTCACGTTTGGAGAGTCCCTGATGTACCTAAACAGTGGAAACCCCCTACAAGTGACCCCATTTTGGAAACTAGACCCCTCAATGAACTTATCTAGATATGTGGTGAGAACTTTGAACCCACAAGGGCTTTACAGAAGTTTATAACGTACAGCGGTACATTTAAAAAATCATATTTTTTCCACAAAAATGATCTTTTCACCCTCAATTATTATTCTTCCAAGGGTAACAGGACCCTAAAAGTTATTGTGCAATTTGTCCTGAGTACGCTGATACCCCACATGTGGGGGTAAACCACTATTTGGGCGCATGGCAGAGCTCGGAAGGGAAGCAGCGCCATTTGACGTTTTTGGCTGGAATTGAGATCGGACACCATGTCGCGATTGGAAAACCCCTGATGTACCAAAACAGTGGAAATCCCCCACAAATGACACCATTTTGGAAACTAGACCCCCTAAGGAACTTATCTAGATGTGTGGTGAGAACTTTGAACCCCCAAGGGCTTCACAGAAGTTTATAACATAAAGCTGTACAATTAAAAAATCATATTTTTTCCACGAAAATGATCTTTTCACCCTCAATTCTAATTTTTCCAAGGGTAACAGGACCCTAAATGTTATTGTGCAATTTGCCCTGAGTACGCTGATACCCCACATGTGGGGGTAAACCACTATTTGGGCGCATGGCAGAGCTCGGAAGGGAAGCAGCGCCATTTGACGTTTTTGGCTGGAATTGAGATCGGACACCATGTCGCGATTGGAAAACCCCTGATGTACCTAAACAGTGGAAACCCCCCACAAATGACACCATTTTGTAAACTAGACCCTCCAAGGAACTTATCTAGATGTGTGGTGAGCACTTTGAACCCCCCAGTGCTTCACAGAAGTTTATAACGACCGGGAGTGAAAATAAAAAATTCGTATTTTTTCCACAAACATGATCTTTTAGTCACCATTTTTTTATTTTCCCAAGGGTACCAGGAGAAATTGGACCCCAAAAGTTGTTGTCCAATTTGTCCTGAGTATGCTAATTCCCCATATGTGGGAGAAAACTACTGTATGGGCACACGTCGGGGCTCGAAAGGGAAGTAGTGACGTTTTGGAATGCAGACATTGATGGAATGGTCTGCGGGTGTCATGTTGCCTTTGGAGAGCCCCTAAAGTACCTAAACAGTGGAAACCCCCCACAAATGACCCCATTTTGAAAATTAGACCCCCTAAGGAACTTATCTAGATGTGAGGTGAGCACTTTGAACCCCCAAGGGCTTCACAGAAGTTTATAATGCCCGGGCATGAAAATAAAAAAATCGTATTTTTTCCACAAACATGATCAATTAGTCCCCAATTTTTTCATTTTCCCAAGGGTAACAGGAGAAATTGTACCCCAAAAGTTGTTGTCCAATTTGTCATGAGTAAGCTGACACCCCATATGTGGTAGAAAACTACTGTATGGACACACGTCAGGACTCGGAAGGGAAGTAGTGACGTTTTGGAATGCAGACTTTGATGGAATGGTCTGCGGGTGTCATGTTGCCTTTGGAGAGCCCCTAATGTACCTAAACAGTGGAAACCCCCACAAATGACCCCATTTTGGAAACGAGACCCCCTAAGGAACTTATCTAGATGTGAGGTGAGCACTTTGAACCCCCAAGGGCTTCACAGAAGTTTATAATGCCAGGGCATGAAAATAAAAAAATCGTATTTTTTCCACAAACATGATCAATTAGTCCCCAATTTTTTTATTTTCCCAAAGGTAACAGGAGAAATTGGACCCCAAAAGTTGTTGTCCAATTTGTCATGAGTATGCTGACACCCCATATGTGGGAGAAAACTACTGTATGCACACACGTCGGGGCTCGGAACGGAAGCAGTGACATTTTGGAATGCAGACTTTGATGGAATGGTCTGCGGGTGTCATGTGCGTTTGGAGAGCCCCTGATGTACCTAAACTATTGAAACTCCCCACAAGTGACCCCGTTTTCGACACTAGGCCCCCCACGGAACTTATCTAGATGTGTGGTGAGCACTTTGAACCCCCAAGTGCTTCACAGAAGTTTATAACGCTCGGGCGTGAAAATAAAAAAATCATTTTTTTCCACAAAAATGATATTTTTGCCCCCAATTTTTTATTTTCCTAAGGGTAACAGGAGAAATTGGACCCCAAAAATTGCTTTGCAATTTGACCTGAGTAGGCTGATACCCTACATGTGGGGGTAAAACACTGTTTGGGCGCATGGCAGAGCTTGGAAGGGAAGGAGCACCATTTGACTTTTTCAACTCAGAATTGGCTGTAATTGAGATCAGACGCCATGTTGCATTTGGAGAGCCCCTGATGTGCCCAAACAGTGGAAACCCCCAATTCTAACTCCAACCCGAACCCCAACACACCCCTAACCCTAATCTCAGCCCTAACCCTAACCCTAGCCCTAACCCTAACCCTAATGGAAAAATGGAAATAAATACATTTTTTTATTTTATTATTTTTCCCTAACTAAGGGGGTGATAATGGGGGGTTTGATTTACTATTTATGGCGGTTTTTATGTTTGGCGGCTGTCACACGCTAAAAGACGCTTTTTATTGTAAAAATAGTTTTTGCATCACCACATATTGAGAGCTCTAATTTTTCCATATTTTGACCCACCGAGTCATGTGAGGTCTTATTTTTTGCGGGATGAGTTGATGTTTTTATTGGTATCATTTTCGGGCACGTGATATTTTTTGATCGCTTTTTATGCCGATTTTTGGGACACAGAATGAACAAAAACCAGCGTTTCATGAATTTCTTTTGGGGGGTGCGTTTACACCGTTCCGCGTGCGATAAAATTGATAAAGTGGTTTTATTCTTCGGGTCAGTTCGGTTACAGCGATACCTCATTTAGGTCATTTTTTTATGTTTTGGCGCTTTTATGCAATGAAAACTATTTTATATAAAAAATAATTATTTTTGCATCGCTTTATTTTGCGAGCTATAACTTTTTTATTTTTTTGCGGATGATGCTGTGTGGCAGCTCATTTTTTGCGGGACAAGATGACGTTTTCAGCGGTACCATGGATATTTATATGCGTCTTTTTGATCGCGTGTTATTACATTTTTTGTTTGGCAGTATGATAATAAATCATTATTTTTTGCTTCGTTTTTTATTTTTATTTTTTAAGGGGTTCGCTAAAGGGGTTAACTAATGGGACAGTTTTATAGGGCGGGTCGTTACGGACGCGGCGATACCTAATATGTGTACTTTTATTGTTTTTTTTTTTTTATTTCTAAAAAATGGATTTATTTGGGGGAATTTTTTTTTTTTTTCTAATTTATCTGGCGATTTTTTTTAATTTATTTTAACACTTTTTTTTATTTTTTTTTTACTTTATTAAATAGTCCCAGGTGGGACATCACTGTCCTGTGACAGATCGCTGTGACAGATCAGCAATCTGTCACAGGCACTGCAGAAGGCTTCCTCATGCCTGTGCTTTGCAGGCACTGAGGAAGCCAGCTTCCTGCAGGCCCACGAAGGCCCCCATCGCCATCTTGGATTCGGGGGCCTGCAGGAAGGGAGCCCCCGGCAGCAGCGCTGCACATTGCGCTGCCGTGGGGGGCTCAGGGAAGCACGGAGGGAGCCCCCTCCCTGCCGATGCTTCCCTTTAACCCCTGGTACACCGCGATCATGTTTGATCGTGGTGTGCAAGGGGTTAACGTGTCGGGGGCGGTCCGTGACCGCCCCTGACACATTGTGCCGGGTGTCAGCTGTGATAATCATCTGACACCCTGCCGCGATCAGCGGCGCTCACCACGTGGGCGCCGCTGATCGCGGTAGACGTACTATCCCGTCCATGGGCATAGGGGCCTGGGTCCCATGGACGGGATAGTACGTCTCATGTCAGGAAGGGGTTAAAATCATACCGCCGAACAATGGTAATGAACTCCCACTGGTGGAAGATTTGATACCCGATGGTGGAGAGGGCCAACAGGGGGTAATTGATCCGTCAGCAATGGACACCCCCAATGAACACAGACATTACCCTACACGGAAAAGAAAGGCTCCATTGAGACTTATTGAAGAGATGTAATTAAAAAGTCTGATTTGGAAATGAACAAATAAGACAATACAAACATATTTCTTTTCTTGGATGTTTTTTTCTTTTTTTCCTTTTCTTTTTCTTCTTTTCGCATTATTGCCTTGTCAATATTTTTCTTGAGGTTGTTGGTATGTAAAAAAAAAAAAAGAGAGGGATGATGTAATGTTTAGACCTTTCTCTTTAAGAGAGGGATGTCTTGTGACTAAAAGGTTATAGACAGGAAGTGGGTTAGGGGTGTTTCAGTTTAGCCTGATGAGGGAAATGTGATGGTGTGTGCTGGAGGAAGAAGGAGAAGAATAAAGTACAGTTAAAGTGTACTCTCTTGAATTCCTTATACTGTGTGGACATTATACACGGGATGGATCCCAAGGTATGTTTGGTGCTGTGGTCTCCCATTCAGGTCCAGCCGCTGTGGGTGCTGCTCAGCACAGACGTTGGTCCCAGCGTCTTGCTCAGGTTTGTAGTATACGTTTGGTTACTGCTGGCTCTCCGGCTAAGACTATGGTAACCAGTGATATACAGGTGCAGCCTTGCACTCCGGAGTCGAAGTCCAGAGATCACCTTACTGAGCATGTCTGTGATGTGGCATCTTCTTGTTGGTAGTCGGACGTTAGCTGCTCTGGTGATGTGGCAGATTGGCCCACGGGCGATGCCTCGACCGACTGGGCGTGAGTGTTTGGGGTGGAACCTAGCGTATAAAAGGCTCTCAGCGGCGCACGCGGGCACACTAGTGTCATTTATATTTGGTGTATGTGGGTGGATACTCTACCACTCTTTCTGCAAGTTTGTGTGTGTCTATGCTCAAAGACTACATGTTGGCAGGCAGGTAGCACAACTATGCGGTTTTGTACCCTTAGCTCAATGTCTGAGTCTCTAGCCTGCTACATGCTTAGGGAACCGGTCAGGCACAAGTTCAGTAGCATCAGAACTGGGGTAATTAGCCGCTTGGCTTAGCATCTGTTTCGTTCTTGTGTGCGGTTAGTACAGTTCAGTTACAGAGCAAACTCAACCCTTATGTTTTACTTCTCTATGAAGGCAACAGGGTATTGTACCTAGCATCATAAGAGTTCTTTCTTTTAGCTCAGCATCTGGTTCATTCATGTATGCGGTTATCACAGTTTAGTTGCAGAGCTAGCTCAATCCACGTGTTAACATCCCTGTGACGTTAACAGGGTGTAGTACTTACCATTCTTACGGCTGTACCTTTCAGTGAAATAACTGAGCTTGGTACTCTGTGTTCCTTTAACACTGTGTGGCGTTAACACAGTGTGCTTAAGGTAACGCTTGCTGTTTAGTTCCATCATTATTCTCACTAGCAGCAGGTTACATATCTGCACGGTGGTCCCCGGGTTGCAATTGCACTTCATTTTTTATTTTATTTAGTGCAATCCACCAACCTTAACAGTAATTTTGCTGGCTGTTTTGCTATCATTCTTGCATCAGCTCTACCGCCAGCATCTTTCTATCTATACTAGGAAGTATAGAGAGTGAGAGGCCTTCTTTAGAAAGATTGAGCATGTCAAGGTTTCCAAAACCTAAAGCAGTTAAAAGAAGTTATATGCGAAGGAACATGTATGCAGCAATGTTCTTTTTTTAGGTTTTTTTTTGGGATGGTGGATTTAGGAAATATCTATCTGAAAAAGATGACATGTGCTCATAGCCTTGCTTTTTTCTCATTTCCCTCCTGTCTCCTCTTCTGTTCTATATTGTTTTAATTTACCCCTTTTTTCAAAGATTTTTCTTTTTTTCCCTTCTTTTGTACTTCCTTTCTCATTACATAGGAAATTATGTTATTTGCATTTATTTTAGATGCTGTTTACTAGACTTATACAGCTCTGGCAAAAATGAAATGACCACTTCCAAATGTTCAGTTTGTCTGATTTTTCTCTTTATAGGTATATTTTTGAGTAAAATGTAAATTGTTCTTTTAGTCTACAAACTTCTGACGTGTCTCCGAATTTCCAAGCAATAAATTTTGTATTTTTTTTTATGAAAAGGAGAAATGGTCAAAATAAAAATACAGTGCTTTCAGACCCCAAATAATGCAAAGAAAACAAGTTCATAATCATTTAAAAACAACAATACTAATGTTTTAACTCAGGAAGAGTTCAGAAATCATTATTTTGTGGAGTAACCATGATTTTTAATCACAGCTTTCATGCGTTTTGGCATGCTTGCCACTAGTCTACATTATCATCAGAATGTCTTTGGAATGTGGGAGGAAACCGGAGAGCCTGGGGGAAACCCACACAAATACGGGTAAAACATACAAACTTGCAGATGTTGTCCTTGTTGGGATTCGAACCCAGGACTCCAGTGCTATCCACTGAGCCACCGTGCTACGCCCCCATCATCCTCTTGATTACATTCTAGAGGTTTTCAATGGGGTTCAGGTCTGGAGAATGGGCTGCCCATGACAGGGTTTTGATGTGGTGGTCTCTTAAGTTTTGCCAGAGCTGTATATTGTACTAGCTGGAGAGCCCGGCGTTGCCTGGACATACTAACTGTGGTTAGTTATAACAAATTATAATGATTATATTGCACCTCACGCTCTTCCTTTATACACAGCATTTTTCTGCAGCACAGCTTTTCTCCTTTATAGTTGCCTCCTCAGGCAGCACCTCATAGTTCTCTTTCATATACAATTGGAAACACTTGATCCCGAGAGAAATCGCGCTAATTGCCATAAAGCGTATCTTATACATAGCTTCCTCTGCAGCACCACATTTTTCTCCTTTTAGACCTCGTTCACACATTATTTGGTCAGTATTTTTACCTCAGAATTTGTAAGCTAAAACTTGGAGTAAAACAGAGGAAAAGTTTATTAGAATTACGTCACCACTTCTGTATTTTTCTCCCACTGGTGGTTTTGGCTTATAAATACTGAGGTAAAATAGTGACAAAATACTGAAAGTGTGAATGTGGCCTTATACACTGTTGGGGCTGGCGGAACGCACCAAATTATAAAATAATAGTAGATGCATTCATAGCCCGGGGACCACCGTGCAGAGGTGGTACACTGCTGCTAGATAATGGCGGATGCTCAATATGGCGGTATAATGGCGGAACACATGCAGGTTAAACGTCACCCAGTGTGCACAGGGTGAACTCTGTTGCTTCACAGAGCCGCCAAACCGCTAAACACAAATACCGAGCCTGTTCAAGCTCACAGAGCTCGAGGAGATGAACGCTCAGTATATGGTCACAGGACTCGGGCCCAAGGACACAAGGCCAGCGTCCCTCTAGACCTACTGAGTATGCGGTGTCGCAACCGCAAATGCTGCTAACTGAGGCTGACTGCAGTGGAGCGACAGTGACTGCCGCAGTACGATAGTGCCCTATAGTAGGCAACACCATCAGACGCTAGTGCTGTGGACTGATGTGCACTGTGACCTATAACTTAACCACTGACTGGCGCTGACTCTAATACTGATACCCTAACCAAATGCGTAATATCCAAGGGAGGGGAATCTTAATAAGTTATTCACCAGGTGCATGCATCCATGTTCATCCACACATATAGCAACTGGAGTCTCTACTAGCGCATGGCCGAGCGGCTATGCGAGTTGTTTATAGCTGAGACCTTCCGGAACCTTCCAGATCCCCCTGATGGACCAATCAGAACTGGAGAAGGACCTGAGCATGTGACTCCCGATCCCCAATGGGGAATCGTCCCATGAGCATGCTCAGTGGAGCTATGGAAGGACTTAGATTCTGGAGTCTTTTGCTGCTGGCCAGGGTGCATTGTCATTCCTGAACCAGAGGTGGCAGCAGCAACCGATCCCTGGTCTGGGCAGAGCGCCAGGACCGATGAGACTGCTGAGCAGGCTCCGCTGTGGCCGAAGGAGAATGGGAGACCGCTGAGTGCAAGGCTCTGGATTCCTTCTGTGCAGTGGCAGGAACCTGACGCCTAACATACACAGCCTTCACATGCATTACCTCACTCTTCTCTATACACAGCATCATACTTCAGCAGAATCTCATTTTCCCCCTCACACCTCTCATTTTAACCTCACACCTGTCATTTTCTGATCATTCCACTATTCCCCTCACTCCTCTTATTTTCCACTCACACCTCTTCATTTTCACCTCACACCTCTGATTTTCCTCTCACTCCACTATTTTCCCCTCACTCTTCTCTTTCCCTCACATGTGCACAGCAACTTCCTGTTATGAGCACAGTGGTGTAATCCATGAGGCTCCTACCTTTCCCTTGACATCATCCTTCACAGGAGCAACTCCATTCAAGACACGATGGAGCTAGATATGGCCTATGCCTCTGCGCACTGATACTCTGAAGGTGGCGGCCCTGATTGTAGCTCGCAGCGACTGGGACGTCGCAGACAATGAGTTTTTCTGGGTGGCTTTCAAGCTGAATATGTCTCCGCATGTGTGCGCTAACAACATGGGCCTTGTGGATGGGGCTTTGCGTGGAATGAGTGTGGCTATGCAGAGTGTGCAGGGCAATGTGGAGTGGGCATGGCTTGATACATACACACACACACATACATACACTCAGCTTTATGTACATAGATTTCACTAAAACCTAACAAATGAAGAGATGAACTGAAATATAAGTTGGTATAGGCGCCAATATATATTGGTGTAGGCACATGTTCACACTGTCTACTAAACATACATAACCTAAGATAAAAAACAAAGAGAGCAAATAACCTGCAGTAAATAAATTAATTGTAATAGTGCATGAAAATAACATAGGGTACTTAGTTAACATAATTTTGATTAAAAAAAGTAAAACCATCCATGTCAAGGTGACCCCATCAGTACCGTTCTAACCTGTAGTATCAAAATCTTACCATGTGTCTAATGACATAAATGTAAATAAGGGCCAAGCAGGGTCTAGACCCCGACAAATGGACACCCATGAATCCACACTACTGCTCCATTCATTAAACAATGAATGGAGCAGTAGTTTGAATGTATGGCAACTGCTCTATTACAATGGTGCATTTCAGAGTACAGTCAGACTCTCAACAATTCGAAAGTCATTTGTTATCCATAGGATAGGTGATAACTTGCCAAGTCTGGAATAACCCTTAATTGAAGAAAGTAAATGATTTTTACAGTTAATGGCTATGGGATTGCTGGAGACAGCAGGGTACAGTGCTTGGCTCTCTCCAGCAGTCCTATAAACTATGATTGGAGTTTGTGGTGTGTATGTGTGGACTCAACTTAATTTCAAGAAGGAATTTCAGAGCCCAGTTCTCAGAATTGGTGTGAGCCTCAGTGCTGAGACTACAAACAATCATTAAAATATATTACCGTATATACTCGTGCATAAGCCGAGATTTTAAGCCCATTTTTTTGGGCTGAAAGTCCCCCTCTCGGCTTATACACGAGTCATATACCTGGGGGTCGGCGGGGGAGGGGGAGCAGGGATGTCAGAGATCATACTTACCTCCCCTGGCGCTGTCTCTCTGCAGCCCCCCTGCTTCTCCACGGTCTCCCTTCCTGCCTTCAGCAGTCACATGGTATCGCTCATTAAACTCATGAATATGCGCATATTCATGAGTGTAATGAGCGGTATCACGTGACCGCTTAAGGCAGGAAGGGAGACTGTGGAGAAGCGGGAATGCCGCTGCAGAGACCGCGCCAGGGGAGGTAAGTATAGCGATATTCAAATGTATGGGGTGTCCATCGCTGCTCACCACTGTCTGCTGCATCCTCTGTCTGTGACGGTTTAGGCAGCAGGGGGCGTGGTGACATGCTGCCTGAACGTCACTGGCAGACGACATGGCAAACAGCGGTGAGCAGCGATGGCCCCCAAACAGGTGAGGTCCTGAGCAGGAGAGGTGAGTATGGCATTTTTTTTTGCAGCAGCATATGGGGGCATAATATATGGAGCATTTTATGAGGGCAGCATATGGGGGCACATCCTATGGAGCAGCATATGGGGGCATATTCTATGGGGCAGCATATGGGGGCATATTCTATGGGGCAGCATATGGGGGCATATCCTATGGGGCAGCATATGGGGGCATATTCTATGGGGCAGCATATCGGGGCATATCCTATGGGGCAGCATATGGGGGCATAGTCTATGGGGCAGCATATGGGAGCATATTCTATGGGGCAGCGTATGGGGGCATATTCTATGGAGCAGCATATGTGGCATAATCTATGGAGCATTTTATAGGGGCATAATCTATGGAGCATCTTATGGGGGCATAATCTATAGAGCATCTTATGGGGCATAATCTATGGAGCATTTTATGGGTGGATAATCTATGGAGCATCTTATGGAGCATCTTATGGGGGCATAATCTATGGAGCATCTTATGGGGCCATAACCTTTTTGGAGCATTATATGGGGCATATTATTCTATGGAGCATCTTATGGGGCCATTAGTAACCTTTGTGCAGCATTATATGGGGTGTATTTTGTATGGAGCATCTTATGGGGCCCATCATGAACTGTACGGAGCATTACATGGGGCTCCTGATTCAATATGGATATTCAAAAACATTTAAGCTACTGATGTCTCAATTAATTTTACTTTTATTGGTATCTATTTTTATCTTTGAAATTTACCAGTAGCTGCTACATTTTCCACCCTAGGCTTATACGCGAGTCAATAAGTTTTCCCAGTTTTTTGTGGCAATATTGGGGGGGGTCGGCTTATACACGGGTCGGCTTATACACGAGTATATACGGTACCTAACCTTTGGATAAATGATAACTTGCAGATCTTTAAATAGTTAAAGAAAATAACTGTTCATATCAGAACAATGAATGATTCATCAGATAAATTACAACAGATCATGATAGATTTCACGTTAGTCAACCTGTAATTGACTAAAACAGCACACTCGGATCACAAGAGTATTTAGCAGATTTATTGCTTGCCTATATTGAGCTCTCTACATATATGTTTTGTAACATGATTATAAGAGTTTAAAGATACATAATGCCTAATAAATGAACTTTAGTATTTATTGTTTTGCACCCAATGCATGTTCTCTTTTTAATGACATGGCACAGTAAAAACAAAATATCTCCCTAAAGATCTGAAAATTTCTGTAAAGATTAGATTGCAACGAAATGTGTGTATGTAATTTTACACGTTTAGAATTAGTAAACTACTTAGGTAGTTAATTGCTTTTATTGAAATTGTAAAGGGGAATGGAAGTGCAGTATAAAATGTTATTTTATTTGTTTGGCCCTGGGGCATTTCTGCCTCAGTGCAGGTTTCCTTGTTTGAAACTTAACAAGAACTGTAAGAGAAGTAATGAGATTTTAGGGAGATTAGTAATGCTGAGCTGTGTCACTCCTGGGAGCAGCAATAAAAAAAGCATTGAGAGTTTGAAAGTACAAGAGTCAACCTTTTTATTGTGTGAGAGAGCAGCATCTAAAGTTACACCCTCAAAGAGGAACATTGTTACTACCAGTGAGAATGTGACATAATGGGGCCACAGGATACAGCCACTGACAGTCATGCACAGAAGATAATACTGTATATAGGTTCTTTTAGTGGCTGTTTTGCTGTTTTGAATGCAAGGGATTTTTTTACTCATCTTTTTTCCTTTTCTTTATTTTTATAGGGTTATGTTGATACATCCTGTAATTGATGTTTTAGTCTGCTGAGGACACGTTGTATGCATCCATATGGATCTCATATTTGGCATTGGATGAGGATCTTTGGGCATGTGATCTTATACACCATCTCCAATTTCGGAAGACAGGGGCTTCCCTTTTTTTTCTTTTTCTACTTCGTCCTACAGTTTTTTAGAGTGGTACCTTGGACTTGTAACTATGTAAAAAATGATGTCATAGATATGGATGTATCGCCGAAGATGTCACCTGATATGGCCCTATTACTTTCCCCTCATCCTGTCCATCATATATACTTCCTTGATGGTCACCTGTGAAACTTTTAGTTTTGGGATTTATGTGTACAAACATATATAATACAATCCTCAAGTTGTATACCATGCTAGATTAAGTGTCACGATGTGACTTGACCCAACAGGTGGTCAGTCAGCGAACGCTGCAACACTCACACAACGGATGGTATTGGGGAGAGGAAGGCCCTACCGATAGGGAATGAGGGATAGTCACCACTAGTGATGAGCGAGCACTAAAATGCTCAGGTGCTCGTTGCTCGGGTCGAGCAAATTGGAATGCTTGGGAGCTCGACCCAAGCAACGAGCCCAATGTATGTCTATGGGAAAACCGAGTATTTTCATTGCGACCCCCCAGGGGTCCTTTTAGAGTTTAAAATGTCTGAAAATCCTGGAAACAGTGTTCAAATGACATGGGAACATCATGGTGAAGACCCCTGGAAGCATTTCTGACTCCCAGGTCACAGCTGTGAACAATGTTGTCCGAGTCTTATGCCATTTTTACAGGCGCACAATAAAACTTACAAAAATGAAACCAAAATGGATTTTCCTGGGAAATATGTTAAGGAACATCCTTTCCAGGGTAATGACTTTTATATAAGGTAAAATAAATAACCAACAAAAATGTTCCTTCACCACTTGAGCTATGTTCACACGTAGCGTTTTTGATGCGTTTTTCAACTTTACCATTGCTTTCAACCAAGGCAAATGCATTCCCTGGGAAATGTCACTTTAACAGTTTACAACCTTATTTGGCCATGTGTTGTGTGACACATCATAATACGCATCCTGCTTTCTAAAGGAGGGACTCTGAAAGTCACAAAATCTGTTTTTATAGGGCCAGCGGTCGGTCCTCACTATTTTTAGAGAGCCATCAGTCGGCTATGCTTTGTTGTTCCCATTATTAAACATAGGGTCCCTTATACTGTTTTTGCATATGCAGTGAGTGGCAGGGTTGCTCAAATTTTGGAAGCACCCCAACAACCCATTGAATAGATGTCATGGATGACACATGCAACCAAAGTTCCAAGTATTCATTTAGTACTCCCATACTGTTTGCTTATGCATTGAATGCAAGGCCTGCCATGCACCAAAGTTACACGCACCCCTATTTGATGTATATACCAGACTGTTCAATATGTGGCCTGTATTTTTTTATTTTTTACCCCAAAATAGTCTATAGAACTAGGGTAACAGACAGCAAATACAGTGGAATGGAGGCCTGAAATGCAACAATTTGTAGCCCACAGATAGATGAGGCGTTTGATGGAGATACGACACTGTTCAACATGTGGCCTGTATTTTTTTTACTTTCTAACCCAAAACAGTCTATAGAACTAGGGTAAGACACAGCGAAAAGAAGGTGAATGTAGGCCTGAAATGCCACAATTTGTAGCCCGAAGAGAGATCAGGCGTCTGACGGAGATACCACAATGTTCAATATGTGCCCTGTATTTTTTTATTTTTTACCCCAAAATAGTCTATAGAACTAGGGTAACAGACAGAAAATACAGTGGAATGGAGGCTTGAAATGCAACAATTTGTAGCCCACAGATAGATGAGGCGTTTGATGGAGATACCACACTGTTCAACATTTGGCCTGTATTTTTTTACTTTCTAACCCAAAACAGTCTATAGAACTAGGGTAAGACACAGCGAAAAGAAGGTGAATGTAGGCCTGAAATGCACAATTTGTAGCCCGAAGAGAGATCAGGCGTCTGACGGAGATACCACAATGTTCAATATGTGCCCTGTATTTTTTTATTTTTTACCCCAAAATAGTCTATAGCAAAAAAGGTGAATGTAGGCCTGAAATTCCACAATTTGGAGCCCACAGATAGATGAGGAGTCTGACGGAGATAGCCCAATTTCAAATATCTGTCCTGTATTTTTTTTTTTGGCCAGCAAAATTGTGTCAATAAGTAGGCTATGACACAACAAAAAAAATTCTATGGAGGCCTGAAATGGCAAAATTTTGAGCGCAATGGTATGCGATCTGTGTGGTGGCCAAAGCCCAGTGTAAAATATCTTCCCTGTAGCTAATTTTTTTTAACAGCAAAATGGTGTCAAAAATTTGTATAAGATACTCCAAAAAAATTCTACAGTACCGCAAAAAATGGCAGATTTTTCTGCACACTCAGATGTAATGCCTGGGATGGGCAAACTTATTTAAAATTGCTGGATTATCATGCTGTACTATGAAAAGGATCTGGCTGTAGTCTGCAGTGTCAACAAGCAAATGGAGAAAAAAAAGGGGTTCTGGATTGCTTTGGAATAAAATAATCAGGATTAAGATGCAAAAAAAAAAAAATCCTAGCCACTGATACCTGGGGCTATGTATATACGGTCAATATATTTAATAGGCAGCAGCAGCCGACAGTAATGGACCCTATTGATGTATGCAATGATATCTATATATCCACATACAGTGCCTGCATGCCTTGCATTGATATGTATAGAGCGACATACACTCACCTGCAATCTATATACCCCATAATTAGCCCTTAGGAGAACTATTGTTTTCACTGGATTTGTGAATTCTATGATGGTATACCCACACTAACTTATAAACCCCCAAATCTGACCCTATCTCAGCAGCAGCTCTCCCTACACTGTCTGATCCCGGACGTGACTGTGATGAGCAGGGCAGCGGCAGGTCTCTTATAGACCTGATGATGTTGTTTGGCCAGCCAATCACTGTAATACCATAAAAAGATGGCTGCAGCATTACAATCCCTGCATGTTGATTAGCGCTCTAAAGTGCGCCAAACTAGCAGGGCGGAGACCCGAGCTCCTGCCGAATAATCCTGGAAATACTCAGCGCTCACAGAGTACCATGAGTACAGCGATACTTGGGCGAGTAACAAGCATTACCGAGCCTGCTCGCTCATCACTAGTCACCACCTGAGCTCAAACCTGAGCTTGTTCCTGCACTCCCCTAATTTCCTATGTGTGTCCTTCCCCCTCTGCCATCAGGATACCTTGTCCCTAACTGTCACCTGACTCTGCCCTGGCTAGTGCACTGTCCGTCGAGGGGCACTAGCCTCACCTCTTAGCTTTCTCTGCTGCAAAGAATCGCACAGCAGTAAAAAGGCACCAGGATAATGATCTCAGCAGAAGCACCATTGCACCCAGAGAGCTCCTCACACAGGCTTGGTCACTGAACATTACTCTATAATCGACAGTCAGCTGATGCATCAGGGGACCTTTTAAAGGATGGAGGGAGTGGTCACCACCCAAATCAGCTGACCCAGCAGCACTGCAATTGCACCAGATTGCCAAAGGGGAAAAACTGACATTAACCCCTGATGGCCTGAAAGGTAAAAAGTTTTAACTGAGTGGAACCAGAGCTGCCACAAATCCAAAAATCGATCATCACATTAAGACTGCAGTGTGTATTTTGATATATATGTTACAGAATTTACCCTTTCTTTGTGGAGCTTTATAACCCCTATGGGTTATCAGGATTATATTGGATTAAGATTGATGTAAACTTTATTTTTAAATGGAGCTAAGTGGAATAAATATTTTACACTCCCTCACTGTTTACAATAGTACAGTACACATAATGTGTCATTTTAACATATTTCTTTACACTTTCACTTTTACTTTTACGTATTCTAGCACTATTATTTTACTTATGACATGTGATATTTCAGTTTTTCTTTTTTAATAAATTTGCAAAAATTTCTAAATTTTTGTTTTTCTTCAGTCAAGATGGGGTGCAGAGTGTACACTAATGAGAAAAAAATGAACTTTTTTGAATTTACCAAATGGCTGCAATGAAACAAAGAGTGAAAAATTTAAAGGGGTTTGAATGCTTTCTGTACCTACTGTGTGTATATATATATATATATATATATATATATATACAGTATATATATATAATGCCAATTAATAAAGAATTGATGTCATTTTCACTCACACAGTTTTTTGCATCCATGGTGTTTTCTTTTGCACACTTCTTGTCACTAATTGTCACTTTAAAACGTTTATACTTACTATATTTCTCGTTCTCAAGACTGAGCACATGTTCATATTTCCTGAGCACCTGAACTTCCCGAAGTGCTACACCAATGACCGCATGCTTTCCAAATGTGCTTGTCACCCGCATGGCAGACGCGTTATACACCGTGATGTCATTTGCGTCACCTGGTCCTCGGAAAAAAAGCGCTCATTGTTCGATGGAGCATATAATTAGGTCACTGTCCCTTACTTAGACACTCCCTCGAAAGAAGCTGGAGGTGAAAAGTGCGTCAGGATGAGGGAATGCTTTTCCTGACCTCATGCATCTACCCTACCTTTACACCATTTTAAGGTATTGATCTATCTTATTTTTGCATGCTACAAGAATATTAATAATAGAAAACTGTGTGTCTAGCAATAACCTTTAGGGATGAGAAATCATACTAACAGATTACCCTAGGGTAAGTGCACCCAACTAAAGGAATAATGTGATTAAAACTTGACTTTTATTATAATTAATTAATATGGTCAAACAAGTAAGGATAAAAATACCTCAGGTGGTATTGCTGGGTAGAATTTCTTTGGGACTCCTTTATGGGATATCATTCTCCTAAAGCTAATACATCTCCTACCTAGATTAATGGCTGCAGCCCACTAGCTAGGATAGCTTTTCTCAGGATAATTATAGGTGTCATTTGCAAGACCCCACTAGAGCTGATGAAAATTCACTCATAGCCTCCCCAACATGTTTTGCCATGACTGTCTTCATCAGGGAGCTGAGGCTAGACAGATTAATACTTTTTATATTTTAATAGATCGGGCTTTTCTGAACTCGGTGATACCAAATATATGTATATTTGATTTTTTTAAAATTATTTTTAGTGATGAGCAACCAGTAAAATGCTTGGGTCGAGTACATTGAAATACTTGGGTGCTCTACCCGAGCAACGAGCCAATGTAAGTCTATGGGAGACCCGAGCATTTTTACCGCGATCCCCCCCGGGGGTCCTTTCAAGATCTAAAAACGTCAGAAAATAAAGGAAACACTGCTCAAATGACATGGGGACATCATGGGGATTGCCCCTGGAAGCATTCCTGACTCCTAGTTCACAGCTTTAAACAATTTTTTCACAGTTTCATGCCATTTTTACAGGCGCACCAAAACGAAACCAAAACTGATTTTGCTGGGGTAAGCGGGGCTGTGCGGGGGTTTGTGCGGGGGTATGTGCAGGGGTATGTGGGTCTGTGCGGGGGTATGCTGGGCTGTGTGGGAGTCTGTGCGGGAGAATGTGAGGCTGTGCGGGAGTCTGTGTGGTTTTAGGCGGGGCTCTGCTTGGGTAGGCAGGGCTGTGCGGGGGTCGGTGCAAGGCTATGCAGGTCTGTGTGGGGGTCTGTGCAGGGTTGTGTGGGGGTCTGTGTGGGGGTATGCGGGTCTGTGCGGGGGTTAGTGCGGAGTCTGTGCGGGGGTATGCGGGGCTGTGCAGGGGTCTGTGTGGGGCTATGCAGGGGTCTGTGCGGTGGTATGTGAGGCTGTGTGGGAGTCTGTGCAGGGCTGTGTGGGGGTATGCAGGGCTGTGCGGGAGTATGTGGGGTTGTGCAGGGGTATGCGGGTCTGTGGGTCTGTGCGGGGGTCTGTGCGAGTGGCTGTATGTAAAAAAAAAAACCATACACATACATATAGTTCATACTTACCATCTACACCTAATCCCCGAAGCCATCGATTAACTGGAAAAAAATTAAAATAATAAACAAACACTATACTCCCTGTGTCCAACGTAATCCAAATAATACGATTGTCCCACGACGATCTTCCAGCGGAGAGCAGTTACATCAGCTGATGCGATCGCTCTCCAGGGGTTCCAGTGATACAATGACGGGGATAATCCTCCGCATTGTATCACTCTGCTGCCGACAGGTCACCTGAGTTTACCTGTCACTTTGCGACACTACAGTGTGAGAATTTTCTCATGCTGTAGTGCAGTAAAGTGAGAGGCTTATCTCCGATGACACACTGCTGGAGGTTATCTCCGGTGAGTGTGCCATCGGAGGCCTATATAGAGGTCACATCTGCTGATGTGACAGCTCTATAGGGGAGATTTTTGTGGGACAATCGATATTAATGGGATTACATCGGACAGGGAGTATATTGTTGGTTTGTTTTTTTGTTTTTAACAGGGCTTAATGTCACCTTCCAATAGCAAGGTGACATTAACCCCTTATTATCCCATATGCCACCACTACATGGCAGTGGGAAGAGAGGGGCTAAGTGTCAGAATTGGCGCATATTAGAGATACGCCATTTCTAGGGCGGCTGCGGGCTGGTATTTGTAGCCGGGGGGTCCAATGTCCATGGCCCCTTCCTAAGCTATGAATATTAGCCCACAGCTGTCTGCTTAGCCTTTCTGGCTATAAAATATAGGGGGACCCCACATCATTTTTTTGGGGTCCCCCTATTTTAATAGCCAGTAAAAGCTATGCAGACAGCTGCAGGCTGAAATTCATAGCCTGGGAAGGGGCCATGGGTGTTACCCCCTTCCCAGGCTACAAATAATGGCCCCCGCCATTGGCTTTCCCCCTCTGGTGCAGAAAATTGTGCAAGAGACCAAGCCATATGGACCGCTGGGCTCCTCTGCTTGAACGTTCCCCTGAACACGACTGTCCTGTCCTTGCTCCCAGCTCACAATGACTAACTCCAGGAAGCTCCCCAACTACTCCTTCTCAGCCCCTCCTAACCATACAAATCCTATTGGTCTAACTAATCCCTATCCCATTCTATTGTGCTCCCCCTACTGGTCTAAGTCCTACATTCTCCCTATATCTTTACAACACATAAACAGGGGTACAATGCAATTCACAATATATATACATTACACGACATATGAAATATACCACTTTAACCAGGGATATATGCAAGGGGTGCAGGGCATTAGACTCGCCCCCCGTACCCCTTACACACCTCCCTCCTAAAATATGATCATCCCCGACCATACAGTGCTGGCACAACTTAAAACACATTTTTTTAAACGTTTGTAACCGTAATAAAAATCTCTTTGCTCAACATGAGAGTCCATTTTTTTTTAACGTTCACCTTTGACCTTTCGCCAGCAATATGCTTTGGGCAGGTGCTTGGTTACAGTCCTCCATGGCCCGAACATGTACACAGTTCACATTAGGACTCACCACAGTCCTAGCAGCTACAGTCCACTTTCGATTTACCCGGCTCTTTCCTCAGGTCCTCTTGGTTGAGTTCTTCCCCCTCCCTCCTTTGCACGGAGTATGGCCCTTTATCGCATGCGTGCTGCTTTTTCCTAGGGATAAAGTTTACACATAGCAAACTTAAAACGCAATCCTTTGCAGCAACCATGTATAGTCCGTTTTTAGTCCAAGGGCACGTAACCCCTCAGGTTCAGAATCCTGCAATCCAGCAGGGGGGGCACAATGGGCGCAACAGAACTTGGGGGGAGAAAGAAACCAAAAAAACAATGTTCCTCATTAACGTTCAACGTGGCCGCACCGGCCACACTTCACTCAACTTCTCACCAGGCTCCGGTGCTACAGGACTCCTCTACCCACAGGGACGCGGAACTATCCCATTCTCCATTTTTTCAGTAGGTGCAACAAGCACAACTTTCTTTTTTTTCAAGTAATCCTCATCAGTCACTGTCCCGGCGGTAACCGTCTTGTGCCGCTCTGTCCCACATCAGGCTCTGTGCCTGTTCTCCAGGGGGTTACAGTAGTTCTGGGGCCACCGCAGGTGTCACGTCAACAACGGGGATGATACAGAGCCTGGCCTTGCAACAGGCAGGGAACGTGAGGATAACTGCGCCCGTTTCTGGTGCTCATGCAGTTCCATGTCATCTCCGGGAGTAACAGGGCGACTGCAATGGCAAAGTACCCCCGGGGTCCATCCTCTTTCAAAAAGATGACCTGATCTCATTCCCTCAGGGGTCTGTGGAACTTCACAGAAGCTGGTGGTCACGTACACCTTGTCATCGGTGTAGGTCTCATTGATAGAGCCATACCCACGAGATGGGCTAATGTGCACCAAAGCACCGCTGGTCCGCCATCCTCCTAGTCGCAGCTTTGCCCAGATCTCCCTCCCTCTCTCCTTCCTTCCTTCGATCACCCCTGCTATCCATCTGCCTGCCCATGGGATGGGAAGGGACCCTCTCCTTCCTGGTATCAGGTTGATAGACCAAGGGATGGAACGTCTATGAAGATGGGCCTGCGCTCCAGGGTGTGGGACCGAGATCCACTCACCGCCTACTCGTTGTCCCACTCCTGCTGCTCTGACATCCCGGCCACGATCGCTCTGCGACTGTCAGACTCCACAGATACAGCTGTCGCACCCTCCGGCTCAGGCTCTTCCGGTACCGCCTCTTCCGGTCCAGGCTGCTCCAGGGCAGCTCCTTCCGGTTCACATTCTTCATCGATCTCCTCTAGTACGTGATGACGTTCCGGGTCTGGCAGCCTCCAGTACTGCTCTCCAGTGTACAATGGAAACCTGTCGAGCTGATCTTCATCCCTGACATCAGATGCTCATCACAGCCTCTGGGCCAGGTCCTTCCCTCTGCCTGACGCCACTTCCACTTTATGCGGCAGACAGCGCCGCAACAAGGGATGCAGGAGTGTGCCATCAGTGCCGGTGCCGTGCCTCGCAATGGTGCCACGCAGCTGCACACAAGGTTTTCTTCTGGGCCCCACCCATTCCAGGGTAGAACCACTTCTGTCTGCTCCACCCATTCAGCATCGGACTCTGCCCACCCCTCAGGATTCTGCTATAAGGGGCGAGGCTTCCTTTTCTTTCATCACACCCACCATGGGTGGACACCGCTCACCATGAAATGCATCTCAGGCCCGGGCCACTGTCTCTGCCATTTGGAATTTCACATCATTTTTAGGTTAGGACGTCCACGAGGGGCGGAACTAGAGTTGTCCTCAGTCTCTGTGCCATTTTCTGCTATCTTTGCCATACTAAGGGTACCTCCGCCTTCTGATTGTGAGGTATCCGGATCCTGCCATACTATGCCAAGTGCAACGGAGGCCAGGGGGGTAGTCATGGCTGATGGTGGCAGAACAGGCACACCCTGGCTCTCCACCACATTAACACATTATTGTCCATTCACTTGTGAGTCAGGGTCCAATTCACACTGCCGGAGGGCCTTTTATTTTAACATCACACAATGACAGTGAGAGTCCAAGTTCATCTTCACCAAAACAATTTTACTCAGTTATTTTACTCAGCTCGTCCAGTTTAGTCACAGAAACAGCACAAGATTCTTTGCAGAATATAACCATTCTGTTCCCTGTACTGTCCCTCACTCCTCCAGGAATATCACATTTTGGCACCGGATCTGCAGGTATCGCAGCTTCCTGACTGGTCAGACTAACTCACTTCTGGAGTTCCCCACCCGCTTCCCTCTCCGAAGGTGAAGTTTGAAGTTAAAGAATGGCTCTTCTATTATTTACCAGGCCGTTGATCTCGGACGTTTAGGGTTGTTCCCACGAAGTTAGCTGCTACCATTACTATGCTGCCCTGATATTCCTCCACCACCGTGGGACTGTAATCTCTTAGTCCCTAGACCATTGGGCGGCTCTGATGAATGTTCCCCTGGACACGACTGTCCTGTCCTTGCTCCTGGCTCACACTGACTAACTAGAGAAAGCACCCCAACTACTCCTTCACAGCCCCTCCAAACCAGACAACTTCTATAAGTCTAACTAATCCCTATCCTATTCTATTGTGCTCCCCCTACTGGTCTAAATCCTACATTATCCCTATAACTTTACAACACATAAACAGGGGTACAATGCAATTCACAATATATGTACATTGCACAACATATGAAATATACCACTTTTACCAGGGACATATGCAAGGGGTGCAGGGCATTAGACTAGTCCCCCATACCCTTCACAAGTTCATGAAGCAGGAAATGATCTTTACATAAGTTTCTGAGGTTTGCCCACATATTTTCCATAAACAGCTAGCTAGCACACTCCTTTTGTCAACTTTCTTGCCTCTCATGTCTTCTTGTGTGTACCTGGTTTATGAAAAATATTGATGAGGTTAGTTTGTGGACATATATTTTAAGGAATGATGGGAAGGTTGACATTTTCCTGACATTCCCCTACCCTCCAGTACAACTTTTCCAGATTTCCTCAGATAAATCAGGTTTGTTGCTGGGCTCATTACTGGGGAATAAAAGCTTGCAGTTAGGCTGGTTTCACACTAGCGATTGATCGTGCAGTGCATCGTGCGCTATCGAGCGCACGCGCAATGTTCCCCTATCTTTAACATGGTGGTCGCAGGGTCCTGCGAATGTACGCGCTCATCAGTGTTTAGCGTGCGCTGTGCATTTTACAGGTGTGCGCCCAGATGCGCCGTACGCTACGTGTTGCATTTTTTGCTCCTCCTACATCGTTAAAAAAATCTCGCGCGCACGTGTGCGCTCGGTGTGCGCCAAAAATAGCATTACAGTCTATTGTGTCACTGACAAGCGCTTGGCAGCTCGTATGTCAGCGACTTGTGCGCGCACGTGATTTGAGTAAACAATGTCTAGACACTTGTCTAAAACTCCCCCTAAATAAGCAACATTGTTTGGGAGGAGTGTAGATAAAAGAAGGTGTCTTCAGGGACAATTACTCTACAGACAGCCTTGCAGAGAGACCAGACAAGAGCCTAGAAGAGCCTTTACAAGTGTGGATTCAAGCTTCAGGAGCCAAAATGTGAGTATTCTTCAACATAATGTCTGTGTGTCCTGTACAATTTTATAAGGTAATAATGTATTTTTTGTTTTCATTTCAGCAAGTCTTCTTCTGGATCACTGTATTCGCCATCTCGGCAAGAACTGGCCCAAGCTGATCGTGAGGTGAGGATGTTGCTGCCTTTGGGTAAGTATAGCTGCCTCTAGAAATGTGTTTTAATTTTTTCTTTCTTTACAGACATCGGACACGGGCACTGATGATGAAGTGCAGGAGCGGTCTGAGCGGGAGCAGTCTGAGTGGGAGGATTCTGAGCGGGAGCAGCGTAGTCAAATCGTGGCGAGGAGACGCAATGTGAGTATATATTTTTTTTTTTTTCTGTCTTTATTTATCTTGCTTTTTCTCTGTTTCTTTTTGTATCTGTTTCATTTTCCAAAATTCAAAACACTATAATATTATTTTTTCTAGGTTCCACAACGGGATGACGAAGAAGTAGTGTACATCGACAACGAGCACCTGATCCGCCTTGTTGAGGAGCGTATCCCGTTGTGGAACAGCCGTGACCGGCAGTACAAAGACTCAGTGGTGACCCGGCAGCTCTGGAATGAGATGGCCGCAGCGATGATGGATGGCTGGGACAGCGCCTCTCCAACTTCAAAAAGGGCGTTCAGCAAGTATAAAGATGCTCTGTGATACTGCATTGATTTTTGGACCTGATGGTGCTGATGTGTTTTTTGCAAGATATATTCTTACATTAAACACATCAATGCCTTGTGGAATACATTGATTGATTTTTGTCTTCAACTGCTGCATTGATTTATGATACTGATGGTGCTGGTGTTTTTTTGGCAAGATATATTCTTGCATTAAAAACACCAAAGCCATGTGGAATACATTGATTGATTTTTGTCTTCAACTGCTGCATTGATTTATGGTACTGATGGTGCTGGTGTTTTTTTGGCAAGATATATTCTTGCATTAAAAACACCAATGCCATGTGGAATACATTGATTGATTTTTGTCTTCAACTGCTGCATTGCTTTATGGTCCTGATGGTGCTGGTGTTTTTTTGGCAAGATATATACTTGCATTAAAAACACCAATGCCATGTGGAAAAAAGTGATTGCTTTGTCAACTGCTGTTTTGATCCGGTTTTCACTCTTGCTCCGGATGATACTGTTGTTTTCACTGCTACATATATTCTAGTAGGAAACATAACAGTGTTCTCAGAATCAACAGTGACTGCATTTTGTCTGGAATTTTATTTGAGCTGCAGCATTGACTGTTTGCAAAGTTCTATCCGGTGTGTGTGCTGATAATTAAGTTGCCTAAAGTGCTTTTTCTAATTTTTTTCCCCAACAGTGAACAAAATCCGCACACGTTGGCGCTCGATGAAGGACCGCTTCAACACTGATGTTCATGCTGAGGGACAGGTTCGGAGTGGTTCAGCGGCAAGGTGCAGAAGAAAGTACCGCTATCATCGCGAGTTGGCTTTCCTGAGACCGGTCCTTGCCAGCAGAGCGTAAGTTTTTTTTTTTGTTTGTTATTGCTATGTGCTTTTCTATTCCACAGCTGATGCTTCTTGTTAATGCATGATACTAATGGTTTCCCTTTCTTTCCACAGCACTTGGAGCAGCACCCTGCAACCTGTCCCGGGTGCGGTTCTTCATCGATCGACCTCGGACCAGTCCCAGCCATCCGACAGCCAGGAAGCATCTTGCAGGTCAGCAACACAGACAGCTGGTGACCAGGAAGCTGGTCCATCAGGTGTTCCCCTGTCCCAGGTCTCTGTCACTGGTTATGCGGGCACTACCCGCCAGCGGCAGAGGGCCTCGGACAGGCCTGTCATGCCTGAGTTCATGCTCTTGAGCGAGGCCTTTAAGGGCAGCCTCAAGGCGCTGTCCGCCAGAATGGAAAGGGGTTTTTCGCTGATGGAACGTAGTTTTAACCACATGGAACACCGCTTCCACTCTGCTGACCAGCGCTTTGACCGTCTGGAGGCCAACCTCAACAGACCAGCGCACCATTTATTCAGTAAAATTGAACAGGGCATGGCGGAACACCTTAGTCCTGAGCAACAACTGAGTGTGTTACAGGCCTGCAACACTGCTTACTTGCAGGCTATGCAGCAGAATCGGTATGCGCAGCAGTCAGTGGTGTCATTTCCCACAGTTCCACCGCTGACTTGCTTCACCACACTACCGACTTCTGCTGCATACCACTGCACGGTCACCTGCATTCCCAGCGAAGCCGGACACCACTACACCACCCCAAGTCTGAGTGCTGCTGGACACTCCTCCGCCACCACCACTATGGCAAGCGCTGCTCCTGTATGGAGCACCACCACCGCCACAGCACCACCAGCTTGGAGCCAAACCACCACAGAACCTGCTTGGGCCACAGACACCACCAGTCAACAACAAAGGAGCACCACCAGCACTCAGCAACAGAGCACTGCCAGCACTCCTCAGCAACAGAGCACTGCCAGCACTCTTCAGCAACAGAGCACCGCCAGCACTCTTCAGCAACAGAGCACTGCCAGCACTCCTCAGCAACAGAGCCCTGCCAGCATCCTCATCAAAGGAGCACCTCCAGCACTCCTCATCAAAGGAGCACCGCCAGCACTCCTCATCAAAGGAGCACCACCACCACTCCTCATCGTAAGATCACCACCAGTGGCAGATCTTAATAGGGGCGGATGGGGTGGTCGCCCTGGGCCCAAGGTTTTTTGGGGGCGCAGGGGCAGGGGCGGGCTGGGCTGGGTCGGGTGTCAGAGAGGCAAATGCCCCCCGGGCCGCTCCCCCAGCACCTGTACAGTGCCGGCCGTGCCCTGTGCTGTGACGCCGCCGGCAGCAGACAGCCGCCCGCGTCACATTCTATGAGGCCGGGGCCGGGAGCTGTGCACGGCCGTCACCTTGACGGCTGCTCAGCTCCGGCTCCCTCCGGCTGTACTTCCGGGTCAGATGTCAGGCGTGCGCGATGACGTCATCGTGCACGCGCCGACATGTCCCGGAGGATGCTGAAAGCAGAGGCGCTGCTGGGGAGTGAGCCGGCTGTGAGGTAAGTATGGGGAACTTTATTTATTTTTTTTTATTTATAAAATGAATTAAATGGGGGAGGGGGTGAGTGGGGGCTGTACACAATGAAGGGGGGTGACTGGGGGCTGTATATGATGAAGGGGGGTGAGTGGGGCTACACAGGATGAAGGGGGTTGAGTGGGGTTGTACAGGATGAAGGGGGGTGACTGGGGTTGTACAGGATGAAGGGGGGATGAGTGGGGGCTTCACAGGATGAAGGGGGGATGAGTGGGAGCTTCACATGATGAAGGGGGGTGAGTGGGGCTACACAGGATGAAGGGGGTTGAGTGGGGTTGTACAGGATGAAGGGGGGGTGACTGGGGTTGTACAGGATGAAGGGGGGATGAGTGGGGGCTTCACAGGATGAAGGGGGATGAGTGGGAGCTTCACATGATGAAGGGGGGTGAGTGGGGCTACACAGGATGAAGGGGGTTGAGTGGGGTTGTACAGGATGAAGGGGGGTGACTGGGGTTGTACAGGATGAAGGGGGGTGACTGGGGTTGTACAGGATGAAGGGGGGATGAGTGGGGGCTTCACAGGATGAAGGGGGGATGAGTGGGGGCTTCACATGATGAAGGGCGGTGAGTGGGGCTGCACATGATGAAGGGGGGTGAGTGGGGCTGCATATGATGAAGGGGGGGTGAGTGGGGCTGAACATGATGAAGTGGGGGATAAGGGGGACTGCACATGATGAATTAAGGGGTAAGTGGGACTGCACATGATGAATTAAGGGGTAAGTGGGACTGCACATGATGAATTGGGGGTAAGGGGGACTGCACATGATGAATTGGGGGTAAGGAGGACTGCACATGATGAATTGGGGGTAAGGGGCACTGCACATGAAGTGGGGGTAAGGGGGACTGCACATGATGTGGGGGTAAAATTAACTGCACATGATGATGGGGGAGTGGGGCTGCACATGAAGTTGGGGGGGAAGGGGACTGCACATGATGAAATGGAAGGGGGGATAAGGGGCTGCAAATGATGAAGCGGCACTGCAGATGAAGTGAGTGGGTGATAGGGGACTGCAATGGATGAAGTAAGGGGACTTCAAATTAAAGTGGGGACATTAAAGTGGATCCCCTATGGCCAGGATCACGTTGGGCGATTTTGTGCGTATTGGCCGTAGGCCTACAGCTTATGTGCAACGTCTTTTTAGGCCATGTCCACACGTGGTGGAATGGTGGCGGGTTTTCCGTATGGACCCGCAGCAAACCAAGTGCTGCGGTCCGTACGGCTGTCAATTCCCGCACGGGGACCGCAGCGCTCAGGTGGGAAGGGGGGTACAGGGGCCCAGGTTTTATGAACAGCCCCGGGCCCATAGTCCACTTAATCCGCCACTGATCACCACCACCAATACTCCTCCTCGGAGTCCCCCAAGAACTTTGGCTGAGATACCAGACAGGCAGCCTCCTGCTCGGAGCACCGACCCAACTTTCTCCCCTTCTAGGAGCACCGCCACTGCCACTTCTATCAGCACCGCCACCACAGAGCAGCAAAGGGGTGATCCGCATTCCCTATTTTACGGGGCAACGACACAGTCCACCATCACCAGGCGGTCTACCAAAGTGAGGCGGTCACAGGCTGCAAGTTGTTCCGGGCAGGATATTCCTGCGCCAAAGAAAAAAACAAAACATTGTTTGTCCATCTACCCTCTCCTCCTAATGTGTCTCAACCTACCTCCATGTCCATTCCAGAGCTCCCTTCCCCCAGTACTTTCGTTGCCCCTTCTCCTAAAACCCCTTCCTCAACCTCGAGTCGTTCCTCGTCTCTGTACACACCCAAAGTATCCCAATCTTCCCCCAAACGTCATTCCTAATAAAAAAATTTTTTTTATTTTTTGTTAAAAAATAAATGTGCAATTGTGCTTTAAAATTATTTTGATTGGTTACTGTGTCAATCGCCGACTACACACACTGCGCCGTACACTTAGCGTTTTTGCCACCAGATATCTCCATTACTGAGACATGTTTCTTGGTCAGTCTTGGAGATATGTGTTGTCAACTAAACAAATCTACATGACTTGTCTTTTCAACAACAGTCTCTACATTCTTGTAATATTGCACAGACTGGATCCAGCATACTTCCACAACTCTAGTCCTCAAGATACACCATCAGATCATGTTGTATGGAATCCTCTTTTTTTGTGCCATTGTGAAGCAGTTAGCAACGGAGCTATGGACTTCATTACAACATGATCTGTTGGTGGACCTTGAGGAGTGGATTTGGGGAACCCTGCTGGATCCAGTCTGTGTAATATTACTAGAATGTACAGACTGCTGTGGGAAAGACAACTCATATAGATATGTGTTGTTCAAAAAACAAAACCAATCTACATGACTTGTCTTTTTCACAGCAGTCTCTACATTCTTTTAATATTGCACAGACTGAATTCAGCAGGGTTCCCCAAATCCAGTCCTGAAGGTCCACCAACAGATCATGTTGTATGTAGAGATGAGCGACTTTGCCTTTTTTCGGGTTGAGTCGGGTTTCACGAAACTCGACTTTCGCAAAAGTTGGGTCGAACGAAATCGAAGTCCGACTGAAACACGAAACCCAATGTAAGTCAATGGGGAAGAAAAGTTGGCAGTGAGTGGAGGACAGGAAACACACCTAGAGTGCCCATTTTAATGCCAAAAACATCAATTCTTATTCCTTAAGCATGTCAACCTTAATTTACTTTATAATAATAGTTAGGCATTGAAAACTGGGGGTTATTTGGCTAAAGTTGTGGGGGGGTACTGCTGGCTCCAGATTTTCGTGGGCCCAGGGCCAAAGAGTGTCAATGGGCTCCTTTAACACATGCCACAATTCATGATCCTCTGATACGGCAGAGAAATAGCGGTATAGTACAATGAAAAATACTTCACTTCTTACATCACATGACTGATATCCATTTTAAATTCTCCAATAGCTCCTAAAACAGACAGTATATTCCTCCATACAGTATTATGGCCACCGCATAGTACGCCATACAGAGTAATGAGGCCCATATATTTCTCCATACAGAATCATTGGTCCCATATAATGTTCGATACAGTATATGATGAGCTCCACATAATGCTACAGTATATATTGTTCACCATGGATGAAGCTCCAGTGTCTTATGGGCCCAAATAATGCTCCATATATAATGGGCCCCATTTCTAATGCTCCAGTGTATAATGGGTCCTGTAAATGCTGCTCCAGTGACTGATGTCCACCTTTGGAATGCTCCAGTGTATGGTGGGCCCCAGATATCATTCTCCAGAGTATCGTACGCCCCAAAAATTGTTCCCAACCTTTAAAACAATTAAATAAGTCTCCCTGTACTCTGGACTCCTCGTCGTCCCCATCTTCCATCTCTCTGCACTTGGGCTGTTTAGGCAGAAGGCGTACAGACATGATGTCATCGCGCTCTTTGACCAGAATGTCACTGTCAGGAAAAGTGTTTGGTTTTCGGGGGCAGTATGGTTGCAAAGCTGAACCTTAAAGGAATGTCAAGAAGGGCACCACCAGGAGTGGAGCCTGCGGCTTAATTGGACTCAACACGGGCAACCTCAACCATGCCATCCACAAAAAAGCTGCACAGATTACAAGCTTAATTCTATTAAGGAACGAGACACAGGCATGCCCCCGCTGTCCGCGTCCAGCTTACTAGAGGGACACGCGAGGCTCTGGCACGCGAGATCGGCCAATAACAGGTCTGTCATGCTCTTACATGTCCGGGGCTGCACGCGTGCTACAATGAAAGGACCAGCGTGAATCGCTTACAGGTGCGGATAACACGCTGAACCCCGTTAGTGATGGGGATCTGGGATTACAATTCTTCCTCGCGAACAAGCATTTCCCAGTAATTGCAGGTCAACCGTAATTAGGCCTACACGGCATTCCAGAAAGAATGTGAAAAAATTAAGTGTCCAAACCACAGGTGCTGTAGCTTGCTTAACAGGTGGCATAGCTTGGTTCAGGGGTGGCCAACTCTGCTGAGTAGCATACACAGTTACTAGGCCCAAAGTATTAAGTGGTGTAAATGCAGTCAAAAACTGGTTCTTTCATAAACAGGCGGCATAGCTCGGTTCACGGGTGCCCCCTACGGCTCATTGGAGAACCATCACAGCTGCTGTGTGCTGGGAATGCCTCAAACAAATGGTTTTCCAGAGTTGCTTGTTTGTTAGCCAATATTAGCTCTAGGTTCTCCTGTGGCATGATGTTTTGGAATTTGCCTTTATATCATGGATCCAGGATGCTGGCCAACCAGTAGTTGTCATCGTTCATCATTTTGGCAATGCGGGGGTCCCTTTTTGGGATCTGCAAGGCATAATCTGACATGTGGGCCAATGTTCCAGGTGTCAATGATGCACTGCGAGTGCTGGGTGGAGGAGCACTTTCTGGCAAATCCACATCCCTCCAGTCACGCACAAACCCTGTACCAGACCTTTCCACACCAACATTTTCTCTTGCCTCCTGAGAAGCATCCTCCTCCCCAAAATAATCATCCCCATCATCATACTCCTCCTCCTCCTCGTCCAGGAGAGGTCCCGGAGCAGACAATGGCTGACTCATCAAGGCTTCCCTCTTCCTCTTCCTCATCCTCCTCGGCTGCAGACGCCTGCTCCTTAATTTGCATCAAAGTTTGCATGAGCAGACGCATAAGTGGGATGCTCATGCTTATGATGGCATCGTCTGCGCTTACCAGTTGTGTGCATTCCTCAAAACACTGAAGGACTTTACAGAGGTCTTTCAGCTTCGACCACTGCACACCCGACAACTCCATGTCTGCCCTCAAAGTGCCTGGCCGTGGATCCTCCCACAAATGCATTACAGCCTGCCTCTGTTCGCACAGCCTCTCAACCATGTGCAGGGTGGAGTTCCACCTTGTTGCAACGTCGATAATTAGGCGGTGCTTGGGAAGTTGGAGCAATCGCTGCAGCTTCTGCATATGACTGGAGTGTACGGGTGACCGGCGGATGTGCGTGCACAGTCTTTGGACGTTCTGGAGCAGGCCTGTTAACTCTGGATAATTATTGAGGAAGCACTGCACCACCAGGTTCAAGGTGTGAGCCAGGCAAGGTACGTGTCGGAGTTTTGAAAAGGCTATGGCTGCCACAAAATTCCGGCCGTTATCACTAACTACCTTGCCTGCCTCAAGACTGCCCAGCCATGACTCAGTTTATCGCTGCAAGTAGTCGGCCAGTACCTCCGCGGTGTGTCTGTTGTCGCCCAAACACATCATCTTCAACACAGCCTGCTGACGCTTACCACTAGCTGTTCAATAGTGGGACACCTCGTGTGCAACACTGACAGCTGCGGATGGAGTGCTCGTGCGACTGCGCTCTGTGGACGAGCTTTCGCTTCTGGAGGAGGAGGCGGGTTGAACGCCTACAGCCAACTGTTTCCTATACCATGGGCTAGGCAGCACTGTCCCACTGCCGCTGTCCCCTGTGGACCCTGCATCCACCACATTAACCCAGTGCGCAGTGATGGACACGTAACGGCCCTGGCCATGCCTACTTGACCATGCATCTGTTGTGAGGTGCACCTTTCCACTCACTGATTGCTTGAGTGCATGGACAATGTGGTCTTTCACATGCAGGTGGAGGGCTGGGATGGCTTTGCGAGAAAAGAAGTGCCGACTGGGTAGGTCATAGCGTGGTACTGCGTAGGCCATAAGTTCACGGAAAGCTTCGCATTCAACCAACCGGTAGGGCATCATCTCTAACGAGATTAGTTTGGCAGTGTGGGCGTTCAAACCCAGTGTACGTGGATGAGAGGATGAGTACTTTCTTGTCCTACTCATAGTCTCTGGTAGGGTGAGCTGGACTTATGAGCTGCATATGGTGGAACTAGCAGTAGACATGGCGGACTGACCGAGGGTTGATGATGGTGATGGAGTTAGTGTTCTTTCTGATGGCCTAGATTCAGTCTTTCGTATCAATAACATTGTGACTCCCTGACTGCTTTGGCCTTGCAATGACACCTCAACATTGGCTGCTGGTGGTGTGCTAACTGGTGGACTTTCAGTGGGGGAAACGATGTAGAGTTGCTGACTACCTTCATTGGGAGCAGTTGCACATGTGGAACGTGAGGCTCGGTAGTCCGTCCATGCTTGAAAGTGCATGGTGGTTAAATGTCTAAGCATTCAACTGGTATTCAAATTTCTCAGATTTTTCCCTCGGCTAAAGGTCTTTGAGCACTTCTTGCAGATAACCTTTGCCTGATCATTAGGATTTTGTTCAAAAAAGTGCCACACTGCACTCTTCCTACTATGGAAGACATTTTGAGGCCTTGCACGCTGTGCTAATTTGTCCGTCTGGCCTAGCTGTCCTGCAACCCTTTTGGTTTTTGTAACCCATTTTTGGACTGCTCCGGGCCTGCCAGATAACAGCTGTTGCGATGTCGATGCCTGCTGCGGATGCTCCTCCTCCTCTTCTGAGCTATTGGCAGCAGCACCCTCTTCCCCCAATGGATGCCAATCTGGGTCAACAACTGGGTCATCCATCACCTCCTCTTCAATGTCATGTGCACCTTCCTCTGTGTCACCATGTAAGTTGGTATAGCATGCGGGAAGGGGCACCTGAGTTTCATCAAGGTCAGATTCTGGCTCAGTACACTGCGAGGACAATGTAGTGCTCTGAGTGAATGTACCAGCAGATAAATCTAGCAGTGGCTGTGCATCAGTGCACTCCATGTCAGATTCTTCTTGGACTGGGTAATTCACGATTTGACTTGATAACCCAGGCATGGTATGTGAAAAGAGCTCCATGGAGTAATCTGTAGTGTGGCCTGCCACATCCTTTACTTATGGTAGGGGTGAAGGACACAAGGAAAGGTGTGGTTCCTGACCATGAGCCTCCAATGACGACTCAGTGCTTTTATTTTTTGAAAGTTCAGAAGAGGAGGCGATAGAGCTGGAGGCTGTGTCAGCAATGTAAGCCAAAACTTGTTCCTGAAGTTCCGGCTTTAAAAGCGGTTTACCTACTCCCAGAAAAAGGAGCCTTCGAGGCCTTTTGGAGCCAGATGATGACGCAGGCTCAACACCTCCTACATTAGGTGCTATTGTGCTTTTGCCATTACCAGCAGATCCACCACCACCACCAACACCATCATTACCAGCTGGCAACCCCCGCCCACTTCCACGGCCTCTTCCAACACACTTCCTCATTTTTGGGAAAATGTACCCAAAATACCACCAGCAATATGATACTGTAAAACAAGGTACAAGGTGTATATAGTATTGGGGAGAATTTGAATCTCCCAACAGACTTGAGGACACTGAACTATTATCTCAGGCCCAGTGTAGATTACACCTCAATATAACAGGCTGAAATTGGATGGTGTATAAAATGTCTATACAGGACTGGGGAGGGTTGTGAGTTCATTTTCCCCTTCACCGTTGATGTCTGATGAACTCCCTCTGCTGGTGAGGAGAGGTAGTGAAATTGATTGGGTTGGGAAGAACCTGTCATCTGAACAGGTGGAGCCTGATTGGACACCCGGAATCACTGAGTGGATATAAGGCAGCCGACGCCCTACAGGGGTGCTGGTGATCCTTTCTGCTCTGAGCTCTTGCAAACCAGTTCAGTACCTGTCTTCTGAAAGCTAAGTTTTTGCTCTCTTATTTTTCCATGAGATTGTGTCTGTTTACTTAGTGTTTGTGTTCTGCCTGCCCTTGTTGGTACAGGCTTTGCTCCATTTTTGTCTCTGGTCAAGTTGATCTTTTGCTCAGTCTTCAGAATATACCTGAGTGCTGATATAGTGATTTTGAAGTCTAGTGACTTCAGGGCCTTTTTTCTATCAGACGTGTTGGACATTATTTTGGCAGAATTTTTGCGGATTGCAGCCAGCATCTTTTCTGTCCTTTCCTATTTAGTTAGTTGGGCCCCATCATTTGCTTAGCCTGTCTTTCTGTCTGTGTTTTCATCTGCTTTTCACCGACAATACATGTTGGGGGCTGTCTATTGCTTTGGGGTCTGCTCTGGGGCAGTTTAGATTTCCCCTTTCTTTCTTTAGGCTTATTTAGTTCTTCGGCTGTGAACGAGGGGTCTAGGGCACCGTAGGAACCCCCCACGGCTACTGTTAGTTGTGTGAATAGGATCAGGGGTCTGCAATCCGATAGCTACCAACCTCCCCGGTTTTCTGGACTTAGCTTGTATTTTTGTTTTTTCCTCCTTCAGTGACTCATTCATAGCAGGGGAGAATTTGAATCTCCCTACAGACTTGAGGACACTGAACTACACTCACTGGCCACTTTATTAGGTACACCTGTCCAACTGTGTGTTAAGACTTAATTTCTAATCAGCCAATCACATGGCGGCAACTCAGTGCATTTAAGCATGTAGACATGGTCAAGACAATCTCCTGCAGTTCAAACCGAGCATCAGTATGGGGAAGAAAGGTGATTTGAGTGCCTTTGAACGTGGCATGATTGTTGGTGCCAGAAGGGCTGGTCTGAGTATTTCAGAAACTGCTGATCTACTGGGATTTTCACGCACAACCATCTCTAGGGTTTACAGAGAATGGTCCGAAAAAGAAAAAAAATCCAGTGAGCGGCAGTTCTGTGGCCGGAAATGCCTTGTTGATGCCAGAGGTCAGAGGAGAATGGGCAGACTGGTTCGAGCTGATAGAAAGGCAACAGTGACTCAAATTGCCACCCGTTACAACCAAGGTAGGCAGAAGAGCATCTCTGAACGCACAGTGCGTCGAACTTTGAGGCAGATGGGCTACAGCAGCAGAAGACCACACCGGGTACCACTCCTCTCAGCTAAGAACAGGAAACTGAGGCTACAATTTGCACAAGCTCATCGAAATTGGACAGTAGAAGATTGGAAAAACGTTGCCTGGTCTGATGAGTCTCGATTTCTGCTGCGACATTCGGATGGTAGGGTCAGAATTTGGCATAAACAACATGAAAGCATGGATCCATCCTGCCTTGTATCAACGGTTCAGGCTGGTGGTGGTGGTGTCATGGTGTGGGGAATTTTTTCTTGGCACTCTTTGGGCCCCTTGGTACCAATTGAGCATCGTTGCAACGCCGCAGCCTACCTGAGTATTGTTGCTGACCATGTCCATCCCTTTATGACCACAATGTACCCAACATCTGATGGCTACTTTCAGCAGGATAATGCGCCATGTCATAAAGCTCGAATCATCTCAGATTGGTTTCTTGAACATGACAATGAGTTCACTGTACTCAAATGGCCTCCTCAGTCACCAGATCTCAATCCAATAGAGCATCTTTGGGATGTGGTGGAACGGGAGATTCGCATCAGGGATGTGCAGCCGACAAATCTGCGCCAACTGTGTGATGCCATCATGTCAATATGGTCCAAAATCTCTGAGGAATGCTTCCAGCACCTTGTTGAATCTCTGCCACGAAGAATTGAGGCAGTTCTGAAGGCAAAAGGGGGTCCAACCCGTTACTAGCATGGTGTACCTAATAAAGTGGCCAGTGAGTGTATAATCTCAGGCCCAGTGTAGATTACACCTCAATATAACAGGCTGAAATTGGATGGTGTATAAAATGTCTATACAGGACTGGGGAGAATTTGAATCTCCCTACAGACTTGAGGACACTGAACTATTATCTCAGGCCCAGTGTAAATTACACCTCAATATAACAGGCTGAAATTGGATGGTGTATTAAATGTCTATATAGGACTGGGGAGAATTTGAATCTCCCTAGAGATTTTAGCAAGTTGACAATGATGCTCTCAGTCCCTAGTATGGCAGCAGGCAGCCTAATAAGCAGGACTGCTGCACACAAAAGTGTGAAAAAATGAACGCTTGGTAACTCGGCAAAAAAGAGGATGAAAAGTATGTTTTGCTTTTAAAAAAGCAGCTTGCACAGCAGTGTGAAAACAGCACTGCAGCTATCAGGGAACCTTATAAGGCAGCCTAATAACCAACAGAGCTGATGCACCAAAATATAGCCTCCCATTACACTGCACACTAACTAATGTGTTGTACAGGCAAAATCGCTAGCAGAAGCAGTTTTTTGTATCTTCTTCCCTGCCTAACGCTCTCCCTACAGAATCAGCAGCAGCTCTCCCTATTCTGAGATCAGCAGAAGTAAGATGGCGGTCGGCGTGCACGCCCTTTTATAGCCCCTGTGACGCCACACAAAGCAAGCCAATCACTTGCATGCCCTTCTCAAAGATGGTGGTCACCGCTGCCTATGTCATCGCATTGCCCTCAGTGTGCGTCCTCCATCATTGGCTGAAAAAGGGCGCTGAAGCATCATTTAAAACCGACTTTGGCGCCATGGTCGCCGACCTCGTGGCCGACCTCACGCTATGGTCGGGTTTCATTTCATGAAACCCGACTTTTGCGAAAGTCGGCGACTTTTGAAATTTACCGACCCGTTTCGCTCAACTCTAGTTGTATGGAATCCTCTTTTTTTGGGGCTCTTGTGAAACCGTTATCAACGGAGATATGTATTTCATTACAACATGATCTGTTGGTGGACCGTGAGGAGTGGAGTTGGGGAGCCCTGCTGGATACAGTCTGTGCAATATTAAAAAAATGTAGAGACTGCTGTGAAAAAGACAAGTCATGTAGTTTGGTTTCGTTGACAATACAAATCTCCTTGACTGACACAAGAAACATCAGTAATGGAGATATCTGGTGTATTGCACACACTAAATTATGGAAGGGTTCCCCAACTACAGTGTTAAAAGCCAACAAACAAATCATGTTTTTTGTAATTCGATGTGAGTTACAAAAAAAAAAAAAGAAAAGGGAAACATGATATGTTGGTTGACTACATTTTTGAAACCCTGGCATAGAGGATGGTGTTGAGTGCAAGGCATATCTATTGTTACCTTCCTTTTTTTTTCCATTCGCATTTAACTATTAGAGAAAAGGCAAGGAAGTATAGATACACTTTGTAAATAACCACATTCTCTATTACGTGTTTGTGGAAGAAACATATTACTGATGGTGAAAATAAATGTTATATATACTTCCCAAATACCCTGACCTTGCATCACTATCACACCTGGGCAGGTGAATTGATTTTGAACCTGCAGCATTGCTATAACTCTCCATATATTTTGCAGAACAGTGTAGTGATGCTGCTGTTTAATCTGTATTGTAATGGCCATTTGTGATAAGTATTCAGCCTGACACAAGGCCTGGGTATTTTACCTGACACAGTTGTATTATCTCCACCATCGCTGTTAATTGAACACACTGTAGAGATTATAAAGGTAATACAACTTGTGTGTGTATGTCACCTACTCAGGAGTATTAGTGAATTCATGATGCACAAAACACAGCATCATAAATTCACTGATACACCTGGCTACTTGCTAATGGTATTGGGAGTGTAAAAACAGAGAATGCACTTAGTGCAGGTAGCAAAACATTTTTTTATTAACATATCAACAACATGCAATACATTTTTTTTACACCATTTGCTCTTGCCATTCCACCCGTCCTACATCTGAGTTGAAGTAGGCCGCAAATTGGTCCCTCATTTGGCCAACTTCGACGGATGACCTGAGAGGGTGCTGTGTAAATTCAGGCAATGGATTAGGAGCAAGATCATCAAGATCAAAGTTCGGGTGTTCTCGAGAAATTACAAAATTATGTAGAACAGCACAGGCCTTGACCACCTCATCCACTGTTTCCAGTTTCAGATTAATAGCTGTGCCAAGAATGCGCCATCTAGATACAAGTATACCAAATGCGCACTCTACTGTTCTCCTGGCCCTGGTGAGCCTGTAATTATAAATTCTTTTGTGGAGGTCCAAGTCCCGGCTGGGGTAGGGTTTGAGCAGGTTTTGGCACATCTGGAACGCTTCATCACCAACCATTACAAATGGCTGTAGCGGACCTTCGGTGTTGGGAAGAGGCCGTGGCATGGGGAAATTGAAGTTGTTGCCATACAACCTCCTGCCCATGTCAGAGGTCTTAAAAGCCTGGGAGTCATTCCCACAGCCAAATGCTCCAATGTCCACTGCAATAAACATACAGTCTGAATCCGCAATGGCCATCAGTACAGTAGAAAAGTATTTTTTGTAGTTATAGAACTCAGAGTCTGTTCTTTTGGGCTTGATAATCCTGATGTGTTTCCCATCCACCGCTCCCAAACTGTTGGGGAAATCGCATACAGTCCAGAATCTGTCGGCGATTTCCAACCACTTTTCTGCGGTTGGCATGGGCATGAATTCGGGACAAAGAACATTCCACAAAGCCCGGCAGGTGTCCGCAACAATTCCAGACAAGGTGGATATTGCAGTCCGGTACTGGAAGTGCAGTGAAGAGAGGGTCTCTCCAGCAGCCAGGAATCTGTGACACAAAGAAAAAAAAAATTAATTATTTGTTTATAGGGATTTTTGTACACACCTAAAATTCAATAAAAAATATATCTGCAGCCTTTTGTTCAATACATGCCATAAAAAAATTATCACAGCCTTTTGTTAACTACATGGCAAAACTATAATTCTGCCAGATTTAGAGTATATGTCACAACAAAGAAAATTAGGCAGGCATTGGTGTTGCAAAACTACAGACCGTAATGTGACCAGGAGCCGTTCCTCAGGAGTAATCGCACGCCGGAGCTGCGTGTCCTGTCTCTGGATAACTTCTTTTACCCGACCAAGCAAATAGTGAAAGGTTTCTTGGGTCATCCGGGTATAATCCGTAAATTTCTCTGGGTTTGCCAGTAGCTCACTGTAGAGGGTGTGGTACGCTCCACTGCTCTCCCGGAGTTCAATAATGGGATGTATCCACAAATGCCGCCGCTGCCGTCTTCGCTGCCTCTCTCTCTCCCTCTGTTCATGGCAAGCAACGGCATAAGCCTGAACCATCCTCATGTCCAGATCCAAGTCAAAGTGTCCAGATCCAAGTCAAAGTCAAAGCTCTTCCAGCGCAGATCCATGTTTCTCAAGTCAAATGCAAGTAAATGTGAAGAATTCAGCTGTAAACAGGGGCTATATAAAGAATTTCAATAAGATGCGCCCACTGCTGTCCCATTGGTGGAGTTTGTTGCCAGAATTTTTCAAGGATTTTTTCTCCAGTTTATTGCGCATAAAAAATGCAAACGCATGAAAAACGCTTACAAACGCTGCAATTTTTTGTAGTTATGCTTACAATAATGCTGCAAAAAATGCAGCGTTTACAAGCGTTTGCATGCGCTTTTGACATGCGTTTCATGTGCGCTCCAAACGCAGCGCAAAAAAACGCTAGTGTGAAACTAGTCTTAGTACCGACTATTTTCAGGGAGAAGAAAGCACCCACAATAGTGATTGTAAAGGTTCAACAATTGAATGTTGTGCCAATGGAGATACTGAAGAGGAGAAGAAACCTGCATACTATTTAGATAAATCTCAGATGAGAATGCATGTTAGATTGTTTGCCTCGAGTGTTCTGGTTGAAAAGTGTCTGCAATATTACTACTAGGGAACCATTCATTCTATTTGTACTGAGCAAAACAAAGCTTTTACATCTATGGTGAACCTGGGGTATGATTGTCAACAGCAACAAAAAAGTTATCCAAATGCAAAAAAAGAAATAAAGAATTTACATTAAAAACACTGATTAGTGCTACTTACGTCTATAAGATACTTTGCCATGCAGACTATATGATAATTCTGTTATACTTGCGAGCATATTATAGTATTATGGCACAAAGTTATATATATGTATGTGTATACAGTATACTGTATATATTTCTTTTTTCTCTATTTTCTATTTCATAGAATTTTGCTTACTTTCTCATCAATGTGGTTTGTTCCTGAAAATTTTACACCTATTATCTAGACAGCAATTTTTAGCGCACTGTAGAACATTCAAAAAGCTGACTATCATTTAGGTGTTTCCATGGCAACAACCTAGTTGCAGCTTGAAGGGATTGGTTCATTGTACCACAACACCCTGGTTTGAAACTCCTGTCCCCCGATGCTATTAGTATGGCAACAAAAAATAACACATGAAGGAAGCAGAAAATAAATGTAACAGCTGAGAAATAGTTCAGTCTCACTGGATTTTATTCTAACCTAAAGTAAACTGCCCTAAAACCAGCTATGCTTTTAACCCCTTAGTGACGGAGCCAATTTGCAGCTTAATGACCATGCCAATTTTTACAATTCTGACCACTGTCACTTTATGAGGTTATATCTCTGGAACACTTTAACGGATCCTGCTGATTCTGAGTCACTTTGAGGGGTCTATATGACAAAAATTGCCCAAAAGTGACACCATTCTAAAAACTGCACCCCTCAAGGTGCTCAAAACCACATTCAAGAAGTTTAATAACCCTTTACGTGCTTCACAGGAAACAGGAACTGAAACAATGTGGAAGGAAAAAATTAACATTTAACTTTTTTTAAACAAACATTTTACTTCAGAACCAATTTTTTTCATTTTCACAAGTGTAAAAAGAGAAAATAAACCAGAAAATTTGTTGTGCACTTTCTCCTGAATACTCCGATACCCAATATGTGGGGGTAAACCACTGTTTGGGCGCATGGCAGGTTTTGGAACGGAAGGAGCGCCGTTTGACTTTTTAAATGCAGAATTGGCTGGAATTGAAATCGGACGTCATGTCGTGTTTGGAGAGCCGTGAAAATAAAAAATCATATTTTTTCCACAAAAATGATATTTTCGCCCCAAAATTTTTATTTTCACATGGGTAAGAGGAGAAATTAGACCCCAAAAGTTGTGCAATTTGTCCTGAGTAAGCCGATACCCCACATGTGGGGGTAAACCACTGTTTGGGTGCATGGCAGAGCTTGGAAGGGAAGGAGCGCCGTTTGACTTTTTCAATGCAGAAATGGCTGGAATTGAGATTAGACGCCGTGTCACGTTTGGAGAGCCCCTGATGTGCCTAAACAGTGGAAACCCCCCACAAGTGACACCATTTTGGAAACTAGACCCCTTAAGGAACTTATCTAGCTGTGTGGTGAGCACTTTCAACTTCCAAGTGCTTCACAGAAGTTTATAACGTAGAGCCGTAAAAATAAAAAATAATAATTTTCCCACAAAAATGATCTTTTCGCCCCCAAATTTTTATTTTTACAAGGGTAAGAGGAGAAATTAGACCCCCAATATTGTTGTGCAATTTGTCCTGAGTATGTTGATACCCCATATTTGGGGGTAAACCACTGTTTGGGTGCATGGCAAAGCTTGGAAGGGAAAGAGCGCTGTGTGCCTAAACAGTGAAAACCCCCAACAAGTGACAACCATTTTGGAAACTAAATCCCCAAGTTCTTCATAGAAGTTTATAACACAGAGTCGTGAAAATAAAAAATGATTTTTTTCCTCATAAATTATTTTTCAGCACACTATGTTTTATTTTCACAAGGGCAACAGGAGAAATTGGACCACAAAAGTTGTTGTGCAATTTGTCCTGAGTGCGTTGATACCCCATATATGGGGGGAACCACTGTTTGGGCACATGGCAGATCTCAGAAGGGAAGGAGTGCTGTTTTGGAATGCAGACTTTGATGGAATGGTCTGCGGTTGTCATGTTGCGTTTGCAGAGCCCCTGATGTGCCTAAACAGTAGAAAACCCCCATAAGTGACTCCATTTTGGAAACTAGACCCCCAAGGAGCATATCTAGATGTGTGGTGAGCACTTTGAACCCCCAAGAGCTTCACAGAAATTTATAATGCAGAGCCGTTAACATAAAAAATCTTTTTTTTCCACAAAAATGATTTTTATCCCGCTATTTTTTATTTTCACAAGGGTAACAGGAGAAATTGGACCACAAAACTTGTTGTGCAATTTATCCTGAGTACACTGATACCCGAATATATGTGGAGGGAACCACTGTTTCAGTGCATGGCAGAGCTTGGAAGGGAAGGAACGCCGTTTTGGAATGCAGACATTGATGGAATGGTCTATGGGCGTCATGTTGCATTTGCAGAGCCCCTGATGTGCCTAAACAGTAGAAACCCCCCACAAGTAACCCCATTTTGGAAACTATACCCCCAAGGAGCTTATATAGATGTGTGGTGAGCACTTTGAACCCCGAAGTGCTTCATTGAAGTTTATAACATAGAGACGTGAAAATTAAAGATCATTTTTTTTCCACAAAAATTATGCTTTCACCCCCCCCAAATTTTTACTTTCACAAGGGTAACAGGATAAATTGGACAACAAAAGTTGTTGTGTAATTTTCCTGAGTACCCTGGTACCCCACATGTGGGGGGAACCACTGTTTGGGCACACGTCGGGGTTGAAAGGGAAGTAGTGACGTTTTGGAATGCAGACTTTGATGGAATGGTCTGCGGTGGTGATGTTGCATTTGCAGAGCCCTTGATGTGCCTAAACAGTGGAAACCCCCCACATGTGATCCTAGTTTGGAAACTAGACCCCCAAGGAGCTTCTCTAGATGTTTGTAGAGCATGTTGTACCCCTAAGTGCTTCACAGAAGTTTATAATTCAGAGCAATGAAAAGAAAAAATCTTTTTTTTCCACAATAATGATTTTTTAGCCCCCAATTTTTTATTTTCCTAAGGGTAACAGGAGAAATTAGACCCCCAAAGTTGGTGTGTAATTTGTCGTGAGTACGTTGTTGCCCCAAATGTTGGGGTAAACCACTGTGCGGGCACACTTCGGGGCTCGGAAGGGAGGGACCACCGTTTGACTTTTTGAACGCAAAATTGGCTGGAATCAATGGTGACACCATGTTGCATTAGGAGACCCCCTGATATGCCTAAACAGTGAAAACCCCTCAATTCTAACTCCAACCCTAACCCCAACACAACCCTAACCCTAACTCCAACCCTAACCATAACTCTAACCACAAACCTAACCCCAGCACATCCCTAACCCTAATCTCAACCCTAACATAACCCTAACCACAACCCTAACCCCAACACACCCCTAGCCCTAATCCCAACCATAACCCTAACCACAACCCTAACCCTAATCCCAAACCTATCCCTAACCACAACCCTAACCCTAATCCCAACCCTAACTATAACCCTAACTACAAACCTAACCCCAACACACCCCTATCCATAATCCCAACCCAAACCCTAATACCAACCCTAACCCTAATCCATAACCTTAATCCTAACCCTAATCCCAATCCTAACTCTAATTCCAACCCTAACCCTAATTCTAACCCTAACCCTAATTCCACCCCTATCCCTAATCCCAACCCTAACTCTAAGCCTAACTCACTTTAGCCTAACTCTAACCCTAATGGGAAAAAGAAAATAAATATATTTTTTATTTCATTATTTTTCCCTAATTAAGGGGGTGATAAAAGGAGGATTTATTTACTATTTTTTTTATCTTGCTCACTATGATAGGGTCTATCACAGTGACCAAAATGAACCGATAGGAAAAATCTTCCTGTTGTTGCTGGGTGCCGGCCGGCAGATCTCGGCAGGTGCACTGCACATGCAGCCACCATTTTCTTCCCGGAAGAAGATGGCAGCGCCCAGGGAGGGAAGCACGAGGGCCGAAGAGCAACGGAAGGTACCGGTGGGATCGGGGACCCTATTTCTCTCTCTTTTGATGTGCGATCACATCAGAGGAGAGAGAAATTAAATGGCACATCAGACTTTTTTTTGCGGTCTCCGTTATATGGTTAATAACGGCGATCACAAAAAAAGGGTCAGTAACAACTGACCTGAATCATGTTCTCTGGCGTCTCGGCTACCCCCGGCAGCAGAGACCCCAATGAAAATCCGACTCTGGGGGATGCTATACACTTTTTCCACAGCGCCAGTGCTGTCGTTTAAGTACCCTTAACTACCACCGTTAAAAGTTGTATCGGCAGTCGTTAAGGGGATAAGTTGTACTGATGATAAACAAAAGTAGATAAAGGGGTTGCCCTCATCAGCAACACTTTGCTCATGTGCTCATTAATGGTACTTGACCAGGAGAGCTACAAAAGGATAGCACAGGGAGAGTAATTAGAGCTCAGAATTTTTTTTTTTTTACAATTAATTGAACATATGGGCCAAAAGATTGTTGAAATCTGCAACCCCGTTAAAATACACAAATAGGCTTATGGTCACAGCACATTAGTATGTATATTATGGCAATTTAATGTCTTAATAATATACATTATATATACAGTTGTGCTCAAAAGTTTACATACCCCGGCAGAATTTTTGCTTTGGCTTTTTTTCAGAGAATATGAATGATAATACCAAACCTTTTTCCGCTCATGGTTAGTGGTTGGGTGAAGCCATTTACTGTCAAACTACTGTGTTTTCTCTTTTTAAATCATAATGGCAATCCATTATATCCAAATGACGCTGATCAAAAGTTTACATACCCTGGTAATTGATAACCTGGCTGGATAACATGCACAGAAATAGGTTTGAAAGGCTACTAAAAGTAAAATCCTCACATGTGACCTGTTTGCTTGTAATCAGATTGTGTGCATAAAAGCTGAGTGAGTATCTGGGATCCAGACAGACTCTTGCATCTTTCATCCAGCCACTAACGTTTCTGGATTGTAAGTCATGGGGAAAGCAAAAGAATTGTCAATGGATCAGTGGGAAAAGGTAGTTGAACTGTATAAAGCGGGAAAGGGATACAAAAAGATATCCAAGGAATTGATGATGCCAGTCAGCAGTGTTCAAACTGTGATTAACAAATGAAAAATCAGGGGCTCTGTAAAAACAAAAACACACAGTCAGTTAGACCAACAAAAATTTTGTTCACAATTGCCAGGAAACTTGTTTGTGATGCAAAGAAAAACCCACAAGTAATATCATCTGAAATACTGGACTCTCTGAAAACTAGTGGTGTGGCTGTTTCAAGATGCGCAGTAAGGACGTACTTAAAGAAAAAAAGTTTGTATGGTCCAATTTGCCAGAAGAAAGCCATTACTGTGTAAATGCCACAAAGTATCTTGCCTGCAATACACAAAACAACACAGAAACAAGTCTCAAAAGTTCTGGAACAAGGTAATTTGGAGCGATGAGACCAAAATTGAACTTTTTGGCCACAACCATAAACGTTACATTTCAAGAGAGGTCAACAAGGCCTATGATGAAAGGAACACCATTCCTACTGTAAATTAGGAAGGTGGATCGCTGATGTTTTTGGTATGTGTGAGCTACACAGGAAACTTGGTCAAAGTTGAAGGAAAGATGAATGCAGCACGGTATCAGCAAATACTGGAGGCAAATTTGCTGTGAGGTCTTATATAGACTAGTGTGTGCCTTTACAAATCAAGTCCTATTAGTTTAATTAAAGACAAATGGACTCCAATGAAGGAGTAGAACTATCTCAAGGAGGATCACAAGGAAATGGACAGCATGTGACTTAAATATGAGTATCTGAGCAAAGGATCTGAATACTTATAACCATTTGAATAGGTAAGCATGTGCACAGCTTTAGTAGGTGCCAGAGTAGGTTCCCACACCATTAACATATATTAAGAGACTCGGCACTCAACTTAAGTGATCAGATAATTTAATGTTATCCACACTAGTACTGTAGTAAGCAAAATATTTCAATCTTACATCAGACCTTCATCAGTTAGAAAATAAAGTAAGGTTATTAGGTCAGGTGGACCAATAATCTTGGTTGAAGATCACTAGATCATTAAACATTCCATGTCATGAAAAAGTAGGGCTTGTCAGACCTGTGCACATATAGGGTTAAGTGCGCCGTGCCTCAGTGGCATGTGCGGACGCAGTGTCCACTGCTGTATCTGTTATATGCATTTAACATTGGACACTGTTATATAGATAGGGAAAGTGTAGTACCCTAGTTTGCCCACTAGATGGGGTTAGAGATGCTCAGCTTTTAAATAGTTAAAGTAGGAGGGGATAACAGCTGATAAGCCAGGGAGCATCTGGAATTTAAATGAGTTGGGCGGGAGTGCCCTGACAGGGCTGTTGGCTCTGTAACATTAAAGTCAAGAGCCCAGTCATTCTGAATTCGGGCCAGTATCTCATCGGGGAGTAACACCAGGAGAAGTGCTGACAGTGCAGAATTAGTGGGTCTGCAGTTATCAGAAGAAGACTAAGCAGTATGGGCAGGTCACTCAGAATGTGGCGGCTTATTTCATCTGTGGATATTCTTGAGACTGGGGCTAATGGTTAAGAGGGTCCCCTACTGGAGTAAGACTGAGCAGAGTTGATGCCAAAAGACCGGAGAGCATGGTCTGTCCCAGAAGCGAGCATAGTGGGAGAGAGGGAAAGACAGGGACAGAGGAGAAAATGTCCATTGCCAACCCTGATACTGATGTTGGAGAGAATATGTATGTGCTGTGTAAAGGAAACAGTAAAGTATTGAACAGGACTGTGACTCTGTTTGTTCCACATTGTCTGAGTAGAATGTGCAGCGCATAACAGAAAGCCCTGAGGGGGAGCTGGAGAAAGAGATAGGTATGCTGACAGAAAACTGTAATGTCTATGTGAGGGAAGGCAAGGACTCCATTGCCCCAGAGTCCTCGGCCATGACTACAGTCCTGGTCGACCCTTACATGTGTGTGTTTGGGGTGGAATACTTTCACAAACTACTGTATGTGCTTCATTTATTCACCAAGAGGACGACTGACCATGCTCTCCTCTTCCTCCTTGTCCTCAGGCCTCCAACACTTAGAACTAACCTCAGTATTACCATTGTACAAACATCATTGTAAATAACTTCTTGTAAATACACCCCTGAATTTTTTATCTCCCACATCTCATTTTAGATTGTAAGTTGTCACGAGCAGGATTGTTTGGTTTTGGTTTAATTATTGTTATCGTTGTTACTTAGTGTAGATTGTAAGCTGTCACCAGCAGGGTAGTTTTATTTTAATTTAATTATTGGATTATTGTTATCGTTGTTACTTAGGACTGTTGTATTTTAAACTGTTAAACTGTAAATATGTTTTTGCTCTATAATAACTCTCAATCTTCAAATTAGAACATAGATAAGCAGGATAGAGACAATAATTATGGTGTCATTGTTGCTCACCATCTTTGCGGATTTGTCAAACTTTTGGAGGATGTTACATATGTCAGACATCCATGTCCACTCCTCACATGTTATGTGTGAAGACAGAACTGAATATCGACAACCTTGTTGATGCTGGTTGACTATTCACCAACTGCCCTCTTCTGCTCACAAATCCTTTCCAACATTTGCAGTGTAGAGCTCCAAGGCCAGGGGGCATCTCACACCAGTCATTGAGCCATAAGCTGCAAGCGCTGCTTAATCACGGCAAGGGCGGATGAAGCTGTAGCTGACTTTCTAAAATGGGTATTTCGAGCATTGCACTTTTCCAAGCAGATCTGCAAGCTCCATGTCACTCTTCAAAAAACGTTGACCAATTTGGTTAAGCGCATGAGCCAGGCATGGCACGTGTGTGAGCTCGCCTCGCCACAGTGCAGCCACCAGGTTCCAGCCATTGTCACACACAACCATGCCTGGCTGTGGGTTCAGTCATCTCAGCCACCGATCTGCCTGCTCTTTCAGAACTGTCCACGACTCTTCAGCATTTTGGGGTTTGTCACAGAAGCATATTAGCTTCAGCACAGCCTGTTCCCGCTTTCATTTGGCAAGTGCTCCAGTGCTTCCAGCTTGTGACTGATGTGCTACCTTTTGTAGCTGGAGGCTGAAGAGGGGGCGAAGGAGGAGGTGCAGGAGCTGTAGACTGTGGGGGCAACCCAGATTGACATATAGCCCACAATACTCGGGGTTTGGGAGGATGCGCACCATACCAAGGTTGGAGTGAGGCTCAGCTTCCAATATGTTAACCCATTGTGCCCTCAGTGAGATGTACCATTCCTGACCACAAGCACTTGTCCACGTGTTTGTGGTTAGGTGGACTTTCCAAGTAACAGCATTGTGGAGGGCACGGGTAATGTTGTGGGACGCATGCCTGTGTAAAGCCGGGATGGCAGACTGGGACAAATATTACCGCATGTTCGTGCCCTTGGGGTGATACCCGACTCTGCCCTCTCTTTCAGGCTAAGATCCTAGCCCTTACTTCCTCCTGCCAATTACAACTCAAAAACATTTCCTGGATCCATACATTCCAAGAAAATTCAAAAATGTTTGTGCACGCCCTCATGATAATAATAATAATCTTTATTTTTATATAGCGCTAACATATTCCGCAGCGCTTTACAGTCTCCCTCCTCGACTATTGCAACCTTATATTGGGTCGCCCTCCCAGGGCCGTGGGGTACTCGGTACCGGACCCGATAAGCTTCAATGGGAGATGTCACGGCAGCTGGGACCCGGCCCGTGGCCCTGGGTACCCGTTGTAAAAGGGGGGAATGTTCGGTGTGCTTATGATGATTAGAATTAATGAGTTGTGATGCCACCTGTGGTGTTCGGCAATGAAGGTGTTAAGCCGATGCTGCAGACAGATCCTCTGGGACAGATGGTGTGGTGCAGCAATGATGTTATAGCCCTCCACAGGCAGGGCTTTAGTCCTCAGGGCAGGGTAGGTGAAGAGACACCTAGATGGTGTAGTGTTGAGCGCAGGGGATGTAGCAGTGCCGGGCAGGTTGACGCAGGAATAAGTGGAGGACACCAGGGCATGTAGATCCAAAGCTTTACTCACAGTCTGTTGTGGCACAAGAGCCCGCATCTGTGGCGCCCCTGAGGCTCAGTCGCCACAGAGGTACTGCACCTTCTCCTAAGGTGTAGTGCCCCACCATCCTGGTAAGTTGGGAACTCCTTTCCACACTCCAACACCTGCATCCCACACACAGGATAGTTCAGCACTGATCACATTGCGGCTCATGCTTAGAGGGTAGCAGGGCACCTCTGGTGCTTCCTTGCTTCGTAACACGAGATGTGCTGGGAGGTGGGTGGAGTTGAGATTCATATAAAAGATGGGGAAGGTTTAGAATTACAGGTCAGTCCCTTAGGGGAGAGTCTGACAGAAGGTCAGTCTGGGGTGAGTCCCAGAGGAGTGAGAAGGACCATCAGTCAGGAGAGTCTGAGGACAGGTCCGAGGAGAGAAGGAGTGCTGCAGCTGCCTCAGTGATCTGAACCAGCTGCACGGGAAAGAGAAGAGAAGGAGAAAGACGTAGAACTGCAACCTAAGCTTCCATAGAGAGAAAGACAAGTACGGAACGAAGGAGAAGGAGAACAGAGAGGAGGAGTGGGTTGGATAGGAACCCTGCCTATAGGTTCTCAGCACAAGGCTGGGGCCCGGTCCCAGAGGTTGTATGGACACTTATGGTTCTGCAGCAGACACCGGTGGAGTAGTTGGCTGTAAATGCACTACTCCCATCCAAGACTTGGGACACAACAGCAAACTGATAGAGAGCCGGGATCCAGGAGCATCCCCGAGCAGGCTACAGCTGTCTGTCATACAAGTAGAGTTGTTAGGAACATCTGACAGGAGAAACTTCAGAGAACCACGGTACTGGAGCTCTTCACACTAAAAGGCGCAATAGAGGAGTCGTTCAGGAAAGGCACATGTTGGCGTAGTGTTGGAGTGGAGAGCCCTGACTTGCCCGGGAGGGTGATTGAGTCTCTACCCCGGAGGACACGGCACGGAGGCAGGCACCAGTGGGTACCACGAACTGTGAGTAAAGCTTTGAAACTGCAAGCTCTGGTGTCCTCCATTCATTCGTCGCTGGCACCTTCAGCACCGCTACATCTGGGCACCAGCATCTATACCCTTCTGCGCCTCTCCTCATCCATTGCACCTACACTGCCCTGGGGTTACAGCTTCACCTGTGGGGAGCTACACCATCTAAGCTGCAATGCACCATCAGCCCCAGAGGATCTGCACGCAGCGTTGGCTAACACCTCACTTGCCAAACACCACAGGTGGCGTCACGAACTTTCCATATAAACTACATTACAAACATCATCCGCCATTGATATTGGGCGCTCAGGGCCACGGACCGGGTCACCGCTGCTGTGACACATCCCCCTGACACCGGCCCAATACCGAGTACCCCACAGCCCTGGGGAGGGCGACCCAATTTTGGCGTCACGAACAGGATGACGAGACCCGACACCATCGGGTTCTGTGCGCCTGAGATTTATTGGACTTTACGCTTTTGAAAATGTGCAGAAGACCTGATTTGAGAGACGGTAAAATGGACATTAGAAATGACCGCTGGCGCGAAGAAGGGCGGGAAGAGATGGGAGGTCCTAGGAAAAGACTGCGAAGAGTCGTGGGCCTCCCCTGTCTCCCTATGTGACAGCTACATGGCCCACCCCCCGAGGGGTTCATATACTGGCTTGGTATGGAGGCACTGGAAGAAGATGCCACCCCCAGAAGGAGGGGCAGAAGAAGCCGGAGGCGGGAAAGGGGCCGAGGCAGGAAGGAGAACGTCAGAACGCCATTTTGGAGAGTGAGGGAAGGAGGCCTGCGGAGTGTGGGGAAGTGCATATCCCCGGCGCCATGGCTGACGGCTCCAACCCAAGCTCCGGAATGAACCGCTAGCAATTAGAAGACGAAATCACCGAACTGACCACCCGTCTGCAGCTGAGGCAGGAGGCCTTGGAGAAGCTGAGATGGCAGCGCGCCCCGGCAGGGCCTACGCCTGCGGTACCCTCTCCATCGGTACCTGCCGCTGTGGCACCGGACCTTTTCTGGGCAGATTTAAAGGGGCATACAGCCGCTACCAGATCACCGGCAGCGCACCTTGCTCCCTCCCTGCCACCGCTACCGGAGGATTTGTACACAGCCCAGGGAGCTGAAGTGGAGGAAGAGAAGCTCTCGCCTGGACTTGGCGAGGCTGCGCAGGTCCCGCCCGAGACCCCTGCAGATTCGGAACCGGTGGTAGCTCCACTGCCATCCCCGGTGACCCACCAGACAGCACCCACTGCCACCACGCCTGCATTGGAGCAGAGGCCGCACAGCTGGAGGGTACCAGGTGTGTAACCCGGCCCTCCTAATGGGCTATCAGAGGTGGCTGGGGGCCCTAGTCAGACGGAGATGGGGAAGTGGGGGAGAGCTTTACTGCGGAAGGTACGGCTAGAGCCGGCCCGCACGATTCGACATCTTTCCTATCAGCGCCAACAAGCGGAGGCATCCCTAGGAGCTAGACCTCATACCAGAGCAACAGAATCACCTGTCATGGAGGAGCAGTTGATGGGCATTGAGATACATCATGGGTTCCATTTGCCACAGCTTCAAGGTCCTTTGGTGAGAAACCAGAATCGGGATGAAGACAGTTCCAGTTTGGTTTCCAGAACCCTAGGAGGGGACCACAATTAGAAAACTTTCTAATCTCGCTACACAGGAGGGTTTGTTCGCACCAGTTGTGCCTTTTTTCTATTTTTCATCATGTTTTTGTTTGTCTGATAGCACTTTTGTTGCCCTGTTGATTGGCAGCGTTTTTTCAATATTGAACTAGCGATCATGATCTTGGAGTGATCGAAAAACTTTAATTGTAAATAGTTGCACCTCTTTAGGTGCCCTTTCTTGGTTTTACATAAGAGACACTTTGCGAAGATAGTGTTTTTGCATGGACACTTTTCGAAGATGATGTCTACCTCAAAGGACACTGCAAGAAATCCCGGCTGGGAGTGGTGTCCAGCACTTACAAGAATAACTGTTGAATGTTTTACTGTAAAGTATTTGATAATGTGTTTTATGAGAGTATTGGTAACTGAGAAATGGCTTTTATAGAGGAATTGGGAGTGTCTGATATAGAGATGAGTAATTTGAATAAAGAATTGAAAGTAGACAGGTGACGGACCAGGTATTTGCGGTCAGCATCTTGCGTCTAGAGAAGGAAAACGAAAAGAAAAGAAAGAAAGATACTAAGGACAATGTGTTACAGAGAATAGCACTTTGAATTGATAATTGCACTTAGAATTAAAAATTTTAGAATTGTTTGTAACGTTCAAGATAAGTACCTCCTATACTAGGAAGATTAGTATAAGAAAAGTTTGTTATGCATTGTAAAATGTTGTATGTTTCTTTGCTGTCTACTTTGTTATCTTGCAGCCCACGGACGTGCTGTGTTTAACGGGGGGGTATGTGGCGCCCCTGAGGATCAATCGCCACAGAGGTACTGCACCTTCTCCTAAGGTGTAGTGCCCCACCATCCTGGTAAGTTGGGAACTCCTTTCCACACTCCAACACCTGCATCCCACACACAGGATAGTTCAGCACTGATCACATTGCGGCTCATGCTTAGAGGGTAGCAGAGCACCTCTGGTGCTTCCTTGCTTCGTAACACGAGATGTGCTGGGAGGTGGGTGGAGTTGAGATTCATATAAAAGATGGGGAAGGTTTAGAATTACAGGTCAGTCCCTTAGGGGAGAGTCTGACAGAAGGTCAGTCTGGGGTGAGTCCTAGAGGAGTGAGAAGGACCGTCAGTCAGGAGAGTCTGAGGACAGGTCCGAGGAGAGGAGTGCTGCAGCTGCCTCAGTGATCTGAACCAGCTGCACGGGAAAGAGAAGAGAAGGAGAAAGACGTAGAACTGCAACCTAAGCTTCCATAGAGAGAAAGACAAGTACGGAACGAAGGAGAAGGAGAACAGAGAGGAGGAGTGGGTTGGATAGGAACCCTGCCTATAGGTTCTCAGCACAAGGCCGGGGCCCGGTCCCCGAGGTTGTATGGACACTTATGGTTCTGCAGCAGACACCGGTGGAGTAGTTGGCTGTAAATGCACTACTCCCAACCAAGACTTGGGACACAACAGCAAACTGATAGAGAGCCGGGATACAAGAGCATCCCCGAGCAGGCTACAGCTGTCTGTCATACAAGTAGAGTTGTTAGGAACATCTGACAGGAGGAACTTCAGAGAACCACGGTACTGGAGCTCTTCACACTAAAAGGCGCAATAGAGGAGTCATTCAGGAAAGGCACATGTTGGCGTAGTGTTGGAGAGGAGAGCCCTGACTTGCCCGGGAGGTTGATTGAGTCTCTACCCCAGAGGACACGGCACGGAGGCAGGCACCAGTGGGTACCACGAACTGTGAGTAAAGCTTTGAAACTGCAAGCTTTGGTGTCCTCCATTTATTCGTCGCTGGCACCTTCAGCACTGCTACATCTGGGCACCAGCATCTATACCCTTCTGCGCCTCTCCTCATCCATTGCACCTACACTGCCCTGGGGTTACAGCTTCACCTGTGGGGAGCTACACCAATTAAGCTGCCACGCACCATCAGCCCCAGAGGATTTGCACGCAGCGTTGGCTAACACCTCACAGGTGGCGTCACAAACTTTCCATATAAACTACATTACAAACCTCATCCGCCATTGATATTGGGAGCTCAGGGCCACGGACCGGGTCATCGCTGCTGTGACACATCCCCCTAACACCGGCCCGGTACCGAGTACCCCACAGCCCTGGGGAGGGCGACCCACATCCGTGCCGTGTCCTCCAGGCAGGGCCGCACCTATAATGAGACGATTTGCACCAGCTGCTCAAGCGTCAGGCAGCAGGGGTGGCATTATGCGCTCCTCTACCCGCAGCACCTACAATTTAGCCTCTGCACGCTGATGCTGCGGTCGTGCAAGAGGTTGTAATTGATGCGGTCACAGGAGGGAAGGTGTCAGGGCCCCCTGATCATGTGACCCATGACTCCTCCCCTCCTGTGACCTCATCACAGGTGCTGTGCGCATCATTCCTTGGTTTATGCAGAACTGCTGTCTGTCATCGTGACTGAGCTACGTGTGTGTGAGCTGTGATACATGTGTGTGAGCTGTGTGTGTGATGCGTGTGAGCTGTGTGTGTGTGATACGTGTGAGCTGGGTGTGTGATACGTGTGAGCTGGGTGTGTGATACGTGTGAGCTGTGTTTGTGATACGTGTGAGCTGGGTGTGTGATTCGTGTGAGCTGTGTGTGATACGTGTGAGCTGGGTGTGTGATACGTGTGAGCTGTGTGTGATAGGTGTGAGCTGTGTGTGATACGTGTGAGCTGGGTGTGTGATACATGTAAGCAGGGTGTGTGATACGTGTAAGCTGGGTGTGTGATACGTGTGAGCTGTGTGTGTGCGAGACGTGTGAGCTGTCTGTGTGCAATACATGTGAGCTGTGTGTGTGCTTGCGATATGTGTGAGCTGTGTGTGTGATACGAGTGAGCTGTGTGTGATACGTGTGAGCTGTGTGTGATACGTGTGAGCTGGGTGTGTGATACATGTAAGCTGGGTGTGTGATACGTGTGAGCTGTGTGTGATACGTGTGAGCTGTGTGTGATACGTGTGAGCTGTGTGTGTGTGTGATACGTGTGAGCTGGGTGTGTGATACGTGAGCTGTGATACGTGTGAGCTGTGATTCGTGTGAGCTGGGTGTGTGATACGTGTGAGCTGTGTGTGTGCGAGACATGTGAGCTGTGTGTGTGCAATACATGTGAGCTGTGTGTGTGCTTGCGATATGTGTGAGCTTTGTGTGTGATACGAGTGAGCTGTGTGTGATACGTGTGAGCTGGGTGTGTGATACATGTAAGCTGGGTGTGTGATACGTGTGAGCTGTGTGTGATACGTGTGAGCTGTGTTTGTGTGTGATACGTGTGAGCTGGGTGTGTGATATGTGTGAGCTGTGATACGTGTGAGCTGTGATTCGTGTGAGCTGGGTGTGTGATACGTGCGAGCTATGTGTGTGTGTAATACGTGTGAGCTGTGTGTGTGATACGTGTGAGTTGTGTGTGTGATACGTGTGAGCTGTGTGTGTGTGTGAGCTGTGTGTGTGATACGTGTGAGCTGTGTGTGTGTGCGATATGTGTGAGCTGTGTGTGTGATACGTGTGAGCTATGTGTGTGATACGTGTGAGCTGTGTGTGTGTGATACGTGTGAGCTGTGTGTGTGCGATACGTGTGAGCCTTGGTGTGTGACACGTGTGAGCTGTGTGTGATACGTGTGAGCTGTGTGTGTGTGTGATACGTGTGAGCGGTGTGAGCTGTGTGTGATACGTGTGAGCTGTGTGTGTGTGTGATACATGTAAGCTGTGTGTGTGTGTGATACGTGTGAGCTGTGTGTGTGCGATACGTGTGAGCTGTGGTGTGTGATACGTGTGAGCTGTGTGTGATACGTGTGAGCTGTGTATGTGTGATATGTGTAAGCTGTGTGTGAGTTACTTGTGTGAGCTGTGTGATACGTGTGTGTGTGTGCTAAAGCAAAAGTTGGCACAACCTGCCAGTGTTCTACGATTTGGGTGAGGACATTCATTGTATGTGGGCTGGTGAATTTTCTTGTGTCAGGGCTGCTTTTTGGTCTCAGCCCGGCCCTGTGTAAGGAGCAGAGCCCGGCCCTGTGTAAGGAGCAGAGCCGCGTGTGTACGGAGCGGAGCTGTGTGTGCGAGGTGTAAGGAGCAGAGCCGTGCATGTGTGCGGAGCCGTGCATGTGTACGAGATGTACGGAGCGGAGCCGTGCGTGTGTATGAGGTGTACGGAGTGGAGCCGTGCGTGTGTATGAGGTGCACGGAGCGGAGCTGTGCGTGTGTACGAGGTGCATGGAGCGGAGCCGTGCGTTTGTACGAGGTGCACGGAGCGGAGCCGCACGTGTACGAACTGCACGGAGCGGAGCCGCACGTGTACGGAGCAGAGATGTGTGTGAGGTGTAAGGGGCAGAGCCGCACGTGTACGAGGTGTACGGCGCAGAGTCGCACATATGTGTGTTGTACGGAGCCGCATGTGTGCGTGGTGTACGGAGCGGAACTGCGAGTGTACAAGGTGTATGGAGCAAAGCCGCACGTGTACAAGGTTTATGGAGTGGAGCCATTTGTGTATAAGGTTTATGGAGTGGAGCCATTTGTGTACAAGGTTTACAGAGCGTGGCCACGTGTGTACAAGGTGTACGGGGCAGAGCCGCATGTGTACGAGGTTTACTGAGTGGATTACTGGCCATGTAAGCGGATCATGATATGTCCTGCATCGGGAGGCTCAGGTGGGCACTACAGTGGGAGCCGGGCTGCTATAGCATCTTTATAGAATCTTTCTCTCTCTGTTTCTTTATCTCTCTAATCTTTCTTCTTTTTCTCTCTCTTGGTTCTTTCTTTTCTTCTTTCTTTCTTTCTTTCTTTCTTTCTTTACCCTCTTTCTTTCTCTCTTTGTTCTTTCTTTCTTTCTCTCTCTGTTTTTTTTCTCTCTGTTCTTTCTTTTCCTCAGTACCAGTCAGTGTGCCCACAGTACCAGTAGAATAATAGGGGTAGGAAACTAGGTGGCACTGGTCATATTGAGCCTCTCATACTTTTTACTGGTGTATAATCATATGCCCTGTGCACCCCCATAAAGTGGGCCAGCCCCAGACAACAAAGTACAAAAAATCACTATTACTATCAGTCCAAGTGGACAATTATATACATAAAGTCAATGATGTCCCTGTGCCAAGCAGTGCAGAGGATCAGAATACACGGAGGAGACCAGAGCAGCGGGGTTTGGGGAGAAGAATTATATGGGGCCCATTATACTGTATGAAGTAATATATGGTGTCCATTATGCTGTATAAAGTAATATATGGGGACCATTATACTGTATGAAGTAATATATGGTGCCCATTATACTGTATGCAGTAATATATGGTGCCCATTATACTGTATGAAGTAATATATTGGGCCCATTATACTGTAGTCAGTAATATATGGTGCCCAATATGCTGTATGAAGTAATATATGGGGCCCATTATACTGTATGGAGCATTATATGGGGCCCATTATACTGTACGAAGTAATATATGGAGCCCATTATATTGTATGGAGCATTATATGGGGCCCATTATACTGTACAAAGTAATATATGGGGCCCATTATGCTGTATGGAGCATTATATGGGGCCCATTATACTGTACAAAGTAATATATGGGGCACATAATACTATATGGTGCATTATGTGGGGATAGGGGATGACTTTCTGTTTGTTGTGGATCTGACCGCTGGGACCCCCATGATCCTGGGAAACATAGCTTTGAAGAGCACAATGTACTGTAAATGGAGCTGTGGTCAGTCATACGCACTGTGGTGCCATTCACTTGTGGCTCTTCAAATAACTCCTTAAAGAGAGTGATGGGGGGATAACAAAGTATAGCAAAAATTCACTGATCGGGGTGAGGAGTGTTATAGTTTGTGGGCTGGTGGGATTTGTGTGGCAGGGCTGCTTTTTTGTCCCATTCTGGCCCTGTGCCAGGCCTACCATTGCCATTAATGACGCTTGTTCTGGATACTTATGTGTTGTTCTTCTATCTGCGTGTGATGCCGCTGACATCCTTGTGTTTGGACACCTTTTTTTTTCTATTTATGTAAAATCAAAATGTCCACTACTGTACTCAGTTTTACAGGATAGATATGAGAATTTACTTTGTGTGTGTGTGTGGGGGGGTGCCATTTTGCTCTTCGCCTCAGGCAGCAGAGAGGCTAGGTTCACCCCTGCCTCCGGGCAAGGAGCTCAGCCAACCTCCAGGCAAGATGACGCACTCCTTTCCAACACTCTGCCAACTTATGTGCCTTTTCTGAACATCTCCCTCTTAGCGCCTTTCGTGAAGTACTCACAGTACTGAGTTACACTGGACTTCCTCCTGTCCGATGTTCCTATGAACTCTACTTGTACAGCAGACAGCTGTAGCCTGCTTCGGGGACTCCTTACTACCTAGTCCCGGCTCACTATAGATGCAGATGTGCCCCCAAGTCTTGTGTGGGAATAAAGTGGTGACAACTTCTATTCCTCCGGTGTCTGCTGCAGGACCATTAGTATCAATACAACCTCGGGGACCGGACCCCGGCCTTGCGCTCAGAACTTGGGAAAGGTTCTCCTCTAACCCTAATCCTTAGTTCTCTTCTTCTCCTCACGTTCTGTACTAATCCTTTCCTTCTTATGGAGAGTAAGGCTTTCTATCAAAGTTCCTTTCCTGTGCCAGCGGACCCAGGTCACTGAGGTCGGCTGCAGCACTTCCTTCATCCATCCCACTCAGGGGATCTCCTTTCACAGACTGACCTCAACAGACTCCTGTGACAGACTGACTAAATCATATCCTCTTCCCGCTCTTTTAGTGCAGACTAAACTCCATCCGCCTCCCAGCGTGCTTCGTGTTCCAAGCAGGGAGCCACCAAAGGGTGCTTTGCTACACTACTATGTTGTGTGGGATGCAGGTGTTGGAGCGTGGTCAGGTGTCTCCACCTTACCTGGATGGTGGGGTCCACACCTCAGGAGGAGGTGCAGTACCTCTGTGGTGACTGAACCCTCAGGGGCACCACATACCCCCCCGTTAAAGACAGCACATCCGCGAGCTGTAAAAGAAGCAAAGATGGACAAATACAGGAACATACAAAATTTTTATAATGCTAGATAAACAGTTCTTATCTAAACTTCTATGATTCTATGATTCTATGAGAACAGCTTTTAAATAGAATCTAGCTAATAGCAATGACTAATAGGAATGTTTTAATAAAGAGATGAAGGACTTGAATAAAGATAAAGATTTGAAAAATGCAGGTGACGAACCAGGCATCAGTGGTTGTCACTTAAGGTTAATAAAAGAAAGTAGAAAATGTGAAAGAAGAGATGATGATGATAACACTTGAAAGTGGTAGTGTGTTTACTGCTAATAGCACTTTGAATTAGGAATTGTAGTAAAATATAGATAGGTAGTTAAAATGTTTGTAATGTTCAAGAATGAGTGCCTCGGCCACTAGGAGGCGCCGGACTGTCACTTCGCCGTCAGACTCGAGGACGGCTGATCTTGCCTTGACCACTAGGAGGCGCCGTGGTTCGCCCATGGGTGGTGGTGACAGAGAAGGGGCTTCTGTGAATCAAGAGAATACACCCAGCGCACACCAGGTGACGTTCAACCCGCGTGCGATATACCTCCATATAGCGCGTCTGCCATTATCTACCAGCGGTGTAACACCTACTGCACGGTGGACCCCGGGTGGTGAGAGAATTGTAAGCCACCATAGGAAATGGCAGCAGGAGAGAATCCTGAATCCAGGTTTCAGTGAGGGCCAACAGATTAAGAGAGTTGTTCAGAATGTAGTTGTGTAGGAAAGGAAGCTTGTTGCATATAGACCATGGAGGGCACAATTAAAAGATGGAGATGAGGGAGTGCAAGTAATATTAATAAGATTATTATGGTTTCAATATGAGGTAGGGTATGGGTTAAGGTTGGGGGATGGTGGACCCAGGTTGGGGGAGATGTCACCTGAAATCAGTAGGAGTAGGAAAATAAAGAGCAAATAGTTGTTGGAATTGTAAGTAGTTTTTTTCTGCAATATGTTTGGGCAAGATGGGCTGGGGTTTCTCAGGAAGATGAGAAGTGCATGGGAGCTGTACATGGGAGAGGGAAGTATAGAGGGGCTGATGTGTATGAGTCATGATAGAGGAGGGATGAGGCGGTGAATGTGGATGGCAAGGGAGCACAGGAGGATACAAATAAAGCACATGGTTAACTGCTATGGATAACTTCCGTTTTCTTGATGCTTAGCTTCTGTGATGCTTTGCTTATGGGATGCTTGCATGCAGCACCCCACACTGCGTCTGCACCCCACACTGCGTGCTTCCCCTTAGGAACTGCTAAATATATACTGTAGGCCACACTACAGGGTCAGGAGAGAAGGATTGTGGGAGCTGGTTTAGGATAATTTGGCAGCTGGGGCCAGCACACCAGGGAGTGGTTAGATGATCAAAGGCATGAGACCAGGCCGCATCTATTTGTTATAGCACCTTCCACCTCATAAGATCTAGAGAGGCCCCAGTCACGGATATAAAGCAGTAAGTATTAAATACAGTGCAACAAATGAATTATACCAAAGCTTTAGCAGGCATATTAAAATATGTTGCAAAAATGATAAAGCAGCAAAAGACAGACAGCAAGCAGAAGTATGGACTTATACCATGTGTATGTCCATATGTATACCATTTGCTTGTCTCCTGTTATATCACTATCTTTTGTTTTGCTTCCAGTTCACACCAGATTTCTGATCTAGTGGGGGAGAGGTCGTGTGGCCTCAGTATTTTTGCATATCAGACGTGTTAGATTTTTCTTAGGGTTTTTTGCGTGATTGCAGACATTATCTTTCCTGTCCTGCTCTATCTGGACAGTTTGGGACCCATCATTTGCTTACTCTATTTTCTGCCTGTGTCTGTGCTTCATCTTGTCTCAACAGCAATATATGTTTGGGGGCTATCTATTCCTTTGGAGTTCTACTCCAGGGCAGTTTAGCTTAACCGTCTCTTGCTTTAGGCTTAGTTAACTCTTTGGCTGTGCTGAGGCATCTAGGGTATCGTAGGTACGTCCCACGGCTAATTCTAGTTGTGTTGTTAGTTTTAGGGGTCTGCAATCCGCTAAATTACCAACTTTTCTGGTTTTCTGGTTGCCTAGCTTATTTCCCGGCTATCCTCCTCGGTGACCTTATCGTAACACAGGAGGCATTTTCGCATGCACCATGGACAGGGGATTGGCTTACATGCACAACAGCGGAAGAAGCAGTGGTATCACCCACAGACACTGTTCAAGGAGCCTGGTGTTCAACCAACAAAGTCAGCTGCTTTGCTGCCATGTGTCTGATCATGCTGGTGGTGGTAAGGCTGGTAGTTTTACTACCCCTGCTGATGCGGCCATGGCCAGTGTTGCAAATGTCCTTTTTGGGGTTATCGGCAGAGTCTTTAAAAAAAAAAATACATTGGTAGGGGGACATTATTTGTCTCCCTCTCCCACACCACCTCCTCACTTCAACACCTGTTTTTTGGTGTTCCCCAAGGCTCTGTTCTAGGACCCCTATTCTTCTCCATCTACACCTTCGGCCTGGGACAGCTGATGTAATAGCACGGTTTGCAATATCATCACTACGCCGATGACACACAGATCTACCTATCTGTACTTGACATCACCTCCTTACTGACCAAAATCACACGTCTTCCTGCTATGTCATCCTTCACGGGTTTGTTTACAGTTACGGATGGTGCACTGTTGTGAGTTCATTTTCCCCTTCACCGTCGATGTCTGATGAACTCCCTCTTCTGGTGAAGGAAGGTAGTGAGGCTGATTACCAAACACCTGATCTGGTAGATGATGACTGGGTAACAGGAACTGCTGACTGGATATAAGGCAGCCGGCGCCCTTCTGAGTCGCTGGTGATTTCTCTGCTGGATTCTTGGAGACCAGTCTGATTCCTGCTTCCCAAAGATAAGTTTTTGCTCTGCTATTGAACTTATTAGTTTTGTTTTGTTTACCTTGCTTTTGGAAGTTCAGCCATCCCCGGTCGGGGGTGTGCTGAGTTCCATTTTTGTCTCTGATCAGTTTGTCTCTTTGCTCTGTCTTCAGAATTTACCTGAGTGCTGATATAGTCATTTTGAAGTCCTAGCGACTTCAGGGCCTGTTTTTCCTATCAGACGGTTGGGACATTTTTTGGTAGGGTTTTTTGCGGATTGCAGACAGCAGCTTTTCTATCCTGCCCTTTTTAGTTAGCTTGGGCCCCATCGTTTGCTCAACCTATCTTTCTATCTGTGTTAGTGTTTTCATCTTGCTTCACCGTCATTATATGTTGGGGGCTGCCTATTGCTTTGGGGTCTGCTCTGGGGCAGTTTAGATTTCCCCTTTCTTTCTTTAGGCCTATTTAGTTCTCCGGCTGTGATCGAGGGGTCTAGGGCATCGTAGGAACCCCCCACGGCTACTGTTAGTTGTTGTGGATAGGATCAGGGGTCTGCAATCCGATAGCTACCAAACTCTCCGGTTTTCTGGACTTAGCTTGTATTTTTGTTTTTTCCTCCTTCGGTGACTCATTCATAACAGAATCACCAGCCATACCGCAGATCCTAGGGTACTCAATAGCAGGAAAGAATTGTAAGAAAAAAAAAAAAAAGAGTTTGTCAGAATATATATATTTTTTTGGTGTATATTTTTTCTTCTATGTCTCTGAGGCCGCAGGGAGAATTTTTTTTTCTTTCTCAATGGAGATGAAGCAATTGTCTGATCGTGTGAAGCAGCTCACTGCTGAAGTGCGGGGAATTTCCGCCTATCTTGCTCATTCACATGCTACTGAACCAAAGATCCCTACTCCTGATGTGTTTTTTGGGGATCGGTCTAAATTTTTGAATTTTAAGAATAATTGTAAATTATTTTTTGCCTTGAAGCCTAACTCGTCGGGGAGCTCCGCGCAGCAGGTTAAAATTGTCATCTCTTTGTTGCGCGGCGATCCTCAGGATTGGGCGTTTTCTTTGAAACCTGGTGATCCTATTCTTACTAATGTGAACACATTTTTTCAAGCCTTGGGGTTGTTGTATGATGAACCTACTGCTATTGATCAGGCTGAAAAGGTCCTGTTGGCATTGAGCCAGGGTCAGGATTCTGCAGAGTTGTACTGTCAAAAATTCCGAAAGTGGGCGGTCCTTACTACCTGGAATGATGGTGCCTTGGCAGCTCTCTTTTGGAAGGGTTTGTCAGAAACCGTAAAAGATACTATGGTGGGATTTCCTGTTCCCTCTGGTCTTGACGATTCTGTCATTAGCCATTCAGGTTGATTGGCGTTTGCGTGAACGCAAAACCGCACGAGAGGGGTTGCCACCTGTTGAACAAATGTCTGAACCTATGCAATGTGATAGAGTTTTGTCTGGGGCGCAGCGTCAGGAGTTCAGAAGGCGTAATAAGCTGTGTTTCTTCTGTGGTGATGCCTCGCATATCATTTCTGTCTGCCCTAAACAAGAGAAACGTTTTGCACACACATTTGCTGTGGGTGGTGTTCAACCTAAGTTTCTTCTGGCAATTACTCTGATCTGCTCCCTGTCCACATTTTCCGCTAAGGCTTTTGTGGATTCGGGAGCAGCTCTGAACCTGATGGACTTGGATTTTGCTAAACGTTGTGGATTTCCTATGACACCTCTGCGGATGCCTATCCCTTTGAGGGGTATTGATGCTACTCCTTTGGCGAAGAATAAACCTCAGTTTTGGACCCAGGTGGTAATGCGGGTCGCCCCAGACCATCAAGAGAATTGCAGATTTTTGGTGTTGCATAATTTGCATGATACCATTGTTCTGGGGTTTCCCTGGTTGCAAATCCATAATCCAGTTTTGGATTGGAAATCTGTGTCTGTTGTGAGTTGGGGTTGTCGGTGTGCCCTTAGTGATGCTCCTGTTTTCTACACCTCTCCTCAGTCGCATGAGGTTCCTGACTATTTGGCTGATTTTTATGATGTATTTAGTGAGAATGAGTCTGATTCTTTGCCTCCTCATAGGAGTTATGACTGTGCAATTGAGCTGAGCCCTGGGTGTAAATTTCCCAAGGGTCGACTTTTCAATTTATCTGTACCCGAGCACGAGGCTATGCGATCCTATATTAAGGAGTCGTTGGAGAAGGGTCATATTAGACCATCCTCTTCCCCCTTAGGTGCTGGGTTTTTTTTCGTGGCTAAGAAAGATGGGTCATTAAGGCCTTGTATTGACTATCGTTCCCTCAACAAAATTACTGTTAAATATCAGTATCTGTTACCCCTGATTTCTGATCTATTCTCCAGAGTTAAAGGTGCTTGCTGGTTTACAAAGCTTGACCTCAGGGGGGCGTATAATCTTATTCGCATTAAGCATGGGGATGAATGGAAGACGGCGTTTAATACTCCGGAGGGACATTTTGAGTACCTGGTGATGCCTTTTGGGCTCACTAATGCCCCTTCTGTCTTCCAGTGCTTCATGAATGATATTTTCCGAGACTTGGTGGAAAAATTTTTGATCATCTATCTGGATGATATTTTGATCTTTTCCAAGGATTGGGACTCTCATGTGGAACATGTTCGGACTCTTCCGGATTTTGAGGGAGAATTCCCTGTATGTCAAGGGATCGAAATGCCTTTTTGGTGTTCAGAGGATTTCATTTTTGGGATTTATTTTGTCTCCGTCAACTATTGAAATGGACCCGGTCAAGGTACAGGCCATTTATGATTGGGTTCAGCCCACTTCTTTGAAGGCCCTCCAGAAGTTTTTGGGTTTGGCTAATTTTTATCGTAAATTTATAGCTAATTTTTCTGGTATTGCCAAACCATTGACTGATTTGACTAAGAAGGGTGCTGATGTGCTGAATTGGTCTCCGGAGGCTGTTTCTTCCTTTCAGGAGCTGCAGCGAAGGTTCACTTCTGCTCCGGTTTTGCGGCAACCTGATGTCTCACTCCCGTTTCAGGTAGAGGTGGACGCTTCTGAGATTGGTGCAGGAGCTGTTTTGTCCCAAAAGGATCCTGTAACATCTAAAATGAATCCCTGTGCTTTCTTTTCCCGAAAGTTCTCCCCATCCAAACGTAACTATGATGTGGGGAATCGGGAACTGTTAGCCATGAAATGGGCATTTGAGGAGTGGAGACATTGGTTGGAGGGAGCTAAACATCACGTCTTACTGACCACAAGAATTTGATTTACTTGGAGTCGGCCAAACGCTTGAATCCTAGACAGGCTAGGTGGGCCTTGTTTTTCACACGTTTTGATTTTGTGGTCTCTTTTCTTCCGGGCACTAAGAATGTCAAGGCAGACGCCCTCTCTAGGAGTTTCTTTGCTGATTCTCCTGTTGTGACCAAGCCTGCTACCATCTTAGGTGAGGGAGTAGTTCTTTCTGCCATCTCGCCCGATTTGAGACATGCTCTGCAAGAGTTTCAGGAGGACAAACCTGAACGTTGTCCCATTGGAAAATTGTATGTTCCTGACCAGTGGAGGAAGAGAGTGATGTCTGAAGTTCATTGCTCTGCATTGGCTGGTCATCCAGGTATTTTTGGTACTAGAGATTTGGTGAGTCGGTCTTTTTGGTGGCCCGCCTTGTCTCGTGATGTCAGGAATTTTGTGCAGTCCTGTGGGACTTGCTCTCGGTCTAAACCTTTTTCTCGCTCTAGTGGGTTGTTGATGCCTTTGCCGGTGCCCAGGAGGCCATGGACCCATATTTCAATTGATTTTATCTCTGATATGCCTGTCTCTCAGAGAATGACTGTTATTTGGGTGATTTGTAATAGATTCTCTAAGATGGTCCATCTTGTACCACTCCCTAAGTTGCCATCTTCCTCATAGTTGGTGCCCTTGTTTTTGCAACAGGTGGTTCGCTTGCACGGGATTCCTGAGAACATTGTATCTGACAGAGGAGTTGCGTTTGTGTCTAGATTTTGGAGGACTTTCTGTTCCAAGCTGGGAATTCAGTTGTCCTTCTCCTCTGCGTTTCACCCTCACACCAATGGGCAGACGGAGAGAACAAACCAGACTTTGGAGTTGTATTTGAGATGTTTTATTTCTGCTGATCAGGATGATTGGGTTTCATTTTTGCCCTTGGCCGAATTTGCTTTCAATAATAGAGCTAGTTCTGCCACTTTGATGTCACCTTTTTTTGTAACTTTGGGTTTCATCCTCGATTTTCTTCAGGGCAGGTGGAGCCTTCTGCCTGCCCAGGTGTTGACACTGTGGTGGAGAGAATGCCCCAGATCTGGGACCAAGTGGTGGATAAGTTGTCTCTCTCCCAGGAAATGGCCCAGCGGTTTTCCAACCGGCATAGGACCATGGGTCCCCAGTTTAAGGTGGGTGATATGGTTTGGTTGTCATCAAAGAATATCGCTATGAAGGTGGCTTCTCCAAAGTTTAAACCTAGATTTATTGGACCTTACAAGATTTTGGAGATTCTTAATCCAGTCTCTTTTCGATTGGCTCTTCCTGTTACATTTAAGATCCATAACGTGTTTCATAAGTCTCTGTTAAAGAGGTTTGTTGAGCCAGTAGTTCCTGTGGTGGCACCTCCTGACCCGGTATTGGTTGAAGGTAATGTGGAATATGAGGTTGAGAAGATACTGGATTCTCGCCTGGCTAGACAGAGACTCCAGTATTTGGTTAAATGGAAGGGTTATGGCCAGGAGGATAATTCTTGGGTCCCTGTATCCGATATTCATGCTGAAAGATTGGTTCGTGCCTTTCACCGGGCCCATCCTGATCACCCTGGTGGCGTGGATGAGGGTTCGGTGACCCCTCCTCAAGGGGGAGGTACTGTTGTGAGTTCATTTTCCCCTTCACCGTCGATGTCTGATGAACTCCCTCTTCTGGTGAAGGAAGGTAGTGAGGCTGATTACCAAACACCTGATCTGGTAGATGATGACTGGGTAACAGGAACTGCTGACTGGTTATAAGGCAGTCGACGCCCTTCTGAGTCGCTGGTGATTTCTCTGCTGGATTCTTGGAGACCAGTCTGATTCCTGCTTCCCAAAGATAAGTTTTTGCTCTGCTATTGAACTTATTAGTTTTGCTTTGTTTACCTTGTTTTTTGGAGTTCAGCCATCCCCGGTCAGGGGTGTGCTGAGTTCCATTTTTGTCTCTGATCAGTTTGTCTCTTTGCTCTGTCTTCAGAATTTACCTGAGTGCTGATATAGTCTTTTTGAAGTCCTAGCGACTTCAGGGCCTGTTTTTCCTATCAGACGGTTGGGACATTTTTTGGTAGGGTTTTTTGCGGATTGCAGACAGCAGCTTTTCTATCCTGTCCTTTTTAGTTAGCTTGGGCCCCATCGTTTGCTCAACCTATCTTTCTATCTGTGTTAGTGTTTTCATCTTGCTTCACCGTCATTATATGTTGGGGGCTGCCTATTGCTTTGGGGTCTGCTCTGGGGCAGTTTAGATTCCCCTTTCTTTCTTTAGGCCTATTTAGTTCTCCGGCTGTGATCGAGGGGTCAAGGGCATCGTAGGAACCCTCCACGGCTACTGTTAGTTGTGGATAGGATCAGGGGTCTGCAATCCGATAGCTACCAACCTCTCCGGTTTTCTGGACTTAGCTTGTATTTTTGTTTTTTCCTTCTTCGGTGACTCATTCATAACAGTGCACTCCTCTTTAAACTAAGATTTTCACGAGCATCCATTAGTTTGTTTGGTTTTCCTCCAACACTGATCTGCTTTCTCTAATTCAGCATCTCACAAACATGTTGCACTTTGCCCTTTATACAGGCATGTGCGTCTTTGGCAACATATTTTGGATGGGTATTTCTTAGGCCGAGTCTGACATGCACATCAGTTACACCGATCTTCAAACGGGCATGAAACCGATTCTGGTAATTGATGGTGGCTAATTGGGTCGCCCTCCCAGGGCTGTGGGGTACTCGGTACCGGGCCGGTGACAGGGGGGATGTGTCACAGCAGCGGTGACCCGGTCCGTGGCCCTGGGAGCCCAAATCAAGAGTGGTTTGTGGTTAATGTAATAGTTCGTGACGCCACCTGTGGTGTTCAGCAAGGGAGGTGTTAAGCCGACGCTGCATGCAGATCCTCTGGGACTGATGGTGTAGTGCAGCTAAGATGGTGTAGCTCCCCACAGGTGGAGCTGTAGTCTAAGGGCAGTGTAGGTGCAATGGATCTGGAGAAGTGCAGGATGGTGTGGATGCTGGTATCCAGATGTAGCGGTGCTGAAGGTGTTAGCGACGAAGGAATGGAGGACACCAGAGCTTGCAATTTCAAAGCTTTACTCACAGTTCGAGGTACACACTGGTGTCTGCCTCCGTCCTCCTGGGTAAAGACTCAATCAACCTCCCGGGCAAGTCAGGCCTCTCCTCTCCAACACTCCGCCAACATGTACCTTTCCTGAACGACTCCTCCAATGCACCTTGTAGTGTGAAGCACTCCAGTACTTAGTAACCCTGGAATGCTTCCTAACTATATGTTCCTAGAAATTTACTTGCACGGCAGACAGCTGTAGCCTGCTTCGGGGACACCTCACTCCCGGCTCTCTATCTGTGTTGCTGTTGTGCCTTAAGTCTTGGATGGGAGTAATGCATTTACAGCCAACTACTCCACCGGTGTCTGCTGCAGAACCATAAGTATCCATACAACCTCGGGGACCGGGCCCCGGCCTTGTGCTGAGAACCTATAGGCAGGGTTCCTCTTCCAACCCACGTCTCCTCTCTGTTCTCTACTCCTTCGTTCCGTACTTGTCTCTCCTTCTGATGGATGCTTAGGTTACAGTTCTACGTCTTTCCACCTTTCTTACTTTCCCATGCTAGCTGGCTCAGGTCTCTGAGGCAGCTGCAGCACTCCTTCCTTCATCCCTTCTTCCAGGGATCCTCACTCCTCTCTCTGAGTGACTTCCTACTCCGCCGACCTTCTGTCAGACTGCCCCCTAAGGGACTAACTTGTAATTCTAAACCTTCCCAACCTTTTATATGGTTCTAAACTCCACCCACCTCCCAACACATCCAGTGTTCCTTGCAGGGAACCACCAGAGGTGCTCCTAATATATAGGAGAAGAAAGGACCTCAATGTGATGTGCAGAACTACCCTGTTGTGTGGGGTGCGAGTGTTGGAGCATGGAAAGGAGTTCCCAACCTACCAGGACGGTGGGGCACCACACCTTAGGAGAAGGTGCAGTACCTCTGTGGCGACTGAGCCTCAGGGGCGCCACATAATCATTTTAGGCTGTATCCTGGATTTCATAGCTCCCATAGCCACTGGTGTTATTAATCATGTACTTTCCCATTCCTGTCATCACCATGCCCCTTTTCCAGATCACTTCATCCAACGATTCAGCCGCCATATTGTTACTAAAAACATGCACCTTCCCAGCAGTTACAGTTTTGCAAGGTGTTTATGATGCCCCCTCAAAAAATGTACACACTATGTTGATATCTACCCCAGGGGGAAAATGTTTGCCAGCCCATACACTTAATGTATGGGAATTACAAGTCTAGGAGACCCGCTCCTTTAAATTGGGCTTAGTTTTTAATCAGGCCTTCCTCCACATCTCATCTTCCGCTGCCACCATATTAACAGTGTTAACGTGTTCCATGCTGCTACAGCCATTTTCAAAATCCTAACAAGGGTGGGTGTTTTTGCTGGGAGTTAAATACTTGTTATGGAAAAGGTTGAGTTGTCCCCCACAAGGGAACATGTTTGCCAGCCAACACACTTAGTGTATGGGCATTACAAGTCTAGGAGACATGCTACTTTTTAATGGGGCATTTTTTGTTAGGAGATCCTCCTCCATATTTCTTCCAAGGAGGGATTGGGGTTGCTGGGGTGCATATGACTTGGTAGCAGGGCAGGCCTTGCAGTCAATGCATAAGAAAACAGAATGGGAGTATAAAATGAATAATGTGAAGTGGATTTTCGTGTGCCCATCCAGTATGTGGGTTCAAAGGCTTATTGGGGTGCATATGACTTGGTAGCAGGGCAGGCCTTGCAGTCAATGCATAAGAAAGAGTATGGAAGTACAAAATGAATAATATGAATTGGATTTTCCTGTGCCCATCAAGTGTCTTCCTTCAAAGGCTTATTGAGGTGCGTATGACTTGGCAGCAGGGCAGGCCTTGCTGTCAATGCATAAGAAAACAGAATGGGAGTACAAAATGAATAATGTGAAGTGGTGAAGTGGATTTTTCTGGGCCCATCCAGTACCTGGGTTCTAAGGCATATTGGGGTGCATAGGCCTTGCATTCAATGCAACATTTTTTAGGGAAGTCCTCCTGGACATCTCGTGAAAGGGGTATTGGGGTGCATCTTAATTCTTGGCAGCCCATCCACTCACTGCATAGGCTATAACAGTTTAGGAGACCCACTGTTTAATAATGGCCCTTTAAGCAGATTAATGCTGCCTGATGCCCCTGTAAAAATAGGCTCTGTGACTTTAAGAGTCCCTCCCTCATAAACGAAACAAGATATGTCTGCTTATGTTTCACACACCACATGGCCAGCTAGGGTTGGTAAATGTTACAATGACATTTTCCAGTGAATGCATTTGTTTTGGTTAAAAGCAAAGTTAAAGTTGAAAAATGCTTCAAAAACGCTGCGTCTGAACATAGCCCAAGTGGTGGAGGAACATTTTGGTCTGGGGTTAATTATTTTGCCTTATATACAAGTCATTAACCTGGAAAGGATGTACCTTAACATATTTCCCAGCAAAATCTGTTTTGGTTTAGTTTTGGTATGTTTTTTGGTGCACTGGGAAAAATGGCATGAAACTCTGACAACATTGTTTAAAGCTGTGAACTAGGAGTCAGGAATGCTTCCAGGGGAGATCCCCATGATGTTCCTGTGTCATTTGAGCAGTGTTTCCATCATTTTCTGACGTTTTTAGAGTTTAAAAGGACCCCCGGGTCTCCCATAGACTTACATTGGGCTCGTTGTTCTGTCTGAGAACCCGAGTATTCCAATTTTATCGACCCGAGCAATGAGCACCCGAGCATTTTAGTGCTCGCCCATCACTACTCACTGTCCATGATCACAGTGTCTTTTCAATTAACAAAACCTAGCCAGGTAAATTACTATTCAAAGCGTTTAACTATTTACAGTCTCATCCTGTTGCTTGTTTGCTTTTTAATTCTTCTGCTGTTTCCAGGGTAGTACCTGGGGACCGCATCCTCGTGATCGGGGATATTCTGGGTCCAGTGTTACAACGGGTAACACCAAGAGGTCAGGTCCTACAATTTGGGTTTGGGCAGCCTGATTGTGCACCGAGAGTCGTGCTGGAGCTGCAGGGATCGGTGCAGCAGTTGGTGAAGAGGCTTCTATCTGCTGTTCTGGATTGATGGCCGCTGGCCTGAGTGCCTTTTGCTTCAATAGGCATTTACGGATGTTAAGGGCATACCAACCCTTTTCACTCTAATGCTGGGTGTAGGTCACTCGGTCTCCTGGATAAAGGTCGCGATCTGGGTGCCCTTCCAGGAGATGTGATGTCACGACGGGTGACAAAAATTTCTGCAAGTATCCCGGGCTTGTTGATAAACCCCCAGCCTTTCTTTAGCTGGAAGGACACCACAGTGCCCTGTCTCAGTGGACCCCGGTTAGTGCATCTGGCCTTGCAGGCCTGGGCCTGCATGTTTCTTTCTTCTATGGCCCTCCAATGAGCTGCGTGCTCCTCATCCTCCTTCTCCCACTTGTGTGACAGCTGCCAACAATACTCCTCCCTGCTAATGGTTTCTATTTGGGCCCCCTCCTGCTGAATCTCCCCAGGGAACCTGATTAAATCAGTCCCCGGGTGCTCCCAGCGGAACACCACCCATTCACAGTCCATCTCCTGAGCTGTCCGGTTAGGCTACAGCGGCTCCACTAGTTTGCTCTCAATGCCTGATGTCTGGTCCTAGGCCAAATCTTTACACACCCAGCCGGGTGGAAGAGCTGGTGGGGATTTCAAGGGGCCTAACAGGGTGCTTCGGTCACCAGGGTAGGATTGATCATATTACTTGACTCCGCTGTTTCTCCGGTGCCGGACTCCTCTTCTTCCTCCGCTGGGGTCGGGGATGCTGGTCGCGAGGCCGTCGACCGCACAATCTTCTTTTGCAGCAGGACCTCCTTCCAGCTTGTCACTGCTGAGAGCTGCAACATCAGGAGCTGGTGGCTCAGTTCTTCAACCTCTGCTCCAAAGAGCTCCGGGTCCATCCCTGGCAGCTGGTCCTGGCTTCCATCCTGTTGGCTGGGGGAGTCCTCTGCTTCCACCCCATGCTCTGGCTAGCCACCGCTCGACATCTTGGTTTCCAAGTTGTTCCCTGTTGCGCCCATGTGTAGCTCCTGCTCTCTCCTTCATATGCAGTTCCTTCTTCTTTCTCCTTTCCCGCCATCCCAGACCAGGAAGCCTCTGGCCGATGGCCATGTTCTGACTGTATACAAGTATCCACAATGGGTGGGCATGATGCTCGCGCCTTTCAATAACTCAACTCATGATCGGCAGCTACTTCACTTCCATTTGCATATGCATGGTGCTTGTTCTTTTTTGGTGGGTGCCATTACACAGTCTTTTGTCATAGTCTTTAGGCGCACAGGACCCGGTGTACCAGGTAGGCACATCCTGCTTGTGACGCCAAGTTTGCAGCGCCCCCTAGGGCCGGGGTTACTTGATACCGGGCCGGTCAGTTCTTAAAGGGGATGTCACGGCAGCAGTGACCTGGTCCGTGGCCCTTGGCATGCAATAAAATGAAAAAGATGATGATGAAGATTTTAGGGAATAAAGATGGGGATAATTTGTGATGCCACCCGCTGCCACACGCTGCAAAAGAGACCGCTGGGGCTGTTGGAGATGAAGCAGAGTTGTTACAGCTGTCCACAGGAAGAGCTAAGCCCCAGGGCAGTTGTTGGTGTTAGAGATGATGATGATGGTGGTTGTAGTCGTGGTGCAAGGCAGGAGGCACTCTAAATAAGTCAGACGACACAGTGGAGTGAAGTCTTCACACTTTTACTCACAGTTCTTCCAGTTACAATCCCCAGCCTTGGTGTTGTGTCCTCTGGGTCGGTGGTCCAGCCAGCTCTCAGGTAATTTGGGGTACACCGTGTAAGAACCCCCTTCATATGTTCTTTCCTGGCTGTCTCGCTGGCTGCCACCTCTCCTGCTCTGCTCCTTCACACACAGTGTCCCAAGCCAGCAGCCTCAGATCTTGTCAGGTAATTTTCTATTAGTCCCCTTGATCCTATCTGGCTGCCTTTTCAGCAAATGTGTATGGATGTGGCTGCAGCACATGCAGATACTGCAACCTCTCATTTTCTAGCTGAGTCCTTAGTTTCTCCACTAGTCTGGGGCCAGTCCCCTACTGCGACCTGGTCCCTCCACCCGACTACGATTGGCATGGATATGGGCCCCACGGGTGGATTCCTCACTACCCATGCCCCTAGAACCCCTTCTTGCACTCTTCCACTGAAGCCTATATTTCTGTTCTTCTGCCTTTCCTCTTTCTTTCTATTGTCTTCTGGTCTAGAGATGAGCTACTCTCTGCTCAAGTCCCCAGCACCAACTCTCTCACTCTCTCACTGTTACTTCCTTTAGCTCTCCCCCTGCTGCTTTCTCCACCCACACCCTCTGCCTAGTCCCTCCCTGGCCTGGAGAGGTCTGGTGTTGGTTGCAAGTGTCTGGGTTCTGGGTAGTGCCCCATTCCTTACCTGAGAGCAGAATACCACACCTCTGGATGAGGTGCAATACCTCTGTGGTGACTGAACCCTCAGGGGTGCAACATAACAGGAGAAATTGCTGCTAACAATTTGTTGTCCAATTTTTCCTGAGTACGCTGATACCCCATATGTGGGGGAATACTACTGTTTGGGCACACGGTAAGGCTTGGAATGGAAAGAGCGCCATTTGACTTTTTGAATGCAAAATTTGATGGAATATTTAGCTGATGCCATGTCGCATTTGAAAAGCCCCTATGGTGCCTAAACAGTGGAAACTCCCCATAAGTGACACAATTTTGGAAACTAGACCCCTTATGGAACTTATTTAGATGCATTTTGCACACCTTGAACCCACAGGTGCTTCACAGAAGTTTATAGCGCTGAGCCGTGGAGATAAAAGATCAAATTTTTCCCAAATAAGTATTTTTTACCTCCATATTTTGCATTTTCATAAGGGTAACAGTAAAAATTGCTGCAAACAATTTGTTGTGCAATTTCTTCAGAGTACGCCGATACCCCATATGTGGGGGAATGCTACTGTTTGGGTGCACGGCAGGGCTTGGAATGGCAGGAGGGCCATTTGACTTTTCAAACTGAAAAAAATTGATGGAATAATTAGCGGACGCCATGTCATGTTTGAAGAGCCCCTGATGTGCCTAAACAGTGGAAACCCCCACAATTGACACCATTTTGGAAAATAGACCCCTTTGGGACTTTATTTAGATGTGTATTGAGCACCTTGAACCCCAGGTGCTTCACAGAAGTTTATAACGTTAAGCTGTGAAAATAAAAATAATCACATTTTTTTCCACAAAAATCTTTTTTAGCTACAAATTTTGTATTTTCACAAGGGCAAAAAGAGAAAATGGACTCCAAAATTTGTTGTGCAATTTCTCCTGAGTTCAGCAATACCCTATATGTGGTTGAAAACTACTTTTGAGGCACAGTGCAAAGCTCAGAAGGGAAGTAGTGCCATATTACAGTGCAAATTTTGCTGCACTTGTTTGAGGGTGCCATGTTACTTTGACAGAGCCCCTGAGGTGCCAGGACAGCAGAACCCCCCATAAGTGACCCAATTTTACCAAATAAACCTCTCAATGAATTCATCTAGTGGTGCAGTGATTATATTGACACCACAAGTGTGTCACAAACTTTTATACATACCATTGGGTAGTGAAGAAAAAATAATTTACATTTTTACCCCCAACGATTGTGTGTCAGCCCTAAGATTTACATTTTCACACTGGGAAATGGGTAAACATGGCACCAGAATTTGTCTCACAATTTCTGCTGAATGTAGAAATACCCCATATGTGGCTCTACAGTACTACTTTGCCTTACGGAGTGACTCGGGAGGGACAGGGTGCTATTTGCCACCTGGAGCGCAGACTTTCCTAGACTAGTTTGTGGATTCCATATAAAGAGCCCCTAAGTGCTAGAAAAGCAGGATCCCCCCTCAAGTGACCCGATTTTGGAAATTATAACTCCATGGGTGTTTTCAAGAATCAGGCAGCAGTGGATGTTGCTGAGTGAAAATTGAAAACTGCCGTTGTAATGACCAGTACATTAAGCCTAGCTCATGTTTCTGGAGACAAGCACCTGTAAATTAAGTGGGTTCTCATCACTACAGAAATGATAAACATGTGGGCACTAAATGTTGTTTATGCACACTGGGACTAAGAAAGGATGGGGGGTATTTGGATTTTGCTGAATTTCTTTTGGGGAGCGAGGAGCCATTTAGATTTTCAGAGCCTTTGTGCTACCAGTAACGTGGAAGCCCCCTATATTCCCATTAACAGATGACAGACCTGAGTGGGAATTTGCTATTTTTTGTGGATTGAGTGGAAACTTTTAATGGGGAACATTTTACATAACGTTTGGGATCGCAGTTATCTGCACTCTATGCTGACCACTTACTATGGGGTTTCCATCTAAATCTCTGAATGACGTGATTTAGATGAAACCCCCGATGGATCCATTCACTATTCACTATAGTGAGGCAGCAGAGTTACTCTGGACTCCATCTGGCCTTTGTTCCATGGTTTTCTTCTTTTCAGAAGTGCACAAAACTCTGGCCGACGGCACTCTTATGCAATCCTAAAAAGACGGACACCACCGGTTCACAGGTCAGACGGCATCCAAAGTGCCTCCATCTGCCTCAGCATAGGGAATCTTCAGTCAGAAGCTCTGTCTGAATCACGTATTTTAGAGATTTATACAGAAACCCCAGTGTAAGCACTCAGCGCAGAGCACAGGATAAATGTGCGCTGTGCCTTACTGCAATCTTTGGGAGGCATAATGAAAAAAATCAACAGCATATGAAGAATTGGTTTTATTTATTTTTTATGCCGTTCCTCATGTGGCATAAGTGATTAGGTGACTTTATTCTTAGGGTCGGTGTGATTATAGTGATTACAGTGATACCAGATTTATATTGGGTTTTTATGTTTGGCTGATGTCATACACTAAAAGGTGCTTTTTATTGTGAAAACTAGTTTTTGCATCACCATATTTTGGGAGCTATAATTTTTTCTTATTTCAGCTGACAGAGTCATGTGAGGTACTAGTACTGTTCTTTGCGCGAATGCACCTCCCATAGAGCAGTACTAGTACGGTGCATTTCTCAAAGGGGTTAAAGTCAGGTCCCCTACTGTATGACACTAGGAACAGATGGATTTTTTGGTGGCCTCTGGATCAGGCCCCTATAACACACTAGCAGCTACAAACTATTTTAAAGTCAGGTCCCCTACTGTATGAATCTAGGAACACAAGAATTTTTGGGTGGCCTCTGGATCAGGCCTCTACAACTTAAATTCAACCCAACAAAATGACAAAGTGTGATACGGCAGGCTGTGTAACTTTTCGCAACTGAAATATTATAATTTTTTTTAATGTGCTTAGGTCTACAGACAGTTTGATATCACCACAGCACTAAATGACAAGGTGGGATATTTAGAATGCTATACTCATGCATGGAGCACAATAGAAGAAGTGCACGACACACTTGTAGGAGATGTGTCCTGCTGGCTTTGTCTGTGGACCTCAGTAATGGCAAAAGAAAAAATGCTGCAAGGTAAATTTAACAGCCACACTGGACACTAGCTAGCTACACTATCTGACTGATATACAACTGCCTAGCTAACTAGCTAAAATCTTGTTGTTAACAGTGCCAGCATCAGGAGCAGCCCCTCTGCACTGTTACAGTGTCAAAATGGCACTAAAACAAGATGTTCGCTCTTTATATGGAGAGGGACATGTGATTTCGGCAGCCAATGACACAAGCCATTGTGTCAGGACATTATGGGTGTTTCCTGCACCCTAATTGTGCACACATAAAGCTAGGAATAAAAAAATGACTGTTTACAAGAACGCTGTGCCTCTGAGCTCTGCAAACCCCCTCCTCTCATTAAACTTGTGCCAAAAACTCATGATACACCACCATTATCGTTACTAAAGTGCTGAAAATACTTTGTGGCAACGCAAATATTTTTCCACACTTTTTACCAAATGTTACCGTTTTTTTCCGATTTAAAAAAAAAATTTACTTGTGTTTTCGATCACGAATCTGAATGTGCCATATTCATGCCGAATTTATGTTAGGTGAATGTTTTCCGAACAAATTCGCTCATCACTTGTCTTTCTTTATCAGAATTATGGGCTGTAGACATGTATCACTTATAATCATAATGATTTATTATGGTTTCCCAATGTGTCTGTAAAAAATATTATCTGTCCGTGATTTTTTCAAATAGTGTGCAGAAAAAATAAAAAAACAAGTTCGCAACCCTGCTCTCCATGCCATGAAAATCTGTGTACAACCCCTTCACCCAACCTTCTGCTATTACCTCTATCAGGGAAAGGAGAGGGGGAACACAGTCATCAGGAGCAAGAGCTCAGACCGATTTGTAATATATTATTCAAAAAAATTGCTTAAAGGGATGGTCTGAAATACAAATGAATTTTCATTCTAAATTCCTATCTATTTAATGCCATAATCTAAACTATTTTCTGATGCTCTATAAAACTAAAAATTCCCTCTCCTTCCCTAACTACGTTATCTGTTTTTTTTTTTGCTATTTCCTATTTCAGCTGAATGATTCACTGCGCCTGCGCGGAATTCGCGCAGGTGCAGTAAATCAGACCGCCGCCATCTTTGTGCAGACAGATAGCGGCGGTCACATTAAAACTGTGCATGCGCTCCTTCTGCCGGCGGGATCAGCCAAATGATTCACTGCACCTGCGTGGATTTCGCGCAGGCGCAGTAAATCAGCCTGCCACCATCTTTGTGCAGACAGATAGCGGCGGTCACATTAAAACTGCGCATGCGCTCCTCCTGTACAAAGATGGCGGCGGTCAGTGAATCATTCAGCTGATCCTGGCGTCGGCGTGTTCGCAACGGTGTTCCGCTGGTGGTACCACGCAAGAGGCTGCATACGGCGTATACAGTATGTGTGTCTGGTGTGTGTGGTGAGTACAGCGTATACAGTATGTGTGTGGTGTGTACGGTGTATACAGTGTGTGTGTGCTGCATACGGCATATACAGTGTGTGTGCGTGTGTGTATTGCATACGGCGTATACAGTGTGTGTGTGGTGCGATGGTGTTACTCTGGTGGTACCGCGCAAGAGGCTGGTACCACTAGCAGTTTCCATATTGAGACACCCATCACTTAGGTGTCCCAATATGGCGGCCGATGAACTTCCGCTGCTTGGAATTCTGGGATCCAGACACATCTAGATGGAACAGGATGTGAAGACACTACAAGGTAAGTATATATTAGATTACAAATTCAAAGCCTGTGTTTTAGTCTTCTGCATTACATTTTTTACCTGATCACAAAGAAACAGTATTTCTATCCAAATAATTGAACAACATTAGCTCAAATACAGAGCCCAACAATGTCTCTGTAGAAGTGGTTAGTAGTGAGGTTCATCTTATATGTCACATACAACCCTTGTTTAATAACTTTTATCTCTGCAAATGCTCCTAAATCATACAGCAGTTCCAGATGGATGCATCACTATTTAGCAATCTGGCACTAAAGACAGCACAGACTCTAGAAGAATGTTTTATTCTTCAATTCATAAAAATATGCTGCAATTTCAGTGTGCCAATTATCTTTCTGCAAAATTCTAACAAATACATGTATTTTCTGCTCAAATATAGTGCTTTTCTGGTGTGAAGAAATAATGATGACTTCAATTAAATGGAAAATATTCATCTTCCTCATCTTCCTGTAAAGGAAAGAAGTATCTCTATGGAAGTTTAGTAGTATGGACTGATTGAGTAATTATGATTTACCCCAGTACTACTTTATTTTTGTGAAGTATTATCTGGCTATGCATCTATTAACCCCTGTCAACCAATTTTTTTTTTCATTTTGTCTCTTTTTCTTTTTTTTTACCAATTCCATTCAAAAGCCATGTTTTTTTAAATTGACTGTTAATATATCCTTATGAGAGATTGTTGTTTTTTTTTTTGAGGGACGAGTTGTTGATGGCGCCATGTAATGTTAACATTTAATGTACTCAAAAATAGAAACAATCTATAGGGAGTAGAATGAGAAAAAAAATGCAATCCTGCTATTATTTCTCTGGTTTCACTTTTTCTGTACAATTATAGAGATATGACACATTTTTATTACTTAGAAAAAATAGAAAACTATAAAAAGATAAAATTCTGAGACCAAAAAGTTGTTTCTTTTTCCTTTATTTAAAGCTCTATGAGAACTCGTTTTTATGGGGTGAGCAGCAGTTTATAGTGGTATTTTTTCAACCATATTACTTTTTTTTTATAATTTTTTATTCAAAAAAATTCCCCCATATGCTGACCCCAGAAGAAGCTCCATAGATTGTTCCCCCATATGCTGCCCCCATTCTGCTGCTGCATGTAAAAATAAAAAAAAATGACATACTCACCTCTCCGTCGCTGGGTGTCAGATACTCACTTGTCCTGCGTCCATGGCTGCTCACCGCTATCTGCCACGTCATCAGTTAGTGACGTTCAGACTGCAGGGGGCGCGGCGTGCACTAATCACGTCACCGCGCCCTCTGCTGTCTGAAGTCACTGACCGATGACAGACAGCAACAAGCAGCCATGGACGCAGGACAGGTGAGTATCGCTATACTTACCCGTCCTGACGCTGTGTCTTGAGCCCCCAGCTTCTCTGCGCTCTCTCTTCCTGCCTTCAGCGGTCTGTGGTACCGCTCATTAAAACTCATGAATATGTGCATATTCATGAGTTTTAATGTGCGGCACCACGTGACCGCTGAAGGCAGGAAGAGAGAGCACGGGGAGAAGCTGGGGGCTCAAGACACAGTTTCAGGACGGATAAGTATGACCTGACACCTCCGCCCCCTCCGACCCCTTTGTATATGACTCGAATATAAGACGAGAGGGGGACTTTCAGCCCAATTTTTTTGGCTGAAAATCTCAACTTATATTCGAGTATATACGGTATTATCTTCATTTAATTTGTCTTAAATGAAAAAACACAAAAAGAATTGTCCTAAAGCCAAATTGGATATAATTCCACACCAAACATAAAAAAGAGGGTGGACAAAAGTATTGGCACTGTTTGAAAAATCATGTGATGCTTCTCTAATTTGTGTAATTAACAGCACCTGTAACTTACCTGTGGCACCTAACAGGTGTTGGCAATAACTAAATCACACTTGCAGCCAGTTGACATGGATTAAAGGTTGACTCAACCTCTGTCCTGTGTCCTTGTGTGTACCACATTGAGCATGGAGAAAAGAAAGAAGACCAAAGAACTGTCTGAGGACTTGAGAAACCAAATTGTGAGGAAGCATGAGCAATCTCAAGGCTACAAGTCCATCTCCAAAGACCTGAATGTTCCTGTGTCTACCGTGCGCAGTGTCATCAAGAAGTTTAAAGCCCATGGCACTGTGGCTAACCTCCCTAGATGTGGACAGAAAAGAAAAATTGACAAGAGATTTCAACGCAAGATTGTGCGGATGTTGGATAAAGAACCTCGACTAACATCCAAACAAGTTCAAGCTGCCCTGCAGTCTTAGGGTACAACAGTGTCAACCCGTACTATCCGTCGGCGTCTGAATGAAAAGGGACTGTATGGTAGGAGACCCAGGAGGACCCCACTTCTTACCCCGAGACATAAAAAAGCCAGGCTGGAGTTTGCCAAAACTTACCTGAAAAAGCCTAAAACGTTTTGGAAGAATGTTCTCTGGTCAGATGAGACAAAAGTAGAGCTTTTTGGACAAAGGCATCAACATAGAGTTTACAGGAGAAAAAAAGAGGCATTCAAAGAAAAGAACACGGTCCCTACAGTCAAACATGGCGGAGGTTCCCTGATGTTTTGGGGTTGCTTTGCTGCCTCTGGCACTGGACTGCTTGACCGTGTGCATGGCATTATGAAGTCTGAAGACTACCAACAAATTTTGCAGCATAATGTAGGGCCCAGTGTGAGAAAGCTGGGTCTCCCTCAGAGGTCATGGGTCTTCCAGTAGGACAATGACCCAAAACACACTTCAAAAGCACTAGAAAATGGTTTGAGAGAAAGCACTGGAGACTTCTAAGGTGGCCAGCAATGAGTCCAGACCTGAATCCCATAGAACACCTGTGGAGAGATCTAAAAATGGCAATTTGGAGAAGGCACCCTTCAAATATCAGGGACCTGGAGCAGTTTGCCAAAGAAGAATGGTCTAAAATTCCAGCAGAGCATTGTAAGAAACTCATTGATGTTACTGGAAGTGGTTGGTCACAGTTATTTTGGCTAAAGATTGTGCAACTAAGTATTAGGCTGAGGGTGCCAATACTTTTGTCTGGCCCATTTTTGGAGTTTTGTGTGAAATGATCAATGTTTTGCTTTTTGCTTCATTCTCTTTTGTGTTTTTTCATTTAAGACAAATTAAATGAAGATAATAATACCAAAGAATTTGTGATTGCCATCATTTTCAGGAAGAAACTGAGTATTATCTGACAAAATTGCAGGGGTGTCAATACTTTTGGCCACAACTGTATGTCCTATTCATTCAGAATACTGAATCTAAGGCCGGGGTCTCAATTGCGTGTGTAATGCAAGAAAGTTGCGCGAGTCTCTCACATCAGTACCTGGAAATGCCACCGGCACTCGGGACTGGAATGTGCGGCTGCATGTATTTCTATGCAGCTGCACACTCCGGTCCCAAGTGCCGGCGGCAGTGCCGGGTATTGATGTGAGAGACGCGAGTTTCTCACATTACACACGCAAGTATGACCCCGGACTAAAGGACTAAATATACTGCAGTTCATGTATATGCCTATACTCCTTGCTGCTGCTGTCATGCTTATCCTGCTGTCTTGAGCATCTCTGTCCCACTTGTCACCTGGCACGTTCTGCAACACTGCATTCGCTCCATGTTGCTCACCCTGACCTAGGATTTAGAGAAATTCACCTTACCAAGTGATCTCATAAATGATCTGAATAGTTTGTTAATATTAAAATGAATTGCCACTACTGAAAAACTAATGAAGCCTGTGAATCTAGTTTTCTGCAGCATGATAAAAACAAGATAAAACACATCATAAACCCCATACAAACTGTGTGAAGATGATGTAGTGCCAAACTAGCCTACCTGAAAAAGCAATCGTATCTGTCCTGTTGAGAGCTTTTACTTTGTTTAGCAATAAGCTATATGTTGCTGGTCGTAAGCACTGATGACATTTGTGAATGCAGTGAGAAATTACAGTCATTATTACAGTCATTTTGGGTGGCTGATCAATGAAAAAGAAATAATCTGAAAGTCTAATAATGTTGTTTGCATATATCCTTTTCTGACTTCAAAGCCTATGAACATCCCAGTAGGGATTTTTTTCCATCTACTTATACTGAAATATTTTCCAATTTAACAAGCCAGAATGTAGATTAAGCTTAAAAGTATTACAGAAATCTTTGTTATTTCAAGGTCATGCTTTTATAATTATTGTAATACAAAGCTGAACAGCATTGCATTACATCATAATCCATTCCTCAATTCTCCATCTGTATGGTTTGTGAAACAGAGGGCATTGGGATCAGATAGCGCGTAGCACACAATTAACATAGGGAAATGCATCATGTGTATTTATGATAAATTATATTTCTTTCTTTAAAGGGAACCTGTCGGCAGGATTTTGCTCAGTAAACTACTGACAGCGTCAGGTTGGCGCCGTTATACTGATTAAAATGATACCTTGATTGATGAAATCTATCTTGTGGTTGTTTAATCATTATTTGTTGTTTTCAGTTAATGTTGTACTTGTGCTCCGGGGTGGCCTGTGGGGCGTTTTCATGCGGTGCTCTGCTTATATATTCATCTGTATGGCTTATGACAGGTCACTGATCCTTCAGTGACCTGCCCACTATTTTTCATACTGCATGGAATATTTTTTGAAAAAAAAACAAAACTTTCATTAGGCAGGCACCGGAGGCGGCGCCTGCGCTGTAGGATCATATGATGTATAATATGAATGTATTCATTTGATTTAAACAAAATGGCATCGGGGGCCGCAACTGTGCAGTAGCTTCTGTTGCGTTCTGATAGATGCTTCTGCCCAGGCAGAAACACCATTTTGTTAGACAAAAAAAAAAATTTGGCACCATCAAAATGGCGCTTACGCAGTAGCATCTATCAGAACACGATAGATGCTACTGCACAGTTCTGGTTCCAGCGCCATTTTGATTAAGATAATTTTTTTCCAGCAAAATTATATGACTAAATCAAATGAATACATGCATATTATCCATCGTATCATGCTACAGGGTAGGCGCCACCGCCGCTGCCTGCCTGATGAATATTAATTTTTTTTCAAACAATACTGTATGCAGCATGTAAAATAGGGGTCAGGTCACTGAAGGATCAATGACCTGCTATAATCCATACAGATGAATATGTAAGCAGAGCACCACATAAAGACCCGCCCACAGGCCGCCCCGGGGCACAGGCATACCTTTAACTGAAAACTACAAATAAAGATTAAACAACCACAAGACGGATTTCATCAACCCAGGTATCATTTTAATCAGTATAACTGCGCCGACGTGACACTGTCTGTAGGTTACTATGCACAATCCTACTGACAGGTTCCCTTTAAGATCACATTGTCTGTCCATTATAATCAATAACTAAAGGGCTATTAGAACTGCAAAATTGAATGGTGTTATATCACATGTGAAGGCCCCTGAAATATTTTAACAGCTGCTTGCAGTGTTGGACTGGGGAACTTGCCAACCAGAGGACTTGATTCTGAGAGCTCAACTTTCATCAATACAAAACTAATGCATTATCATTAAAGGGGTTTTTCAGACAAGGAATATTTTCAGTCCGGCACTGTATCTTAGAATATTGCCATATGATATACAATGTTAGGATTCCGCTCTGCTTAGCAGCTTGATCGGTCATCATATGAGCGCTCATATGTGATTTACATATTTTGGTCAGACACCAACTACCTAATCATTCTGGTTCTCTGAATGTTCATGTTAAAGCATTGTGAGAAGTTGCAAAAGAAGTTAGTCGGCATATGACCAGAAGTCTGCAAATTGTGTATGAGTGATCACGTAATGACTGATCAAACAGGCCAGCAGATCCGAATCCAGTAAGTATACGACACACTCTTAGTATTCGGCATGATGCAGTACCTGAAGAAGATTAATAACCTATATGAGGACCATCATCAATGTGATTTGCCCAGAAAATCCTTTAAAAAAAGTTGTTGTTGTTGTTTCTACCAGTGGTGAACACAGACAGAAAAGGGCCCCTGTGCAAGAACAGTATATGGCCAATTTCGAGTCCAATAGTCCTGTATATGAAAGAAGCTGCTTCTTTGTAGGTGGAAGTAGACCCCCTTACCGCTTGTGCCTCTGTGCAGCTGCACCTGTTGTATCAATGTTATGTCTGCCCCTGGTTTGTACTATACCATAAATTTGTAACAATAAAAATTTCATCTTGCCCCACAAAATAACTAGCCATACAACTCCAACCACAAACAAAAAATAAAATAAAAAAAGTTCTGTTTTTTTCTTTTTAAAAAGTAGTGCAGCATAAAAAAGGAAATAAAAAGGTATTGCCATAATAATAATGTCCCCCTCAAAAAGCAACTCATACCACTTTGTTTAGTTATAGCTCTGAAAGACAAGAAAAAAGTAAACCCAATAAAAAGTGCCCATAGTGGGAAGGATATGCGATGAAGGCCAGCAGAGTCAGCACTGCAAATTAGTGGAGAGTACAAGGCAATAGTGCATCTAAGGCATGGTGGAGACAAAACTGGACTGCATGACTACTTAGAATACCAGTATTGCCCCCATGACTTTAGTAAGCATGCATCACATAAAAAGTACAATTATATACAAAACTTAGAAAGAGACCAGAAATGCAGCGTTAATCCCATAAGACTAAAAGTTTATTCTGTTAAGGTTAAAACCAAGTACCCAAAAATAAACAAGCCCGTGAGCTAGCCTACATGTTTCTGCTGGTTATCCTTTATTCGTGGCGAACATGGCTGTTATTGAAAAGCAGATCCAGGCAGATGTCCATGCAAGCTATAATTCCTCCACACATTAGCGATAAGCTGACTTTTGGTGCATGTTCAAATAGTTACACAAATAAATAATGCACAATTATAGCCTCAATATTCATAAATAAGAGAACAAAACTCTATCCAAATTTTATCTGTATACTATAAATTTTCAAGATGATTTCCATTGATATCATGACAGAGGTCTAGTTGGTAGTCCAGTTCCGTCCAGATGAATGCCAGCATGTCCTTGGGTACCGACTCCACAGTTTCATTGATGTGTTGCCTCAGGTTGTTCAGATCATGTGGCTGGGGATGGATATACACTCAGTCTTTGATAATGCTTCACAGAAAAACGTTGCAGGGTGTTAGATCTGGCAAAGTCAAAGCATGAAAACTGAGACAGTGGAGTCCATAGCTTAAGAAATGCAATCACATGAATGGATAGAGCTGGACTACTGTCTATACACCTGCGTGTCACTAATGAACATCACTTTGAACATTATTTGGGTATAAAATGGTGCCTATAGTGAATCATGGTGGTGGCACTTAACCCCAAAAGATATAATGTAAATAAACAAATAGAGGTTAAAAAGTACCTCATACCAAACATGATAGGATAAGATATAGACTTGGGAAATAATGATATAAACATTAAATGATGAAATGAAAAAATGCTAAAAGCAAGTGCTGGGATTTGTGATACAACATTAACAAACATAATGATGATGATTCCAATTGCTAGAATACAGACTGATATAAACAGTTATAACACAAGGCTAAATAATTAAAATAAATATATTAACCCCTGAAGGACCAGTGGCATTTCTGTTTTTGCATTTCCATTTTTTGATCCCCTTCTTCACAGAGCCATAATTTTCTTATTTTTCCATCAATATGGCTATGTGAGGGCTCATTTTTTGTGGGACAAGTTTTATTTTCAAATGACACCTTTGCTTTTACCATATCATGTCCTGGAAAATGGTAATAAAATCCACAATTGTTTTTCTTTCTTTCTTTCTTTCTTTCTTTCTTTCTTTCTTTCTTTCTTTCTTTCTTTCTTCCATGTTCACTAAATGGAGGAGGTTTTTTAAGTCCTCTTTCTGTGCTATTTCAGTACCATGTTCACTAAATGCTAAAAGTGACCTGCCATTATGATTCTCCAAGGTCGTTATGAGTTATCACATGTATAGGGCAAATGGGGGGTGATTTCAAGTTTTATATTTTTTTAATTTTTTAAAAATATTTTAAAAAACCTTTTTTTTTTTGCTTCAGGAGTCTCCTTGGGAGACTAGAAGCTGCAATCATCTGATCGCTTGTGTTACACATAGCAGGGTTGCAGCTCACTTGTTGTCATGCCAACTAGTGATGAGCAAATATGTTGGGAAAACAATCGCTAAACATAAATTCGGCATGAATATGGCACATTTGGATTAATGAATGGAAATACAAGGAAAATTTTATAAAGTCGTGAAAAATCAGTAAAAAGTGCAGGAAAATATTTGCATTGCCACAAAAGTATTTTCAGCACTTTTGCAACGATACTGGTGGTGTATCATGAGCATGTGTTTGATGAGGGGAGGGGGTTTGCAGAGCTCAGAGGCTCGGCGTTCTTGTAAACAGTAATTTTTTTTTCCTAACTTAATGTGTGCACATTGTGGCTAGCCAATAAGGGTGCAGGAAACACCCACAATGTCCTGACGCAACGGCTTATGTCATTGGCTGCTAAAATCACACCTCCCTCTCAATTTAAAGAGGGGACATCTTGTTTTAGCGCCATTTTGACAATGTAACAGCACAGAGAGGCTGCTTCTGATGCTGGCAGTGTTAGCAGCTAGATTTTAACTAGTTAGCTAAGTGGTTATTTCTTGCTCAGATAGTTTAGCTAGGTAGGTTCCTGTGTGGCAGTAAAATCAACCTTCCAGCTTTTTTTTTTTGCCCATCACTGCTTAGGGGTGATCTTATTACAATGTATAAATATATGCGGGGACAGTACAAAGACCTTTCTAATGATCTTTTTACTCTTAGACCTGTGACGGGGACAAGGGGGCATCCTCTACATCTGGAGGAAAGAAGGTATAAGCATACTCACAGATGCGGATTCTTTACTGTAAGAGCAGTGAGACTATGGAACTCTCTGCCATATGATGTTGTAATGAGTGATTCCCTACTAAAATTTAAGAAGGGACTAGATGCCTTTCTTGAAAAGTATAATGTTACAGGGTATATACACTAGTTTCCTTAATATTGTGCTGATCCAGGGAGCTAGTCTGATTGCCGTATGTGGAGTCGGGAAGGATTTTTTTTCCCCAATGTGAAGCTTACTTGATGCCACATGGGGTTTTTTTTGCCTTCCTCTGGATCAACATATTAGGGCAAGTTAGGATAGGATATGGGTTGAACTAGATGGACTTAAAGTCTTCCTTCAACCTTCATAACTATGTTACTATGTTACTATGTTACATTACTGAGGTTTACACATAAAGACAGCAGGGCACATGTCATACAAGTGTGTTGTACACTGTTTCTATTGTGCTCTATGCATGAGTATAGCGTTCTAAATCTTATTTTTTCACTATATAACTGTGAAACAGTATGCCATATCTCACCTTGTTATTTAGTGGCTGTGAAATTCCACAGGGTGCATAGCTTACGCACATTAAAAAAATATATTATTTTTTTCTGTTGCTAAATGTGATACAGCCTGCCATATCCCACCTTGTCATTTTGTGGTGGTGATATGAAGCTGTCTGTCTGTTTATATACATATGTACCTGGCAGCCACGATAAGGCGTTTCTCATTGCCAGGGACCTAATGCCAATCCTCTCTTAGACAATCTACATCTCTCTGGGAACCTAATGTGAATCCACTCTTAGACTAAAGTCTATATCTTTATGGAGGGGTAGGATCCTTTTGCAATTAAAAATGCCTGAGCCTACGGGGTGGAGTGCTCAGTCAAAAGGCTACTACAAATATCAAAAAACTTACTGTCACATCCAAACACAAATCAGGTCTGAACAGGTACTTACCTAGAGTAGCCAACTCAAATACAATCAAACAAATAAGGCATCTGGATAAGTTGGAAACTTGAGCTGAAAGGTGGCAGAGGTGGTTTAACAATGATAAATGTAAGGTTATACACATGGGAAGAAGCAATCAATATCATCATTACACAATGAATGGGAAACCACTGGGTAAATATGACATGGATACGGACTTGGGGATCTTAGTTAATGATAAACTTACCTGGAGCCGGCAGTGCCAGGCAGCGGCTGCCAAGGCAAACAGGATCATGGTGTGCATTAGAAGAGGTCTGGATAAACATGATGAGAGCGTTATACTGCCGCTGTACAAATCCCTGGTTAGACCACACATGGAGTACAGGTTTGGGCACCGGTGCTCAGGGAGGATATAATTGAACTAGAGCGAGTACAAAGGAGGGCAACAAAATTGATAAAGAGGATGGGGGAACTACAATACCCAGAGAGATTAGCAAAATTTGGATTATTTAGTCTAGAAAAAAAATGACTGAGGGGCGATCTAATAACCATGTATAAGTATATAAGGGGACAATATAAATATCTCTCCAAGGATCTGTTTATACCAAGGAAAGTGATGGTCACAAAGGGGCATTCTCTGCATCTGGAGGAGAGAAGGTTTTTCCACCAACATAGAAGAGGATTCTTTACTGTTAGGGCTGTGAGAATCTGATATTCCTTGCCTGAGGAGGTGGTGATGGCGATTTCAGTCGATGAGTTCAGGAGGCCTAGATGTCTTCCTGGAGCATAACAATATTGTGACTTACAGTTATTAGGTTCTTTAGAAGGACGTAGATCTGGGGATTTGACAGAATATAGGCTGAACTGGATGGACAAAAGTCTTTTTTTTGGCCTTGCTAACTATGTTACTCTGTAAGGCAGCACTCTGTAGCGCTATAGCATGCAAACATGAAATATGAAAATTTAATTGCAATACTGCACTGGAAATATGAAACATTGAGAATGCTTAGCATATAAATTGGCCAAATCATGTGTACCTGCAGCCACAATAAGGCAATTCTCGTTGCCAGGGACCTAATGCCAATCCTCTCTTAGACAGTCTACATCTCTCTGGGAACGTAATGTGAATCCACTCAGACTAAAGTCCCTGGCAATGAGAATCACCTTATCGTGGCTGCCAGGTACACATGAATTGGCCAATTTATACGCTAAGCATCCTCAATTTTTCATATTTCTAGTGCAGTAATGCAAGTCAATTTTCATATTTCATGTTTGCATGCTATAGCACTACAGAGTGCTGCCTTATTTGCTTGATGTTGTAATTTTGTTGCGGTGAAATTGTTGTGTGTGCAGAGCTGTTGCACATAGAAAAAACAATATTTTTGGGGGGTTTTACAAACATGATACAGCAGGCTAAATCCGAATTTGAAATTGTTTGGAGCATATCTTCTAGATTATACACGCATCACCCACACTAAAAAAAATTCTTCTGTTACTAATGTCGTACGGAAGAGGACATCTCACTTTCAAATTGCTTGTGGCATCTGGTTATAGGCCTAATTCACAGGCCCCCCAAAAATTCTTGTGTCCTAACATCATACAGTAGGGAAGATCTAACTTTCAAATTGTTTGGAGCATATTTTCTTTGTCATACCGGCTTCATTCTTGCTCAAACAATTCTTTCTTTCTTCTGTGACTAATGCAATTCAGCATGCCATATTTCAACTTGTCATTTTCTGAAATTCAGCTGTTTGCAAAGATGGTGCAGAGTTTAATGTCTAATTTTTTGTTTCAAGTACTGTGCTCCTACCACACTATCTGTGCAATATGACTGGGAAAAAGCAAGGCTGTGGGGTAAGGGGGATTAGGCTTGGTGTTCAAGGTATATGTGGGGTAGTTGGTAATGTTTGTGAAAGCACTAGTGAACCAACAAAGTCACGTCCAATGCAAAGACAACTGACAACTTCTGTTACTGGATGGGCTACTTCACTACCTTTCTTTGGCAGATGCACAGCGGTACGCCTTGTTGATGAGGCCCAGAAAAAGCATGTGCTCGAGTGGATTGCAAGCACAGCTTTAAGTGGCCATACCTCCTCTTTCTCCATCTCAACATCACACCCAGTAGAGTCCACTGAGGTGGCACCCAGATTACCCTTGTTTCCCCCCATTTCCCACCTCTCCAACCGAACAACTGAATGTATGGAACCACAGATGGGTGAGTCTGTAGAGCTGTTCACACATTAAATGCCATGGTTGTCAAAAGTGTACTCAAAAGCTTCACAGAGTCAAGAGGAGGAAATCTGCACTGATGCCCAAAATTTTCTTAGCTTGGATCTGAGGCAGGAAGAAGTAGGGTCCGAGCAACATCCTGACCTCCGTCACCAGACATTTACCCCTGGCGAGGGAGGTGATCTTGATAAGACTCAGATATCTGAGGCTCACGTGGAGAGTACAGTGCTGTCAGGGAAGGGCAGGAAGAGGAGGAGCGTGACTCCAAAAGTGAGGAATGTGATAACACAGAGGATAATGATCATGAGTAGTGTTGAGCATTCCGATACCGCAAGTATCGGGTATCGGCCGATACTTGCTGTATCGGAATTCCGATACCGACTTCCGATATTTTTTCAATATCGGAATTCGGCATCGGAATCGGAAGTTCAGTTGATTGACGGCCTGACGTCATCATGATGCGCGGTGTGTGCGCATCATGATGCGCCGTAATTTCGGGCCTTCCGGGGGTCTCTGCCGGCCTGCCGGGGGGCTGTGCCGGCCTGCCGGGGGGCTGTGTGGACTGCCCAGGGTCTGTACCGGCCTGCCGGGGGGCTGTGCCGGCCTGCCGGTGGTCTGTGCACCCTGTGGGGGTCTGTACCGGCCTGCCGGGGGGCTGTGCCGGCCTGCCGGGGGGCTGTGCTGATGTCCGGGGGTCTGTGCAAGCATCGTCCGATGGGACTACAAGTCCCATCGGGCGATGCCTGCTACCATGACAGTGATTGACACATTAGCCAATGATGGGACAGTAGTAGTCCCATCATCCGGCTAATGTGTTAAATGTTAAAAAAAAAAAAAAAAAATACTACATACATACTACATGCATGCTACATACATACTACATGCTACATACATACTACATATATACTACATACATACTACATACATGCTACATACATACTACATGCTACATACATACTACATGCATGCTACATACATACTACATATATACTACATACATACTACATACATGCTACATACATACTGCATGCTACATACATACTACATACATACTACATGCATGCTACATACATACTACATATATGCTACATACATACTACATGCATGCTACATACATACTACATGCTACATACATACTACATATATACTACATACATACTACATACTGCATGCTACATACATACTACATACATACTACATACATACTACATGCATGCTACATACATACTACATGCATGCTACATACATACTACATGCATGCTACATGCATGCTACATACATACTACATGCTACATACATACTACATATATACTACATGCATGCTACATACATACTACATGCTACATACATACCACATACATACTACATACATACTACATACATACTACATGCTACATACATACTACATATATACTACATGCATGCTACATACATACTACATGCTACATACATACCACATACATACTACATACATACTACATACATACTACATGCTACATACATACTACATATATACTACATGCATGCTACATACATACTACATGCTACATACATACCACATACATACTACATACATGCTACATATATACTACATGCATGCTACATACATACTACATATATACTACATGCATGCTACATACATACTGCATGCTACATGCATGCTACATACATACTACATACATACATACCACATATATACTACATACATACAATACATTCATACAATACATACATAGACATACAGTACATATAACATAGAGTAACATACTTACCAATACTTGTCACATTGTTCCCCGAAGCCATTGTCTTTTCCGGAATAAATATTAACATAACAAACCACAAAAATACTCACCCACGATCCGAAGCAGTCCACGAGTGTGTCCCACGACGATCTTGGGTAGAGAACTGCAGCATCAGATGATGCTGCCGTTCTCTACGGGCTGCAGGAATCCAATGACGGAAGGTAGGTATCCTTCCGCACTGTATTCCTCCGCCACTTAAAAAAAAAAAAAGTCCCTAGTCTCACTTTATGCCATTGCTGCGTGGGAATTTCCCACACAGCAATGGCATAAAGTGAGACTAGGGACTTTTTTTTTTTTTAAGTGGCGGAGGAATACAGTGCGGAAGGATACCTACCTTCCGTCATTGGATTTCTGCAGCTCGTAGAGAACGGCAGCAACAGCTGATGCTGCAGTTCTCTACCCAAGATCGTCGTGGGACACACTCGTGGACTGCTTCGGATCGTGGGTGAGTATTTTTGTGGTTTGTTATGTTAATATTTATTCCGGAAAAGACAATGGCTTCGGGGAACAATGTGACAAGTATTGGTAAGTATGTTACTCTATGTTATATGTACTGTATGTCTATGTATGTATTGTATGAATGTATTGTATGTATGTAGTATATATGTGGTATGTATGTAGCATGTAGTATGTATGTAGTATGTATGTAGCATGCATGTAGCATGCAGTATGTATGTAGCATGCATGTAGTATATATGTAGTATGTATGTGGTATGTAGCATGCATGTAGTATGTATGTAGCATGCATGTAGTATGTATGTAGCATGCATGTAGTATATATGTAGTATGTATGTAGCATGTAGTATGTATGTAGCATGCATGTAGTATATATGTAGTATGTATGTAGCATGTAGTATGTATGTAGCATGCATGTAGTATATATGTAGTATGTATGTAGCATGTAGTATGTATGTAGCATGCATGTAGTATGTATGTAGCATGCATGTAGTATGTATATGGTATGTATGTAGCATGTAGTATGTATGTAGCATGCATGTAGTATATATGTGTTATGTATGTGGTATGTATGTAGCATGCATGTAGTATGTATGTAGTATGTATGTAGTATATATGTAGTATGTATGTAGCATGTAGTATGTATGTAGCATGCATGTAGCATGCAGTATGTATGTAGCATGCATGTAGTATATATGTAGTATGTATGTAGCATGTAGTATGTAGCATGCATGTAGTATATATGTGTTATGTATGTAGCATGTAGCATGCATGTAGTATGTATGTAGTATATATGTGGTATGTATGTAGCATGCAGTATGTATGTAGCATGCATGTAGTATATATGTAGTATGTATGTTGCATGTAGTATTTATGTAGTATGAATGTAGCATGTATGTAGTATGTAGTATGAATGTAGCATGTATGTAGTATGCATGTTGTATGTATGTAGCATGTAATTTTTTTTTTTTTTTTTTTTTTTTTTTACATTTAACACATTAGCCGGATGATGGGACTACTACTGTCCCATCATTGGCTAATGTGTCAATCACTGTCATGGTAGCAGGCATCGCCCGATGGGACTTGTAGTCCCATCGGACGATGCCTGCACAGACCCCCGGAGCCTGCACAGACCACCGGCAGGCCGGCACAGCCCCCCGGCAGGCCGGCACAGCCCCCCGGAGCCTGCACAACCCCCCGGCAGGCCGGCACAGCCCCCCGGCAGGCCGGCACAGCCCCCCGGAGCCTACACAGACCACCGGCAGGCCGGCACAGACCACCGGAGCCTGCACAGACCCCCTGGCAGGCCGGCACAGCCCCCCGAAAGGCCCGTACAGACCCCAGAGAGGCTGTACAAGGGCAGGAAAGGGTTTTTCTTATTCCGATACCGGAAGTCCCATAGACTTGAATGGGACTTCCGGTATCGGAATCGGCGATACCGATACTTTTTTTAAAGATCGGCCGATACCATCCGATACGATACTTTGAAGTATCGGACGGTATCGCTCAACTCTAATCATGAGGTGTTAGATCCCTGTTGGCGTGAATACAGATGCACACAGCTAAGTAGGTCATCTGAGGAGAAAGACAAGGAGGTTATGTTGCGCCGCATGTCGCAGACATGTAGTGATGCAGCCACGATGAGCAATCCATCCTCACCTACAACTGTGGCTGTGGTCATCAGCATCCACAGGTCTGCAGCTCGCAGGCGTGGAAAGGGTTGCCTAGGCTGGACCTTTTTTGACATTGCAAAGAATGAGCCAACTCACAAAATTTGCCAACTTTGCCAAACTGAGTAGAGGTAAAAAGTGCAATAATTTGATTACTACATGTATGACCTTCACATGCGCAATCAACACGTTATTCGGGGAGTCCCGCTGTGCTAAAATGCGGATCAGCAGACCTCAACATCCATTAGACTCATCTCAGAGAAAAAGCACACCACAACTTTCTCAATCCGCGATAACATCTCCGTCTGTACCTCCCTCATGGTCCAGCAGTTTATCCGGCCTCTCTCAGCACTGCAGCCAGCCTACAATACCGCAGTTGTGATCACTTAAAAGATTGTTTCCTTCTATGCATGACAAAGCTAAGAGCTTGAACTCCACCATCTCCAATCTGTTGGCCACGGAAATGCTGCCTTTCCGCCTGGTAGATACAGATGGTTTCCGAAAGCTGATGGCCGTCACAGTCCTCCAATACCAGTTGCCCTGTTGCCATGACTTTTCTAAGAAAGCTGTGCCTACGCTGCACCAGACAAAATCACTTGTTCATTGACTAAATCTATGTCTGCTAGGGTGCATTTCACCACAGACACTTGGACGAGTAAGCATGGCCAAGGGCATTACCTCTCGCTGACTGGACACTGGGTGCCTCTGGTGGCTGTGGGGGCAGGTGCTGCTCCACAAGTCTTAGAATCCCCAAGGCTTGCAGAACAAACCTCTATTTTAAACACTTCCTCCACTGCTTCTGCCTCCTCCGCCAACTCCTCTAAGGCCTCCACTTGCGCCCTTAACTTCTGCCTTAATGAGACATGTGTTCCAACAGTGCAGAGCGAATCCCCACCACCTCCGTACTGCGCAGCCAGGCCAGAGCAACATGAAAGCAGGTAGATTTGTTGTATGTGGTATCAGGACAGTATGCCTACACCAATCCCTCACCCAACTCGTCTTACTGTGATGTTCAGTTGAAAGCTGTAAATGCTGGCCCAGTCTGTGATACCTCATGCACGACTGATTGCTGCAGTGCCATGCTACAATTTGTACTGTGCATGAATTGAGCCACTTTCCCAGTGTCTGTCCTTCAATTGATACATTTTGGCTGCTTTTGAGGCCGTTAAAAGGTTTTGTACATGCGTTTGTTTTTGCCTCCCATTGACTTGAATGGCATTTGGTTATGTTCAGTGAATATTTGACAAATAAATTGACGAATATTGCAAATTCGGCGATCATACTCAAAACCGAACATTGAAATATTTGTTCATCTCTAATGCCAACCCATTGATTACCCACGGTCATGTGACACGAGCGCCGATGGGTGGAGCTAAGATGTGCATCCGATTTGCGCGAGTTAAATGCGGCTGTCAGAGACTGACAGTGGCATTTAACTAGTTAACAGCAGAGGGCTGATCAGATTAGTTGTCATGTGCTGGAAAAGGTGCGGGCTCATCATCGTAGCTCCCACCAAAGATTGGGAAGTGACCTATGACGGACATAGCACGTTATAGGTCATTAACGAGATAAAGGTGTTTCTTGCCTGAAAAGAAATGTCTGTGACCATAGACTTATGAATCATGGTGGTGTGCACACTAGTCCTCTTGAGATTGAGCAGTCATGTAACCACATGTATCCAATTTGCATACTTGCAGGCACATTCAGTCTATTTTTTTGTGAGTTTCAATTAATAAAACATTGAGAAAATCAATTGAGATTTTAGTTAGTATGTGACCACAACTATGTGCATCGTAGACATGTAGTCAAATGAAAGGCTTAAGGCTATCAGTATTTGGTCAGTATTTCACATCAGTATTCGAAAACCTGCAGTCATATAGAGTGACTTCAGACTTTTCTTTTCACCGCAGAACACACATTTAAGGGCAAATGCTGAGACTTGTGGTACTAGATAAACAAACATGGTGAAAATACAAAGGGTTAGAAGTAGAACATAAACTGATAAAAGCAATTGTTTAGTACAAAATCTTAAGCGCTATTGATGATGATGAAGACTAAAGGGTTACAGTGAAAACACTAAAATCAAATCCTGGGACACGTGGTATCACTGTTCTGTTAGTTGTTTTCTGTCATGGATCACACTCTGTGGGTATCTGAAGGCTGTTTATTTCATGAGTTTATTTCATGATGTGCAATCCACCATTACTAGAGTTCTCTTTCACCACAACCAACAAGTTTGCAACATGACTATAATACACACATAAACGTAGTGAGACCCCTAGAGGCCACATGATCACATAACATATTGCTACAATCACATTAACAAACACTGTACTGTGGCATCACTGAGTTTAAAGGCTTGTACTGTGACATCACTATGTATACTACCCCTATGATGTGACATCACTATGTATACTACCTCTGTGCTGTGACATCACTGTGCATATTACCCCTGTACTGTGACATCACTATAAATATTATCACTGTACTGTGACATCCGTATGTATACTGACTCTATACTATGACATCACTATGTATACTGCCCCTGTACTGTGACATTACTCTTTAGTAAGATAGTAACCCTTGTACTGTGACATCATTATATATACTGCCATTGTACTGTGACATCACTATGTATACTACCCCTGTACTGTGACATCACTACAGTATGTACTTTATACTGCCACTGTACTGTGACTATGTATATTACCCTTGTACTGTGACATCCCTCTGTATCGAACCCTTGTACTGTGATATCACTATATATACTGCCCCTGTACTGTGACATCACTATGTATTCTGCCCCTGTATTGTGATATCACTATATATACTGCACCTGTACTGTGACATCTCTGTGTATACTGCCCCTGTACTGTGACATCACTATGTATTCTGCCCCTGTATTGTGACATCACTATGTACACTACTCCTGTACTGTGACATCCCTATGTATACTGCCACTCTACTGTGACATCACTATGTATACTACCCTTGTACTATGACATTCCTCTGTATACTACCCTTGCACTGTGATATCACTATATATACTGCCCCTGTACTGTGATATCTCTATATACTGCCCCTGTACTGTGACATCACTATGTATTTTGTGACATCACTATGTATACTGCCACTCTACTGTGACATCACTATGTATACTACCCTTGTACTGTGACATCACTTTGAATACTGCCCCTGTACTGTGACATCACTCTGCATACTACCCTTGTACTGGGACATCACTATATATACTTCCCCTGTACTGTGACATCACTATATATACTGCTCCTGTAATGTGACAACACTCTGATTACTACCCTTGTACTGTGACATCACTATATATACTGCCCCTGTACTGTGACATCACTATGTATACTGCCCCTGTACTGTGACATCACTATGTATACTGCCCCTGTAATGTGACATCACTCTGATTACTAACCTTGTACTGTGACATCACTATATATACTGCCCCTGTACTGTGACATCACTATGAATACCACCCTTGTAGTGTGACATCAATCTGTATACTACCCTTGTACTGTGACATCACTATGTATGCTGCCACTGTACTGTGACGTCACTGTGGCGATTTATATCTATTTATATATTGGTCTTAGTGCAGTGAGTTTTGCTCAGTAACAGAATGGTGGTTACATTCAGACCCTGTGTGGTGATAATATATGGGCATGGCATTGTGGCATTATTTTGCAATGTATTTTAGTAATGCTTTAGGTATGGTGGATGTTTTTCAATAACACTAAATAGCATTTTTTTGGTAATTGTATGACTAAAAGCATTAATAAAATGTAGAGATGTTTATAGATTGTGGTATTGTGACTGTTCATGTAGTTAATTGGTGGTATGTATCACAGAGATAGGTGGCCCTGTGATGTAAGCCTGGGTGTGTTTTGCTCAGCAGATCTACTGCTGAGGGTTTTACTATACATTGGGAGGCCTCCAGGTGACTTGGAGAGATTGGTAGGTCCAGTCACCTACATACCCAAACCAATGGGGTGTGTCTGAACACCCAAAATGGAGCTTGTGTGTTTGTGTGCTTTCGGCAGTGCTGGCTAGTGTGAACCAGAGTGAGGAGGCCTGTGTTATTCCTATGGAGAGGACGACTCTGAGGATAAGAGGTATCCGGGAACCTGTGCAGTCGTCACGGACAGTTAACGGACACTAATCCATATTAAGCATACTGGGCTCAGCGAGGACTGTGGGTACTGAAGAACCGAACAGTTGCTGGATGGTGCACGTGGTGCTGTATGTTTCCAAGTTCCTGATGTGAGGTTTATGCTGTACTAATAAACCAAATGGACTTTTAACCCTGAGTGTCCCAGTATATGCCTAAACAACCAGCCAAGTGAGTACTCCCCCCTCTACAGATAGTGGAGACACATCATAGTGGGTAATAGACTACAGGCATTGGTCTAGGAGGTACCTGGGAGGACTACAGCAAGTGTTTGCTGTGGATCGGCGGGTCCACGAACTACAAGCATCTGGCAGTGGCTCGGAGGGGCCACGAAGATTACAAGTTTCTGGTGGTAGCTTGGGGGGTTAAGAAGATTTGCAGTGGCTCGGAGGAGCATGCCAGGACCAAGAGCCACTGCAGAGCCATCTGAAGGTCTGCAAATCTGTGGAGAGTGGAGCAGAGCTTTGTGAAGCTGTGCAGAGCGGTGTGGAGCCATGCAGAGCCTTGCAGAGCTATGCAGAGCATTGCAGAGCAGTGCAGAGCTTCACTGTGAGAGCCGTGCAGAGCCTTGTGGAGCCGGACAGAACCTCGCTGTGAGGTACTGTCGGGGTGAATAGACTGCCATGCACAGGCAGTGTGGGGCCAGAGAGGACATGGGGCATCCACGGTGTACACCCAAAGGAGGGATGGTTGCCCGAAAGGGGGTGGAGTCCCAAAAGTGGGCGGTGACCAAAAACAGGGATGGTTGCTCACAAAGGAGTGGAGTTCCAAAAGGGGGTGGTGACTCAAAAAGGAGTGGCGGCGAATGAGCTGAAGGACTGTTGCCAAGAACTACATTTAAACAGCGCATGTCCGAGATTATGCACTGACTATGCATTTGACAAGAAGTCACAGAGGTGTACTGTGGAAGTCAATGGAGAGAGTGTGAGTGGACTTCTGGAATCAGGGAACCCGGTGATCCTGGTGAGCACCACACTCCCTGTCTATCTACTTCCCTGAACGAAGATGGAAGTCCAATGCATCCATGGGGTCGCTAGGGATTATCCGGTGTCCAGGGAAATCATTGAGATGCCCACTATTATTTCCAGCCATGGTGTCCATGAAGTCCTAGACTTGCCATACCCTGTAGTAATAGGCCAGGAATTTGAATGGTTTTGGGACTTTGAGGAGGAAAAGGGAGTGTCTGATTGCTCAGGGGGAGCTGGAATAACCCTAAGGAAGCCCCACCACAACTTGCGGCTGTAGGGGTTCCTGATGGTGTGATGCATAAAGAGGGGAGGTAACGGCCCCTAAGGTCAATAGTCCAGAGTTAGGGGTGACCGGAAGGAAGTGTGGGTCTGACCAACTCTGGGACTTAGCAGAGGTGACCAACAGTGTAACCATTGAAAATGGGGTAGTTCCAGGAAAGGGGTCCGACACCTGTCTAAGTGGGGACTTGTGACAGGGTGAATAGTGGTGATTCCCCTTCAGACTGTGACTCTAAAGCAAGGGAAAGAGAGTGTGGTAAGGATGACCAGTGTAAAAATGGCAAGTCTTCCTCCTGTCACCGGGGACACGGCGTCCGCAGAAAGGCAGGTCAGGCTAAACCCTCTGAAGATGAGACTGAATCAGATGCAAACAAACTTAATGTCCTTGATAAGGAGGTCACATTGCTGCTGACAAACCCCAGCACAGAGGTAGGTGATGATGAGTGGAAAATAAAACTGACACTTTGTGACACTGGCGGTCCATCAGCAGAGATCGCGGTAGGAGGAGAAATCCAAGAGAGCGCAGGTGGAGTGAAAACCCACAAAGGTTATCGAGAGCAGACTGGTGGTTCATTTACCTCTGAGGTGGCAGAAAATGACAACTGCGCCAAAACTCTGGAAGGGAACTGTACTGAGGCGTATGACATCAGGACAGTAGGTGGTGAGACCTCCAGAGAACCCGAGGCTGGGGAAGTGGTGTCTGGGAGCGAGAACATTGACTCTTCAGAGAACCCAACAGAGACACTAGAGGCAGTCGAAGGTAATGAAGGAACAGATAGAACTCTGAAGTAGCAGAGTGTGGGTGGGCAAACTGCTCCATCTGAAAATATAATTAAAGTATTTATGGTGTGACACGGGCTAGCCAAAAGGGAACAGAATCATGAAGTGGAGATGCTTCAAGAAACAGTAAGAGACTATGTTGAGCAAGAAAAGGTCCTGAGACAAGCATATGAGCTGGAGAAGGAAGTCCCTGAGATCATAGGTCACCTGTCAATGTATCAAAATGTGAACAAAGCCATATTGGAAGTTATGGAGGTGCTCAGAGAAGCATTAAGAGGACTTCTACAGGAGAAGGAGATGCTGATCACAGACTTACGGCAGCAGTGCAAGAGTGGTAAAGGGTTTGAACTGCAAAGGCTCATCTTGGCGAGGTGTCTTGAAGGGTGTGAAGCTCAGGAAGAGTTTGCGCTAAGAGCTGAACAAGAAGACAATCACCCAGTCGTGAGAGCTGACTTGATGGAAACATCCAAGGCAAAGCAGGAACCGTCTATCCATGAAGAGGATGAGACGTCGCTCTTCAGGTGCATAGTAGAGGTACCCAAGGACGTGAGAGAAGCTTGTGCCAGTGAGACTGTGCATGAGGAATTTAGGAAGGCAGTAGAAGCGTGTATTGTGAACTGGGAGCCGGAGACTCAGCAGTTGGTTATAACGTCGACTAAGGAAGTCACAGTGAAGCGGGTGGTTATCTTGAGTGACATGCACCTACACTGCCTCCGCATGAAACAGATGATCCTGTTGAGGAATAAGGAAGCTGCTTGATGGCTGTAGTATGCAAGGAAAGCTCAAAGTTGTCAGGGGTTTGTGGAAGACATTGTTCAAGTGCCCAGAAGTCTGGTGAGGAAAGTCATTGGGAGACTTGGAAAAGTAATGCAGGAAATCGTAAATAAATTCGATGTGGCGAGAGTGAGGCTTCCCGATGATGACGAAGCCCAGGTAGCTGGTGAAGATGGGATGGTTCCATTCATCATTGTTGGATCAACAAAAAGCCTTAGGAATATCCAAATGCTCCTTGAATACCTAAGAGAGGCATACCTAAGAGAGGTAGAGCAGCTAAGACTTGAGAGACTGCAAATTAATAAACAGCTGCAGGAAATGTGAAGAAGATGGCGGCCAATTTCAACTCGAGTTATGGAAAGACAAAGGGGTTCTTTAAAGGGTGGAAGTAATCAGTCTGAAGATAAATGGAATGACCACTCTCTGGGTAAGGGCAGGGTCAGACAGTCATACTTCTCATGCGAGAATCGCATGGTAAGCCTCATCCTGGCTGTAGGCTCTCCTGACTTGAGCTTGACAACTGCATAGTAATCCATCATGCTATCTTGCTCAGGTCAGGAGGGGTGCCGGGCCAGTCCATGCAGTGCAATGCGATTCTCACATGAGTTATACGGCCGTCTGACCCTGCCCTAACAAAGACAATAGGAGAAATTGCCAACAGAGGGGCAACCGAGTTAGACATAGTGACTCCTCTGTTAGCTGAATGCTGAGTGACCTAGGCAGCAGACCCTGTAGCAGACGTGGTGACAGAGAGTCAGACCGGACAGAAGGTACGAGTGTCTGGAAATCGCAACACCATACTGACCACCGGGGATGGGGGTGGTCCGACAAAGGGTCAACTCTATCAGATGATGTGACGAAGTTGGATGGCGGATGGTTCCAAAAGGACTCAGTGACAGGGCCTGAATTTGACAGACGTTTGACCCTCAAAGACGACCGAGAGGAGTCTCTGGTCAGATTACGAAATGTACCAAGCACCACAGCTTTACGCAGAGAGGGGAATATGTGGTATAAAGACTGGCCATGTGGTTAATGGACGGTATGTATCACAGAAATGGGTGGCACTATGATGGAAGCCTGGGTGTGTTTTGCTCAGCAGATCTACTGCTGAGGGTTTTGCCATACATTGGAAGGCTTCCAGGTGACTTGAAGAGATGGGTGGGTCCAGTCACCTACATACCCCACCCAAGAGGGTGTGCCTGAACACCCAAAATGGAGCCTGTGTGCTGGTGGCATTGCTTGCTAGTGTGAGCCAGAGTGAGGAGGCCTGTGTTATTCTGCCAGAGAGGACGCCTCTGAGGATAAGAAGTATGAGGGAACCTGTGTGGTCATCACGGACAGTTAACGGACGCTAATCCTTATTAGGCACACCAGGCTCAGCGAGGACCGTGGGTACTGTAGAGCAGAATGGTTGCCGGACGGTGCAAGGGGTGCTATATGTTTCCAAGTTCCTGAAGTGTCCCAGCGTATGCCTCAATGACTAGCCAAGTGAGTACTCCCCCGTCCACAGATGGTGGAGACACGTCACAAGATGTATATTATTATTTTTGTGGAGTCAGTAAATGCATCACTAATTACTAAGAGGGTTTTGGTAAGGCTATGTTTTTTAGTACTGTTTACTATGCCATTTTTTGGGGGTAGTATCTGTATTTCTCTTTTTACTTAATGGATTATTATCTATATGATAGAACTGCAGGCAACTTTCTGCATTGCCCTGTGTACTGAGATTACTGTGAGATGCCATTTATCTGGAAGACTTCAAAATCTGATGGCCAGTGCAAGATAAGCTATAAAAGCCTGACATTTGCTTGTTGGCTTCTGGCTGATCCGCGTTTTGCAGAGACAACAGTGTTCTGCTCGTGTCAGGCATTGTTTTTTTTGTCTGCCGCTGGTTTGTACATTTCTCAGCAGTTCTTGAAAGTTTTACCGAATTGTTCTACTCAAATCAATGGTGTACTGCTGTAATAGCTGTAGGAACCAATATACAAGTATAGTCAGTCAGCCAATAGATGGATCAACACAGATGTGATAATGGCCTATCCCAAAGATAACCCCTTTTTATACTGTATATGACATGATTTGTGAGTATAGAGTGTGTAACGCTGGTGTTGAGGTCTTTTGTGTGAGGCATTTTGTGGAAGGTGTTGTGTATATGGCACAGCAAGTAATGTATTAAGGACATCACTGTATTTTGCTTGGGGAATCAAGCTCTGTATTAATAGTGGGATCTGTATTAAAGGGGCTGTCTGATAAACTACATTTATCAACTACCCACAGGTCTAGCTGCTGAAACAAATGATAAATATACCACCACTGGGGGTCTGGCTGCAGTGATTATCCAGTGAATCCAAGAATGCAAGTCCAAAAGTTCTCTTGAGCATTAGTGTGTACCCCCATTCTTGGGATCAGTTAGAAGTCTCCATGGTTAGACCCCCAATGATTGTAAATTTCTCATTTATCTAGTGGAAAGATTATATGTGTAGTTTATCGGACAACGGCTTTAACCCCTTCAGCCCAGAGCCTGTTTTCACCTTCCTGACCAGGCCAAACTTTACAACTCTAATAAGTGTCACTTATGTGGTAATAACTCTGGAATGCTTAAAACATATCCCAGTGATTCTGAGAATGTGTTTTGTTCATTTTGCCTCCTAATAATCGGAGTAGAAAGTTATAAAAAAAAGTTATGTGCCCTGCAATAAAAACATATAAAACGTCTACTCATTCCAAAACAAGCACTCACATGACTCTGTCTGCAGAAATATAGAAAAATTAAAGCTCTCAAAATATGGTGATGAAAAAATAGAAAAGTGGCGATGCTGCGGCCCGGCGTCCACGGTGAGCAGAGCTGAGTCCATCATTGGTTTCTCGGTGGCAATTTTCATGAAGCCGAGGGCCACCGAGATCTCAATCTGCACATGCGTGGCCTCCAGCGGCCATTTTCCTGAAGCCCACAGCCTCTGGAAAATGGACTGCGAGAGATCAGACGACATCTCAATCCGCGCATGCAGTGCCTCCGGTGGCCCACGGCTTCAGGAAGATGGCCGCAGGGAAACCGATGTTGCACTCCGCACTGCTCACCACCGACACCAAGCTTCAGCATTGCCACACTTCTGCCGCCATCGGTACCCTGAGGAAGGAGGCTGCGACACCACTGCCATAACCCCCCCCCCGTTAAACCTGTGTTCGGATTATAAGACACACCCCCATTTTCGTCCCAAATTTTTTTGGGAAAAAGGGCATCTTATAGTCCAAAAAATGCGGTAATATACAGTATAATATGAAATACTGGTATGCCATAATTTCATAAATACCATCACATAGTGTTAGAATAATGCCAACATACTGGTCATTAAAGAGGCTGTGCATTCCTGAGTAAATTTTCTGCAAATAGTAGTGCAGCCTGCAAAATCTAACATTGTGTAATATACATGCCACTAAGATTTAGCAAGAACATTGCCACCATGCAATGATCATAAAGTGTTAATATCAGTTTTATACCAGTGTCCTGCTGAAAATATGTGTACGATGTACAGATACTTACGAGTGATGTTCTCACTGATGAGCACACCTTGTCATGGTGGGATGGCTCTTACACTTTTTTAATCAAATGTTTTTATCTTAGGTCATCTCTGTTAAATAGTAACAGTGTGAATGCACACCTATGCAATGCACTTATACCAACATATGCGCTGGCTCATTTTTTTGGTTTTGTTTCAGTTTTTTGTACTTTGTACAAACAGGGGCGTGGTTCCCCTTTTGAGCCCTCCATTTTATTTGTATAGCTTTCCAATGATGGGTGACAGTTGGAACCCGCTCTTCTTCTGCCCTTAGCTATTTAGATGTTTGCTGACACATAGTGAGGTGAATTACAAGCCTTAGGGCTCAGACTCACTTGTGATTCTCGTGCGAGTCTCTCGCATGAAGACCTGGCACAGCCGCCAGCATTGGGACCGGAGCGTGTGGCTGCATAGAAATACATGTAGCCACACGCTCCGGTCCGAGTGCCGGCGACAGTACCAGGTTTTCATGCGAGAGGCTATTCATTGATTGATATTAATTGTTCCAATGTTTTCTTTGCTATATATTGTTATGCATTTTCACTTTGAGACTGCTTGAGAAAGGTCCACACTTGGGACCAAAACGTCGCACATGGGCTATTAAACCACATCTGAGATTTACTACTGGAGTGCTGCCTTCATTTTTTGGATCTTATTATGAGACTTGGACAACCTTCCACCTGCTCTATGGTTGTACGCAAAAACCCAGGCCTTAAAATATATATATATGTATATATATATATATATATATATATATATATATACTGTATATACACTACTCAAAAAAAAAAAATAAAGGGAACATTTAAACAACAGAATATAACTCCAAGTAAATCAAACTTCGGTGAAATCAAACTGTCCACTTAGGAAGCAACACTGATTGACAATCAATTTCACATGCTGTTGTGCAAATGGAATAGACAACAGATGTAAATTATTGGCAATTATCAAGACACACTCAATAAAGGAGTAGTTCTGCAGGTGGGGACCACAGACCACATCTCAGCACCAATGCTTTCTGGCTGATGTTTTGGTAACTTTTGAATGTTGGTTGTGCTTTTGGATCGCCCGCCAGGGCAGTGGGGGTTACTCGGTATCGGGCCGGTGTATCAGAGGGATGTGTCACGTGGCGGTGACCCAGTCCGTGGCCCTGGGCGTCCATGCAAAAGGGATGAAACGTGGCTGAATAAAGTTTATAGGTGGATGATATGTGACGCCACCTGTGGTACTCGGCAATGAAGGTGTTAAGCCGACGCTGCAGTGCAGATCCTCTGGGAAAGATGGTATAAGGCAGCAGAGATGTAATAGCTCCCCACAGGTAGAGCTGTAGTCCCAGGGCAGTAGTAATAGGTGTTGAGGTAGATGGTGTAGTGCTGGGCACAGAGATGTAGCAGTGCTGAGTGGGTTAGCACAGGAAGAAGGCAATAACACAGCTGAGTGCAGTTCCGATAGTTTACTCACTGTTCAGTTGCATGCAGATGCCCACTTGGTGCTGCGTCCTTCAGGCCAGGAGTCCAGCAAACTTCCCAGATGGATAGAGTATACCTTTCCAGCACTCCCCTCAACATGTACCTTTCCTGGCCTTCTCACTGTGTTGCTTTTACCGCCTTCTCCTACGCAACACCTCACAGTCAGTGTCCCAGGCTAGCAGCTGCAGATCCTGTCGGATAACATGCACAATTAATTTCCTTGATCCTACTTCTTGCTGCCTTTCCGGCGAGATAACTGTGGATAGTGGCTGTGGCCCATAAAGTGACCACAGCTGTCGGCTTTGCTACTTAAGTCCTTAGTTCCACTCCACTAGGCTAAGGGGCCGAGTCCCTTCTGCGACCTGATTCCTCCAATTGATGGCTATCAGCGTGGAACGAGACCCACAGGTGGCCTCTGCCTCTCCCGTGCCTCTAGAATCCCTTCCCTCTTCCAGGGAACCTTCCTTCCGTCCTTATCTTTCCCCAGCAGATTCTCTAGCATAGGAGCTGCTGGACCACACGTCTGTTCACTTCCTCCCCCTAAGAAGAATCTCCCTCACTTCCCCTTCTGCTCTCCCGCTCAGCCTACAAGCTCCGCCCACCTCCCAGCACCCATTCCTATCCAAACAGGGCAAGTCAATCCCTGTCTGGCCATAGTGTAAGTGTGAGGTGAGCGTCAGAGTACTTGGTGTTATGATGAGTCACCGAAGGAGGAAAAAACAAAATACCAGCTAAGTCCAGAAAAACCAGAGAGGTTGGCAGCTATCGGATTGCAGACCCCTGAACCTGTCCACAACAACTAGCAGTAGCCGTGGGGGGTTCCTACGGTGCCCTAGACCCCTCGATCACAGCCGGAGAACTATATAGCCTAAAGACAAAAAGGCGAAAAACTAAACTGCCCCAGAGCAGACCCCAAAGCAATAGGCAGCCCCCAACATATAATGACGGTGAAGCAAGATGAAAACACTAACACAGATAGAAAGATAGGTTGAGCAAATGATGGGGCCCAAGCTAACTACATAGAACAGGATAGGAAAGCTGCTGTCTGCCATCCGCAAAAAACCCTATAAAAATGAGCCAACCGACTGATAGGAAAAACAGGCCCTGAAGTCGCTAGGCTTCAAAAGACTATATCAGCACTCAGGTATATTCTGAAGACAGAGCAAAAGATCAACAGATCAGAGACAAAAATGGAATTCAGCTCAACCCCGGCCGGGAATGGCAGAACTCCTGAAAAACAAGGAAAAACAAAACTGAAGAGTACAAAGCAGAGCAGAAAAACTTAGCTTTGAGATGCAGGAATCAGACTGGTCTCCAAGAATCCAGCAGGAAAATCACCAGCCAGGAAGAAGGGCGTCGGCAGCCTTATATCCAGTCCTCAATTCCAGCCACCCAGTCATCATCTAGTTGCCCAGGTGTCTGATAATCAGCCTCACTACCTTCCTTCACCAGAGGAGGGAGTTCATCAGACCTCAATAGTGAAGGGAAAAATGAACTCACAACAGTACCTCCCCCTTGAGGAGGGGTCACCGAACCCTCATCCATGCCACCAGGGCGATCCGGGTGAGCCCGATGAAAGGCATGCACCAATGTTTCGGCATGAATATCAGAGGCAGAGACCATAACCCTTCCACTTAACCAAATACTGGAGTCTCCGTCTAGCCAGACGGGAATCCAGTATCTTCTCTAGCTCATATTCCATGTTACCTTCAACCAATATAGGGTCAGGAGGTGCCACCACAGGAACTACTGGTTCAACAAACCTCTTCAACAAGGACTTATGAAACACATTATGAATTTTAAATGTGACAGGAAGAGCCAACCAAAAACAGACCGGATTAATAATCTCCAAAATCTTGTAAGGTCCAATAAATCTAGGCTTAAACTTAGGAGAAGCCACCTTCATAGCGATATTTTTTGATGACAACCAAACCAGATCACCCACCTTAAACTGGGGACCAACGGTCCTATACCGGTTGGAAAACTGCTGGGCCTTTTCCTGAGAGAGAGACAACTTATCCACTACTTGGTCCCAGAACTAGTGCATTCTCTCCACCACAGTGTCAACATTGGGCAGGCAGAAGGCTCCACCTGCCCTGAAGAAAATCGAGGGTGAAAACCAAAGTTACAAAAAAAAGGTGACATCAAAGTGGCAGAACTAGCTCTATTATTTAAAGCAAATTCGGCCAAGGGCAAAAATGAAACCCAATCATCCTGATTGGCAGAAATAAAACATCTCAAATACGACTCCAAAGTCTGGTTTGTTCTCTCCGTCTGCCCATTGGTCTGAGGGTGAAACGCAGAGGAGAAGGACAACTGAATTCCCAGCTTGGAACAGAAAGTCCTCCAAAATCTAGACACAAACTGAACTCCTCTGTCAGAAACAATGTTCTCAGGAATCCCGTGCAAGCGAACCACCTGTTGCAAAAACATGGGCACCAACTCAGAGGAAGATGGCAACTTAGGGAGTGGTACAAGATGGACCATCTTAGAGAATCTATCACAAATCACCCAAATAACAGTCATTCTCTGAGAGACAGGCATATCATAGATAAAATCCATTGAAATATGGGTCCATGGCCTCCTGGGCACCGGCAAAGGCATCAACAAGCCACTAGAGCGAGAACAAGGTTTAGACCGGGAGCAAGTCCCACAGGACTGCACAAAATTCCTGACATCATGAGACAAGGCGGGCCACCAAAAAGACCGACTCACCAGATCTCTAGTACCAAAAATACCTGGATGACCAGCCAATGCAGAGCAATGAACTTCAGACATCACTCTCTTCCTCCACTGGTCAGGAACATACAACTTTCCACTGGGACAACGCGCAGGTTTGTCCTCCTGAAACTCTTCCAGAGCACGTCTCAAATCGGGCGAGATGGCAGAAAGAACTACCCCCTCGCCTAAGATGGTAGCAGGCTTAATCACAACAGGAGAATCAGCAAGGAAACTCCTAGAGAGGGCGTCTGCCTTGACATTCTTAGTGCCTGGAAGAAAAGAGACCACAAAATCAAAACGTGTGAAAAACAAGGCCCACCTAGCCTGTCTAGGATTCAAGCACTTGGCCGACTCCAGGTAAATCAAATTCTTGTGGTCAGTAAGGACCACGACTTGGTGTTTGGCTCCCTCCAACCAATGTCTCCACTCCTCAAATGCCCATTTCATGGCCAACAGTTCCCGATTCCCCACATCATAGTTACGTTCAGATGGAGAGAACTTTCGGGAAAAGAAAGCACAAGGATTCATTTTAGATGTCACAGGGTCTTTTTGGGACAACACCGCTCCTGCACCAATCTCAGAAGCGTCCACCTCCACCTGAAACGGGAGTGAGACATCAGGTTGCCGCAAAACCGGAGCAGAAGTGAATCTTCGCTTCAGCTCCTGAAAGGAAGAAACAGCCTCCGGAGACCAATTCAGCACATCAGCACCCTTCCTAGTTAAATCCGTCAATGGCTTGGCAATACCAGAAAAATTAGCTATAAATTTCCGATAAAAATTAGCAAAACCCAAAAACTTCTGGAGGGCCTTCAAAGAAGTGGGCTGAACCCAATCAGAAATGGCCTGTACCTTGGCCGGGTCCATTTCGATAGTTGACGGAGACAAAATAAATCCTAAAAATGAAATCCTCTGTACCCCAAAAAGGCATTTCGATCCCTTGACATACAGGGAATTCTCCCTCAAAATCCGGAACACAGTCCGAACATGTTCCACATGAGTGTCCCAATTCTTGGAGAAGATCAAAATATCATCCAGATAGATAATCAAAAATGTATCCACAAAGTCTCGGAATATATCGTTCATGAAGCACTGGAAGACAGAAGGGGCATTAGTGAGCCCAAAAGGCATCACCAGGTACTCAAAATGTCCCTCCGGAGTATTAAACGCCGTCTTCCATTCATCCCCATGCTTAATGCGAATAAGATTAAACGCCCCCCTGAGGTCAAGCTTGGTAAACCAGCAAGCACCATTAACTCTGGAGAATAGATCAGAAATCAGGGGTAACGGATCCTGATATTTAACAGTAATTTTGTTGAGGGCACGATAGTCAATACAAGGCCTTAATGAACCATCCATTTTAGCCACGAAAAAAACCCCAGCACCTAAGGGTGAAGAGGATGGTCTAATATGACCCTTCTCCAATGCCTCCTTAATATAGGATCGCATAGCCTCGTGCTCGGGTACAGATAAATTGAAAAGCCGACCCTTGGGGAATTTACACCCGGGTTCAGCTCAATTGCACAGTCATAACTCCTATGAGGAGGCAAAGACGCAGACTCATTCTCACTAAATACATCATAAAAGTCAGCCAAATAGTCAGGAACATCATGCGACTGGGGAGAGGTGGAGAAAACAGGAGCATCACTAAGGGCACACCGACAACCCCAACTCACCACAGATAAAGATTTCCAATCCAGAACTGGATTATGGATTTGCAACCAGGAAAACCCCAGAACAATGGTATCATGCAAATTATGCAACACCAAAAATCTGCAATTTTTTTGATGGTCTGGGGCGACCCGCATTACCACCTGGGTCCAAAACTGAGGTTTATTCTTTGCCAAAGGAGTAGCATCAATACCCCTCAAAGGGATAGGCGTCCGCAGAGGTGTCATCGGAAATCCACACAGTTTAGCAAAATCCAAGTCCATCAGGTTAAGAGCTGCTCCTGAATCCACAAAAGCCTTGGCAGAAAATGTGGACAGGGAGCAGATCAGAGTAATTGCCAGAAGAAACTTAGGTTGAACACCACCCACAGAAAACGTGTGTGCACAACGTTTCTCTCGTTTAGGGCAGACACAAATAATATGCGAGGCATCTCCACAAAAAAAACACAGCTTATTACGCCTTCTGAACTCCTGACGTTGCGCCCTAGACAAAACTCTATCACATTGCATAGGTTCAGACATTTGTTCAACAGGTGGCAACATCTCTCGTGTAGTTTTGCGTTCACGTAAACGCCGATCCACCTGAATGGCTAATGACATAGAATCATCAAGACCAGAGGGAACAGGAAATCCCACCATAGTATCTTTTACAGTTTCTGACAAACCCTTCCGAAAGAGGGCTGCCAAGGCACCATCATTCCAGGTAGTAAGGATCGCCCACTTTCTGAATTTTTGACAGTACAACTCTGCCAAATCCCGACCCTGGCTTAATGCCAACTGGGTCTTTTCAGCCTGATCAATAGCATTAGGTTCATCATACAACAACCCCAAGGCCTGAAAAAATGCGTTCACATTATTCAGAATAGGATCATCAGGTTTCAAAGAAAACGCCCAATCCTGGGGATCGCCGCGCAGCAAAGAGATGACAATTTTAACCTGCTGCGCGGAGTTCCCCGACGAGTTAGGCTTCAAGGCAAAAAATAATTTACAATTATTCTTGAAATTCAAGAATTGAGACCGATCCCCAAAAAACATCCTGAGTGGGAATCTTTGGTTCAGCAGCATGTGAATGAGCAAGATAGGCGGAAATTCCCCACACTTCAGCAGCGAGCTGCTCCACACGATCAGACAATTGCTTCATCTCCATTGAGAGAAAAATTCCCCCTACGGCCTCAAAGATATAGAGGAAAAAATATGCACACAAAAAAAAAAAAAATGAACCTGTCCACAACAACTAGCAGTAGCCGTGGGGGGTTCCTACGGTGCCCTAGACCCCTCGATCACAGCCGGAGAACTATATAGCCTAAAGACAGAAAGGGGAAAAACTAAACTGCCCCAGAGAAGACCCCAAAGCAATAGGCAGCCCCCAACATATAATGACGGTGAAGCAAGATGAAAACACTAACACAGATAGAAAGATAGGTTGAGCAAATGATGGGGCCCAAGCTAACTACATAGGCAGGATAGGAAAGGTGCTGTCTGCCATCCGCAAAAAACCCTATAAAAATGAGCCAACCGACTGATAGGAAAAACAGGCCCTGAAGTCGCTGGGCTTCAAAAGACTATATCAGCACTCAGGTATATTCTGAAGACAGAGCAAAAGATCAACAGATCAGAGACAAAAATGGAATTCAGCTCAACCCCGGCCGGGGATGGCAGAACTCCCAAAAAACAAGGAAAAACAAAAACAAAACTGAAGAGTACAAAGCAGAGCAGAAAAACTTAGCTTTGAGATGCAGGAATCAGACTGGTCTCCAAGAATTCAGCAGGAAAATCCCCAGCCAGGAAGAAGGGCGTCGGCAGCCTTATATCCAGTCCTCAATTCCAGCCACCCAGTCATCATCTAGCTGCCCAGGTGTCTGATAATCAGCCTCACTACCTTCCTTCACCAGAGGAGGGAGTTCATCAGACCTCAATAGTGAAGGGAAAAATGAACTCACAACAACTTGGAGTACTTGTCAAGTGTTCCGAGTGTGGTTGGGTGTCTCTCCCTTACCTGGGAAGTGGGATACCACACGTCTGGGTGAGGTGCAGTACCTCTGTGGCAACTAAACCCACACTTTCACACTCATGGTAGCATTATATGGACTCTACAACCCACACAAGTGGCTCAGGTAGTGAGGCTCATCCAGGATGGCACATCAATGCAAGCTGTGGCAAGAAGGTTTGCTTTGTCTGTCAGAGTAGTGTCCAGAGGCTGGAGGTGCTACCAGGAGACAGGCCAGTACACCAGGAGACATGAAGGGGGCCATAGGAGGGCAACAACCCAGCAAAAGGACTGCTACCTCTGCCTTTGTGCAAGGAGGAACAGGAGGAGCAGTGCCAGAGCCCTGCAAAATGACCTCCAGCAGGCCACATATGCATATGTCTGCAGAAACAGTTAGAAACCGACTCCATGAGGATGGTCTGAGGGCCCGACGTCCACAGATGGGGGTTGTGCTCACTGCCCAACACCCTGCAGGATGCTTGGCATTTGACACAGAACACCAGGATTGGCAAATTCACCACTGGCGCCCTGTGCTCTTCACAGATGAAAGCAGGTTCACACTGACAGACGTGTCAGAGTCTGGAGACACCGTTGACAGCAATCTGCTGCCTGCAACATCCTTCAGCATGACCGGTTTGGCAGTGGGTCAGTAATGGTATGGGGTGGCATTTCTTCGGAGGGCCTCACAGCCCTCCATGTGCTTGCCAGGGTAGCTTGACTGCCATTAGGTACCAAGATGAGATCCTCAGACCCCTTGTGAGACCATATGCTGGTGCGGTTGGCCATGGGTTCCTCCTAATGCAGGAAAATGCCAGACCTCATGTGGCTGGAGTGTGCCAGCAGTTCCTGCAAGATGAAGGCATTGAAGCTATGGACTGGCCCGCCTATTCCCCAGACCTGAATTCGATTGAGCGCATCAGGGACATCATGTCTCGCTCCATCCACCATCATGTTGCACCACAGACTGTCCAGGATTTGGTGAATGCTTTAGTCCAGGTCTGGGAGGAGATCCCTCAGGATACCATCCGCCGCCTCATCAGAAGCATGACCAGGCGTTGTACTGTAGGGAGGTCATATAGGCACGTGGAGGCCACACATAATACTGAGCCTCATTTTGACTTGTTTTTGTCATGATCCAGGTTGGATTATGACAGATTTTGCACAAGTAACCTTTTTTTTCCTTTAAGCTGTTTGCTTAAAGTTAGTTTTGCCCCCGATGGCCGTTAGGGTCATTGCACTCTGGTTACTTTAGTTTAGTTGCCCCCGGTGGCCGCTAGTGTTATTGCACATGACTATGAAGCAGGTGTGATTCCCTGGCTCCTACCTATAAAGGAGTTGCAGGTGGTCTCACTCACTGTTGGTGATATTGCCCATTTCCAACCAAGTCTGGTGAAGGAAGGAACTACAGAGAGAAGTTCCTGGCAGCTCAGGGGAACTCTGGTGTAATAGCTTCAGGCGGAAGCTGAATTCAGGTGTCGATCTTCAGGGCTGAAGCTGAACTTTGGTGTCGTACTCTGTTGCTGGGAGCAATAGCAACAGAGCAAAGCGAAGTTGGTGTTTTTCCCTGTTTGTTACTTTCCTTGTGTGTGTATTAGTGCAGTGGTGGGAATAGTTTCTGCACCGTCCAGTTCACTAGAAAGGGATAGGTTCAGGGCGAGCTAGGGATTTGAGGTATCCAGCTCGTCACCAGGTGAGGAACCTGCCTAGGGATCGTCAGGAGTGTAGGGACACTGACTCAGGGGAATGCAGGGGTCTCCACATCCCCGTTCCCTATTGTAGGGCCCTCCATTGTAACGGTTTCCTCGGTGTTTCCTTAACTCTGTTTAAATTCGCCCTGCTTGAGGCATTGTATCCAGTCACACATGACTTTACAGTTTTAAGGACATTACATTCCACTTTAATTTTGTGTGTGACTCCAAATCCAGGCCTCCATTGGTTAATAAATTTGATTTCCATTGATGATTTTTGCGTCATATTGTTGTCAGCACATTCAACTTTGTACAGAAAAAAGTATTCAATCTGAATAATTCATTCATTCAGATCTAGGATGTGTTATTTGAGTGTTCCCTTTACTTTTTTTGAGCAGTGCATGTATATATTGTGGTACAGTAAAGGGGTTTTACTAAATGGGAGATACATTTCTCCCAGCAAATTAATGTTTGGCCAGGTTTTTCCATAAAGACAGGACCTGCGATGATGTCATGGTCACGTGATCAGCCCATGTGATGTCTATCTCACTTGTGGGAGGGGTTAGGGGCTATGTTGATGTTTGGCACATGGTGAGTGTGTCTGGAAGTTACAGGAGCTTGGCTGGACTTAGCCTGAACTTGTTTGCAGGATCCCCATGCAGCAGGACTATAGCAGCAAGACTCTCAAGATCCCTGGGAATGGCACCTGGCGGATGCCGCGGTCCTGGCAGCTGCTTAGTTAAGCCCATCCCATGCAAGGGGTGAGTCTGGGACCAGAGGTTCTCCAAGCTGGAGTATATTTATGTTTTTTCTTACTTTCTGCTAATCTGCTGTTTGCAACGTGACATTAAACCACTGAAATTGGAATTTAAGCCTGTGTGTTGCCTCATTACTGCAGCCCTGCCATTACCTACCAGAGCAAATCCCTACAATATATAATATATATATATATATATATTTATATATACTAGCTGAAGAGCCCGGCGTTGCCTGGGCATAGTAACCAACTGTGGTTAGTTATAACAAAAAAAGCATTTCACATCATATATTCAACACTACAGATTTGCAACACAAATTAACTAAACGATTACCCAAGTATTGATAGTATTTTATTTTCAACTCATTCAAGAGCCTTTTGATAAACAACATGTTTGGTTTTTCCTTTTGGTGCAAAGATGAACAGATTTTTGGCAGATCCAACTCTTGAACAGATCACGTAAAGTTGACCATGAGAAAAGCATGGAGATTGCAAATCGATCCCTACTACTTAAATCGATCCCTACTACTTTCAAGGACTGTCCTTGAGCATTGTTAATGGACATTGCAAATAGCAGTTGAACTGGAAACTGGAGGCGTTTAAAATCAGAAAACAAATCCGATGGAATGAGTGGAATTCTTGGAATGAAAATGTCCTCTCCTTAGGCACATCCTGCTTCTGAGCTGTGTATCTAACCCTATCCTGTGTGATAATGTCTTCTGAGCTGTGTATCTAATCCTCTCCTGTGTGATACTTTCTGCTGAGCTGTGTATCTAATCCTATCATGTGCTAGCGTGTGTGCACACGTTGCGGATTCTGATGCGGATTCGCAGCGGTTTTAGTCCTGCGGATCTGCAGCAGTTTCTGCTGCGGTGTACAGTACCATTAAAATCAATGAAAAACGCTGTGCAGACAGTGCAGATTTTTCTTCGCGGATTTGCTGCGGTTTCAAATCCGCAGCACGTCAATTCTTTGTGCGGATTCTGTTGCGGTTTGGCACCTGCTCCATGGCAGGTGTCAAACCGCAGGCTAAATCACAGAAGAACTGCAGATAAACCGCAGGTCTTTTGACCTGCGGATTTAACTGCGGTTTTTGACAAATCCACGAGTAAAAATACGCAGGACAATCCGCAGTGCGTGCACACAGCCTTTCTGACTGTTCAGCCGTGTATCTAATCCTATCCTATCCTGTGTGATACTGACTGCTGAGCAGTGTATCTAATCCTATCCTGTGTGATACCGTCTGCTGAGCCATGTATCTATCCCCATCCTGTGTGATACTGCTGAGCCGAGTACCTAATCCTATCATGTGTGTTACTGACTGCTCAGCCATGTATCTAATCCTATCATGTGTGATACTGACTGCTGAGCCGTGTATCTAATCCTATTCTGTGTGATACTGTCTGCTGAGCCGTGTATCTAATGCTTTTCTGTGTGATACTGTGTACTGAGCTGTGTATCTAATCCTATCCTGTGTGATACTGTCTGCTGAGCCGTGTATCTATTCCTATCCTGTGTGATACTGACTGCTGAGCTGTGTATCTAATCCTATCCTGTGTGATACTGACTGCTGAGCTGTGTATCTAATCCTATCCTGTGTGATACTGACTGCTGAGCCATGTGTCTAATCCTCTCCTGTGTGATACTGACTGCTGAGCTGTGTAGCTAATCCTATCCTGTGTGATACTGACTGCTGAGCCGTGTATCTAATCCTATCCTGTGTGATACTGGGCTCCCCCAGCAGTCTGTGTCAGAGTGTGGTCTGTGTTGGCACAGTAATAAATTGTGTTATTTCCTGCTTTACAGAAGGACGATAACACCATAGAAATAATAAGAATAATATGCCTCAGTTACCACAACTGTCTACAAAGAAAACTGTTGCTGATAGCAACCAATCACAGCTCATTTTTCATCTTTTAAACAGCTCTGGGACAGCGTGGTGAGTTTTGAGTGGCGACTTTTGTGTTTCGACTTTTATGTGGTGAGGTTGGTGTATGTGTGGTGAAATGTGTGCTGAGGGTGGTATATGTGTTGAAGCACGTGGTATTGTGTGGCGCATTTGTGTGTGTGTTCATATCCCCGTGTGTGGTGAGTATCCCATGTCAGGGCCCCACCTTAGCAACTGTACGGTGTATACTCTTTGGCGCCATCGCTCTCATTCTTTAAGTCCCCCTTGTTCATATCTGGCAGCTGTCAATTTGGCTCCAACACTTTTCCTTTCACTTTTTCCCCATTATGTAGATAGGGGCAAAATTGTTTGGTGAATTGGAATGCGCGGGGTTAAAATTTCACCTCACAACATAGCCTATAATGCTCTCGGGGTCCAGACGTGTGACTGTGCAAAATTTTGTGGCTGTAGCTATGACGGTGCAGATGCCAGTCCCGGACATACACACATACATACATACACTTTTTCCCCATTATGTACCTAGGGGCAAAATTGTTTGGTGAATTGGAATGCTCAGGGTTAAAATTTCGCCTCACAATATAGCCTGTGATGCTCTCGGGGTCCAGACGTGTGACTGTGCCAAATTTTGTGGCTGTATCTGCAACGGTGCAGATGCCAATCCCGGACATACACACATACATACATACAAACATACATACACACACACACACACACATTGAGCTTTATATATATATAAATATATAAATATATATATATGTTATACTTACATACATACATATACACAACAAGGAATGTTCCCATTTGATGCTGAGTTGTACCGGATGAGTCCAGGATTGTACAGATCTGTATCAGGAATCTTAAATGGTCAAATTTTGCCCTAAAGATCCTTACAGTAGGCTGATCTGTCCTAACACCCCAATTGCTCCCACCCTGACAAGAGCTGTTCACAACTAACCAGACATTGGTGTCTCTGCACTCTATGTGGGTCCTGAAGCGATTCTTCTCATTGGAGTCATCCAGGGATCAATAGCACATGCGATATTCACATGAAGAATTTTTGCATTACAGCGAGACTCAACTCCTGATGGCCATGTTGTCTTATAAGCATGGACTACCATGATTCAGACTAGGGATGAGCGAGCATATTCGTGGATATTCGGTACTCGTCGAGTAATGCGGTACTCTCGGTACTTGGTACATCGCGAGTATTTCACTACTCGCCTCACACTATTTGGTTCTCCCGCCCAGCAGTTGCCAGTCACAGTAATGCCGCACCCTTCTTTGTTGGGGGCGGCATTACTATGATTGGCTGGCTGCCCAGCGTCGTATGAGTCATCATAGCCTGGCACTAAGCCCTGCTGCCGCCATTTTCTGCACATTGCATGTAGAACACAGCTAGTGTAGGGAGAGTGTGAGCAGCTGCTAGGGAGAGTTGTGTTTTTTTGGTGAAAATCATCCAGAAATCCTCTGTGAAACCCAAAAGCTCTTTTCAAACCTGAAAGTATAAGGTGAGGGAGTGAGTTGAGACCGTTTTCACAGCTTTTTTTGAAGTCACATTCACCCCTACAGGGCAGTTTTTTTGTGCTGTTGTGATGCTGTGTTCACATAATCACAGGGAATAGTATGCACGCACGGTACTGCACAACTGACACGCAGCCAGCACCGCTGTCTTGTGTGGTGTCTGGGCTGCGTATTCTTGCCTTAAACCTCAGGGCAGTTTTTTTGTGCTACTGCGGTGCTGTTTGTAAAACACAAAGCAGTACTAGTCTGTAGTGCTACCTTCCACAAAGCACTAACTGCTCCTTATTCCCCAATATCTGCATCTGAACTTCTGCAACTATGGCAGAAGAATCCAAAATTCCTAAAAAGCCTGTTGTGAAGGGACAGAGATGTGGACGTGGGATCGTTGGTGCCCAAGAAGGCACAGAGTCTGAGAGATCGAAGAAGGTTGCTGCATCTAGGTTCCTGGTGAAATTTCCCGGTCTGGAACATAAACGGGCCTGGAAGCCAGAAGAACAAGAGCAGATACTCTCTTGGATGGCTGATAAGGCCTCAACGAAATGTTCTAGCAGCACCCAATTGTCCATGACAAAACAGTCTACTGTCCATACAGATAACGCTGGGTCATCCTATTCTCAGCCTGTTCCTAGTTCATCACCTGGTTAGAAGTTACAGGAAGCATTTGACCCCAACCTTGGTCACTCCGAGGATCTGTTTGACCCATTTACTTGCATTACCTCTGGTCTCTCACCGCATGAAATTGAAGAGGAACGTGAGGGGGTATCGTCTGTTGAAGATGGCCAAATATTTGAAACCCCACATCCAGAAAAAAGCCACTTCAACGTGATATACCAGGTGAGGCTGATGGTGATGACACACTGTTGCCATCTAGCCAGTCGCCAATATCAACACAGAAGGAGGATGTAACGGGGTCTACCAAGCTGGAGTACCTCTTTCAGTACCACCCCGTGGTTTCGGAGGTCCGCTCTGCGTTGGCTGGAGTCTGAATGAATGACGCTGGCTGGAATTCCTTGGTTACATGGGCGCATATAAAAGATCACTGCTTCTCCACGTATTTCCAGTCTGACAACACTTTACTCACAGGACGCAAAATATATCACACAGATACAGAGGGCAGGCCAATAGAAAAGCGGCAGGCCAGACATGCATTACAAAAGCAGCAGGTGGCCGGAGCCTGACGATGTTTACTGTGGGAATTACAAAGGTGGGGGGAGGGCGGACAAAGGAGAATATCATGTCCCCTCTGCCCAGGGGCGCAGCCTGAGGGCTGATGCATTAGGGACATGTATCTTACATAGAACCTATTATACATACATATAACTGCACAACATATTCTGGGTGCTGAGTGGTTCTGTAGCACGTAACACAGCTCCCCTTTTTCAGCGACGCAATCGGCATACACAGTCTGATCCTCAACGGATCGGTTTGGGGATGACCGAAGTTTATGGGGTTGGTACAAGTTCCGTTTGTCAACTTAGTCCATTGGCGTTACCGTTTTGTTTGCCGGGTCTGTGGTGGATGGTGAAGTCCAGAGGTTGTAGGGCTAAACTCCACCGCAGCAATCTGGCGTTGTCTCTGGAGACCCGATTAAGCCAGACTAGGGGATTATGGTCTGCTAGGTGGGAAAACTGTCGTCCATACAAATATGGTTGCAACTTCTTGAGTGCCCATACTACCGCTAGGCACTCCTTCTCGATGGCCGCATAGCTTACTTCACGGGGCAGTAGTTTCCGACTCAGGTAAGCTATCGGGTGTTCTTGGCCGTCCGGCCCGACTTGGCTCAGTACTGCCCCCAATCCAAATATAGAAGCGTCTGTGTGAACCAGGAAACGTTTAGTTGGATTGGTTGCGACCAATACAGGGGTATTGGTGAGGGCGTCCTTTAGTTGGCGGAAGGCTTCCTCACACTCTGAGGTCCAGGTTACCTGGCGGGGTTGGTTCTTACGGGTCAGATCAGTGAGGGGCTTGGCTACGCTGCTGTAATTGGGAACGAATTTCCTGTAATACCCCGCTGTCCCTAGAAACGCCATGACCTGTGTTTTAGTGCGTGGAATGGGCCATTTGGCTATAGCCTCAATCTTGGCTGGTTCTGGTCGCTGTTTCCCACTTCCCACCCAATGCCCTAAATACTGAACCTCTGCTTTGCCCACGTGACACTTGTTTGGGTTCAGGGTAATTCCGGCCTGGTGGATCCTGTCCAATACTGTCTCTAGGTGATTTAGATGTTCTTCCCATGTCGCACTGTAGATGGTGATGTCGTCCAGGTAGGCACAAGCATAGTTCTGGAGACCATCCAGAAGCTGGTGAGCCAGCCTTTGGAAGGTCGCCGGGGCATTCTTCATCCCGAAGGGCATAACTTGAAACTGGAATAAGCCGAACAGGGTGACAAATGCCGACTTGGGAATAGCGTCAGGACTAAGGGGAATCTGCCAGTAGCCTTTGCATAGATCGATGGTGGTCAAATACTTTGCCCCCGCCAGCCGGTCTAACAACTCATCCACATGCGGCATGGGATATGCATCCGTCACTGTTTTCTCATTGAGCTTACGATAGACTACACAAAACCGTGTAGTCCCATCCTTCTTGGGCACTAACACTACGGGGGATGACCAGGGACTATCTGACTCTTCAATGACCCCTAAACGCAACATCTCTTGTATCTCTTGTCGCATCCCCTCTCGTAGAGACTCAGGGACACAGAAGGGGTTTTGTCGTAGGGGGGTCTGATCCTGGGTCTCAACCTTGTGTTGTGCCAGGCGAGTGTACCCCGGTCTCTCTGAAAACATTCTCTGTCGCAGCCTCAACAACGCCTCCGCCTGCTGTCTCTCCCGGGGGCCTAGGTCTTCACCCAAGTGTACCTGGTCCCATGTTTTAAACTGAGTCCTTTCCCCTAAGACATCCGGCAAGGGAAGTCCGGCTAAATCCTCTGCTTCAGGTGCACAGATGGCCACTACCTCTCCAGGGTGCTCCCGGTAGGGCTTCAGCATATTCACGTGGAACATGCAGATAACCCTGGAGTCGTCACAATCGGCGACATTATAGGTTGTGTTGGCTATTTTCCCCGCTACCTGGTAGGGTCCCTGCCATGCAGCTTGAAACTTATTCTGCTTAGTGGGCTCTAACACCAAAGTGCGCTCTCTAGCCCTCCGATCATACCATACGCGCTGGCGCCGCTGGGTCGCCTGCAGGTTCTCACGTACAACCTGGGTCAGCTCCTGTAGGCGGTCCCAGAATTCCAGCACATAGGGTACAATAGGTACCCCTTCTATGAGGCCCTCCCCCTCCCAGTGTTCCAGCACTAAGTCTAGGGGTCCCCTTACCCGTCTCCCGTATACCAGCTCGAACGGGGAGAACCCTGTGGATTCTTGGGGCACCTCCCGATAGGCAAACAGGAGGTGTGGCAAGAATTTCTCCCAGTCCCTGTAGGTCCTGGTAACAGTCCCAATGAGCTGTTTCAATGTCCCGTTAAAGCGTTCACACAACCCATTGGTTTGCGGGTGGTACGGGGCGCTTCTAATGGACTTTACGCCGCAAAGCTTCCACAGTTGGTTGGTCACCTCTGCTGTAAACTGGGTACCCTGGTCCGAGATAATCTCCCGGGGAAATCCAACCCGTGAGAAAACCTGGAGTAGGGCGGCCGCCACCATCTCTGCCAGTATGTTAGGTAATGCAACCGCCTCTGGATACCGTGTGGCATAATCTACCACTATCAATATATACCTTTTCCCGTATGGACTGGGTTTGGCTAACGGCCCTATCAGATGGACCGCTACTCGGCTAAATAGTTCCTCCACAATGGGGAGGGGGCGTAATTTGGCCTTGCATCGATCCCCCCTCTTGCCAATGCGCTGACAACTGTCCCAGGTCTGGCAGTACTGACGAACATCATAGGTTACCCCCGGCCAAAAGAAGTTTTGTGTCAGACGATGCCAGGTGCGACTGATGCCGAAGTGCCCGGCCAAGGGTATATCATGAGAGATTTGCAGTAACTCCTGCCTATACTTCTTGGGAACTGTGGAAAAACACACACAGACCCGTTCCTCCCACGTCACCACCGTGACGTAACTACACAGGCACAGCTGTCTGGCGCCCCCTTTGTCTCTCAGGTCTGTAAGGGAACTGCACCTAGAGCAAATGGTCGCCGGGGAGGAGGTCCTGTTACCCGCTGGGGGTTCTAAGATTCGTGATCAGAGTAAAAGCATCAGCCCAAGATTAAGTTTATAGTTTAATTGCCTTAAGGGCGCACAAGATAATTACAGAAATATACAGTAAATTTACAGTCAGAGAAAAGATATAGCAATAAGGGTACAAGACTTAAGATATTAAGCTGGAGGTCAATTTACCAGATTGTAGGGTCATGTGGGTGCTGGGGAGCTCTGCAGTCCACAGGTGCAAGAATCTTAGTTGCTGGACAGACCCCCAAAGCATGGGCCGCTGCTCCCCTCGGCAGGTCTGTCCCCAGGTCCTTCTTAGATAGTCATTGTCCGGATCTTCTGTGTGAAAGAATGAATGTCTGACAGGGGCTGCTAGTCCTTAAACACGCTAGGTTCCTCCCCCTGTGTCAGAGGGTGGGCTATAATCCATGCTCCTAGGATGGAGCAAAAGCGTCTGGGACACACAAAGGACGTATATTCCTGCATCTGCTAGCAGGTACATTCTAATTGAAGCCCTAGGCTTTTTCTGTCCCCCTGCTGGCATGGCTCCGTACCTGAGCTTAGAAGCTCTGTTTTGGGCCTATCTTCATTATCACACCAATGGCCCTGGCTATTTAGCATTGGAACACTAAATCCTGCTTGTATTTACTAAGTACACAGCACCTGGGGGTATAGAAGCCGTTAGCTGCCTGTAATTCCTGAACTTAGACCAAAATGGATGCCAAGCTCAGACCTGTGGCCCCATATCTAAGATGGCGGCTGCTCCTTCATCACAGGAACTACCAGCTGTTGTTTTATAGTGGGGCTCGTCCCTGTGTGGTGCTGCTCTGTGATCCGGTAGAGGAGTCCCTGCTTCCATACAAACTGTTCCCCTTCCAGTACTCCTCTCCCCTCCTGTGCCTTCCCACGATATCCCTCTAATGAAGGATCCTCAAGTAACTCCCTCTTAAATTCATCTGGGGTGGCCCAAGAAATGTGTCTGGCTATGGGAATACGTGTAGGGCTGGGATGTCTTACCTGAGCCTCCTCTGAGTGTGATTCCGCCTCCGCAACTTGAGCTTGTCTCCGGGTGGTCACAGGATAGGTCTCAGCCAGAGGGGCCACCGAGAATGCAGACAACATGGGCCCCAAGTCATTTCCCAGCAAGACGTCTGCAGGCAAATCCTCCATCAAGCCGACCTCAACAAGGCCATCCCCGACATCTCAGTTCAGGTGAATCCTGGCAGTGGGTAGTCGATGTATAGCTCCCCCTGCTACACGGACTGCCACTGTCCGGTCCGTCTTCTCTTGGTCCTGGACGAGATGAGGCTTCACAAGGGTCAAAGTTGCCCCAGAATCTCTTAGTCCCTACATACGTTTCCCATTAACCCACACGACCTGTCGATGCTGTTGTCGATTATCTGCCCGGGCTGCCTGCACGGGGTCTACTTCATGCAGCTCTTCCTCCATCTCTTCCACCCCTTGGTTAGTCGTAGCCCCCAATGCCAAGTCAGCTTCGCCTTGGTAGCAGTGTACAGCAGCCCAGCTGAAGGTAGCTGTTCCCGCCTTTGGCCACTGGTTATGCTGAGTCCGGTTGGGACATTGTCTTTGCAGGTGGCCCAGCTGACGACAGGTGTGGCATCGCGCCCCAGGGGGACTGTGGTAGGCCGGGTTTCTAGCTGGTCCCCCTACAATCATCAGTGGTTTGGGGCCCTCCAGGTCCATGGGCGGGCCCCTAGTGACCACCTTTGATCCGGACAACTGCGGCCTCCTGGCATCATGATGTTCATCGGTCAGACGAGCGGCTTCCTCAAGAGTCGTTGGCCGCCTGTCCCGAAGCCATTCCTGTGTCTCGGGGTTTAGTCCATTAAAGAATCGTTCTAACAGGAAGAGTTGGAGAACGTCCTCCTTAGTGGTTGCTTGGCTCCCTTGTACCCACTGTAGCAGTGACCGATGTAATTTACAGGCCCATTCAGCGTGGGCATCGGTTACGCGTTTTATAAGTCCGCAGAACTTTTGGCGGTATGCCTTTTGTGTCAGCGCATACCGGGCCAAGATCACTTCTTTGATCCGCTCATAGTCCATACAGTCCTCATCAGGTACCGTGCGATAGGCGTCTGCTGCCTGGCCTGTCAGCTTGCTGGCCAGAATCTGAACCCGTTCCTCCGGCTTCACTTGATGAAGGGCACACTGCCGCTCAAAGTCCTGCAGAAAGCCATCAATGTCTTCCTGTGCCTCCCCCAACTGTCGGAAGGCATTATACTGGATCTTTTTGTGGCTTACTGTTGAAGGTACCTGGTCGAAGGCCAGAGCTCCCCCTGCTCGCTGATTCTCCTCTTTCCGCTCTGCCATCTCCATCTTGGCCAGCTCCACTTTGGTCCGCTCTGCCATCTCCATCTTGGCTAGCTCTATCCTGGTCCGCTCGGCCATCTTTTCCTTCAGATCAGTACGCACATCAGCCATCACCTCTCGTATGATCTCTACTGAAGGGTTTGGGCCATAGAACGCCAGTCTGTTCTTTACCTCCCTCTGGAATTCGGTCTCCTCCACATTCACATTGGGGGGTGCTGCACTGTCGTGTTCCATGATGGCTGCTATCAAATCCGCTTTTGTTTTGTTGCTGGCAATCAACCCTCGGGCTTCCACCAGATCTTTTAATGTAGTCCTCTTTAACTTCTGGTAGTTATTTTCCATTCATTCCTTTCCTCCTGTAGAAGGGGTATCATATCCCGCCGCTGCCACCAGTGTAACGGGGTCTACCAAGCTGGAGTACCTCTTTCAGTACCACCCCGTGTTTTCGGAGGTCCGCTCTGCGTTGGCTGGAGTCTGAATGAATGACGCTGGCTGGAATTCCTTGGTTACATGGGCGCATATAAAAGATCACTGCTTCTCCACGTATTTCCAGTCTGACAACACTTTACTCACAGGACACAAAATATATCACACAGATACAGAGGGCAGGCCAATAGAAAAGCGGCAGGCCAGACATGCATTACAAAAGCCGCAGGTGGCCGGAGCCTGCCGATGTTTACTGTGGGAATTACAAAGGTGGGGCGAGGGCAGACAAAAGGAGAATATCGTGTCCCCTCTGCCCATTAGGGACATGCAATGCATCTCACATAGAACTTATTATACATACATATAACTGCACAACATATTCTGGGTGCTGAGTGGTTCTGTAGCACGTAACAGAGGATGACATGGACGACGAGGTTGTCGATGATGAGACCACCGCTCCGACCTGGGCCGTTGGCACGCATAGCCAGCACAGCAGCACAGAGGATGAATGTGGATATGTAGCACTAACAAGGCACCAAGGGCTACTGGTTTGAGCAGAGTGCAAACTGTGTCAACTGTTGACAAGAGCAATCCCTCTGTGCCCCTAATCAAGGCAAGGGTGCATTCAGCCGCTGTCTGGAAATTTTTTTCCAATAGGCCTTCTAAACCAAATGTTGTCATCTGTAGCATCTGCCATAGGAAGCTGAGCAGAGGCCAGGGCAAAGGCAATCAAAGCACCACCAGTAAGTGGAAACACATGGCAGCCAAGCACCCTAGTCGGTGGGCTGAACAACAGGGTACCAAATTAGTGTCTGCGACTGCGGGTCAAACCACTGCCATGTTGCCTGTGATAGTTCCTTTCCAATCTGCTGTGCAGGAAGCAGGTGATCATCATACCTCTTGCTCAAAAGCTGTGGTTTCACAGACAGAGGCCACAACAAGCTCATCCACTTGTTTGTCCCAGGAAAGCGTCCAATTGTTCGTGCCCCAGATGTATGAAAGGAAGCGTAAATACCAAGCCACACACCCACAAGCACAAATACTGAATGCGCACATTGCCAAGTTGTTAGCCGTGGAGATGTTGCCTTTTAGGCTTGTGGGGACACAGTCTTTCCGTGATCTTTTGGCTGTGGCTGTCCCATGATACTCGGTTCCCAGCCAGCACTATTTTTCCCGGTGTGCCATCCCCGCATTACACCAGCACATTTTAAACAATCTAAAGCGTGCTCTCACCAACACCGTAACCGGGAAGGTACATCTTACAACAGACACGTGGACTAGTACTTGTGGCCAGGGACGATAAATCTCTGTCACGGCACACTGGCTCAAACTGGTGGAGGGTGGGACAAATATTGTGAATTCTCTCTCTGGCTTCCCTCTGGTGATTACTGAAGGTAGTGGAGCTGGTGAGATTGACAGAGGGGTTGCGAGTTCTCTTTCTGGGCTCCCTCTGGTGGTTCCTGGAGGTAGTGGAGCTGATCTGATTGACAGAGGCTTCCCACCTGATAATGAGGAAGACGATTGGAGATCTGAGGTTTCTGATTGGGATTTAAGACTGCTAACTCCGTCTATCCATGCTGGTGATTTTCTTCCTGTGCCTTCTGAGGTCTGATGTCTCCTGCTCTGTCCCTGCATGGTTCAGCTAAGTCGTTCATTTTCTATTCTGTTTGCATTTGATCTGGTTTTGTCTATCTCTGCTTTTTGCGGGTCAGCCAGCTCCGGCTGGGGCTGTGCTGAATCACCGCTCATATGTTATTGCTTGTGCCAATTTGTTTTGTCCCCTGTTATATCGGTCTCTTGCTTTGCATTCAGAATATACCAGAGTGCTGATATAGTTGGGGCGAAGTCGTGCGACTTCAGTGTTTTTTGTGCATCAGATGTATTGGACTTTTTGCAGGGTTTTTTGCGTGATTGCAAACAGTGTCTTTCCTTTCCTGTCCTGTCTAGTTAGTGTGGGGCCCATCATTTGCTCAGTCTATTTTCCTGCCTGTGTTTGTGTTTTCATCTTGTCTCACCGACAATATATGTTTGGGGGGCTATCTATTCCTTTAGGGTCTGCTCTGGGGCAGTTTAGATTTCCCCTTTCTTGCTTTAGGCTGTTAGCTCTCTGGCTGTGCCAAGGCATCTAGGATCATCGTAGGTACGCTCCACGGCTACTGCTAGTTGTGTGGATAGGATCATGGGTCTGCAATCTGCTTAGTTACCAACCTTTCTGGTTTTCTGTGGCTTAGCCTGGGCCTGCTATCCTTCTCGGTGACCCATTCATAACAGAATCACCAGCCTTACTGTAGACTCTAGGGTACTCTAAAGAAGGAAAGAATTTTTTTAAAAAAAGTGTCAGAATTTTTTTTTATATATTTTTTCCTCTTTTTTTCTCTGGGGCTGTAGGAGGATATTTTTTGTCTAAATGGAGACTAAGCAATTGTCTGATCGTGTTGAGTAGCTCACTGCTGAAGTGCGGGGAATTTCTGCCTATCTCGCTCAATCATCTGCTGCTGAACCAAAAATCCCTACTCCTGATGTGTTTTCTGGGGATCGGTCTAAATTTTTGAATTTTAAGAATAATAGTAAACTATTTTTGGCTTTGAAGCCTAACTCATCAGGGAGCTCTGTGCAGCATGTTAAAATTGTCATTTCCCTGCTCCGCAGCGAACCCCAGGATTGGGCCTTTTTTTTTGACACCCGGAGATCCTATTCTGGCTAATGTGGATACGTTTTTTCAAGCCTTGGGGTTGTTGTATGATGAACCTAATGCTATTGATCAAGCTGAGAAAACCTTATTAGCATTGAACCAGGGTCAGGATTCTGCAGAGTTATATTGTTAAAAATTCCGAAAGTGGGCTGTCCTTACTAAATGGAATGACGATGCCCTAGGAGCTCTCTTTCGGAAGAGTTTGGCAGGAACCGTAAAAGATGTTAAAGTGGGATTTCCTGTTCCCTCCAGTCTTGACGACTCTATGTCATTGGCCATTCAAATTGATCGGCGTTTACGTGAACGTAAAACTACATGAGAGGCGTTGCCGCCTTTCGAACGAACTTCTGAACCCATGCAATGTGATAGGGTTTTGTCTAGGGCGCAACGTCAGAAGTTTAGAAGGCGTAATAAGCTGTGTTTTTTCTGTGGGGACGCCTCTCATACTATTTCTGTCTGCCCTAAATGAGAAAAGCGTTTTGCTCACACATTTGCAGTGGGCAGTGTACAGCCTAAGTTCCTTTTGGCAATTAACTTGATATGCTCTTTGTCTACATTTTCCGCTAAGCCTTTGGTTGATTCAGGAGCAGGTTTGAATCTGATGGATTTGAACTTTGCTAAACGTTGTGGTTTTCCCATGATACCCCTGCAGACTCCTATCCCTTTGAGGGGTATTGATGCCACTCCTTTAGCGGAGAATAAACCCCAGTTTTGGACCCAGGTGATAATGCCGGTTGCCCCGGACCACCAAGAAAATTGTAAATTTTTGGTGTTGCACAATTTGCATGACTATTGTTCTGGGTTTTCCTTGGTTGCAAACTCATAATCCTGTTTTGGATTGAAAATCTGTGTGAGTTGGGGTTGTCAATGTGTTCTTAGTGACACTTCTGTTTTCTCCACCTCTCCCCAGTCTCATGATATTCCTGACTATTTGTCTGATTTTTCTGATGTATTTATTGAGAGTAAGTCTGCATCTTTGCCTCCTCATAGGAGTTATGACTGTGCCATTGAGTTAATGCCCGGGTGTAAATTTCCCAAGGGTCGGCTTTTCAACTCATCGGTACCCGAACATGCAATCATATATCAAGGAGTCGCTGGAGAAGGGTCATACTAGACCATCCTCTTCACCTTTAGGTGCTGGGTTTTTTTTGTGGCCAAGAAAGATGGTTCATTAAGGCCATGTACTGACTATCGTTCCCTTAACAAAATCACTGTTAAATATCAGTACCTGTTACCCCTGATTTCTGATTTATTTTCCAGAATTAAAAGTGCCTGTTGGTTTACCAAGCTTGACCTCAGGGGGGCGTATAATCTTATTCGCATCAAGCACGGGGATGAATGAAAGACAGCGTTTAATACTCCGGAGGGACATTTTGAGTACCTGGTGATGCCTTTTGGGCTCACTAATGCCCCTTCTGTCTTCCAATCTTTTATGAACGATATTTTCTGGGACTTTATAGATAAGTTTCTGATCATGTATCTGGATGATATTTTGATCTTTTCTAGTGATTGGGATTCTCATGTGGAACATGTCCGGACTGTGTTCCGGATTTTGAGGGAAAATTCTCTGTATGTTAAGGGATCGAAGCGCCTCTTTGGTGTACAGAGAATTTCATTTTTGGGATTCATTTTGTCCCTGTCTGCTATTGAAATGGACCTGGCCAAGATTCAGGCCATTTATGATTGGGTTCAGCCCACTTCTTTGAAGGCTCTCCAGAAGGTTTTGGATTTTGCTAATTTCTACCATAAATTTAGTAATTGTTCTAGTATTGTTAAACCACAGGCGGATTTGAGCAAAAAGGGCGCTGATGTGGTGAATTGGTCTCCAGAGGCTGTCTCAGCATTTCAGGAGCTTAAGCGGATATTCACTTCTGCGCCGGTTCTATGGCAACCTGATGTCTCACTCTCATTTCAGGTGGAGGTAGATGCTTCTGAGATTGGTGTAGGAGCCGTTTTGTCCCAAAGAGATCCAGTGACTTCTAAGATGAATCCCTGTGCCTTCCTTTCTCGAAAATTCTCACCATCTGAACGTAACTATGACGTGGGGAATCGAGAAATGTTGGCCATGAAATGGGCATTTGAAGAGTGGAGACATTGGTTGGAGGGAGCTAGACATCAAGTTGTGGTCCTCACCGACCACAAGAATTTGATTTATCTTGAATCAGCCAAACGCTTGAATCCTAGACAGGCTAGGTGGGCCTTGTTTTTCATGCATTTTAATTTTGTGGTCTCTTTTCTTCCGAGCACTAAGAATGTTAAGGCTGACGCCCTTTCTAGGAGTTTCTTTGCGGATTCTCTTGATGTGACCGAGCGTACTACCATTCTAAATGAGCGTGTAGTTCTTTCTGCCATCTCACCCGATTTGAGACGTGCCCTGGAGGAATTTCAGGAGGACAAACCTGGACTTTGCCCTATGGGAAAATTGTATGTCCCTGACCAGTGGAGGAAAAGAGTAATGTCTGAAATTCACTGCTCCGCATTGGCTGGTCATCCAGGTTTTTTTTGGTACCAGAGATTTGGTGAGTCGGTCTTTTGGTGCTGTCCTGTGGGACTTGTTCTCGGTCCAAGCCCTGTTCTCGTTCTAGTGGGTTGTTGATGCCCCTGCCGGTGCCCAGGAGGCCATGGACATATCTCAATGGAATTTATTTCTGATCTTCCTGTCTCTCAGAGAATGACTGTTATCTGGGTGATCTGTGATAGATTTTCTAAGATGGTCCTTCTTGTACCACTCCCAAAGTTGCCATCTTCTTCTGAGTTGGTGTCCATGTTTTTACACCAGGTGGTTCGGTTGCACGGGATTCCTGAGAACATTGTGTCGGACAGAGGAGTCCAGTTTGTTTCCAGATTTTGGAGAGCTTTTTGTTCCAAACTGGGAATTCAGTTATCTTTCTCCTCTGTATTTCATCCTCAGAGCAATGGGCAGACTGAGAGAAAAAACAGACTTTGGAATCCTATTTGAGATGCTTCATATCTGCTGATCAGGATGACTGGGTCTCATTTTTGCCCTTGGCCGAATTTGCGCTAAACAAAAGGGCTAGTTCTGCCACTTTGATGTCGCCCTTTTTCTGTAACTTTGGGTTTGATCCTCGATTTTCTTCAGGGCAGGTGGAATCTTCGGCCTGCCCAAGTGTGGATTCTGTGGTAGAGAGAATGTAACAGATTTGGGACCAAGTGGTGGATAAGTTGTCCCACCCCCAGGTAAAAGCCCAACAGTTTTCCAACCGGCATAGGACCTTTGGTCCCCTGTTTAAAATGGGTGATATGGTTTGGTTATCTTCAAAGAATATTCCTATGAAGGTTGCATCTCCAAAATTCAAGCCAAGATTCAATGGACCTTATAAGATTTTGGAAATCCTTAGTCCCGTTTCTTTCCGTTTGGCTCTTCCAGTTACGTTTAAGATTCATAACGTGTTCCATAAATCCTTGTGGAAGAGGTTTGTAGAGCCAGTAGTTCCCATGGCGGCGCCTCCTGACCCTGTATTGGTTAAAGGTAATTTGGAGTATGAGGTAGAGAAAATATTGGATTCTTGTTTGGCTAGACGGAGACTCCAGTACTTGGTCAAATGGAAGGGTTATGGCCAGGAGGATAATTCTTGGGTCTCTGCTTCTGACATTCATGCCGAAAGATTGGTTTGTGCTTTTCACCGGGCCTATCCTGACCGACCTGGTGGCGTGGATGAGGGTTCGGAGACCCCTCCTCAAGGGGGGGTACTGTTGTGAATTCTCTCTCTGGCTTCCCTCTGGTGATTACTGAAGGTAGTGGAGCTGATCAGATTGACAGAGGGGTTGCAAGTTCTCTTTCTGGGCTCCCTCTGCTGGTTACTGGAGGTAGTGGATCTGATCTGATTGACAGAGGCTTGCCACCTGATAATGAGGAAGACGATTGGAGATCTGGGGTTTCTCAAACTGGACAATCAACACATATCCTACCCACACCACAAATAGGGGCCCAACCTCAACAGGGTTTCTGCCTCATCATATACATCCAGTCTCCCCTCATCCTCCTCCTCCGCCTCGTCATCCTATGCTGAATTACCCTCCACATCCCTCCCAAGTTGGGAGCTGTGCAGAAGCGCATCGGCAAAGCGGCAAAACGCTCTGCTGAAGCTGATTTGCTTAGGTGAAACACCACACACTGCAGCAGAGCTGTGACAAGGAATAAAACAACAGACCGATCAGTGGCTCTCCCCACTGCAACTCCAAACTAGTCTGGTTGTCTGCGACAATGGGTATAACCTGGTGGTGGCTTTAAAGCTCAGGAAGCTGGTACACGTGCCATGCATGGCTCATGTGCTGAACCTGGTGGTGCAGAAATTTTAAAAACATACCCTGACTTGCCGTACCTACTTGAGAAGGTGCGCCGTATTTGCGCCCATTTCCGCCACTCCTCAAAGATTGTAGCCGGTCTTGCAGAGCTTCAAAAGCAATTTAATTTGCCAAACCACAGACTCATTTGCGACCTGCCAACACGGTGGAACTCAACATATCATATGTTGGCAAGGGCAATAGAGCAGCAGAGGGCACTTTCTGAATACCAGCTTAAACATGCCCATCACACTGAGACTCAGCCAAGACACATAACAACTTGATAACTTTGAGTACTGCACCAAGCTTGTGAGCGGTGATCAGGCTATTATCAGCGTAACCATCCCTTTGCTATGTCTGCTGAAAAAATCACTGCAAAATCAAAAAATGGAATCTTTGCATGCCCAGCAGCTGGGTATAGAGCAAGATTTCACAATGGGTGATCCTACCCAACCCAGCCAATATCATCAGGTAACATTGGGGGATGAAGATGATGATGAAAATGAGGAGGGAGAGGACTTCTTTTTCAGTGTTACCGAGGGTACACCTCATGCTACAGAGGGGAATCCCAACCCCAGCTTGATGTCTGTCCAGCATGGGTGGGTTGAAGAGGAGGAGGTGGAGGAGGAGAGTCAGTGTGAGGAGAGGATGGGTATTGCTCCTCCTTCAGGGGTCACACAATATTTGCCTCTTTGCAGCTTGGCACACATGGCACACTTCATATCTGACTGTCTGTGCCAAGACCCTCGCGTAATCCACATTTTCAATAGCAACCTATACTGGTTGGCCACCTTTCTAGACCCACGGTACAAGGACAATTTTGCTTCGCTACTGTTGCAGTCACCAAGGGGTTTCACAATGGAATCCTTCAAGAGGGCCGTTGTCGATCATTTGATGGCAACAACACCCTCAGACATCACTGCTAGCAGAGGTACCAGCTCTGTGCAACAGCATGCATTAATGGGGAGAGATACCGCAAGCAGGTCAAAAAGAGGTGGTGGTAAAATGTCCACAAATTGGGCCATCTTCAATAAACCAGCTCATCAACAAGGACTAGCTGGTACAGTAGCAATGTCAAGGAGGGAGTTGATGAAGATTGTCAACGACTATCTAAGTGACTATACCTGCGTCCTTCCTGACGCTTTTGTACCGTTTAATTACTGGGTATCCAAGCTGCATAGTTGGCCCGACCTCTCCTTCTATGCCTTGGAGGTGCAGGTCTGCCCTGCTGCTAGTGTGATGTCAGAGCTAGTGTTGAGCATTCCGATACCGCAAATATCGGGTATCGGCCGATATTCACGGTATCTGAATTCCGATACTAAATTCCGATACTTTTAGCATATCAAATACCGGAATCGGAAGTTCCCATAATGCTATGAGCCAGTTTGATTTGATTCAGCTAATGAGGAATCCTAAGAAGTGTGGGCACATTCAGTTAGGCATGTAGGCATGTTAACTAATGGCATGGCTGTGATTGAGTGCTGAAATGATGTCATGATGCACTATAAAAGCCGCCGCCGCCATTTTGGGTTCACTCTGCTGTGAATTCAGTTAGGGACAGGACTCTGCTCTTGTGACTCTGAGGGACAGTTAGAAATATCGATTTGCTAGATTATGCTTTACCCATGCTAGTTTAGCAACCCCTGTGAGAAGCTTTCTTTTGCCTTGCAGCGCTGTTCACAGCTGTCTGCAAGGTCTGTGTGAGTGCAGCTCACGCTGTAGTGTGTCCTGCAGACACCTCTGGTTGTTGACCGCTCAGCGTGCATCACTGCCTCATACATATTTATTTTTGCTTTATTGCTGCTCATTTTTCATTATTTCTCCTATTAGTGTGCATCCATCCGTATCCATCTACATTGGTTGCAAACACTATATAGGAGTAGAGAGTGGAGCCTTTCTGCAGCCTTTCAGTGCTAGTGCACAGTTCTCTGCACTGTTCACGGCTGTCTGCGAGGTCTCTGTGTGTGAGTGCAGCTCACGCTGTAGTGTGTTCTGCAGCCACCTCTGGTTGTAGTCCGCTCAGCGTGCGTCACTGCCTCATACAATGTTCTTTTTTGCTGTAGTGCTGCTTATTTTTCCTGAATTTCTCCTATTAGTGTGCTTCCATCTGTATCCAGCTAGATTGGTTGCAAACACTATATAGGAGTAGATAGAGGACCCTTTTATCTGGCTTGTGCCCTGCAGCCCCAGCCAGATTAGTATTAGCCTATTTTTTGGAGCCTCATCTATTGCATTGTAGGTTACCTTCCTGCATTGTAATAGCTCCAAAAAGTTTGTGATACTATCGCTTTCACATCTTTGGTCACATCCTTTTTGTTTTGTTGAAAAAAAAAACCACGTAAATAAAGTTCACCAAACACTCCACTTGACAGTTGTGTAGGCCACATTAGCTCATATTAAAGTGTAGTCCACACACTTTATAAAATTAGTGTTTCTTATACCTGTTAGCAGCTGTTCAGGAATAAGCACACTAAGCCCCCCCTTTGTACTTTTCTGCCTATCTTTATCAGTCTACCAAGATGAAGAAGGCAGGGAGTAAGGCACGTGGTCGTGGGCGTGGAGTTTCAGCAGGGAGAGGACGTGGGGATTCTGTGCCTGCCGCGGGCACCAGTGACTCAGCATCCCCCAGTTTTACCAGGGAACAGTCCTTTATGCGCAGCTTTGTAGGACCTCGCCATGCCCCACTGCTGCGGGACGAACAAATTGAAGCCGTTGTCAGATGGATGGCAGCTAACGCATCGACTTCAATTACTTCCACATCCTCTCAGCGCCAGAGCACTGAAGAGCACCCATCTTTCTCTTCACCACCTGCCAAATTGCCCAGGCAGTCAAGGAGCCCTGGGCAGGAGCCATCTCTACTTCTATTCTCTGAATCTCTTGGCTTGGAAACAGGGGGCCAGCCAAGCAGCATTCTAGAATGTGAAGAAGAGGGAGTATGCAGTGATGCACAACTGCTTTGTCCCTCTGAATCTGAAGAGGCTGGTGTGCCAGTGCCTATGGTCAGCACACCTCAGTACGCATCAGATGATGAGACTCAGGTGCCACTTTCTGGTGCATACTGTGCTGGCGAGACTACCCAGGAGAAGCAGGTGTTTGAAGAGGGGAGTGTAGATGATGAGGTCCTTGACCCATCATGGCGTGAGGAACAAGAAGGTAGTGGAAGCAGCTCTGAGGAAGAGATTCCCCGAACAGCCAAAACAGGAGGGAGAGGGAGGGGGCAGACTTGGTTGCCTGTAGCCTCCACTTCGGCACCCATTAGGAGCATTCCTCTTCCAAAACCCAAAACGGGTGCTCCCAGGACTTGCAGTGCATGGTCCTTTTTGACACAGTTGCAGATGACATTTGCTTTGTCAAATGCAAGCTGTGTAATCATAAAGTCAAAAGAGGGAAAAGTGTCAGCAACCTGAATACCCCAAATATATGGAAATATGTGCGGACCAAGCACGTGGTGAAGTTACACAGACACACTGAAGGCGTAGGCCAACCTACAGCACCACCTACCGCCTCTTCAGCTCATGTTGTAGCCTCTTCCTCCAGCTCACACACAGCTGGTTCGGATTCCTCACTGGATCGCCATGGAAGAACCTCTGGCACTGTTGTCCAGAGACCCAGTGACATTCCACCCACAGCACCACGTTCCCGTTCATCCTCACACTCCCAGGCCACTCTACAGCCATCGGTAGCACAGGCATGGGAGAAAAGGCGGCCATACTCGGCAAACCATCCCCGAGCACAGGCTCTGAATGCTGGCATTGCAAAACTACTGGCCCTTGAAATGCTCTCATTCAGGCTGGTGGAGACTGACACCTTCCGTAACTTCATGGCATTGGCAGTCCCACAAAACACCGTGCCCAGCCGCTTTTATTTCAGCAGGCAAGCCGTCCCTGCCCTTCAAAAGCATGTGGAGGGAAAAATTAAACATGCGCTACTAAACGCCGTCAGTAGCAAGGTCCACCTGACCACCAATGCGTGGACCAGTAACCATGGACAGGGAAGATACCTTTCCCTCACTGCCCATTGGGTCAATGTTGTGGAGCTGGGTACAGATCTTGAGAGTGGTGCTGTACGTGTTCTGCCAACTCCACGGATTGCAGGATTCCTCAGAATCAGCGCTGCAGGAGCCGTCACGGTCTACCTCCACATGGACCCGTGAATGCTTACCTGTTACGACTGATATGAGCACAGCCGTGGCCAAATGTCAACAGGCCGTACTGAAATTAATTTCTTTGGGGAATCGAAGCCACACAGCACAGGAGCCCTGGAATGCCATCAAGCAGGAGAGCGACGTGTGGTTGCTGCCAGCGAATCTCCAACCAGGCTTGGTAGTGTGTGACAATGGCCGAAATCTGGTGGCAGCTCTGGGCCTAGGCAACCTCTCTCACATCCCATGTCTGGCACATGTGCTCAACTTGGTCATGCAGAGCTTTCTGAGGGACTATCCGGATCTTGATGCACTGCTGCACAAGGTCCGCATAGAGTGCCCTCACTTGCGGCGTTCCAGCATGGCAAGATCACACATTGCAGCTCTGCAGTGCCAATTCCGCCTTCCGGAACATCGCATCATATGTGACCTACCCACCAGGTGGAATTCAATGTTACATATGTTGGAGCGGTTGTGTGAGCAGCAGACAGCAGTAATGGAGTACCAGCTGCATCAGGCGCAAACAAGTCGCACTACGCGCCCGTCACACTTCACCACCACTGAGTGGGCCTCTATGAAGGACATCTGCCTCGTTTTGCGTGCCTTCGATGATTCCATGCGGATGGCGAGTGCAGATGATGCACTAGTCAGCATGACTGTCCCCCTTATCTGCCTGCTTCAAAAAACACTGCAAGCACTAAGGGAGGAGGTTTTGGAAGAGGTGGAGGATGAGGAGTCACAAATGCCATCTGCTTCTGGACAGTCTGCGCAACGTGGTTCCTCACAAAGGCCTAGGCAGGGGATTCTTTGTGAGGAGGATGAGGAGGAGTCAATGGAGGAGGAAGACATCTCTCCAGAGGAGGGAGGTACACAATGCTCTAGTAGCCAGTATGTAGAGCGATGGTGAGGTGATGCACAGCAGGCAGAGATGACGCCTCAAGCAGCGGACAGCTTTTCTTGGCCAGTTGGGAGTCTGCAGCACATGGTTGAATTCATGCTGCAGTGCCTGAGAAACGACCGCCGCATCGCCCACATTCTCAACACGGCTGATTATTGGGTGTACACCCTCCTAGATCCTCGCTACCGGGACAACTTGCAAAGCCTCATAACACCTTTGAACCGGGAGTCTAAAATGTGGGAGTACCAAGACTCACTGGTGCATTCCATCATGTTCTCCATTCCACCCGAGAGCAGTGCTGCGAGTGCTTTACAAAGCAGCTCTGTGCGTCGAGGCAGTGGAGGAAGCTCTGCACAAAGAGGGAGCAGAAGCAGCGCCTCAGCACAATGCAAGACCAGTATGGCCAAAATGTGGCAAAGTTTTGTGTGCCCGCCACAAATGTCTACACCATCACAGACAGCTCCAGTCAGCAGGAGGCAACGTTTCCGTCAGATGGTAACAGACTACATGTCTTGCCCTCTCAATGTACTCCCAGACGGCTCTTCCCCCTTCAAGTTTGGGTCTATAAGCTGGATACCTGGCCAGAGCTTAGCCAGTATGCATTGGAGGTGCTGGCTTGCCCTGCTGCTAGTGTATTCTCGGAACGCATCTTAAGTGCCGCAGGTGGTGTACTAACAGACTATCCTTCGATAACGTTGACCGGCTTACTTTTCTGAAAATGAAGAAGGCCTGGATCTCGCCAGAATTTGCCAGTCCTCTTCCAGATTAAATAATTGGTTGGCGACAGTATCCAGGTCTCCTGCTGTGTTCATGTTTCTACCACCTGAACTGTAATCCCTGGGCTCCAACACGACCAGTTGCTGCTTAGAAGTGCCGTCTGCACAGAGAAAAATATTAGCTCCTGTGGTAGTGGGGTTCAGTAACGCCAGCTGCTCCCCTGCTGTGTGTACGGCAATATCTCCTGCTCCCTCCACATTCACCCCGCATCAGATATTAAACTTGCTCCAATTAGACCTCAGCCTACTCCTTGATTGACCCTGGGCTCCAACACTGCCAGTTGTTGCTCAGAAGTGCCGTCTGCACAGAGAAAAACACTAGCTCCTGTGTTAGTGGGGTTCCGTAACGCCAGCTGCTCCCCTGCTGTGTGTATGGCATTATCTCCTGCTCCCTCCACATTCAAACTACATCAGATTTTAAACTTGCTCCAAGTAGGCCTCAGCCTACACCATGATTGATCCTGGGCTCCAACACCGCCAGTTGTTGCTCAGAAGTGCCGTCTGCACAGAGAAAAACACTAGCTCCTGTGTTAGTGGGGTTCCATAACGCCAGCTGCTCCCCTGCCATGTGTCCGGCAATATCTCCTGCTCCCTCCACATTCAAACTACATCAGATTTTAAACTTGCTCCAAGTAGGCCTTAGCCTACTCCATGATTGACCCTGGGCTCCAACACCGCCAGTTGTTGCTCAGAAGTGCTGTCTGCACAGAGAAAAACACTGGCTCCTCTGTTAGTGGGGTTCAGTAACATCAGCTGATCCCCTGCTGTGTGTCCGGCAATTTCTCCTGCTCTGTCCACACTCACACAACTACATATTTTAAACTTGCTCCAATTAGGCCTCTGCCTCCACTCTGTTTGTACTATTGACCTTGGGCTCCAACACCGCCAGTTGCTGCTCAGAAGTGCCGTCTGCACAGTCAACATATGCTCCAGTGTTATTGGGGTTCAGTAATGTCAGCTGATCCCCAGCTGTGTGTCCGGCAATTTCTCCTGCTCTGTCCACACTCACACAACTACAGATTTTAAACTTGCTCCAATTAGGCCTCTGTCTCCACTCTGTTTGTAGTATTTACCCTGGGTTCCAGCACCGCCAGCTGGTTCCCGGCAGTGTCTTTGGCACAGGTACTCCCTCCTGCCCAGCCTGGTTCCAGCACGCCAGCTGTTTCCGGGTAGTGTCAGCGTCACTTTGCCACCAATACGTTGTAATGTCGTGTTGCGGTCAGGTTAGCCGACTATGGTGCCTGCAGTTTAGATGCTTCCAATGTGGGCTGTGGGATCTGGCAATAAAGGTTGGTTCCGTAGTGCCAATAGGACAAGCACCCCCTGTAGGACTGTGGGTTTCGGTAACCGCGGCCGGCTCGCGGCCTTGCAACTTTGTTTTTCATGGGTACCTTCTGCTACCCATTCGGGTTCCAGTACCATCAGCTGGTTCTAGGCAGTGCCTTTGGCTTAGGTGCCTCCTTCTCGGTATCCGAGATCCAGCAACGTCTGCTGGTCCTTGGTAGTGCTTTCTGGCACAGGTACCTCCTGCTTAGTAACCAGGTTCCAGTACCATCAGCTGGTCCTCGGTGGTGCCATTGGCTCTTGTTCCTTCTGCTGCCCCTCCAGATTCTAGCACCATCAGCTGGTCCTCGGTAGTTCCATCGGCTCTTGTAGCTTCTGCTACCCATCCGGGTTCCAGCACCGTCAGCTGGTTTTCGGCAGTGTCTTTTGCACGGGTACTCCCTCCTGCTCAGCCTGGTTCCAGCACGCCAGCTGTTTCCGGGTAGTGTCAATGTCACTTTGCCACCAATATGTTGTCCTGTCGTGTTGCGGTCGGGCTAGCCGACTCTATGGTGCCTCCAGTTTAGGTGCTTCCTATGTGGGCTGTGGGATCTGGCAATAAAGGCTGGTTCCGTAGTGCCAATAGGACAAGCAACCCCTGTCGGACTGTGGGTTTCGGTAACTGCGGCCGGCTCACGGCCTTGCAACTTTGTTTTTCATGGGTACCTTCTGCTACCCATCCGGGTTCCAGTACCGTCAGCTGGTTCTCGGCAGTGCCTTTGGCTTAGGTGCCTCCTTCTTGGTATCCGAGTTCTAGCAACGTCTGCTGGTCCTTGGTAGTGCTTTCTAGCACAGGTACTTCCTGCTTAGTAACCGGGTTCCAGTACCATCAGCTGGTCCTCGGTAGTGCCATTGGCTCTTGTTTCTTCTTCTGCCCCTCTGGGTTCCAGCACCATCAGCTGGTCCTCGGTAGTTCCATTGGTTCTTGTAGCTTCTGCTACCCATCCGGGTTCCAGCACCGTCAGCTGGTTCTCGGCAGTGCCTTTGGCTTACGTGCCTCCTTCTCGGTATCCGAGTTCCAGCAGCGTCTGCTGGTCCTTGGTAGTGCTTTCTGGCACAGGTACCTCCTGCTTTGTAACCAGGTTCCAGTACCATCAGCTGGTCCTCAGTACTGCCATTGGCTCTTGTTCCTTCTGCTACCCCTCCGGGTTCCAGCACCGTCAGCTGGTCCTCGGTAGTTACATTGCCTCTTGTTCCTTCTGCTACCCCTCCGGGTTCCATCACCATCAGCTGGTTCTCGGCAGTGCCTTTGGCTTAGGTGCCTCCTTCTCGATATCCGAGTTCCAGCAATGTCTGCTGGTCCTTGGTAGTGCTTTCTAGCACAGGTACCTCCTGCGTAGTAACCAGGTTCCAGTACCATCAGCTGGTCCTCAGTAGTGCCATTGGCTCTTGTTCCTTCTGCTGCCCCTCTGGGTTCCAGCACCATCAGCTGGTCCTTGGTAGTTCCATTGGCTCTTGTAGCTTCTGCTACCCATCCGGGTTCCAGCACCGTCAGCTGGTTCTCGGCAGTGTCTTTGGCACGAGTACTCCCTCCTGCCCAGCCTGGTTCCAGCACGCCAACTGTTTCCGGGTAGTGTCAACGTCACTTTGCCACCAATACGTTGTCCTGTCATGTTGCGGTCGGGTTAGCCGACTCTATGGTGCCTGCAGTTTAGATGCTTCCTATGTGGGCTGCTGGATCTGGCAATAAAGGCTGGTTCCGTAGTGCCAATAGGACAAGCACCCACTGTAGGACTGTGGGTTTCGGTAACTGCGGCCGGCTCGCGGCCTTGCAGCTTTGTTTTTCATGGGTACCTTCTGCTACCCATCCAGATTCCAGCACCGTCAGCTGGTTCTCGGCAGTGCCTTTGGTTTAGGTGCCTCCTTCTCGGTATCTGAGTTCCAGCAACGTCTGCTGGTCCTTGGTAGTGCTTTCTGGCACAGGTACCTCCTGCTTAGTAACCGGGTTCCAGTACCATCAGCTGGTCCTCGGTAGTTCCATTGGTTCTTGTTCCTTCTGCTACCCATCCGGGTTCCAGTGCCGTCAGCTGGTTCTCGGCAGTTCCTCAGCCTTCTTGTACCTTCTGCCACATTTCCAAGTTCAAACTTTTTGAAATGGTTTTTGGTAATCACTCTGGATCTCCCTGACGACGATCCTGAAGACCACCCCAAAGAAGTCCAAAAAGATGACCCTGATATAGATGACCAAGAGGACAAAGAACATGAAGACAATCACCAAGATACAGAACAACAAGAGACAGAAGACCAAGAAGCAGAAGAACAAAAAGCAGAAGAACATTAAGCATAAGACTAAAAATCAGAGCAAAATATATTATCTAAATTATAAGCAGAAGAAGACTAAGCAGTGTATGGGGGTGAGTCCGTTCCTCCTCGTGGTGCCCCTGGAAAATGCCTGCTGCTGCAGGCCAAACTGAACGCGGACAAATCCTGTTGTAAATCTTTTGTGACAGTCAGAACAGCTGGTGTAATCTTCAAACTTTTATAAATAACAACTAGAGGAATGCCTGTCACAAATAAGAATATGATGAAGAAGAAGAATAGGAAGAAGATAAAGAAGTAGAATATGAAGAAGAATAATAGCTGAATAAGAAGAATATGAAGAATGTAAAAAAAAAGAATAATAGGAAGAAGGTGAAGAAGAAGACGATGAATAAGGTGAAGAAGTTGATGAAAAAGATGCTGATGCTGCTGAGGATCACGAGGGAGAAAGTGTGGGAGAAGCAAAAAAGAAGGTGAAGAGCATGGAAGTAGTGAAACATACATATCTGACAAAATATAAAAAAAGGTTAACATAGTCAATATCTTTGTAACTCCGAACGTCTTTAAAAAAATTTTTTATTCCTGCTATTCCATTTGATTGGGCTAAACCTCTATGCCTTTAATGTCTCCTCCACCTCCCCCAATACATTCTACATTATTATTAGTTGTTTTTCTTCATGTAGAATTAACCTACAAGGAAAGAAAGGGTTTATTTTAATTCCGATATTTCTGTCCCATTGACTTGCATTGGTTTCCGGTTTCGGAATCGGCGATATCCGATACTTTTTGGGTATCTGTCCGATCCAATCCGATCCGATATTTCACGATATCGGAAGGTATCCCTCAACACTATTCAGAGTGTGTTTTCAGTGCTGCTGGGGCAATCATCACAGATACACGCACATGGTTGACAACTGAGAATGCAGACAGGCTGACTCTGGTAAAATTTAACAAGGACAGGATTTCGCAACAGTATTTAAGCCCTCCAGATGACTGTATCCCAACCTAAAGTCACCCAACACGTTTTTCTTTAAATTGGTGATCACATCCATCCCTTCCCATACAAGCCCCTTTTCTTCTTCTTACACATGTTTTCAAAATCTGCTTCTGACACATGTACCTCATGGTGAATAAGCTAAAAACAATGTTACGTTAATTAATATTTCCCATCGGAGGCACTTGTGATGAGAGTGAGACCCTTCTTCCTTCATCAACCATGGTATCATGTCCCTTTGGCTAATTTTTGGAGACTCAATGGCTATGCCTGGACACTGGGCACTGCCACCTCTATGCTAGTAGTCCTAGCTTCATCATAATTGTTTGGCCCTTCAGACCTGTCTTGCTTCCTTCATCAACCATGGTATCATGCCCCTTGGGCTAATTTTTGGAGACACTATGGCTATGCCTGGATACTTGGCACTGCCACCTCTATGCTAGTAGTCCTAGCTTCATCATAATTGTTTGGCCCTTCAGACCTGCCTTGCTTCCTTCATCAACCATGGTATCATGCCCCTTGGGCTAATTTTTGGAGACACTATGGCTATGCCTGGATACTTGGCACTGCCACCTCTATGCTAGTAGTTCTAGCTTCATCATAATTGTTTGCCCTTCAGACCTGTCTTGCTTCCTTCATCAACCATGGTTTCATGCCCCTTGGGCTAATTTTTGTAGACACCAAGGCTATGCCTGGACACTGGGCACTGCCACCTCTATGCTAGTAGTCCTGGCTTTATCATAATTGTTTGGCCCTTCAGACCTGCCTTGCTTCCTTCATCAACCATGATGCAGCCCCTAGGGCTAATGTTTTGAAAACACTATAGCTATGCCTATACATTGGGCAGTGGCACAGCAAGGACAGTAGTCCAAGCTTTATAATTGTGAATCCCTTGTGATGATGATGATGGGTGGCTTCTTTCTGCGTTAACCATAACACAGCCTCTAGGGCAGATTTCTCTCCTTACATCATTCACACACTTAGCTGTCAGAAGATCTCCTCCATCATCGCTCGCTCTTACAGCACTTCTGATATATCACAGGCACTGCGTAAGTGGGGTACGAGTCCCGCTCTTCCGGCAAAAAACCACAGGACTTCAAATAGTGTTTATACATTCTAGTGAAGCAATGGTGTAAAAACAATTGTGCAGCCCCTGGCCAGGTGCCCCCATGTTATATACATTTGTTTACAGCACACATTTTTTAACATTTACACATTTTTTTAGCCTTTTCCTCAGCCCCCAGACCGCTTTGTAGGGTCCAGCAGACAATTACTCACATTTTCCATTGACTATCATTGGACTCGCTATTCGTACCGAATAGCAGAGTATTAAGGTATACTCGGCACGAGTATAGCGAGTCCGAATACTTTAGTACTTGCTCATCCCTAATTCAGACATTACATATATAGTCTCATATTAATTTAAAACTAACTACAGCAGATGAGTAGAGATGAGCGGATATTTCCATATCACGATCGTCGAATTTGCAATATTCACTGATTTAATCGCCAAATATTTGTCGATTATTGTTAGGAGTCAGATTTCTGCCCTTGCTATGCAGGAATCAAGACTCTCACATTCTGCAGTCTCCTGCTCTTTGTCTACTGCAGAGGAGATTGCAGAGGAGATTGCTTTTGCAGCAACTCTCTCCGGAGGCTAAGTCCTTCGTTCCATCCTCTGAGCATGCTCGTGGCACGATCTCCCATTGGCGTTCAGGAGTCAGGTGCTCAGGTCCTGCACCTGATTCCATTGGTTCAGCACAGAGTTCTGGAGACTTCCGGAAGGTCCCGTTTGCTATAAAAAGCGCGCATGGCTGTTCCGCCATGTGCTAGTATAGTCATACTTGCTGCTGTGTGTATGTTGATGGATGCATGTTCTGGTGAATGACTCATTTGAAACCCCATTCCTTTGATAATACGAATGTGTGAGGGATTGAGTTTAGCCAGTACCAGCGCCAGCGCGCTATTGCTCCACGGACACACCTGCTAGCATCCAACATCGCGCCTGCACTATTTGCGGTGTTACACTGCGGTATTCTCTATGCCGCGCTGCTGTAGCAGTTTTAACGTGCGTTTGCAGTGCAACGCTAGGCACACGAGTATTACGGTAGGTCTAGACGGAGTTAGTGCGGTCATCTAGGGCTTCTCCTGTGACCAATTACTGCATGTGCGTCGCTGAGTCCCTGTGCCTCTAACAGGCTCAGCGTCATTATAATTTTCCTTTGCGTTATAATACCTCTGTGAGTACAACAGAGTTTGCTTGGTGCACCTGGGTGACATCTAACCCTGTGTACACTACCACCAGATTGCTCTGCCACCACCTAGCAGCGGTTTTAACAACTATCGCACGGTGGACCCCGAGCAGCAAACACATTTTATTTATATTTTTTATTTAGTGTGTTCCGCCACTCATAACATTATACTAGCGCCAGGGTCTGGCTAGAGATGGCAGAACAGCAGCAACTCTTGCAGTGTGTGCGGCAGCTCGAGGGCCGCTTGGCTACTCTTGAGAGGGCTCTCTCAGCTGCACAAGCCACTGATGCTGCTGTAAAAGCACTTACAGACGCGGTAGGCCGTATGTCCATGTCCTCCCTTGCGCCAACAGTGACCCGCCTCCCGTTGCCCGATAAGTTTTCTGGTGATGGCGCCTCCTGTTGGGGTTTCATCAGCCAGTGCTCAATTCAGCTGGAGCTGCTGACTGAGCAATTCCCCACGGAATGGGCCAAGGTGGCTTTTATTATCTCCCTACTGTCAGACAAGGCATTGGAATGGGCTACGCCTTTATGGAAGCGTGGTGACCCCGAGATTCGGACCGCTGCTCACTTTCTAGCAGCCATCAAGCAAGTCTTCCTCGGTCCACGGGTCACACACGACACCTATCTGCAGCTGCTTGCCTTGTCTCAGGGATCCCTCTCGGTTAGCCAGTACGCCGTCCGTTTCCGGACACTGGCGTCCGAGCTGCAGTGGTCCAATAAGGCCCTTATCCCTGTTTTTTGGAGAGGTTTAGCGGAGCACGTAAAGGATGCTCTCTCTGCAAGAGAGATTCCTGCCAGTCTGGAGGAGTTAATTTTCATCTCCACCCGTATTGACCTCCGTTTTTCGGAGCGCGGTATGGAGCGTGCTCACTCCAAACGGAGAGGTACTCCGGCTCCCAATTTTTTCGAGCCTCTAGAGCTGCCCGAGCCAGAGGTTATATCCCCAGAGCCCATGGAGGTGTCTCGCGCCATTTTTGAGACATGCCCGGCTCAAGATTCCACGTGCGGTTGTCACCATCTACACGCTGTTGCTCAGGATAACAGCGCCCCGCAATGGTCTGATTGTGAGTCGGTCAGCGAGACCTTTGTTCCTCCTCGCCTGAGGCCTAAGATTCTCGCGTGGGCACATGCGTCCAAGGCGGACGGCCACCGTGGCTATATGCAGACCACGAAGTCTCTGGCTGGATCGCATTGGTGGCCGCACAGGGCTCGGGACGTTAAAAGGTTTATTCAGGCATGCACCTCATGTGCTCAGGATAGCCTTCCCAGATGGAGTGTGGCGACCTTGAAACTCCCGCTCCCATCATCTCCCGGGTGTCCCTTTTGAAACCTGGTGACCTTGCCTCCGCTGTTACCTTCCTTGTGTCCCGGTATTCTGTGTCACCTACCAGGACATCAGGCTCGCCTTTGGACGAGTCTGAGGCCTGGGCCACTGTCGGGCACAGGCTGGAGGATTGGAGGGTTCAGGGAGGGGGGGGCTCTAGGGGGGGGTAATGTTAGGAGTCAGATTTCTGCCCTCACTATGCAGGAATCAAGACCCTCACATTCTGCAGTCTCCTGCTCTTTGTCTACTGCAGAGGAGATTGCAAAGGATACTGCTTTGCAGCAACTCTCTCCGGAGGCTAAGTTCTTCGTTCCATCCCCTGAGCATGCTCGTGGGACGATCTCCCATTTAAGTTCAGGAGTCAGGTGCTCAGGTCCTGCTCCTGATTCCATTGGTTCAGCTCAGAGTTCTGGAGACTTCCGGAAGGTCCCGTTTGCTATAAAAAGTGCACATGGCTGTTCCGCTTGCGCTAGTATAGTCATACTTGCTGCTGTGTGAATGTTGATGGATGCATGTTCTGGTGAATGACTCATTTGAAACCCCATTCCTTTGATAATACGAATGTGTGAGGGATTGAGTTTAGCCAGTACCAGCGCCAGCGCGCTATTGCTCCACGGACACACCTGCTAGCGTCCAACATCGCGCCTGCGCTATTTGTGGTGTTACACTGCGGTATTCTCTACGCCACACTGCTGTAGCAGCTTTACCGTGCGTTTGCAGTTGCAACGCTAGGCACACGAGTATTACGGTAGGTCTAGACGGAGTTAGTGCCGTCATATAGGGCTTCTCCTGTGACCAATTACCGCGTGTGCGTCGCCGTCCCTGTGCCTTTAACAGGCTCAGCGTCATTATAATTTTCCTTTGTGTTATAATAGCTCTGTGAGTACAACAGAGTTTGCTTGGTGCACCTGGGTGACATCTAACCCTGTGCACACTACCGCCAGATTGCTCTGCCACCACCTAGCAGCGGTTTTAACAACTACCGCACGGTGGACCCCGAGCGGCGAACACACTTTATTTATATTTTTTATTTAGTGTGTTCTGCCACTCATAACAATTATAGTGTCACGGGTCAGTAAGGGGGAAACAGATGATGTGGAACCAGGGCCCCTGAACTGCCCCTCAGTCTAAGGGGGTGCCCTGTCTTTCCTTAACTTGGGGGTACACTTAAAGGTTGTGAGGCCCAAGTCCCCAACCTGTCCCTGTCTCCTGTTTAGCCCTAAGCAAAAAGGCCCCAACCACCTCCCCAGGAGGTGAGACAGGTATAAATTGTACTGCACAAAATCCAAAGGAAAGATACAACAGACAGGGTAAAACAAAACAAAACTTGGCTTGCTCTGCTGCAATGCTCCTGGACAGCAGAGATATCCACTTGACAATAGCAAACAACTGAAGCGCCACAGAACTCTAAGCTCCTGAAGTCCAGCTTGGTTGGTCTCCCAAGAGCAAGTGTATAACCAACAGTGATCTACAGCACCTGATGGCCTTTTATAGGAAGGAGGGGGAGTTGTCACGACCTGAATAGATAATTAATCACCATGCAGTAACCATGCAGTAACACCAGCAGCCACCGGGGGGAAAACCTATCAGCAGACCAACTACAGTTGTAGTAACACCAGCGGCCACCGGGGGAAAAAACTCATATTAACCCCCGATGTTCGAAAAGGAAAAAAGGTTTAAATGTGAGGAAATCCAGATCTGACAAAAATCCAAGAAAAGGATCGTGACAGTACCCCTCCCTCAAAGAGGGGCCTCTGGACCCTCAACAAAGTGCCTCACCCAAAAAAACCCTATGATGAGGATGCCTGGACACAGTTGATTTCACCGAGATAAACACCTGACTCACAGGTTTATGGCAAATGTAGTTATATATATGTTCCGGAGGCGGCACACATCTCCAGAGTGCCGACCTGGGGAACGAATTGTGTATGGGCATGACAGAGGGTAACTCCAGCTGGTAGGTCGCTGGGCCGAGAATGGCAGACACCCGATATGGACCGATAACTCGAGAGTAGTGTTGAGCATTCCGATACCGCAAGTATCGGGTATCGGCTGATATTAGCGGTATCGGAATTCCGATACTTAATTCCGATACTTTTGTCATATCGGATTCCGGAATCGGAATCGGAATAGGAAGTTCCCATCATGCTATGAGCCTGCTTGCTTTGATTAAGCCAATGGGAATCCTCCGAAGTGTGGGCACATCCTGTTAGGCATGTAGGCATGTTAACTATTGGCATGGCTGTGATTGGCTGCCGAAATGATGTCATGATGCACTATAAAAGCCACCGCAGCCGCCATTTCTGGTCACTCTGCTGTGAATTCAGTTAGGGACAGGCTGCTGTAGAAGACTGTGAGGGACAGTTAGAAATAGCGATTCCACCAAACATCTAGTGCTTTACCCAGGCTACATAAACCACCACTGTAGCCTTCTTTGCCCTAGCAGCAGTGTTCACAGCTGTCTGCAAGGGCTGTGTGAGTGCAGCTCATGCTGTGGAGTGGGTCCTGCAGCCACGTCAGGCTGTAGGCCACCCAGTGTGATCACTGCTGCCTCATACATCTTTTATTTTTTGAGCTGCATTTTTTACATAATTTCAATCTAGTGTGCTTCCATCCGTATCCATATACGTTGGTTGCAAACACTAGTAGTAGACAGCGGAGCCTTTCTGCAGCCTTTCAGTGCTAGTGTCCACTTTGCTGCACTGTTCACGGCTGTCTGAGAGGTCTCTGACTGTGTGTGAGTGCAGCTCACGCTGAGTAGTGTGTCCTGCAGCTACGTCTGGCTGTAGGACGCTCAGCGTGCGTCAGTGCCTCACACATATTTTTATTTGAGTGCAGCTCATTTTTTCTTCTATTAGTGTGCATCCATCCGTCTCCATCTACGGTGGTTGCAAACACTATAAAGGAGTACACAGCGGAGCCTTTCTGCAGCCTGTCAGTGCCAGTGCCCACTTAGCTGCACTTTTGACGGCTGTCTGAGAGGCCTCTGACTGTGTGTGAGTGCAGCTCACGCTGAGTAGAGTGTCCTGCAGCTACGTCTTTGAGTGCAGCTCATTTTTTCTTCTCCTATTAGTGTGCATCCATCCGTATCCATCAACATTGGTTGGTTGCAAACACTATATAGGAGTAGATAGAGGAGCCTTTTTTTCTGGCTTGTGCCCTGCCGGCGCAGCCAGATTAGTATTACCCAATTTTTTTGGAGCCTCATCTTTTGCATTGTAGGTTACCTGCCTGCATTGTAATAGCTCCAAAAAGTTGGTGATACTATCAGTTTCAATTCTTTGTTCACATACTTTGAGTTTGTTTCCAACAAAGAAACCACAAAAAAAGTTCACCAAACACTACATTTTGAACTTGTGTAGGCCACATCAGCTCCTATTAAAGTCTAGTCCACACACACACACACTTCATAAAATTAGTGTTTCTTGTACCTGTAACCAGCTGTTCAGGAATAAGCACACTAAGGCCCCCCTTTGTACTTTTTTGCCTATCTTAAGCAGTCTTGCAAGATGAAGAAGGCAGGGAGTAAGGCGCGTGGGCGTGGGCGTGGGCGTGGAGTTTCAGCAGGGAGAGGACGTGGGGATTCTGCAGGGAGAGGACGTGGGGATTCTACAGGTAGAGGACGTGGGGATTCTGGGCCTGCTGCGGGCACCAGTGGATCAGCATCCCCCAGTTTTAGCAGGCAACAGTCCTTTATGCGCAGCTTTGTAGGACCTCAACGTACCCCACTGCTGCGGGAGGAACAAATTGAAGCCGTTGTCGGATGGATGGCAGCTAACGCATCGACTTCAATTACTTCCGCATCCTCTCAGGGTCAGAGCACCGAAGAGCAACCATCTGTCTCTTCACCACCTGCCAAAGTGCCCAGGCAGTCAGAGAGACATGGACAGGAGCCATCACAGTCTCTACTTCTGTTCTCGGAATCTGTTGGCTTGGAAAGAGGGGGCCAGCCAAGCAGCATTCCTGAATGTGAAGAAGAGGGAGTATGCAGTGATGTGCAACTTCTTTGTCCCTCTGAATCTGAAGAGGCGAGTGGGCCAGTGCCTATGGTCAGCACACCTCAGTACGCATCAGATGATGACGAGACTCAGTTGCCACTTTCTGGTGCGTACGGTGCTGGCGAGACAACCCCGGAGAAGCAGCTGTTTGAAGAGGGGAGGGAAGATGATGAGGTCCTTGACCCATCATGGTGTGAGCAACAGGAAGGTGGTGGGAGCAGCTCGGAGGAAGAGATTCCCCTACCGGCCAAAACAGGAGGCAGAGGGAGGGGGAAGACTTGGTTGCCTGTACCCTCCACTTCGGCACCCGTTAGGAGCATTCCTCCTTCCAAAGGCAAACCGGGCGCTCACAAGAGTTGCAGTGCGTGGTCCTTTTTTGACACAGTTGCAGATGACATTTGCTTTGTCAAATGCAAGCTGTGTCATCAGAGAGTCAAAAGAGGGAGAAATGTCAGCAACCTCAATACCACAAATATGTGGAAACATGTGCGCACCAAGCACGAGTTGGAGTTGCAGAGACACCCTGAAGACGTAGGCCAACGTACAGCACCACCTACCACCTCTTCAGTTCGTGTTGGGCCCTCTTCCTCCAGCTCACACACTGCTGGTTCGGCTTCCTCACAGGATCGCCAAGGAAGAACCTCTGCCACTGTTGTCCGGAGACCCTGTCAGATTACACCCATAGCAGCACGTTCCCATCCATCACAGCCATCGGTAGCACAGGCATGGGATAAAAGGCGCCCTTACTCGGCAAACCATCCCCGAGCACAGTCTCTGAATGCTGGCATTGCCAAACTTCTGGCAGTTGAAATGCTGTCATTCAGGCTGGTGGACACTGACACCTTCCGGGACTTAATGGCATTGGCAGTCCCCCAATACAACGTGCCCAGCCGCTTTTATTTCAGCAGGCGAGCCGTCCCTGCCCTGCAGAAACATGTTGAGGGCAAAATAAAACATGCGCTACTAAACGCCGTTAGTAGCAAGGTCCACCTGACCACCGATGCGTGGACCAATAACCATGGACAGGGACGATACCTTTCCCTCACTGCCCACTGGGTCAATGTTGTGGAGCCGGGTACGGATCTGGAGAGTGGAGCTGTACGTGTTCTTCCAACGCCACGGATTGCAGGACTCCAGTCTGTACACATAGACTCCTCCTCCTACTCAAGTTCCTCAGAAACAGCAGAGCAGGAGCCTGTTACGACCGATATGAGCACAGCCGTGGCCAAACGTCAACAGGCTGTACTCAAATTAATTTCTTTGGGGAATCGAAGCCACACAGCGCAGGAGCTCTGGAATGCTATCAAGCTGGAGAGCGATGTGTGGTTTGGGCCAGCGAATCTCCAGCCGGGCTTGGTAGTGTGTGACAATGGCCGAAATCTGGTGGCAGCTCTTGGCCTAGGCAACCTCACACACATCCCATGTCTGGCACATGTTCTTAACTTGGTCGTGCAGAGCTTTCTGAGGGACTATCCGGATCTTGCTGCACTGTTGCACAAGGTCCGCATAGAGTGCGCTCACTTGCGACGTTCCAGCACGGCAAGATCGCGCCTCGCTGCTCTGCAGCGACGATTTGGCCTTCCGGAACATCGCATCATATGTGACCTACCCACCCGGTGGAATTCAACGTTACATATGTTGGAGCGGTTGTGTGAGCAGCAGGCAGCAGTCATGGAGTACCAGCTGCATCAGGCGCAAACAAGTCGCACTGTGCGCCGTTCACACTTCAGCACCATTGAGTGGGCCTCTATGAAGGACATCTGCCTCGTTTTGCGTGCCTTCGATGAATCCACGCGGATGGCGAGTGCAGATGATGCACTAGTCAGCATGACTGTCCCCCTTATCTGCCTGCTTCAACAAACACTGCAAGCACTAAGGGATGAGGTTTCAGAAGAGGTGGAGGATGAGGAGTCCCAAATGCCATCTGCTTCTGGACAGTCTGCGCTACGTGTTTCCTCACAAAGGCCTAGGCAGGGGACACTTTGTGAGGAGGATGAGGAGGAGTCGATGGAGGAGGAAGACATCTCTCCAGAGGAGGGAGGTACACAAACCTCTACTCAGTATGTACAGCGAGGGTGGGGTGATGCAGAGCAGGCCGAGGTCACGCCTCAAACAGGGGACAGCGGTTCTTTGGCAGTTGGGAGTCTGCAGCACATGGTTGATTTCATGCTGCAGTGCCTGAGAAACGACCGCCGCATCGCCCACATTCTCGTCTCGGCTGATTATTGGGTGTACACCCTCCTAGATCCTCGCTACCGGGACAGCGTACAAAGGCTCATACCAACGTTGAACCGGGAGCGTAAAATGCGGGAGTACGAAGAGTCACTGGTGCAGTCCATAATGTTTTCCATTCCACCCGACAGCATTGTTGCTAGTGCTTTACAAAGCAGCTCTGTGCGTCGAGGCAGTGGAGGAAACTCTGCACAAAGAGGGAGCAGAGGCAGCGCCGCAGCACAAGGCAAGACCACTATGGCCCAATGTGGCAAAGTTTTGTGTGTCCACCACAATTGTCTACACCATCAGCGACGCCTCGAGTCAGCAGGAGGCAACGCTTCCGTCAGATGGTGTCAGACTAGATGTCTTGCCCTGTCGCTGTACTCCCAGATGGCTCTTCCCCCTTCAAGTTTTGGGTCTCTAAGCTGGATACATGGCCAGAGCTTAGCCAGTATGCATTGGAGGTGCTGGCTTGCCCTGCTGCCAGTGTATTATCGGAACGTGTCTTTAGTGCCGCAGGTGGTGTACTAACAGACCGTCGCACGCGACTATCTTCCGATAATGTTGACTGGCTGACTTTTCTGAAAATGAACAAGGCCTGGATCTCCAAAGACTTTGCCATTCCTCTTACAGACTAAATTAGTGGTTGGCAACTGTATCCAGGTCTGCTGGTGTGTTCATTTTTCTACCACCTGAACTATAATCCCTTTGCTTCAACACAGCCAGTTGTCGCTCAGATGTGTCGTCTGCACAGAGAAACACACTAGCTCCTGTGTTAGTGGGGTTCAGTAATGCCAGCTGATCCCCTGCTGTGTGGATGGCAAAGTCACCAGCTCCATCAACATTCAAACCACTACTGATTTTTAACCGTGCCCAACTTAGGTCTCTGGCTCCACTGTCTCTACTATTTCCCCTGACCTCCAACCCCGCCATCTACATCTCTGAAGTGGCGTCAGCACAATCTACACTTGTTCCTGTGTTCCTGTGGCTCAGTCCCATCAGTTTATCCCCTGATGTGTGTCCGGCAAGGTCTCCTGCTCTGTCCACATTCCCATAACCAGTAGTGGGAATGAGGACAGAGCTGGCGAACTTGCCGGACAAACATCAGGGGATCAACTGACGGGACTGAGCACCAGTAACACAGGAACAAGTGTAGATTGTGCTGACGCCACTTCAGAGATGTAGCTGGCGGGGTTGGAGGCCAGGGTAAATAGTAGAGACAGTGGAGCCAGAGGCCTAAGTGGAGCATGGTTAGAATCAGTAGTAGTCCACAACCTCCATAAAAACCGCTGCCCATTGGCCTCTGCATGCGGCATGCGTAATCCTGGGCTCCAACAGCTTCAGTTGGTGTTCAGAAGTGTCGTCTCCACAGAGCCAAACACATTCGTTAGAGTGTTAGTGGGGTTCAGCACTGCCAGCTGTTCCCCTGCTGTGGAGATGGCAAGTCTCCTGCTGCCTTCACCTGCCAAAATCCAGTAGGCCCCAGCCTGCTCCTCGCCTAATCCTGGGCTCCAACAGCGTCAGTTGGTGTTCAGAAGTGTCGTCTCCACAGAGCCAAACACCTTCGTTAGAGTGTTAGTGGGGTTCAGCACTGCCAGCTGTTCCCCTGCTGTGGAGATGGCAAGTCTCCTGCTGCCTTCACCTGCCAAAATCCAGTAGGCCCCAGCCTGCTCCTCGCCTAATCCTGGGCTCCAACAGCGTCAGTTGGTGTTCAGAAGTGTCGTCTCCACAGAGCCAAACACCTTCGTTAGAGTGTTAGTGGGGTTCAGCACTGCCAGCTGTTCCCCTGCTGTGGAGATGGCAAGTCTCCTGCTGCCTTCACCTGCCAAAATCCAGTAGGCCCCAGCCTGCTCCTCGCCTAATCCTGGGCTCCAACAGCGTCAGTTGGTGTTCAGAAGTGTCGTCTCCACAGAGCCAAACACCTTCGTTAGAGTGTTAGTGGGGTTCAGCACTGCCAGCTGTTCCCCTGCTGTGGAGATGGCAAGTCTCCTGCTGCCTTCACCTGCCAAAATCCAGTAGGCCCCAGCCTGCTCCTCGCCTAATCCTGGGCTCCAACAGCGTCAGTTGGTGTTCAGAAGTGTCGTCTCCACAGAGCCAAACACATTCGTTAGAGTGTTAGTGGGGTTCAGCACTGCCAGCTGTTCCCCTGCTGTGGAGATGGCAAGTCTCCTGCTGCCTTCACCTGCCAAAATCCAGTAGGCCCCAGCCTGCTCCTCGCCTAATCCTGGGCTCCAACAGCGTCAGTTGGTGTTCAGAAGTGTCGTCTCCACAGAGCCAAACACCTTCGTTAGAGTGTTAGTGGGGTTCAGCACTGCCAGCTGTTCCCCTGCTGTGGAGATGGCAAGTCTCCTGCTGCCTTCACGTGCCAAAATCCAGTAGGCCCCAGCCTGCTCCTCGCCTAATCCTGGGCTCCAACAGCGTCAGTTGGTGTTCAGAAGTGTCGTCTCCACAGAGCCAAACACCTTCGTTAGAGTGTTAGTGGGGTTCAGCACTGCCAGCTGTTCCCCTGCTGTGGAGATGGCAAGTCTCCTGCTGCCTTCACCTGCCAAAATCCAGTAGGCCCCAGCCTGCTCCTCGCCTAATCCTGGGCTCCAACAGCGTCAGTTGGTGTTCAGAAGTGTCGTCTCCACAGAGCCAAACACCTTCGTTAGAGTGTTAGTGGGGTTCAGCACTGCCAGCTGTTCCCCTGCTGTGGAGATGGCAAGTCTCCTGCTGCCTTCACCTGCCAAAATCCAGTAGGCCCCAGCCTGCTCCTCGCCTAATCCTGGGCTCCAACAGCGTCAGTTGGTGTTCAGAAGTGTCGTCTCCACAGAGCCAAACACATTCGTTAGAGTGTTAGTGGGGTTCAGCACTGCCAGCTGTTCCCCTGCTGTGGAGATGGCAAGTCTCCTGCTGCCTTCACCTGCCAAAATCCAGTAGGCCCCAGCCTGCTCCTCGCCTAATCCTGGGCTCCAACAGCGTCAGTTGGTGTTCAGAAGTGTCGTCTCCACAGAGCCAAACACCTTCGTTAGAGTGTTAGTGGGGTTCAGCACTGCCAGCTGTTCCCCTGCTGTGGAGATGGCAAGTCTCCTGCTGCCTTCACCTGCCAAAATCCAGTAGGCCCCAGCCTGCTCCTCGCCTAATCCTGGGCTCCAACAGCGTCAGTTGGTGTTCAGAAGTGTCGTCTCCACAGAGCCAAACACCTTCGTTAGAGTGTTAGTGGGGTTCAGCACTGCCAGCTGTTCCCCTGCTGTGGAGATGGCAAGTCTCCTGCTGCCTTCACCTGCCAAAATCCAGTAGGCCCCAGCCTGCTCCTCGCCTAATCCTGGGCTCCAACAGCGTCAGTTGGTGTTCAGAAGTGTCGTCTCCACAGAGCCAAACACATTCGTTAGAGTGTTAGTGGGGTTCAGCACTGCCAGCTGTTCCCCTGCTGTGGAGATGGCAAGTCTCCTGCTGCCTTCACCTGCCAAAATCCAGTAGGCCCCAGCCTGCTCCTCGCCTAATCCTGGGCTCCAACAGCGTCAGTTGGTGTTCAGAAGTGTCGTCTCCACAGAGCCAAACACCTTCGTTAGAGTGTTAGTGGGGTTCAGCACTGCCAGCTGTTCCCCTGCTGTGGAGATGGCAAGTCTCCTGCTGCCTTCACGTGCCAAAATCCAGTAGGCCCCAGCCTGCTCCTCGCCTAATCCTGGGCTCCAACAGCGTCAGTTGGTGTTCAGAAGTGTCGTCTCCACAGAGCCAAACACCTTCGTTAGAGTGTTAGTGGGGTTCAGCACTGCCAGCTGTTCCCCTGCTGTGGAGATGGCAAGTCTCCTGCTGCCTTCACGTGCCAAAATCCAGTAGGCCCCAGCCTGCTCCTCGCCTAATCCTGGGCTCCAACAGCGTCAGTTGGTGTTCAGAAGTGTCGTCTCCACAGAGCCAAACACATTCGTTCAAGTGTTAGTGGGGTTCATCATTGCCAGCTGATCCCCTGCTGTGGAGATGGCAGTCTCTCCTGCTGTCTCCGCATTACAAAGACAGTAGGCCTCTGCCTACACCCTCCTATTTCCTGGGCTTCAACACAGCCAGTTGTAGTTCGGAAGTGCCGTCCACACGGAAAGAGATACTTGCTCCCGTGTCTCAGTGGGGTTCAGTAACGTCAGCTGATCCCCTGCTGTGTGGATGGCAGTCTCTCCTGCTGTCACCTCATTCAAAATACAGTAGGCCTCTGCCTACACCCTCCTATTTCCTGGGCTTCAACACAGCCAGTTGTAGTTCGGAAGTGCCGTCCACACGGAAAGAGATACTTGCTCCCGTGTCTCAGTGGGGTTCAGTAACGTCAGCTGATCCCCTGCTGTGTGGATGGCAGTCTCTCCTGCTGTAAACTCATTCAAAATACAGTAGGCCTCTGCCTACACCCTCCTATTTCCTGGGCTTCAACACAGCCAGTTGTAGTTCGGAAGTGCCGTCCACACGGAAAGAGATACTTGCTCCCGTGTCTCAGTGGGGTTCAGTAATGTCAGCTGATCCCCTGCTGTGTGGATGGCAGTCTCTCCTGCTGTAAACTCATTCAAAATACAGTAGGCCTCTGCCTACACCCTCCTATTTCCTGGGCTTCAACACAGCCAGTTGTAGTTCGGAAGTGCCGTCCACACGGAAAGAGATACTTGCTCCCGTGTCTCAGTGGGGTTCAGTAACGTCAGCTGATCCCCTGCTGTGTGGATGGCAGTCTCTCCTGCTGTAAACTCATTCAAAATACAGTAGGCCTCTGCCTACACCCTCCTATTTCCTGGGCTTCAACACAGCCAGTTGTAGTTCGGAAGTGCCGTCCACACGGAAAGAGATACTTGCTCCCGTGTCTCAGTGGGGTTCAGTAATGTCAGCTGATCCCCTGCTGTGTGGATGGCAGTCTCTCCTGCTGTAAACTCATTCAAAATACAGTAGGCCTCTGCCTACACCCTCCTATTTCCTGGGCTTCAACACAGCCAGTTGTAGTTCGGAAGTGCCGTCCACACGGAAAGAGATACTTGCTCCCGTGTCTCAGTGGGGTTCAGTAACGTCAGCTGATCCCCTGCTGTGTGGATGGCAGTCTCTCCTGCTGTCACCTCATTCAAAATACAGTAGGCCTCTGCCTACACCCTCCTATTTCCTGGGCTTCAACACAGCCAGTTGTAGTTCGGAAGTGCCGTCCACACGGAAAGAGATACTTGCTCCCGTGTCTCAGTGGGGTTCAGTAACGTCAGCTGATCCCCTGCTGTGTGGTTGGCAGTCTCTCCTGCTGTAAACTCATTCAAAATACAGTAGGCCTCTGCCTACACCCTCCTATTTCCTGGGCTTCAACACAGCCAGTTGTAGTTCGGAAGTGCCGTCCACACGGAAAGAGATACTTGCTCCCGTGTCTCAGTGGGGTTCAGTAATGTCAGCTGATCCCCTGCTGTGTGGATGGCAGTCTCTCCTGCTGTCACCTCATTCAAAATACAGTAGGCCTCTGCCTACACCCTCCTATTTCCTGGGCTTCAACACAGCCAGTTGTAGTTCGGAAGTGCCGTCCACACGGAAAGAGATACTTGCTCCCGTGTCTCAGTGGGGTTCAGTAACGTCAGCTGATCCCCTGCTGTGTGGATGGCAGTCTCTCCTGCTGTCACCTCAATCAAAATACAGTAGGCCTCTGCCTACACCCTCCTATTTCCTGGGCTTCAACACAGCCAGTTGTAGTTCGGAAGTGCCGTCCACACGGAAAGAGATACTTGCTCCCGTGTCTCAGTGGGGTTCAGTTAAGTCAGCTGATCCCCTGCTGTGTGGATGGCAGTCTCTCCTGCTGTAAACTCATTCAAAATACAGTAGGCCTCTGCCTACACCCTCCTATTTCCTGGGCTTCAACACAGCCAGTTGTAGTTCGGAAGTGCCGTCCACACGGAAAGAGATACTTGCTCCCGTGTCTCAGTGGGGTTCAGTAATGTCAGCTGATCCCCTGCTGTGTGGATGGCAGTCTCTCCTGCTGTCACCTCATTCAAAATACAGTAGGCCTCTGCCTACACCCTCCTATTTCCTGGGCTTCAACACAGCCAGTTGTAGTTCGGAAGTGCCGTCCACACGGAAAGAGATACTTGCTCCCGTGTCTCAGTGGGGTTCAGTAACGTCAGCTGATCCCCTGCTGTGTGGATGGCAGTCTCTCCTGCTGTCACCTCATTCAAAATACAGTAGGCCTCTGCCTACACCCTCCTATTTCCTGGGCTTCAACACAGCCAGTTGTAGTTCGGAAGTGCCGTCCACACGGAAAGAGATACTTGCTCCCGTGTCTCAGTGGGGTTCAGTAACGTCAGCTGATCCCCTGCTGTGTGGATGGCAGTCTCTCCTGCTGTCACCTCATTCAAAATACAGTAGGCCTCTGCCTACACCCTCCTATTTCCTGGGCTTCAACACAGCCAGTTGTAGTTCGGAAGTGCCGTCCACACGGAAAGAGATACTTGCTCCCGTGTCTCAGTGGGGTTCAGTAATGTCAGCTGATCCCCTGCTGTGTGGATGGCAAAGTCTCCTGCTGCCTACACAGTCGTACCACTACTGATTTTTAACCGTGCTCCAATTAGGCCTGTGGCTCCACTGTCTCTCGTATTTCCCCTGTCCTCCAACCCTGCCAGTTACAGCTCCGAAGTGGCGTCTGCACAATCCACACTTGTTCCTGTGTTACAGGTGTTCAGTCCGGTCAGTTAATCCCCTGATGTGTGTCCGGCAATGTCGCCTGCTCTGTCCACATTCCCATTATGGGAATGTGGACAGAGCAGGCGACATTGCCGGACACACATCAGGGGATTAACTGACCGGACTGAACACCTGTAACACAGGAACAAGTGTGGATTGTGCAGACGCCACTTCGGAGCTGTAACTGGCGGGGTTGGAGGACAGGGGAAATACGAAAATCAGTGAAGCCACAGGCCTAAGTGGAGCTTGGTTCAAATTAGTAGTCTACAACCGATCTTAAAATTTCTTCAATGCAGCCTAAGCCTGCTCCGTGCTTGTCCCTGGGCTTCAACACAGCCAGTTGTTGCTCGGAAGTGCCGTCTTCACAGAGTAAAACACTAGCTCCTGTGTTTGTGGGGTTCAGTAACGTCAGCTGTTCCCCTGCTGTTTTGATGGCAATCTGTCCTGCTGCCTCCCAATTGACAGCACATCAGGCCTCAGCCTGCTAAGTGCTTGTCCTGGGCTCCAACATCGCCAGTTGCTGCTCATAACTGACTTTGGCACGGGTACTCCCTCCTGCCCAGCTTGGTTCCAGCCCTGCCTGCTGTTTCCGGGAAGTGTCAATGTCAGTTTGCCACCCCAAGTTGCCATGTCGTGTTGCGGTTGGGTTAGCCGAGGCTAGGGTGCCAGCAGTTTAGGTGCTTCCTATGTGGACTGCGGGTTCTGGTAAGAAAGGTTTGTTCCATAGTGCCAGTAGGACAAGCACCCCCTGTAGGACTGTGTGATTCGGTAACTGCGGCCAGCTTGCGGCATGCCAACTTTGCTTTTCAGGGGTAACTTCTGATACCCCTCCGGGTTCCAGCACCGTCAGCTGGTTCTCATCAGAGCCTTTGGCCTAGGTGCCTCCATCTCGGTATCCGAGTTCCGGCAACGTCTGCTGGTCCTTGGTAGTGCTTTGTAGCACAGGTACCTCCTGCTTAGTAACCGGGTTCCAGCACCGTCAGCTGGTCCTCGGTTGTGCCATTGGCTCTTATTCCTTCTGCTGCCCCTCCGGGTGCCAGCACTGTCAGCTGGTCCTCGCTATTTCCATTTGCTCTTGCAGCTTATGCTACCCCTCCGGGTTCCAGCACCGTCAGCTGGTTCTCGTCAGAGCCTTTGGCCTAGGTGCCTCCATCTCGGTATCCGAGTTCCGGCAACGTCTGCTGGTCCTTGGTAGTGCTTTGTAGCACAGGTACCTCCTGCTTAGTAACCGGGTTCCAGCACCGTCAGCTGGTCCTCGGTTGTGCCATTGGCTCTTATTCCTTCTGCTGCCCCTCCGGGTGCCAGCACTGTCAGCTGGTCCTCGCTATTTCCATTTGCTCTTGCAGCTTATGCTACCCCTCCGGGTTCCAGCACCGTCAGCTGGTTCTCGTCAGAGCCTTTGGCCTAGGTGCCTCCATCTCGGTATCCGAGTTCCGGCAACGTCTGCTGGTCCTTGGTAGTGCTTTGTAGCACAGGTACCTCCTGTTTAGTAACCGGGTTCCAGCACCGTCAGCTGGTCCTCGGTAGTGCCATTGGCTCTTGTTCCTTCTGCTGCCCCTCCGGGTGCCAGTACCGTCAGCTGGTTCAAGAGGACAAAGAACAGGAAGACAACCACCAAGATGCAGAACAACAAGAGAGAGAAGACAAAGAAGCATAAAAAAAACAAAGCAGAAGAACATTAAGTATAAGACTAATACTCTGAGCAAATGATATTATCTTATTTATAAGCAGAAGAAGACTAAGCAGTGTATGGGGGTGAGTCCGTTCCTCCTCGTGGTGCCCCTGGAAAAGGCCTGCTGCTGTAGGCCAAACTGAACGCGGACAAATCCTGTTGTAAATCTTTTGTGACAGGCAGAACGGAAGGTGTAAACTTCTAACTTTTCTAGATAACAACTACAGGAATGCCTGACACAAACAAGAATATGATGAAGAAGAATAGGAAGAAGATGAAGAAGCTGAATATGTAGAATAATAATTGTTGAATAAGAAGAATATGAAGAATGTAAGAAAAGGAAGAAGAAGAAGAAGAAGAAGAAGAAGAAGAAGAATGTAAAAAAAGGAAGAAGAAGAAGAAGAAGAATGTAAAAAAAGGAAGTAGAAGAAGAAGAAGAAGAATGTAAAAAAAGGAATAAGAAGAAGAATGTAAAAAAAGGAAGTAGAAGAAGAAGAAGAAGAATGTAAAAAAAGGAAGTAGAAGAAGAAGAAGAAGAATGTAAAAAAAGGAAGTAGAAGAAGAAGAAGAAGAATGTAAAAAAAGGAAGTAGAAGAAGAAGACATACATGTCTGGCAAAATATAAATGAGGCTAACATAGTCAATATCTTTGTAACTCCTAACATCTTTAAAAAAAAAGTTTAATTCCTGCTATTCCATTTGATTGGGCTAAACCTCTATGGCTTTAATGTCTCCTCCACCTCCCACAATACATTCTACATTATTCTTAGTTGTTTTTCTTCATGTAGAATTAACCTACAAGGAAAGAAAGGGTTTTTTTTAATTCCGATATTTTGGCCCCATTGACTTGCATTGGTTCCCGGTATCGGAATCGGCGATACCGATACTTTTTTTAAAGATCGGCCGATCCATTCCGATCCGATATTTTCAAGTATCGGCTGGTATCGCTCAACTCTACTCGAGAGTTTCAGAATCCAGCAGAATACTTCCACCGAATGTGATTGGTGGACACCCATACAAACTCGTTCACACACAGGTCCAGACCTGAACGTTTATTACCACTCATGCGTTTGCCACAAAGTGGTGAACTCTTTGAAGGACTGACAACAGAGGCGTCCCCCTGTGTCACCACACTCACTCCCACGATTTTCAGAGGAGACCACCACCCTCCGCTGACCCTTCCTCCTAAGAGGACTCTGACTATCAGGGTTAGATAATGGTGAGGATTGAGACTGGTTCCTACTCCCGGGCAGCACCTTCGCTGCCCCCACTGGGGAAGAAGGGAATGGTTGTAGCAAGACGGTGGAGACAGTAGCCCCCGGGCAGCAGCCCTCACACGACTGCCGCCAGCTGACAACTTCCCTAGACCGCCAATCTATCACCAGGTTGTGTTTCTTTAACTAAGGGAGGCCTAAAACGATCGGTGATGGTATTCCCCCAAGATGTAGCATGACAGGGACTCCTCATGATGAGCCCCTATACGAAGATGTATATTGTCCACGACTTGAGTAAGGCTCCCCTGGCTTAGTGGGACAGCGTTAATGGCCTGGACGCTTAAGTGTTTGGCTAGCGTCCTACATCTGAGGCCATGGGTCTGGACAAAGTGGGCATCCACCAGGTTCACTCCAGCTCCACTGTCCACAAATACCGGAAGACCCTCAGTTTTCCCACTCACCGTAATGTCCGCTGACAGGGTACACTGAGAGGAAGAAATGGAGGAAATATACACTCTCTGGTCGTCTCCCTCCATTTGACCAGGGGGAGGCGGTTTCTTCGGTGGTACGGAAGATTTGGTGCACACTGGGCAGACTCCTATAAAATGGCCATTCTGCCCACGGTAAAAACATGCCCCCACACCATGGCGAACTGCAGGCACACCTTTTTGGAAACCACTGCTCCGAGCTGCATGGGTTCCTCCGAATGTTCAGGTGTGTCCAACTCCTTAGCAAGGACTATAGGGGGCACATATGGTGTATGTCTCTCCCTGAGGCGTCTATCCACCAGGATGGCAAGGGACATGGCAGCCACCAGCGACCTGGGGGTGGCGTACTGCACTAGAGTATCCTGAAACCGGGGGGACAGACCCTGCACAAAATGACTCCTAAGGGCAAGATCAATCCACTGAGTATCCATAGTCCACCTCCTAAACTCAGAGCAGTACTCCTCGCCGGCTGGCCCCCCTGCTTGATTTTACAGAGTCGGGTTTCCGCTAGAGAGACGCTATCTGAATCGCCATACACCAGCACCAGAGTCGCAAAAAACCCATCCACCGACCATAACGATGGTGAATCGGTCGGCAGGGAGAAGGCCCAGGATTGGGGATCACCCTTAAGAAGGGAGACAATAATCCCCACATGCTGTTCCTCACTCCCTGATGAACGGGGGCAGAGCCTGAAATATAATTTACAGGCCTCCTGAAATGCAAGAAATTTTTCTCTCCCTCCAGAAAACCGGTCAGGGAGAGATATCTTGGGTTCTGGTTGAGCCTGAACCTGAGCCGAGGCCCAGAACCCCACTAACTGCTCCCCAACCTGTCCCTGTCTCCTGTTTAGCCCTAAGCTAAAAGGCCCCAACCCCCTCCCCAGGAGGTGAGACAGGGAAAAAGTGTACTGCACAAAACCCAAAGGAAAGATACAACAGACAGGGTAAAACAAAACAAAACTTAGCTTGCTCTGCTGCAATGCTCCTGGACAGCAGAGATAGGCACTTGACAACAGCAAACAACTGAAGCGCTACAGAACTCTGTAAGCTCCTGAATTCCAGCTTGGTTGGTCTCCCAAGAGCAAGTGTATAACCAACAGTGATCTACAACACCTGATGACCTTTTATAGGAAGGAGGGGGAGTAGTCACCACCTGCATAGATAATTAATCACCATGCAGTAACCATGCAGTAACACCAGCAGCCACCGGGGGGGAAAACCAATCAGCAGACCAACTACAGTTGTAGTAACACCAGCGGCCACCGGGGGCAAAAACTCATATTAACCCCCAATGTCCAAAAAGGAAAAAAGGTTTAAATGTGAGGAAATCCAGATCTGACACAGATCCAAGAAATGGATCGTGACATATAGCCTAAAGCCACTTGAGTCAATGGTAGGCAAAAACAAATGCATACACAGCACAAATGCTGGTGTTTTCTGCGCTGTGTGACAGTATGGGAAACACCGGCTTGATGGTTCTGATCGGCGGTAACGTTACCGCCGGTAGATTGTTACCGCCGTCAGAGCACTGCGGGGTCATGCTGTCAGATGTCGGCGTTACCCCACAGAGACACTGTGACCCACAGTGGTGACCCGCGGTAAAAAGATGCGCCTTTTTTGGATGATTCCGGGCTGCTATTTTTAGGCTGGGTGGGATCACTATCCCTTACAGCTCGAGAATACCAGCCCCCAGCTGTTTGCTTTATCAATGCTGGTTGTCAAAAATGGGGGGGACCCATGCCATTTTTTTTAAATTATATAAAGAATTAAAAATACGGCATGGGGACCCCTCTATTCATGATAACCAGCCTTGCTGAAGCTGACAGCTGAGGGTTGCAGCCCCAGCTTTGGGTTTTGCCTGGTTGGTTATAGAAAATACAGGGTAAACCATGCTGGATTATTCATTTATTTATTTATAGTGCAGGCAGCAGGTGAGGATTACTCCCATCAGCCGCTCCTGCTGTCACTGTTATTAGCAGCTGCAGGTTTCGGATGATGGGAGAAATAGTCCCAAAAGCTACCGCCTGTGTTGTGAGTTCATTTTCTGGTCTACCAGTTGTGAGTTCTCCTTCCAGGCTCCTTCTGGTGGTAACAGGAGGTAGTGAGGCTGATTTAATCAGTAGAGATCTGCCACCTGATAATGAGGATGACGATTGGACCTCAGGAATCTCAGTTTGGATTTAAGACAGCCGATGCCCTACTCTGGTGCTGGAGATTCCTTCTGCTTGTCAGGTCTTGGTTCTCAGCTCTGTTCCAGTCAGCTCAAGCTAAGTTTCTCTGCTAATGTTCACACTTGATTTTGTTGTTCTATTCAGTTTTTTGTGTGGTCAGCCAGCCCCTGCTGGGGCTGTGCTGAATTTCCACTCTTATTTATCTGTATTTGCCAATTTGCTTTTTGTCCCTTATTAGACTGGCTTCTTTTTGCTCTGTCTCAGAATATTTCAGAGTGCTGATATAGTAGGAGAAGTCTAGTGACTTCAGGGTTAATTTTGTTATCAGAAGTGTTGGACATTATTTTGTAGGGTTTTGGGCAGATTGCAGACAGTGTCTTTCCTTTCCTCTCCTTTCTAGTTAGTTTGGGACCCATCATTTGCTCAGCCTATTTTCCTGCCTGTGTTTGTGTTTTCATCGCCAATACATGTGTGGGCTGTCTTTTCCTTTGGGGTCTGCTCTGGGGCAGTTAGTTTTCCCCTTTTCTTGCTTTAGGCTTATTTAGTCCTCCGGCCGTGACGAGGCGCCTAGGTTCATCACAGGTACGCTCCTCGGCTGCTGCTAGTCGTGTGGTTAGGATCAGGGATCTGTAATCTGCATAGTTACCAACCTCTCTGGTTTTTCTGGGCTTAGCATGTTTAGGTTTTTTCCTCCTCGGTGACCCATTCATAACACACCTGCTTTCATTGTTCCCACTTGAATACAACTCTCATCATTCTTGCCTGCTCTTGCTGATCACCGACAGAACAGGGGAGAATGATGAGTCGTCTTCAGCACCCAGCACCAGGGAACAGCACTTACTGTATTGCTGCTTCCCTGGCACAATGTGTGGTACTGATGTGGCACACAATTGCCACACTTGTGCCACACATATAACAAGCATGGACACTCGGACACTGACATCTCTGGTACCAATTTGACATTAGCTCGAGTGTTGTGAGAAAATTCTCTGTGAACTCCCAGGACCTTTATGAAGGCACCCTGAGCATGAGAAATTTCTCAAACTCGTGATGACATCGGACAGGTCCTACCAGTTCACTGAGAGACACTGGGCAGCGGTAGCAGACACTGCTCAGTTTCTCTGCTAGATGACAGGCTGTATGGTCACATCATGCAACCATGCAGCCTGCCATCTAGATGTAGCAGAGCTAGACCTGTCGCAGGATAAATGGATTATTGTCTCCGCTGCAGAAAGGTGAGGAATATGGTTGTTTTTTTATTTTAACTCTTGCAGAAGACGATGGCATCGGTGGAATAGACGATGTTGTAAGTATGGTTTTATTAAGATTTATTAAAGGAGTCTGTGTCATTTGTTCAATTAAAGGACTTTTTTCTGTGTGTTTGTGTTTTTATACGATATGACTATGGGGTTAGTAATGGGAGTGTCTTAATGATGCCTCTCCATTACTAATCTTGGGGCTTGATGTAGCCTGACAATACAAAGGTGACATCAACCCCCCAACTGTCTCCCCACTTGCCACCGCTAGAGGTCAAGTGGGAAGTGCAAGGCTAAGTGCCAGAATTGGCACATCTTATACATTCGCCTTTTCTGGGGCATCTGAGAGCTGATGTTTTTTAGCCTGGGGGCCAGTATCTATGTCCCCTTCTTAGGCTATTAAAGTCAGCCCACAGCTGTCTGCATAGCCTTTGCTGGGTATTAATTATAGGGGGACCCTATGTCATTATTTTTGGGTCCCCCATTTCAATAGCCAGTAATGGCTAAGTATACAGTTGTGAGCTGATAGTAATAGCCTAGGAAGCTCCAAGGGTATTACCGCCTTCCCAGGCTATAAGCATCGGTCCCCAGCTGTCGGCTTTCCCTCTGCTGGTTAAGAAAATTACTTGGGAGCTCATGCCATTTTTTCAGACAAATAATATTTTAATAAATACATGTACAGTAAGCTGCACACACTGTACTAATTGTATATGTCACTGCCAGCTATATATCTATTTTATGTGTATTTACTGTATGTATTCCATCTATTCTATCCTGTCAGCTCCTGCTGTGATTTTACAGTACACGGTTCCTGAATTGCCGACTTTTCTTCTAACTATCTAGCTATGTAATACCTTATTTTTCTGACTATAAGATGCATCTTTTCCTAAAAAATGTAGAGGAAAATAGGGGGTGCCTCTTGTAGTCCAGATGTACTGGCTCTGACTATAGTGGGGAGGTGGGGGAGCCGCATCGGCGGAGCAGCAGGTCACAGGAGACATGAGCCGGCTACTGCGGCTAACTTCTGTGATCGCTGCTTAAGAGAAATGAATATTCACTACATTCCACGCCCATGAGCGTAAAGGGCAATGAATATTAATTTATTTTTAATAGCATTCTGGTATGCCGTCCTGTTATGCAGGGCCCCATCCTTATCTTGGTGTGACTGGCCCCACCCCCATCCTGGTATGCATGCCCCATAAGAAAACATTAAAAAAACCCAAACCATTACACTTACCTTCCCAGCGTTCCCTCGCAGTGTCTTGTTCTGATGCCAGAAGCTGCTTTATGCTTGAAAGCAGTGCATGGCAGGGACATCATGCACTGCTTGCAAGCCAAATTGCAGCTACCAGAATACTCACTGTTTTGCATGCCAGGACTGTGTGCATGGAGAGCAGTGAGTATTCATTGCTCTTTTATAGTGAGCAGTGTCAGCTGGAGTGATCCCGGAGCTGCCAGTGGTCGCATGTGCCGCTACTAAAGGGAATGAATATTCACCGCATTCCTCGCCCATGGGAGTTGAATGCGGTGAATATTCATTTCTCTTAAATACTCTGGCTGCAAGCAGCACTTGATGTCTCTGCCATGCACTGCTTGCAAGCATAAAGAAGCAGCTGGCATCGGAACAAGACGCTGCAAGGGAGCACCGAGAAGATAAGTGTAATGGTTTGTCTTTTTTAACGTTTTCTGATGGGGCCATTCATACCAGGATGGAGGTGGGGGCCAATCATACCAGGGTAAGGATGGAGCCATGCATACCATGACCGGGATGGGGGCCAATCATATCAGGTTAAGGATGGGAAACTGCATACCAGGATAAGGATGGGGCCATCCATACTAGGACGAGATGGGGACCCTGCATACCCGGATAGGGATGAGGGTGATCATTCCTGCCAGGAAAGAGATGAGGGGAGCCATTCCTACCAGGATATGGATGAGGGGCTCATGCCTACCAGGCTAGAGATAAGGGGGCCAGGCCCCCCCAGAATAGGGATAAGGAAGCCATGCATACCAGGATACGGATGAGGGGGCCATGCATACCAGGGTAGATATGATGGGGGCCATGCATACCAGGATAGAGATGAGGGGACATGTGTATCAGGATGGGGATGTGGGGACCATATATACCAAAATAGGGGATATTAAGTACAGAATTGACCACATTTTTTGCTTCAATTTTTTTAAAATTTCCTCCTCTAAAACCTAGGTGTATCTTATGGTCCAGTGCGCCTTATAGTCAGAAAAATCCGGTATATATATACTTATATATATGTGTGTGTGTGTCACTGACATCTATATATTTACCTATTCTATGTGCATTTACTTTATGTAATCTGTCTAATCTATTCTGTCGGATCCTGTGTATGGCAGATGAATTGCTGGCTTTTCAACTATCACACGGTGTGAGTCAGCAAGGCATGCAGGCATCTTCTACATGCTGTTCCCATTCAGTTTTAGCTCTTTACCATCCATTTCAGCTTTTTTCTCATGCCCCCAGTCCTGTTTGTTGGGTCCAGCAGAAAAATATTCAGCTTTCCCATTGACTTGCATTGGATCCATTATTCGGTATGAATGCACGGATGGATATTAGAAAGTATTTGTGCCGATTTTCTCAAATCCAAATATCTCACTATTCCCTCATCACTATCGGCAGCACGTCATCCTGAGGACTCATGCTTCTTAGAACAATGATAGCCTATTCGATGTGACCGATCTATTACATATCATATCGCATGAATTGTTAAGCCCAGTCTGCCTATGTAAGCAGGATTTCAAACAACAGCCAATTAACAAACAAGTTGCTAATCGGTGGTCATTTAGTGCCTTCCGATGGTTTGCTTAAAAGAACCTTTATTTGCAGCTTGTTTGATCTGGTCAATGCAGATAAGATATAGCAAGTATTTTAGTAACTAAGAAAAGTTTTGTTCTTTAATTTAAAAAAAATAATTGTTTAGCTACTACATTATCAGTAAGGGAAAGAGATTTGAAAGTGGGTTGGGGAACACTTAGAGGATGAGGGTCCTTGCAAGCAACTCCCAGTTTCTCAACTTTCTGGTCTGCTTTGAATATGAAATAGATATTAAATGTAACCACAGTCACACATAAGGTTTTAAGAGGAGTTAGGCTTTAAGCTGAAATAAATTGAATTTCTTTAATGCAATAGAAAAAGATGAGATAATTAAAATGTTAGTAGAAGTCTTTTTTCCTATTTCCAGTTCCTAGAGGAAGCGAGAGCACCAAAGACATGCATAAAATACACGTGCTATTTCATGGTTCATGACATAGAAAATTAAAGTCACAAAGGTGAAGTTGTTAAAGTGAATACTGTGAGAATAAGTCATAAGGGGCAGAGTGTCTTACATTCATCAACTTCCATGCTGAGAGATTTCTGATTTCCTCTTTTTTTTTTCATTTTTCATTATGTTGGTGCCTCTGGGTTTTACCATGTTTCAGTATGCAGAAAGAATAAAAAATACACAACATTACCAGAATCGTCAATGTGTGCAAATTCGCTAGTACAATATCCAGCGACATCTATTAGGCAATACTGATCAGGAAGATTGTTCAGTGGCATTTATATTTTGTAATGAAAAATGATATGTAATTCTAATATTAATAACTTGAGTCACTTTGGGTTATTGCTGCTGATAAAACCCAGATGACAATAAAGAGCGTCCGCTAACAGCTTTTGGAAACATGGGTATGCTTTTTGTAGGGTGGAATTATTTCATTCAGAAAGCTTCAACACTCCACACTTTCTTAAAGGGGTGCTTCAGGCTTAGGATAAACGTCTACAGTAACTCTTTGTGTGCACTTTGTCACAAGTCATGTTATTGCCCTTGTAAGCTGGTGGTCACCTGATCACATGTATGCGATTTGCATATTTGCCGTCACTTGCCACCTAGATACTTTTGGATTCTCCCAATAAAAATGTATTGAAAGGTGTAGAATGAGATTAGTCGGTGTACGACAACAGGTATGCAAATTGCATACGTGTGGTCATATGACTACTTACTTACATCGGCAATACCAGGAATTGTGACAGCTAACACACCACTCGCTTTCATGATTCAGTAGTCTGAAATTACACTGGTAAACTGTAGACTTTTGTTCCAAGCCTGGACCACCCCTTTAAATGATCAATCATGGTAATTCTCTACTCAGAAGTGCATTGTCTGGGAGAATTCTTCTGCTTCCTGTTTATTTCTGCATTGTGGCTACACACCTGTCCTGGGTATCCTGGGCCCCACTTCCTTCCCGAGGGTCAACTGCTCCCCGGTTTACTTCACAACAGATTTTTCAAGTTGCCCGGCATGGATCAATGACCTGGTCTCCTTAGGCCTATTTAAGGCCCATTTAGACACACCCCTGAAGCTCTATGCTTCTCTGTTTGGTACACATCACTTTCTGTGCATACTGTGCGTTAACTTGCATTTACCACTGCTGGATTCCAATTCATCTGTTCTACTGTTCCTGAGTGTGCCAAGTCTTCGCTGTTCACATGCCTTCCTGCTTGCGGCAACAATGCCCAGGGTGTATGTGACCCACTGGACCTGAGGCTTAGAGGATCCACCTTACCAGGTGAGCCTAACAAAATTCTAAGACCATGGATTCCAAAATTGCAGCATCCACAGCACTGTTGCCATGGGATACTGATAAACTGTCTGGACTGGTGGTGCAACTTGCTGTCAGTCAACATGAACTTCTCCAGGCTCTGCAAAATGTCTCAGCCCTCATGGATGCACTACCTCAGACTCCCATAGTTTAACCCTCAGCTCCTCATGATCTGCTGCAGCCTAATACCGTAAAAATTCAGCTTGGGAGAAATCTCCACATTTGGCAGCTCCTGCATGCTTTAATGGGGTCCTGAGTCATAGTAACATAGGAACATAGTTAGCAAGGCCAAAAAAAGACATTTGTCCATCCAGTTCAGTCTATATTACGTCAGAATAAATCCCCAGATCTACGACTTTCTAATGAACCTAATATCTGTAAGATACAATATTGTTATGCTCCAGGAAGACATCCAGGCCTCTATTGTACCCCTCAACTGAGTTCGCCATCACCACCTCCTCAGGCAAGGAATTCCAGATTCTCACTGCCCTAACAGTAAAGAATCCTCTTCTATGTTGGTGAAAAAACCTTCTCTCCTGCAGATGGAGAGAATGCCCCCTTGTGACCGTCAGCTTCCTTCTTGACTAAATAATCCTAATTTTGCTAATCTCTCTGGGTATTGTAGTTCCCCCATCCCCTTTATTAATTTTATACACAGTACTCCATGTTCGGTCTAACCAGGGATTTGTACAGAGTCCTGCAGGATTTTTGTGGACCAATGTACGATACACTTTGCATTGTGTCCTCAGGTGTTTCTTTCTGACTGAAGATGCCCTCGCATGGGTTGTGCCATTGTAAGAGCGTGATCACCAAAAGCTAGAGAAAGACGTGTGTATAATGGTGCGATCAACCCAAAAATGATAACCGCAATATCTCAAAAAATAAAGATATATTTTATTGGCATACAAAGAATACAAAAAGTGACATTAAACTTTTAAAAAATATTTAAAAAGGCCAGAACATTTGGCCTTTTTCTAAGATGCTCCATGGATTATGCCCCCATATGATGCTCCATAGATTATGCCCCATAAGATGCTCCATAGACTATGCCTCCATAAGATGCTCCATAGATTATGCCCCCATAAGATGCTCCATAGATTATGCCCCCATAAAATGCTCTACAGATTATGCCCCCATATATTGCTGGGGGCCAGGTGTCGGGTCCTGAGCAGGCGGGGACACTGGCACACTATGGGGTCAGGTGCTGGTGATGCCGCTGGCTCAGGACCCGGCACCTGAGATATTCACCTGTGCCCAGTCCATTGCTGCGCCCGCTCTGTCTGCCGGGTCCTCTGTCAGTGATGTTCACTAACCATGTCACCGCGCCCTCTGCTGCCTGAACGTCACTGACAGAGGATGTGGCAGACAGCGGCGAGCAGCGATGAATCGGAGACAGGTGAATATTGAATATACAGTTGTGGCCAAAACTATTGACACCCCTGCAATTCAGTCAGATAATGCTCAGTTTCTTCCTGAAAATGATTGCAAACACAAATTCTTTGGTATTATTATCTTCATTTAATTTGTCTTAAATGAAAAAACACAAAACAGAATGAAGCAAAAAGCAAAACATTGATCATTTCACACAAAACTCCAAAAATGGGCCAGACAAAAGTATTGGCACCCTCAGCCTAATACTTGGTTGCACGACCTTTAGCCAAAATAACTGCGACCAACCGCTTCCGTTAACCATCAATGAGTTTCTTACAATGCTCTGCTGGAATTTTAGACCATTCTTCTTTGGCAAACTGCTCCAGGTCCCTGATATTTGAAGGGTGCCTTCTCCAAACTCCTATTTTTAGATCTCTCCACTGGTGTTCTATGGGATTCAGGTCTAGACTCATTGCTGGCCACCTTAGAAGTCTCCAGTGCTTTCTCTCAAACCATTTTCTAGTGCTTTTTGAAGTGTGTTTTGGGTCATTGTCCTGCTGGAAGACCCCTGACCTCTGAGGGAGACCCAGCTTTCTCACACTGGGCCCTACATTATGCTGCAAAATTTGTTGGTAGTATTCAAGCAGTCCAGTGCCAGAGGCAGCAAAGCAACCCCAAAACATCAGGGAACCTCCGCCACGTTTGACTGTAGGGACCGTGTTTTTTTTTTGAATGCCTCTTTTTTTCTCCTGTAAACTCTATGTTGATGCCTTTGCCCAAACAGCTCTACTTTTGTCTCATCTGACCAGAGAACATTCTTCCAAAACATTTTAGGCTTTTTCAGGTAAGTTTTGGCAAACTTCAGCCTGGCTTTTTTATGTCTCGGGGTAAGAAGTGGGGTCTTCCTGGGTCTCCTACCATACAGTCCCTTTTCATTCAGACGCCGACAGATAGTACGGGTTGACACTGTTGTACCCTCGGACTGCAGGGCAGCTTGAACTTGTTTGGATGTTAGTCGAGGTTCTTTATCCAACATCCGCACAATCTTGCGTTGAAATCTCTTGTCAATTTTTCTTTTCCATCCACATCTAGGGAGGTTAGCCACAGTGCCATGGGCTTTAAACTTCTTGATGACACTGCGCACGGTAGACACAGGAAAATTCTGGTCTTTGGAGATGGACTTGTAGCCTAGAGATTGCACATGCTTCCTCACTATTTGGTTTCTCAAGTCCTCAGACAGTTCTTTGGTCTTCTTTCTTTTCTCCATGCTCAATGTGGTACACACAAGGACACAGGACAGAGGTTGAGTCAACTTTAATCCATGTCAACTGGCTGCAAGTGTGATTTAGTTATTGCCAACACCTGTTAGGTGCCACAGGTAAGTTACAGGTGCTGTTAATTACACAAATTAGGGTAGCATCACATGATTTTTTGAACAGTGCCAATACTTTTGTCCACCATCTTTTTTATGTTTGGTGTGGAATTATATCCAATTTGGCTTTATGACAATTCTTTTTGTGTTTTTTCATTTAAGACAAATTAAATGAAGATAATAATACCAAAGAATTTGTGTCTGCAATCATTTTCAGGAAGAAACTGAGTATTGTCTGACAGAATTTTAGGGGTGTGTGTCAATACTTTTGGCCACAACTGTACTTACCCCCTCCTGGCGCGGTCTCTGCAGTCCCCCTCCTTATCCCTTCCTTCAGCGGTCACATGGTACTGCTAATTAATGTCATGAATATGCGCATATTCATGACTTTAATGAGCGGTACCATGTGACCACTGAAGGAAGGGAGACCGTGAGAGAAGCGGGGGGTTTGCTGCAGACATGTGTCGGGGGGGTAAGTATGATCTGATGCCCCCGCTCCCCCTCCCCCGCTGACCCCCTGGCCTACATGACTCACGTATAAGCGGAAAGGGGGACTTTTAGCCCAATAAAATGGGCTGAAAATCTTGGCTTCTACCCGAGTATATACGGTAATAAGGCATTCTGTGCAAATAAGCAATAAGGTGCTAAATAATGAAACAATGCCAATAGTACAAGCTAAAAAAGATATATCCCATAGCACTACTACAAGCCACTGAGTTTCAAAATTGCATCGTCAAAGACTAACAAATACATAGTGCCAAATTAACACAAAAAAGGCCCATAGAATGCTCCCATAACGATACTTGCATTAATTTCAAGGGGGATTCTATAATGCAGCAAATGCCTGTGCACTACAAACCAGGATAAGTTGCGTCCTCAAAAAGACCATAATGAAGAACTTAATGCCCGCAAGATATTAATGGAGGAGGGGGGAGAAACCCCACGCGTATCGCCACCTATGGCGTGCCCTCAACAATGCTGTTATTGGGAAAGTCCGCCTAACCACGGACATGTGGACAAGTGCTTGTGTGCATGGATGGTACATCTCACTGACGGTACACTGAGTTAACATAGTGGAAGCAGGGACCCAGTCGGACCTTGGGATGGAACACATCATCCCCACGCCGAGGATTGCAGGCCCTACGTCAGTCAGGGTTGCCCCCACAGTCTACAGCTCCTGCACCTCCTCCTCCTCCTCCTCTTCATCCTCCATCTCTGAAATGAACACATCAGTCAGAAGCTGGAAGCACTGCAAGCAGAAACAGGCTGTGCTGAAGCTAATCTGCATAGGTGAGAAACCGCACAATGCAGAAGAGTTGTGGACAGCGCTGAAAGAGCAGTCAGATATTTGGATGACACGGCTGAACCTACAGCCAGGCATGGTCGTTTGTGACAATGGCCGGAACCTGGTGGCAGCTCTGAGGCAAGGTGAGCTCACACATGTACCTTGCCTGGCCATGTGCTTAACCTCGTAGTTCAACGTTTTCTCAAAATCTACCCGGAGCTGCCGGATCTGCTAGTGAAAGTACACCGTCTGTCTGCCCATTTTAGAAAGTCAGCTACCGCTTCAACTGCCCATGCCGTGCTTCAGCAGCATTTGCCGCTTCCGGCTCACCGACTGGTGTGTGATGTCCCCACGTGTTGAAACTCTACACTTCATATGTTGCAAAGGATTTGTGAGGAGAAGAGGGCAGTTATTGACTACCAGCATCAACATGACAGTCGATATTCAGTTCAGACTCCACACATAAGACCTCAGGAGTGGACATGGATGTCAGACATATGTACCATTCTCCAGAACTTTGAGGATTGCACCAAGATGGTGAGCGGCGATGATGCCATAATTAGTGTCACCATCCCACTTCTCAGCATTCTGAAAACCTCTCTGTTCACAATTAAAGATGATGCATTGCAGGCAGAGCATGAAAACATGGAGCAAGGAACCATACAGGGTGATTACACTCAGCCTAGCCTCATGTCTTCGCTACGTGGATTGGTAGACAATGAGGAGGAGTAGGTGGAGCAAGAACAGGAGCTACTTTCATGCGCTATATGTACTACCAGCACAGCTGTCATACCGTCTGTTCAGCAGGGATGGCCTGAGGACATGAGGACAGGGAGGAGGAGAATGCGGATGAGGAGGACAGCATGGTCAGTCGTCCTGTTGGTGAGGACACGGAAGTCTTGTCTGTTAGAAGTCTGCCACGCATGGCTGACTTTATGTTGAGCTGCGTTTCCCGTGACCCTCGCATTATAAAAATTTTCGGAGAGACCCATTACTGGTTGGTGACACTTCTAGACCCACGCTACAGGGAGAACTTTCAAGCTCTTCTTCCAGAGGCAGAGAGGTGTACAAAAATGTTGCTGTACCAGTGGGCCCTTGTAGCGGAATTACTGAAAAAATTCCCATGTGAGAATGCTGGCAGCAGACGTCAGGGTTTGTTGTACAACCAAGGAGTCCAAGCGAGAGAGACAGAAGTACAATCCAGCTCAGGCAGGGGAAAAATGGCAAAGTTCTGGGACAGTTTTCTCAGACCCTCCCATCATGCCGGCACAGAGGCAAGGGGTGCTGGCACAAGAAGTGCAATGTTTGGGAAGATGGTGAGGGAGTACCTTGCAGACTGTACATGCATCATCCAGGATTCCTCTGTGCCTTTTAATTATTGGGTATCCAAGCTGGACAAGTGGCATGAACTGGATCTCTATGCCTTGGAGGTCCTGGCCTGCCATGCTGCTAGCGTTCTGTCAGAGCGGGTTTTCTAGTGCCGCTGGTGGAATTATAACAGATAAACGCATCCGCCTGTCAACTGACAATGCTGACAGGCTGACAAGGCTGACAGGCAAGATTTCTGTACACCACTGAATGAAAACAGCGAAACATAACCTCAAATACATTGTCTTTCTTGTGGAGGTGTATTCTCATGCACCTCTTCACAACCACATATGGGTATTTGCTTCCTGATTTGGTCTGTTTGGTGTTATCCTCCGCCTTATCCTCATTCTCACCATCATCAACCAGTAGAAGACCAGGATGGACGTATTCCATGATGCAAAAGTCACTCAATTTTTGTGCAAGGGTGTTTTTATGATGCCTGTTACTAATTTGAAACCAAAACAAATGTTATTCCCCCAGGGGGAACTGTCATAAAAATGAGATGTACATATATTATTCCCATTTATTCTTATATTTCCCAGTTTTACTATCTCTGGACCATCCTTTTAGGACCTAGTGTATACCTCTACAATAGAAAAATATTGAAATACTATTATATTATATTTTAATTTATATCCCTGTCTTTGAGCTGTTGCTAGGGAGAAACATATCTTGTTGGACACACTCTGGCTTCATATCTATGCACCTGTGTTCGCCCCTCCCTTTTGTTATTTTCTTTCATAGGAGGATTCACATTTTTTATTTATTTGTTTGATTTCAGTATGATTTATCATTACGTCTCCTCATTCTCCGCCACTAGATCACCAGGGTTAACGGGTTCTGTGCTGCTACAGGCAGTTCAATTTTTGGCAAGGGTGTCTATGATTCCCATAGTGAATTTTTTAAAAATGTACCCCCCATGGAGAAATATTTATCAGCCCTTGCACTGCGTGTATGGGCATTACAAGTCTAGGAAACCCGATCCTTTACATTGGGCCTAGTTTTTAATGAGGTCTGTTATGATTAGGTCACCTAGGATAATAGCCGGGGAATAAGCTAGGCAACCAGAAAACCAGAAAGGTTGGTAACTAAGCGGATTGCAGACCCTTAAAACTAACAACACAACTAGAATTAGCCGTGGGACGTATCTACGATGCCCTAGATGCCTCGGCACAGCCAAAGAGTTAGCTAAGCCTAAAGCAAGAAAGGGGGAAGCTAAACTGCCCCGGAGTAGAACCCCAAAGGAATAGATAGCCCCCAAACATATATTGCCGGTGAGACAAGATGAGGCACAAACACAGGCAGAAAATAGAGTAAGTAAATGATGGGGCCCAAACTGTCTAAATAGAACAGGACAGGAAAGATACTGTCTGCAATCATGCAAAAAACCCTAAGAAAAATCCAACACATCTGATATGCAAAAATACTGAGGCCACACGACCTCTCCCCCACTAGATCAGAATTCTGGTGTGAACTGGAAGCAAAACAAAAGATACTGATATAACAGGGGACTAGCAATACAGAACAGACTGACATAAGCTGTGGCATATGGAACAGGGTCCAGCACTGGTCCCAGCAGGGAACAATGCTGAACCCACACAGCAAAGCAGAAAGCAGAGAAAGGCAAAGACTGGATCTAATGCAAAAAGATTTCAGCAAACAAATAACTTATCTGAACGATGCAGGACCAAGCAGGGGGCAAGTGGACTTTAAAATGCACAGGAAGAAAACCAAATCACCAGCAACAACTGAGGGAAGCTTGCTGACTTAAATCTTCCCAGTCTGTAACACCTGACCTCCAATCATTCTCTTCAGGTGATTGACTTCTGTCAACCCGACCAGCTCCATTACCCACAGCAACCACCAGAGGGAGCCCAAACTCAGAAGTCAGGTCAAAGTTGTTCACAACAGAGGCCTTCATCAATGTCTCCTCATTCTCTGCCACTAGATGACCAGGGCTAACCTGTTCTGTGCTGCTACAGGCAGTAAAATTTTTGGCAAGGGTGTCTATGGTGCCCATAGTATTTTTTTTTAAAATGTACCCCCCATAGGGAAATGTTTGTCAGCCCATGCACTGTGTGTATGGGCATTACAAGTCTAGGAGACCCACTCCTTAACATTGGGCCTAGTTTTTAATGAGGCCGTCATCAATGTCTCCTCATTCTCCGCCACTAGATCACCAGGTTGAACGTATTCCATGATGCAAAAGTAACTCAATTTCTGTGCAAGGGTGTTTTTATGATGCCCGTTACTAATTTGAAACAAAAACAAATGTTACTCTCCCAGTGGGAAGTGTCATAAAACTGAGATGTACGTATATTCTTCCCAGTTATTCTTATATTTATCATTTTTCCTATCTGTGGAACATCCTCTTATGACCTAGTGTATACCTCTCCAATATAAAAATAGTGAAATCCTATTATATATATTTTTTTTTTATATCCCTGTCTCTGAGATGTTGCTAGGGACAACTATATCTCGTTGAACACATTCTGGCTTCATATCTATGAACCTGTGTTAGCCCCTCCCTTTTGTTAATTTCTTTCATAGGTGAATTCACATTTTTTTATTTATTTGTTTGATTTCAGTATGATTTATCATTATGTCTCCTCATTTTCCACCACTAGATCACCAGGGTTAACGGGTTCTGTGCTGCTACAGCCAGTCCAATTTTTGGCAAGGGTGTCTATGATGCACTGAAAATATTTTTAACAATTTTACTCCCCCAGGGGGAAATGTGTGTCAGCCCATGCACTTAGTGTATGGGCATTACGAGTCTAGGAGACTCGTTCCTTTAAATTGGGCCTAGTTTTTAATGATGCCTTCCTCCAAGTCTCATCATCTGCCACCACTAGATTACCAGCATTAACTTGTTCCATGCTGCTACAGGCAGTGTCAAATTCCAAATAAGGGTGGGTGGTTTTGCAGGTTGTAAAATACGTTATGGAAAAGGTTGTGGTGTACCCCACAGGGGAAAATATTTGACAGCCAACACACTTAGTGTATGGGCATTCCAAGTCTAGAAGGCCCGCTCCTTTAAATTGGGCATAGTTTTTAATCAGGCCTTCCTCCATGTTTCATCATTCGCCGCCACTAGATCACCAGCATTAACGTGTTTCATGCTGCTACAGCCATTGTCAAAATCCTAACAAGGGTGGGTGTTTTTGCTGGGAGTTAAATACTTGTTATGGAAAAGGTTGAGGTGTACCCCACAGGGGAACATGTTTGCCAGCCAACACACTTAGTGTATGGGCATTACAAGTCTAGGAGACCCGCTCCTTTTTAATTGGACATTTTTTGTTAAGAGGCCTTCCTCCATGTTTCTTCCAAGGGGGGATTGGGATTATTGGGGTGCATATGACTTGGTAGCAGGGCAGGCCTTGCAGTCAATGCATAAGAAAACAGAATGGGAGTACAAAATGAATAATGTGAAGTGCATTTTCCTGTGCTCATCCACTACCTTGGTTCAAAGGCATATTGGGGTGCATGTTATGAATGAGTCACCGTAGGAGGGAAAAACAGAAATGCTAGCTAAGTCCAGAAAACCAGAGAAGTTGGCAGCTATTGGATTACAGACCCCTGAACCTATCAACAACAACTAGCAGTAGCCGTGGGGGGTTCCTACGGTGCCGTAGACCCCTCGATCACAGCCGGAGAACTACATAGCCTAAAGACAGAAAGGGAAATCTAAACTGCCCCAGAGCAGACCCCAAAGCAATAGGCAGCCCCCAACATATAATGACGGTGAAGCAAGAAGAAAAAACACTAACACAGATAGAAAGATAGACTGAGCAAATGATGGGGCCCAAGCTAACTAGATAGGACAGGATAGAAAAGCTGCTGTCTGCAATCCGCCAAAAACCCTATCAAAACAAGAGCCAACAGACTGACAGGGAAAAAGGCCCTGAAGACGCTAGACTTCAAAAAGACTATGTCAGCACTCAGGTATTTTCTGAAGACAGAGCAAAAAGACATAAAGGAATTCAGCTCACCCCAGCAGGGAATGGCAGAATCCAGAAAAGCAAGGCAAAATAGAACCAAAACACAAGTGCAAAAAGCAAGGCAGAAAACTTAGCTTTTGAGGAGCAGGAATCAGACTGGTCTCCTAGAATCCCTCAGAGAAATCACCAGCGAGGCAGAAGGGCATCGGCTGCCTTATATCCAGTCAGCAATTATCGTCACCCAGTCATCCTCTACCAGCTCAGGTGTTTGGTAATCAGCCTCACTACCTTCCTTCACCAGAAGAGGGAGTTCATCTGACCTCAATGGTGAAGGGGAAAATGAACACATAACAGTACCTCCCCCTTTAGGAGGGGTCACCAAACCCTCATCCACGCCACTAGGGCGATCAGGGTGAGCCCGATGAAAGGCACGCACCAATCTTTTGGCATGAATATCAGAGGCAGAGACCCAGGAATTATCCTCCTGACCATAACCCTTCCACTTAACCAAATACTGGAGTCTCCGTCTAGCCAGACGGGAATCCAGTATCTTCTCTACCTCATATTCCATGTTACCTTCAACCAATACAGGGTCCGGAGGTGCCACCCCAGGAACTACTGGTTCAAAAACCTCTTCAACAAGGACTTATGAAACACATTATGGATTTTAAATGTGACAGGAAGAGCCAGCCGAAAAGAGACCGGATTAATGATCTCCAAAATCTTGTAAGGTCCAATAAATCTAGGCTTAAACTTAGGAGAAGCTACCTTCATAGCGATATTTTTTGATGATAACCAAACCATATCACCCACCTTAAACCGGGGACTATTGGTCCTATGTCGGTTGGAAAACCGCTGGGCCTTTTCCTGGGAGAGAGATAACTTATCCACCACTTGGTCCCAGATCTGGTGCATTCTCTCCACCACAGTGTCAACACCTGGGCAGGCAGAAGGCTCCACCTGCCCTGAAGAAAATCGAGGATGAAACCCAAAGTTGCAAAAAAAAGGTGACATCAAAGTGACAGAACTAGCTCTATTATTTAAAGCAAATTCGGCCAAGGGCAAAAATGAAACCCAATCATCCTAATCAGCGGAAATAAAACATCTCAAATAAGACTCCAAGGTCTGGTTTGTTCTCTCCGTCTGCCCATTGGTCTGAGGGTGAAACGCAGAGGAGAAGGACAACTGAATTCCCAGCTTGGAACAGAAAGTCCTCCAAAATCTAGACCCAAACTGAACTCCTCTGAGATACAATGTTCTCAGGAATTCCGTGCAAGTGAGCCACCTGTTGCAAAAACAGGGGCACCAACTCAGAAGAAGATGGCAACTTAGGGAGTGGTACAAGATGAACCATCTTAGAGAACCTATCACAAATCACCCAAATAAAAGTCATTCTCTGAGAGACAGGCATATCAGAGATGAAATCCATTGAAATATGGGTCCATGGCCTCTTGGGGACAGGCAAAGGCATCAACAACCCACTAGAGCGAGAACAAGGTTTAGACCGGGAGCAAGTCCCACAGGACTACACAAAATTCCTGACATCACGGGACAAGGCGGGCCACCAAAAAGACCGACTCACCAGATTTCTAGTACCAAAAATACCTGGATGACCAGCCAATGCAGAGCAATGAACTTCAGACATCACTCTCTTCTTCCACTGGTCAGGAACATACAACTTTCCACTGGGACACCGCTCAGGTTTGTCCTCCTGGAACTCTTCCAGAGCACGTCTCAAATCGGGCGAGATGGCAGAAAGAACTACCCCTTTGACTAAGAGGGTAGCAGGCTTGGTCACCACAGGAGAATCAGCAAAGACGCTCCGAGAGAGGGCGTCTGCCTTGACATTCTTAGTGCAAGGAAGAAAAGAGACCACAAAATCAAAACGTGTAAAAAACAAGGCCCACCTAGCCTGTCTAGGGTTCAAGCGTTTGGCCGACTCCAGGTAAATCAAATTCTTGTGGTCAGTGAGGACCATGACTTGATGTTTAGCTCCCTCCAACCAATGTCTCCACTCCTCAAATGCCCATTTCATGGCTAACAGTTCCCGATTCCCCACATCATAGTTACGTTCAGATGGAGAGAACTTTCGGGAAAAGAAAGCACAGGGATTCATTTTAGATGTTACAGGATCCTTTTGGGACAAAACAGCTCCTGCACCAATCTCAGAAGCATCCACCTCTACCTGGAACGGGAGTGAGACATCAGTTTGCCGCAAAACCGGGGCAGAAGTGAACCTTCGCTTCAGCTCCTGAAAGGAAGAAACAGCCTCCGGAGACCAATTCAGCACATCAGCACCCTTCTTAGTCAAATCAGTCAATGGTTTGGCAATACCAGAAAAATTAGCTATAAATTTACGATAAAAATTAGCAAAACCCAAAAACTTCTGGAGGGCCTTCAAAGAAGTGGGCTGAACCCAATCATAAATGGCCTGTACCTTGGCCGGGTCCATTTCAATAGTTGACGGAGACAAAATAAATCCCAAAAATGAAATCCTCTGTGCCCCAAAAAGGTATTTCGATCCTTTGACATACAGGGAATTCTCCCTCAATATCCGGAACACAGTCCGAACATGTTCCACATGAGAATTCCAATCCTTGGAGAAGATCAAAATATCATCCAGATAGATAATCAAAAATTTATCCACAAAGTCTCGGAAAATGTCGTTCATGAAGCACTGGAAGACAGAAGGGGCATTAGTGAGCCCAAAAGGCATCACCAGGTACTCAAAATGTCCCTCCAGAGTATTAAACGCCGTCTTCCATTCATCCCCATGCTTAATGCGGATAAGATTATACTCCCCCCTGAGGTCAAGCTTGGTAAACCAGCAAGCACCTTTAACTCTGGAGAATAGATCCGAAATCAGGGGTAACGGATACTGATATTTAATAGTAATTTTGTTGAGGGTACGATAATCAATACAAGGCCTTAATGAACCATCCTTTTTGGCCACGAAAAAAAAAACGGCACCTAAGGGTGAAGAGGATGGTCTAATATGACCCTTCTCCAACGCCTCTTTAATATAGGATCTGTGGTGCAGTGACCGCTGTGTCCGCTAGGGGGCGCTGTGTGGGTGTCCCAGGACAGCCGTATAAACATTTCCATTGCCATGAGGATGAATAAACCTCATGGACTATAATTTGTTGGAAAATCCTGTGCCGGATGTGTTTTTTGATCGCTGCAAGCGAATGTCCCCCAACCCTGAATGACAGCGCTACCTCACAAATGGTGGAGAATTGCTAAGGGCAATATAGTAGCCTTGTTGCTGGGGGCAACGGAAAAAGGTCTGCCAAAAAAAAAAAACTGTGTTGCTAAGGGCTGCGGTTCTAACAGCACATGTTGCAGTGCTGGCAGCGCTGAGCCAGGAGGGCTGACTGTTGTGGAAGCCGTATACTGACAGCAGCTCAGTGAAAGAGACTGGTGATTGCTAGGGTGCCTCTGCGGATAAGAGGTACCCGAGGACCTGTGTGGCCGACACAGGTAACGACAGGTGTTCGTTGTTGTACTGACCTGGATCAGTGAGCAAGGTCCTGGAGGGTCAGTGTTGGGAGGTTCTGGGAGAGGAATTGGATCCCTGGAACACGTGATATGACCTTGGACCTGGTGAGGCCGGTGTGTTGGGAGACCCTGGGAGGAGGGTCGGCTCCCTGAATAGCACCCGGTGTGCCCTGTGTGTTGGACGGTCTCAGGCGGAGACGGTACGTCCTGAATAGCACACAGACAGGATACGTGAGTTTTTTGGAGTTTTTTCGTGCATGTGTTTTTCCTTTTTTCCTCTGCAAAACCTGAAGGTGCTTGCTGTGGCTCAGTGGGGTCACGAAGATCTTGTGTTTTTCTCTTTTTTGGGATCTCCTCTTTCAGCATTGGTAGCAGACACTGTCTGTCTACACCATCCTGCTGCAGCTTTATTGCATGTGACTAAGCGGATACAGTAGTTGTGGCTTTACACAACTATTAAGGGTGAGTACCCTGTATTATTTCTTTATACCCATTATACCTGCACTGGTAAGGCCCTATGGGCGCGCTTTTGTGGTTTCTTTTATCTTCGAGGGTGACAAGCGGCTTCCGGTAACCCGGCGGGGTTACGAAGGGGACAAGCGGCTTCCGGTGGATCAGCGGGTCCACGAAGACGGCGCAGCAGGAGTTGCAGTGACACCAGCAGCTGTGTGTGAACAGCAGCCGGTGGTGCCGGTGATCGGTGACAGCAGGAGCTGTGGTGGTGCCAACAAAGACTTGTGTGGTATCGTAAGAGACACAAACTGTGTGGTGTGAACTGTGGTCTGAGAAGACCGGTATAACAGACATGGGGAGATCCCGAAAGGGGGTGGAGTCCCAAAAGGGGGCGGTAACCCAAAAGGGGTGGAGTCCCGGGAGGGGGCGGCAACCCAAAGTGGGGTGGTGGTCCAGAAAAGGGCCAAGTTTGAAGAAATGACAGCACTAGATGACTCAGTGGGTACGTCTGGAGTACCGCAGTGTGTGTGTATGACTTGGTCAGAATGTGGGATATCCTTTCCGGATAGTGACGATGGGCCGCAGGTGTGTACCGTGATGCTGCATCGGGAAGGAGTCCCTGGTAGGCTGGACTCAAAGAGTCAGGTGACTCTCACAGGAACTCCGCTCGTTTTAGCTCTGACCGAGAAAAATGTCACAGTTCGCTGCCTCCACGGGGTCATCGTGAATTATAAGGTGGACAGAGTCCTAATTGAGATGACAAAGGGGGAGTGCCAAGGTGGTAGTATGCCACCAAACTTAGTGCATACCTTTGAGAGGCGACGGGACTTTGTCATGTTTAAAGATGTGGGGCAGGAGGATAGAGATGTTTCTACTGTAGGGCTAGCAGACACTGAGACGCTGACGCCTCCTAACGTGGACAGGCCAGACGTAAGGGCGACCGGAGAAAGAATTGCGTCAGACGAATTTACTGACCTGACGTCACCTGAAGCGTTCCACAGTGTGAATGAGAATGGTATGGTAAACAAAAAGAGCGGAGCTGACACACGGATAGAGAGTGTCTTGGGGGTTCACCGTATGGTGTGGTGTGACTGTGACGTGTTCTTGCCAGTGGCCACCACTAGGACAGAATCTAATGCTGTGCTGACTGAAACTCATGACAGGACTGGTGGTAACCTGATCGAGAGGATAACGGGAATAGAAACACAGTCAGAGGGTAACCGGGGGTTCACTCGACTGATAGGACTGACTCAGTGGTACCCTTTGACGATATAGTTAAAGAATTAGTGGTGCGACATGTGCTGGCCAAAAGAGAACAAGATCAGGAGATACAACTAATAAAAGAGACAGTGGAAGAACATGTGAAACAAAAGAGAATCTTGAGACAATTGGCCGAGCACAAGGTGGAGGGGCTCGAGAAAGAAGTCTTGGAGCTCAGAGGTCACCTGTCCACCTGGCAAAGTGTGAACAAGAGCCTTAAGGAAGAGATGGAGGAACTCAGAGGAGTAGTAGAGGGTCTTCTGCGGGAGAAGAGCTTGGACGGAGATGTGCAGCAGCTGGGTCCGAGTGATAACAAGCCGCAACTGCCGGTACCTATCTTGGCAAAGGCTTGCAAAGAGATAAAATCTCCTGAAGTTGGTGAGCAAAGAGCCGAAGAAGACAGTCACCTGGTCGGGTCAACTGTAGTGAGGGAAGTGTCCGTGGTAAAGCCAGAGTCTTCTGTCCAGGAAGAGAGCAAGACCACGACCTTCAAATCTGTGATCGAGGTACCCGAAAACATGCAAGAAGCCTGTGCGGAGGAAGGGGTACATGAGGATTTCAAAGAGGCGGTCAAAGCATGTGAGATGCACTGGGCACCTGAGACTCGGAAGTTGGTGATAGTATCAGCCAGGGAAGATACATCAAACCGAGTAGCTGTCCTGAAAGAGATGCATTTGCAGTGTCTATGTGTCAAAAAATTGGTTAGGCAGAGTAATATGGAGGCTGCTCGACGCCTAGAGATAGCAAGAGAGGCTATGGATCGGTTGGGTTTGAGGAAAGATGTGGTTCCGGTACCCAAAACTCTGATTGGGAGAATCATTGGAAGGTCCGGGAAGGTAATGCAAGACCTTGTGAATATCTCCGGTGTGGTGAGGGTGAGGATCCCTCCTGATGATGACCAGGTATCCAGGGAAGTGGATAGGATTTCCATCATGGTGGTTGGCTCCGTGGAAAGCCTGAGAGAATTTCGGATGCTCGTGGAGAATCAAGTGGAGTACCTGCAAGAAAATGAACAGTTGAGGCTGGACCGTCGGCAAATTAATAAAGAAATACAGAATACCAGGTGGCGGCCGCCTCCAACCCAAGATGTAAGGACCCAAACGGTTCCTCCAAGAAGTGACAGGGCAGATGGCAGAAGAGTGTCAGAAAGGGGTAGTTCGACTGGCAGGATGACGTTGAAAGACCATAGTTCCTGTGAGACACTGACTGAGTCAGACTCAGACCAGACAGCAGGCTCTACTAAGACTTATGACCGCACCAACCGAAAGAGACGGTCAGTGAGAGAAAGATCAGGTGACGAAGCGTACTGCAGACAGGTGGACACTAGAGAGTGTCTGATGACGCAGACAAACCGTGACTGGGGGGTCAAAGACAATGACCGGTATTATGACCGCTGGGAGCGGGGGAGGCCTAACGTAGAGATGAGACCGTATGACAAATGGAGACGGTTCTCTCGACCTGGTGGGCAAGGTGTAGTGAGTGCCCAGTCTCGAGAGCCGGGGGTTATGCTGTGTGTTCAACCCCACAGGTTTGAACATAGGGGGGAGGTATGTAGTGCAGTGACCGCTGTGTCCGCTAGGGGGCGCTGTGTGGGTGTCCCAGGACAGCCGTATAAACATTTCCATTGCCCTGATAGGGGTAGGATACGGAAAGATCATAATGATCAGCAGAGGTACTGCAGACTAGTACGTTCTGTTACAATGTGTCAGGGAAGCCTGTGTGTGGTTGTCTGCAATAGGACCTTGGGTGAGGTCATAGCCATGTGATCACCTGTGGGTGTGGTTATGGACCATATAAGGTACCTGAGGTCTGGTCACATGTGGGTGAATGCTGGGACCTGATTGGTCCAGTTTGGAAGGTCCCGTGAGGAGAAGGATCTCCTCACTAACAGCACGTGTGGACGCTGTGACTAATGGCGATGTGTGCCTGACCGTTCCCAGGGAGAGGGAAGGAACGTTTGCAGTGTAAAGCAGCATGCAAGGTAACCCGGAGACGGGACTGCTACTGAGAGACTGTATAGCCTGCAGGCTAGATGAAGCACAGCCTGTGTGACTAGGAGGCTATAGGGGAGCAGAGCTCCAGTGTGAAGATCCCCTGATATCTGCTATAAGACTGTTGCATATTACTGCTGGAGGTTTATGAAGGATGAATAAACCTCATGGACTATGATTTGATGGAAAATCCTGTGCCGGATGTGTTTTTTGATCGCTGCAAGCGAGTGTCCCCCAACCCTGAATGACAGCGCTACCTCACAGATCGCATAGCCTCGTGCTCGGGTACAGATAAATTGAAGAGCCGACCCTTGGGAAATTTACACCCCGGGCTCAGTTCAATTGCACAGTCATAACTCCTATGAGGAGGCAAAGACACACTCATTCTCACTAAATACATCATAAAAGTCCGCCAAATAGTCAGGAACATCATGCGACTGAGGAGAGGTGGAAAAAACCGGAGCCTCACTAAGGGCACGCCGACAACCCCAACTCACCACAGACACAGATTTCCAATCCAAAACTGGATTATGAATTTGCAAGCAGGGAAACCCCAGAACAATGGTATCATGCAAATTATGCAACACCAAAAATCTGCAATTTTCTTGATGGTCTGGGGCAACCCGCATTACCACCTGGGTCCAAAACTGAGGTTTATTTTTCGCCAAAGGAGTAGCATCAATCCCCCTCAAAGGGATAGGCGTCCGCAGAGGTGTCATCGGAAATCCACAATGTTTAGCAAAATCCAAGTCCATTAGGTTCAGGGCTGCTCCCGAATCCACAAAAGCCTTGGCGGAAAATGTGGACAGGGAGCAGATCAGAGTAATTGCCAGAAGAAACTTAGGTTGAACACCAACCACAGAAAACGTGTGTGCAAAACGTTTCTCTCGTTTAGGACAGACAGAAATAATATGCGAGGCATCTCCACAAAAAAAACACAGCTTATTACGCCTTCTGATCTCCTGACGTTGCTCCCTGGACAAAACTCTGTCACATTGCATAGGTTCAGACACTTGTTCAACAGGTAGCAACACCTCTCGTGCAGTCCTGCGTTCACGTAAACGCCGATCAACCTGAATGGCTAATGACATAGAATCGTCAAGACCAGAGGGAACAGGGAGTCCCACCATAGTATCTTTTAAGGCTTCTGACAAACCCTTCCGAAAGAGAGCTGCCAAGGCATTATCATTCCAGGTAGTAAGGACCACCCACTTTCGGAATTTTTGACAGTACAATTCTGCAAAATCTCGACCCTGGCTCAATGCCAACAGGGTCTTTTCAGCCTGATCAATAGCATTAGGTTCATCATACAACAACCCCAAGGCTTGAAAAAATGCGTTCACATTAGTCAGAATAGGATCATCTGGTTTCAAAGAAAACGCCCAATCCTGGGGATCGCCACGCCGCAAAGAGATGACAATTTTAACCTGCTGCGCGGAGCTCCCTGACGAGTTAGGCTTCAAGGCAAAAAATAATTTACAATTATTATTGAAATTCAAAAATTTAGACCGATCCCCAAAAAACACATCAGGAGTAGGGATCTTTGGTTCAGCAACATGTGAATGAGCAAGGTAGGTGGAAATTCCCCACACTTCCGCAGCGAGCTGCTCCACACGATCAGACAATTGCTTTATCTCCATTGAGAGAAAAAAAATTCCTCCTACGGCCTCAGAGATATAGAGGAAAAAATATACACACCTTTTTTTTTTTTTTAACAATTCTTTCCTGCTATTGAGTACCCTAGGATCTGCGGTATGGCTGGTGATTCTGTTATGAATGAATCACCGTAGGAGGCAAAAACAGAAATACTAGCTCAGTCCAGAAAACCAGAGAAATTGGCAGCTGTCGGATTGCAGACCCCTGAACCTAACAACAGCAACAACTAGCAGTAGCCGTGGGTGGTTCCTACGGTGCCCTAGACCCCTCGATCACAGCCGGAGAACTACATAGCCTAAAGACAGAAAGGGAAATCTAAACTGCCCCAGAGCAGACCCCAAAGCAATAGGCAGCCCCCAACATATAATGACGGTAAAGCAAGATGAGAAAACACTCACACAGAAAGAAAGGCTGAGCAAATGATGGGGCCCAAGCTAACTAAATAGGACAGGATAGAAAAGCTGCTGTCTGCAATCCGCCAAAACCCTATAGAAACAAGAGCCAACAGACTGAAAGGGAAAAAAGCCCTGAAGACGCTAGGCTTCAAAAAGACTATATTAGTACCCAGGTATTTTCTGAAGACAGAGCAAAAAGGAATTCAGCTCACCCCAGCAGGGAATGGCAGAAATCCAGAAAAACAAGGCAAAACAAAACCAAAACAAAAATGCAAAAAGCAGAGCAGAAAACTTAGCTTTAGAGGAGCAGGAATCAGACTGGTCTCCAAGAATCCCTCAGAGAAATCACCCGCAAGGCAGAAGGCCGTCGGCTGCCTTATATCCAGTCAGCAATTCCAGTCACCCAGTCATCATCATTCTGCTCAGCTGTTTGGTAATCAGCCTTACTACCTTCCTTCACCAGAAGAGGGAGTTCATCAGACCTCAATGGTGAAGGGGAAAATGAACTCACAACATGGTAGCCTTTGTTACGGTGGTCCCAGCTCTATTCAGGTCATTCACTAGGTCCCCCGTGTGGTTCTGGGATTTTTGCTCACCGTACTTGTGATCATTTTGACCCCACGGGGTGAGATCTTGCATAGAGCCGTACATCGAGGGAGATTATCAGTGGTCTTGTATGTCTTCCATTTTCTTATTATTGCTCCCACAGTTGATTTCCTCACACCAAACTGCTTGCCTATTGCGATTCAGTATTCCCAGCCTGCTGCTGGTCTACAATTTTGTTTCTGATGTCCTTCAACATCTTCGGTCTGACTCTTCACCATAGTGAAGTTCGGAGTGTGAATGTTTGCGGTTGTGGACAGGTGTCTTTTACACTGATAACAAGTTGAAACAGGTGCCATTACTACACTTAATGAGTGGAGGACAGAGGAGTCTTAAAAAAGAAGTTACAGGTCTGTGAGGGCCAGAAATCTTGCATGTTTTCAGGTGACCAAATACTTATTTTCCACCATAATTGGCAAAATAAATCTTGCCAAATCAGACAAGATAAGTTTCTGGATTTTTGTTCTCATTTTGATTCGCATAGTTGTGGTCTACCTATGATGTCAGTTACAGGCCTCTCTCATCTTTTTAAGTGGAAGCACATGCACAATCGATGGCTGACTAAATACTTTTTTTTCCCCCACTGTATATTGATTCCGGCAATAATAATATATTCACCGCACACTCAGAGGAATATAATGCCAACAAGTGTTCATTTTATTATGTACAAAACATGTGGGAGCCAAAAAAGAATATAGAGCACCAGATGGAAGCGATATACATATAACGATGTTTCGGCTCAGCCCGAGCCTTTATCAGTTTATCGCTGCAAATAAAGAAAGATACATCAAAACATATGCAGAGAAAAAAACAAATGTAGAAAAAACAAAAAAGAGAATATACAACACCATATAAACATCACATTATCCAAATATAATACAGTGATAAAAACACATATATACACATACAAATTATACTGCTTTCATGGAGAACATGGATGTAAGGAACAAGAGCAAAGGCCCAGTAAACTAGTACCATAATAAGTAGAATAAGGGGGAAGAAGAGGGTTACCTGAATCCGGTTTTGGATCTTTGAATAAATAGGAAGAGAACTCCCAAGAGAATAGCCCAAGAAAGACGGCTGAAAGGAATTTGTCAACATCATGGTTAGTAAAATAGATAAAGTTGTAATTGTAGTTACTCTAGTTTTCTTAATATGGTTGTCTGTGTGCAGTATTTAGTGCATCAGCATTGTGGGGAAAAAATACCATCCTTGTAATGAGAAGCCTTATGCTAACCTAATGGTCATAATAATAATAGAAGAGATTAAGCATATGGTAATGCCATCAGATAGGGCAGTAAGAGTACTTGCCCACAGAGTGTTGAAATAGTGTAATTGATAGGGAAATGAATATACACACAAAGTATAGCTAAATCAGTGCTAGCATTGCACTGAAGTGTATTATGTGCGTTGTGCAGGATGTGCACACATAGATCGCTATGAAACAGCGCTCTTATAAGAATGCAGGACGTCACACATTATGTGTGTTGCGCAAGATATGCACCATGTCATCTAATAGATCACTATGTAACAGCGCTCTTATATGAATGTAAGACGTCACTTAAGAGGAGGGGGCCTGTGTCTGTTACCTGTAGCTGTAGTGCTGTAGAGCGGCGCTCCCGCGCCTGGCTGCAATGGCGTCATGCTAAACCCCTCGGTATGTGGCTGTATTTATGTAAGAGCCCGGGTGGCCGCATCCGGCCGGAAGTGAAACCCCTGAACCGGAAGTGACGTCGCGCTGTCTTAGTATAGACACTGCGCATGTCTGTGATGGTTGTCAGGGTGATCAGCAGGTTGGCGTCCCTGTAGTTTGTCTAGTGGCGCCGATAAGTGTGTGTATATTGCATAAAAGCAACCGTATAGTTATATAACATGGAGACAGCGTCACCAAATTGCAGGAAAATAGTAGAGTCAAACTAGCTAATATATAAGGAGGCATATGGAAAATAATGAACCATAAAAAGAAAAAAAGAAAATAAAATCTGTAAAGGGCAAAAACAAAAAATATGAAACAAAATAGATGGTAAAATAAGGAAAATAAAAAATAAAAAGAAGGAAAAATAAAAAATAAAAATAAAAATAAATATAAAAATAAAAATGAAAATAAAAGTAAAATGTAGATAAAAATAAATGAAAAAATTGAACCCAAAAACAACGTAGTTGACCTTACGCAAATAATTACCTATGCGTGCATTGTATATATAGGGTTATGGTTATAAAAATAAAAAATAATAAAATAAAAAATGGAAAATAAAGATCCAAAATAAGTAGGAGTCCAGTGGGCGGAGCAAAACTCACCTAGGATAATAGTATATTAGCGAGTCTGTAAAATAACAGAAAAAACAGAGAAAAGGTTATTAACAGTTATAGGAGCCAGTCTATTTCTCTATTCAGCCCCCTAGGGGCTAGAGTGTCTAACTTATGTATCCAATAAGTTTCTCTCTCTCTTAATAATTTTACATGGTCGCCCCCTCTCCTTGGGCGTGGTACATGCTCGATTACCTGAAATTTTAATTGTGCGACTGAATGTCGATATTTAGTGAAATGTTCAGGTAGAGGTAACCAGTTTTTTTGACACCTGATTGTTGATTTGTGGCTAGCAATACGGTCCTTAACATGTTGGGTTGTTTCCCCTACATAGAGGAGGCCACATGGGCATTTTACCAGGTAGACCACAAAGTTCGAATCACATGTATAGTAGCCGCGTATAGGGAAGGATTTACCTGTCCTTGGATGGGTAATATTGTCCGATCTAATCACATTCGAACAGGCTGCGCAACTTAGACAGGGGAATGTACCGCAACGACGAGAGGCAAGTAGCCTCTGAGTAGTGGTAGGAAGTTTACTGCCTATGTCAGCCCTAACCACTTTATCGCGAATATTCGTAGGACGTTTTGTGCAGATTAAAACTGGAGCTTCAAAGGAGCCGACGTCAGGGTAAGCCTTATAGAGGAGGGGCCAGTGTTTTTTGATAATAGAGTAAACTTTGGGCATCAGTGGATGGAAAGTATGTACAAATGGAATCCTTTCTTTTGCGCATGTCCTCGGTAGAGGAGATGGAGGGGTTAATACCCGTTGTTTTTCAACCTCAAGTAGTTTAGATGGGTAACATCTGTGTTTAAATTTTTTTGCCATAATATCAAGTTTCTCATTGCGAATATCATGATCATAAACAATACGTGCCACCCTATTAAATTGTGAGCGTGGAAGACTATTTTTGGTGGCCTTTGGGTGACAACTCGAGTAGTGTAGAAGGCTGTTGGTATCCGTAGGTTTACAGTATAAATCTGTGGAAAGATTCCCCTCACTATCTTGTATAACCTTTGTATCAAGAAAAGGGACCGATTCCATATTGAAATGTAGCGTGAACTGCAGTTCTGGACGGATGGAGTTAAGGTGTAAGTAGAAATCCTGTAATGATGATGTCGTTCCTGTCCAAATAAAGAAGATATCATCGATATAACGGTGATATTCTGTAGCATATTGTAGGAAAAGATCATTACAGAACACATGATTGATCTCAAAATGGTTCATGTAGGCATTAGCATACGCCGGCGCTATGTTCGCGCCCATCGCAGTCCCGCACTTCTGTATATAATAGGTATCCTCGTACAAAAAGTAGTTCTCATGTAATACAAGACTGAGAAGGTCTAAACAAAACTGTATGGAGTCTGTTGACAATTCTGAGGAGTTTAGTAAAAATCTTGCAGCTTCAATCCCTTTGTCATGGGTGATTGAAGTGTAGAGGCTATTGACATCGAGGGTGGTGAGAATGCTACCCGGGGGTATTTTGCCTACCTGTTTAATGATACTCAAGAATTGACCCGTATCCAAGAGGAAGGATCTAGTCTGTTTAACTAAGGGTGTGAATATTTTCTCGAGAAAAATAGATAGTGGGGATAAAACCGAGTCGGTAGATGCGACAATCGGTCTGCCTGGCGGATTTTCTAGAGATTTATGTATCTTCGGAAGTATATAGAACACTGGTGTAATTGGATGAGGGTTCACAAGGAAACTGGCAGTTTTTTGATCAATTATGTGACGGTCCAAGTATGTTTTAGTAAGGTCCCTAATCTTGTGAGTAATAGTGGAAACCGGATCCCTAGGAATAATCCCATATGTGCTGCTGTCAGATAATTGTCTATTCACTTCCTTGTTGTAATCAATATAGTTCATGACAACTAAGGCACCGCAACGCGTTCACAGGTAAGACACTAGATGCAGCATCAGACCTGGTGATCAACATTTCGGACTATCTCCTCTCTCCCTCTGAGCTCTCGGTGCTACAGAAGGGACTATCTTTTTGTCCCACTCCTAAGTGGGATGCATTTCAACTCGAGAAGGATCTCAAGAGGTTTTATCAGACAGTTAGACTCAAAACCCATTTTGGCTTATCTCCTAACCCTATGGGCGAGGGATTTCCAATATCGGGTGATGTTCAGATTCCGGAATTGTCTATTTCTACACTTGGCCTTCGCAGTCCAAGTAAATTCTGTCCTCCTTGCACATACCATGCGACGGAGACATTTATTTCATTGGTAGACCGTGAGGTCATAATGCTGTCCCACCAGGTACAACTCGGTCTCTTTCCTACTCACTCCAATCTATCACCTGCTGAGAAACAGGCTCTCAATTCCATTCACAGCAATAAGAATATTATAATTAAACCGGCTGACAAAGGCGGTGCCTTAGTTGTCATGAACTATATTGATTACAACAAGGAAGTGAATAGACAATTATCTGACAGCAGCACATATGGGATTATTCCTAGGGATCCGGTTTCCACTATTACTCACAAGATTAGGGACCTTACTAAAACATACTTGGACCATCACATAATTGATCAAAAAACTGCCAGTTTCCTTGTGAACCCTCATCCAATTACACCAGTGTTCTATATACTTCCGAAGATACATAAATCTCTAGAAAATCCGCCAGGCAGACCGATTGTCGCATCTACCGACTCGGTTTTATCCCCACTATCTATTTTTCTCGAGAAAATATTCACACCCTTAGTTAAACAGACTAGATCCTTCCTCTTGGATACGGGTCAATTCTTGAGTATCATTAAACAGGTAGGCAAAATACCCCCGGGTAGCATTCTCACCACCCTCGATGTCAATAGCCTCTACACTTCAATCACCCATGACAAACGGATTGAAGCTGCAAGATTTTTACTAAACTCCTCAGAATTGTCAACAGACTCCATACAGTTTTGTTTAGACCTTCTCAGTCTTGTATTACATGAGAACTACTTTTTGTACGAGGATTCCTATTATTTACAGAAGTGCGGGACTGCGATGGGCGCGAACATAGCGCCGGCGTATTCTAATGCCTACATGAACCATTTTGAGATCAATCATGTGTTCTGTAATGATCTTTTCCTACAATATGCTACAGAATATCACCATTATATCGATGATATCTTCTTTATTTGGACAGGAACGACATCATCATTACAGGATTTCTACTTACACCTTAACTCCATCCTTCCAGAACTGCAGTTCACGCTACATTTCAATATGGAATCGGTCCCTTTTCTTGATACAAAGGTTATACAAGATAGTGAGGGGAATCTTTCCACAGATTTATACTGTAAACCTACGGATACCAACAGCCTTCTACACTACTCGAGTTGTCACCCAAAGGCCACCAAAAATAGTCTTCCACGCTCACAATTTAATAGGGTGGCACGTATTGTTTATGATCATGATATTCGCAATGAGAAACTTGATATTATGGCAAAAAAATTTAAGGACAGATGTTACCCATCTAAACTACTTGAGGTTGAAAAACAACGGGTATTAACCCCTCCATCTCCTCTACCGAGGACATGCGCAAAAGAAAGTATTCCATTTGTACATAGTTTCCATTCACTGATGCCCAAAGTTTACTCTATTATCAAAAAACACTGGCCCCTCCTCTATAAGGCTTACCCTGACGTCGGCTCCTTTGAAGCTCCAGTTTTAATCTGCACAAAACGTCCTACGAATATTCGCGATAAAGTGGTTAGGGCTGACATAGGCAGTAAACTTCCTACCACTACGCAGAGGCTACTTGCCTCTCGTCATTGCGGTACATTCCCCTGTCTAAGTTGCGCAGCCTGTTCGAATGTGATTAGATCGGACAATATTACCCATCCAAGGACAGGTAAATCCTTCCCTATACGCGGCTACTATACATGTGATTCGAACTTTGTGGTCTACCTGGTAAAATGCCCATGTGGCCTCCTCTATGTAGGGGAAACAACCCAACATGTTAAGGACCGTATTGCTAGCCACAAATCAACAATCAGGTGTCAAAAAAACTGGTTACCTCTACCTGAACATTTCACTAAATATCGACATTCAGTCGCACAATTAAAATTTCAGGTAATCGAGCATGTACCACGCCCAAGGAGAGGGGGCGACCATGTAAAATTATTAAGAGAGAGAGAAACTTATTGGATACATAAGTTAGACACTCTAGCCCCTAGGGGGCTGAATAGAGAAATAGACTGGCTCCTATAACTGTTAATAACCTTTTCTCTGTTTTTTCTGTTATTTTACAGACTCGCTAATATACTATTACCCTAGGTGAGTTTTGCTCCGCCCACTGGACTCCTACTTATTTTGGATCTTTATTTTCCATTTTTTATTTTATTATTTTTTATTTTTATAACCATAACCCTATATATACAATGCACGCATAGGTAATTATTTGCGTAAGGTCAACTACGTTGTTTTTGGGTTCAATTTTTTCATTTATTTTTATCTACATTTTACTTTTATTTTCATTTTTATTTTTATATTTATTTTTATTTTTATTTTTATTTTTTATTTTTCCTTCTTTTTATTTTTTATTTTCCTTATTTTACCATCTATTTTGTTTCATATTTTTTGTTTTTGCCCTTTACAGATTTTATTTTCTTTTTTTCTTTTTATGGTTCATTATTTTCCATATGCCTCCTTATATATTAGCTAGTTTGACTCTACTATTTTCCTGCAATTTGGTGACGCTGTCTCCATGTTATATAACTATACGGTTGCTTTTATGCAATATACACACACTTATCGGCGCCACTAGACAAACTACAGGGACGCCAACCTGCTGATCACCCTGACAACCATCACAGACATGCGCAGTGTCTATACTAAGACAGCGCGACGTCACTTCCGGTTCAGGGGTTTCACTTCCGGCCGGATGCGGCCACCCGGGCTCTTACATAAATACAGCCACATACCGAGGGGTTTAGCATGACGCCATTGCAGCCAGGCGCGGGAGCGCCGCTCTACAGCACTACAGCTACAGGTAACCGACACAGGCCCCCTCCTCTTAAGTGACGTCTTACATTCATATAAGAGCGCTGTTACATAGTGATCTATTAGATGACATGGTGCATATCTTGCGCAACACACATAATGTGTGACGTCCTGCATTCTTATAAGAGCGCTGTTTCATAGCGATCTATGTGTGCACATCCTGCACAACGCACATAATACACTTCAGTGCAATGCTAGCACTGATTTAGCTATACTTTGTGTGTATATTCATTTCCCTATCAATTACACTATTTCAACACTCTGTGGGCAAGTACTCTTACTGCCCTATCTGATGGCATTACCATATGCTTAATCTCTTCTATTATTATTATGACCAGTAGGTTAGCATAAGGCTTCTCATTACAAGGATGGTATTTTTTCCCCACAATGCTGATGCACTAAATACTGCACACAGACAACCATATTAAGAAAACTAGAGTAACTACAATTACAACTTTATCTATTTTACTAACCATGATGTTGACAAATTCCTTTCAGCCGTCTTTCTTGGGCTATTCTCTTGGGAGTTCTCTTCCTATTTATTCAAAGATCCAAAACCGGATTCAGGTAACCCTCTTCTTCCCCCTTATTCTACTTATTATGGTACTAGTTTACTGGGCCTTTGCTCTTGTTCCTTACATCCATGTTCTCCATGAAAGCAGTATAATTTGTATGTGTATATATGTGTTTTTATCACTGTATTATATTTGGATAATGTGATGTTTATATGGTGTTGTATATTCTCTTTTTTGTTTTTTCTACATTTGTTTCTTTCTCTGCATATGTTTTGATGTATCTTTCTTTATTTGCAGCGATAAACTGATAAAGGCTCGGGCTGAGCCGAAACGTCGTTATATGTATATCGCTTCCATCTGGTGCTCTATATTCTTTTTTGGCTCCCACATGTTTTGTACATAATAAAATGAACACTTGTTGGCATTATATTCCTCTGAGTGTGCGGTGAATATATTATTATTGGTAATAGGACCTGTTAGTCCATTACACCTGCACCTCATTACTAAGACTTGAGTGCACGCTATCTTTCTAGATTATTGATTCCGGCAGTCATTCAGGGTCCAGAAACCATCCACAGCGTAATGACACAAAGTCTTCTGTGACTGGCTGCCAAAGTCACACATCATTGGCCATATAAAAAGCAGACATCCTTATTCTGCTGGCACCATTTTCTCAGTGTCACAGTGCAGAGCAGCTACTTCTGCTAGTGCTGCAAGTGAATTTTGTCAGTAAGCTAGATAGGATCCTGTCTTGTGTGAAATTGATCTTTTAGCATCTAACTAGATTATGCAAAAACTGTGTGGCAGTCTCCTGAGGCACCATTTGCTACTCCAAATCATTTGTGATAAAGCTGTGTTTCAGTGACAAATCAGAAGGCCTGATTTCCACTTAAAAGTCACTAGGCGTAAGTGCATCAGTAGGTATAGGCATAAATATAAAACAAATTAAAAAAGCACAATGAAAAATAATGGAAAACTCATGAAGGTACTCACTTTGGGAGTTGTGCCAGGTGAGCACAACTCCACTGAATTTTAAAAATAATGCCACAGTGTAGCTGCTATCTTTCTCCCATGGCTGAGTGCTCTGGGCTCTGGGCAGGCTCCAGGGGCCCCAGGCGAAAGAGTCCCTTTAACACATACCACAATTCATTATGCAGAGAAACAGCAGAGAAATATAGGTGTAGTACAATGCCAAAGATTTCACTTTCTTCTTACATTACATGAGTAATATCAATAGCTCAGAAATCAGACAGTATAGTCCTCCATACAATTTTATGGGCACCATAGAGTGCTCCATACAGAATAATGAGCCCCATATATTGTGCCATATGGAATAATGGACCCCATATATTGCTCCATACAGTATATGATGGGCACAATATAATGAGCCAGTATATGATAGGTCCGATATACAGTATTGCTCAATACACAATGGGCTGCATAAATTGCTCCAAACAGAATAAGCCCCATATAATGCTTCAAATATAATTGGCCCCATAAGATGCTCCCTATGTAATTGGCCCCATAAGATGTTCCAAATGTAATTGGCCCCATACATGCATCACAGTCAGGAGGCGAGGAAGATGCCACAGAGCTGGAACAGGGAGAGAAGTATCACAAGTACCTGCTCGCCTGCTCAGGACCCCAGCACTTGCCCGGGTGCTGACGCTGGCCGTGTCTGGGCTCTAAGGTTTTTTTTTTTCAATCTCTTGAAAAAGGAGCATTTGAGCCCAAAAATGCATTACGCATTGAAATTTTATTCATAATAATAAGATTTTTTTGCCACTGTGTGCCAGGATCTGTTTGGAAATTTGTTTTGGACAGAATTCAGTAATCATTTACAAGTAGTCATCCTGCTGTCTCTATAATGTACCTATTCCATGCCATTAGCTGCCATCATTTATACTGTATATGGAGTGATACATTTTAAAAATCCACCTTTTAGCCATTTTGGGCAATATTTAATTGCTGGCTACAGCCAAATAGTTATGTATTTTATGAAAATTATATTTCACGCAATGGGACTTGCAGCCATAAAGAATTCAGATTCCCTGCAGCTACTTCTTTGCAGGTGAATACAGGCAGTGTGTAAGGTGCTTGTTTGATCTCAATGAATTGAGCAGTGGGGGTTTTGCAATTCACATGAATGCAGTAGTATAGCTCTTTTGCTCATACTTTTCAAAAAATGGAGGCATTGCAGATAGCACCTATATTCTTCTCTTAGCATCAATTTACTTCAGAAAGTTTAAATTACCTGGATAATAATAATTCCCTCTAGTGAAGGAAGCTATTCTTAGAAAATGTTGTTGCTGATAATGAAAACTCTGTAATATTTTAAGATGCTATGATCTGTTGTACACTTTCATTTTAAGCTATGTTTGCAACTGCATTGAAAGCTCTATTCATTCTGTCCAATTTCAAGAGAAGAAAAGCGCAGCATGCAGAGGTAGTCAAAGCTATGCACATCATGCCAAAACCTGATGGACACCATTTTAAGTCAATGTAGTCTATCTGATGCCATTAAAAACCACAGGGAAAATGAGAACAGAGTCTAACACAACTGTTTCTTCAAATTATTGTCATCTTTTATTGTATTTATTTATTTTTTGTTTAATGAGCAGACTCTTGAAGAGGCCAATAAAATATTCAGCACTTTGTGTGATAAATAAGTGTGATAAATAAATAAAAAAAGTAATCAAAATATTATTTCTGTTACAAGAGCCATATTATGAGTTAGAAAGTCCGCTATTCAAAGAAAACAAACAGTCGCTTGATAGATTAGTTATAATATCAAGAAAGGCAATTAGTCCTTTGAAAAATGAAACTTTTGACAAAGTCCTTAATCTGTCTTGGGGCAAGCAAAGAGCAGGGTAAGGGTAATCCTGATTCCCTAAGAAGAACCCAGAGTGCAGATAAAGCCAAAAGTCCAATTGGAGTATATGATTGTTTCTTATCCTGAGAGAGGCAAGATTGTCTCTTATCATAAATGCAAGATTATTCCCTGTGGCCTCAGAATTCAACTGTATCCGACCTTTGACCTCATGGATGATTGATTTGCAGATTGGCCGACTATAAACACAAATGGATCCATTTTTCCAGAATCTGGACAAAGACCTGGAGAAATGGGAGAAAGAGATCTGCTCTTTGAAAATGAAAAAATATCAGAGATATCTTAATGATTATGACACCAAAAAGATTTTAAGATGGCAGAATAAAAAAAGAGCATGTAAGACCGCCCTACAGAAACTCGTTCGTCACTTCCCTTACTTTGTATTCCAGACAAGCTTCTATGCAGGGCACTGACTCCACTAGGTCCTTCAATATGAGGACTAGGAATGGAGGAAAAAGAAATCACCAAAGCTTCACCAGGAACAACTACAGCCACAGAACAGATCAACCTAAGATAGTCAATCTATCTATCCATGTACGTACAGCTTTACAGGAGAATATTCTTGAACGGGGCTTAACTTTTTCCCCTGCAAAACCTCTAGGCTCTTTTACGGCCATGAAGGACATCCATTGATTTGCCAGAAAACTGATCCTAAAACGTTACCACAAGAAATCACAGGCTATGTGCCTTTTTGAGACTAATGAGGAGCAATATGCTGTTGCCATCTTGGAATCCTTTGCTGATGAACAATATACACCCTCGGTGAGTAATCATCCGGCCCACCTATACAGTAAATCCAAGGTAATTTCCGATGTGGACATGCTATGGAAGACTGTTTATATGTGCATGGCCCGCAAGGGAGGGGTGGAGACCTTCCTAATCTTGCAAAAATAAGAAACCAACACATGTTCAGGTTTTTAAATACATTGGTTAGGGACTGCTCTGATATGGGTATACCTTGACATTTGGTAGATTGGCTTAGTATACATTTTTTGCAAAAAACGTATCAACCAGATATCCTGTTTTGTTATCATCTTTTCGCTAGCACTTGTGGTTTACTGTTACTTTTTTACAATATAGTATTTTTATACGTTTGTTATACTGTGTTTTTTGTGTTTCAGTCTTTTGATGGTGTGAACACTGTTCTACAGACTTTTTCACTGTGTGCATGTCCCATGTGTTTATATTCAATTGGTTTCTTGTTTTTACAAGATTAGGGAGGTCTCCACCCCTCCCTTGTGGGCCATGCACATATAAGCCGTCTTCCACAGCGTGTCCACATCAGACATTACCTTTCTGAATCCTGCTCATATAGGTACTATACACAAGTTCTGGTTTTTAAATACATAGGTTAGGGACTGCTCTGATATGGGTATACCTTGACGTTCGGTAGAGCGGCTTAGTATACATTTTTTGCAAAAATGTATCAACCAAATTCCCTATTTTGTTATCATCTTTTACAAGCACTTGCTGTTTACTGTTACTTTATATGTTGTAGTTTAAGATTTTAAAATTTATACATTTTATTTTTGGATCTCTTCGTTATCGTGGATGGGTTTACATCCTGATTTTTGATGTTTAATTGATGTGAAGTGCCATTTATATTTTTTTCTGGACAAGTTTTGTTAATCTAATAAACCATTTGAAAAGCAGGCCCTTAAACTACTATCCAACAAAACCTGTTATAAGAAACTCTATTTGAACCACCTTACAAACTTCCAGCAAGAATTATTCAATATTGTAATTCAGGCTTTTGAGTTGGGAATCATCCCGAAAAAACTAATGGAAACTGTTCTGTCCATCAAACCACGAGTGGCCACATTTTACTTAATTCCACCTGGGAGACCAATTGTTTCTGGTAATGAGGGGATCTGTGAGCTGGCTTGTCTAATTATAGACTTCTAGCTTAAAATCCTGGTTGTTATCCTCCCTTCCTACATCAAGGACACCAAGTTTGGCATTTCACAGCTTAGATGGACTCTGCATTCGAGAAAACATGCTGCTTGTCACAGCTGATGTGGAAAGTCTCTATACGTCAATCTGACACGAGGATGGACTCAGGGCCATCTCCTGGTTCCTTGTAGCTGGAGATATTGACAAATCATTACCAGGGTTTATTTTAGAACTTTAAATTTTGTTCTGACCCATAACTTTTCTTTTTCATAATCAGATTTATCTCCAGCTCCAGGGAATCGCCATGGGGGCGGCCTGTGCTCCGTTCTAGGCTAACTTACTGTATTTCTAGGAGCCTGGGAAAGGGACATCTTCCTAAGCAACCCAGCTGAACAGATTGACAAAGTAAACCATTGAATCTGTTACATAGATGACGTGCTCTTTGTTTGGTAAAGAACTGTTCAACATCTCAATGCCTTCATAACAACTCTAAACCAAAACAATCAGAACATCAAACTTACCTTTTCTCATGGGAGTCAACTCAGCTTCCTAGACCTCAACATTTGGGTCTCTCCCCAGGGTCAAATCAAGACTGATGCTTTTTGAAAACCAATCACTTTGAATACTTTGTTACATGCCAGCTTGTCACACCTCCAGTCCACAATTAAGGTAATACCGATTGGTCAACATCTAAAAATTTGTTTTATCTGTTCTACTAATGAAACCTTTGACTCAGTGCCAAGCTAAAGAGCTCTACAATTGGTCCAGGGAACGTAGCTACAGCCAAAGACAGATTCACCTTGGTTATAAATGAGCACACACTACTCCTTGTAATGACCTCTTCTACAGTGTCCCCAAAAAAGTTACCAATGCTCCAGATTCACAAATCAGGTTGATTACTCCTTACAATAGTCAGTGACATGCCTTCACTGACATTATTCACAAACATTGGGATGTCCTTTGACCTGACTCTGTGTTGAAAAATCTTCTCCTGAAAAGAACATTAATCTCTGCCTATAGATAAGATACCCTTCGGGACATCGTTGTCAGAAGCCATTACTCTCAAGAACCCAAACAGCTCCAATCTAGACTGGAACCTTTACATGGGTTCTTTCCCTGTACATTCTCTAAAGATAGCAAAAATCTGATAAAAAGTAAATAATTTTCTAACTTGGATGGAAGTCGTACTTTTAAAATGGAACATCAATTAACCTGTGCTTCCAAAGGATTAATATACTACGCTCAGTGCCCATGCAAGAAAATTTACATTGGGATTACCACCCGTGAATTTAAGGTCAGAACAAGGGAACATGTTAGTGATATCAAAAAGGCTAAAACTGCGCAAGAGTTGGATTCCTTGAAAACTCTACCAAGACATTTCCGACAATTCCACGGTAGTGATCCAAGTAAGCTGTTCATTAAGGTGATTGATCAAGTGTCCCTGGGTCCACAGGACAAGGATCTGTCCAAGTCCTTGGCCCATGTTGAGAGACTCTGGATCTACTGACTTTGCATGATGTTAGGGCTAGTGTAACGCACCGAGAAAAAGAGATGGAATCAAGGTGCGTTCGCAGCCTGGGGTCCACCGTTCAGAGATGTTACCTGCTGCTCAGTAAAGGCGGAGGATATACGGCATCTAATAAATGAACACACACGAGTTAATGTCACCCGGTGTGCACTAGAGCGAGTTCTGTTGCTCCACAGAACCGCGTAGCCGCACAGTGTAAACAGCGGAGCCTATTAAGCTCACAGGTCTCAGCCGGATGAGCGCTAGTATGCAGACACAGGACTCTGCCCCAAAGACAAGGGGGTTACAGTCCCTCTAGTCCTCTAAGACTCGGCGCCGTGGAGCCTGCAAGGAAGCAACTGAAATAGGAACGCACCTAGTGCGCACTGCACTGCTCTGGCGGATGCCACTAACCACCCTGAGTAGGGTAAGGAAAGTGCTAGACTGCGCATGGCGTCACACAGGCGGATGCAGTCACTCAGGTGCCTTGTGCTGAATGGCACAATATGGCGCTAAGAGAGGTGCTGTGAATTAGAAGCACTGTGGCACTAGACTTAGCCACTACAAGGTGCTGACTCTGACTCTAATAACCCTATAACATACAGTACGTATCCAAGAGAGAGGAGTCATAATAAGTCAGTCACCAGATACATGCATCCATCATCACTCACATAAAATATAAGAATCTATACTAGCGCATGGCTGAGCGGCCATGCAAACCTTTTATAGCAGCGTCCTTCCGGGACCTTCCTGATGGTCCAATCTGAGCCACTTGAGGACCTGAGCATGTGACCTTCGACCTCCAATGAGAGGTTATCCCATGGACATGCTCAGTAGGCTGTAAAAAGGACTTAGAGTCTGGAGCTGCTCGCTGCTGGCTAGTGCGGATTGGTAAAGCTGAACTAGAGGTGGCAGCAGCAACAACCTAACAGCACTAGCTTGCACAAGACACCGGGAGCGATGTCTTTGCTGAGCAGCCTCCTCTGCGGTCGGGACCAAATGGGAGACCGCAGAAGGCAAGACTCAGGATTCCTCCTGTGCAGAGGCAGGAATCTGATGCCTTACAAATGGTTGCTCCTGCAGGTCTCAATGAAATTTTGGTTCTTCTCTCTAGAGTATCTCACACGATTTTTAGGGGTGACATTTGTTTTTCATTTTGGCTCCTAATTAGAGTTGAGCGACTTTTGGTTTTTTAGGGTCGCGTTTTGTTTCGTGAAACCTGACTTTTCCAAAAGTCGGGTCGAGCAAGATCGTCCGATTATAGGGAAAAGTTGGGGTCGTCCCGAAACACGAAACCCAATGTAAGTCAATGGGGAATAAAAGTCGGCAGTGAGAGGAGGACAGGAAACACACCAACAGTGCCCATTTGAATGCCAAAAGCATCAATTCTTCTTACTTAAGCTTGTCAACCTTAATTAACTTCATAATACAAGTTACGCACTGAAAAATGGGGGTTATTTGGCTACAGACTGTGGGGGGGGAGGGCTGGCTCCAGGTTTTCATGTGCCCTGGGTGAAAGAGCGCCCCTTTAACACATACCACAACTCATCATGCTCCGATACAGCAGAGAAATAGCGGTATAGTACAATGAAAAATACCTCACTTTTTACATCTCATGACGAGGCCCATCTATTTCTCCATACAGAATCATTGGTCCCATATAATGTTTGAAACAGTATATGATGAGCTCCACATAATGCTACAGTATATGTTGGTCCCCATGGATGAAGCTCCACTGTCTTATGGGCCCAAATAATACTCCAAACATAATGGGCCCCATTTCTAATGCTCTAGTGTATAATGGGCCCTGTAAATGCTGCTCCAGTGTCTGATGTCCACCTTTGGAATGTTCCAGTGTATGGTGGGCCCCATCTATCATTCTCCAGAGTATAGTGCTCCCCAAAAATTGCTGTCCCAACATTGAAAACAATCAAATAAGTCTCCTCGCTAGGGAATCCCTGTACTTGTCTGGACTCCTCGTCGTCCCCATCTTCCATCTCACTGCACAGTATTTCAACTTTGCAAGTGCTGTGATCCTGGGCAAGCAGGGGGGGCCCACTCGTTGGCGACGGCACTGGCACAGGGCCCCTGATAGTACGGTGGTGTGTCTGATGGCGGGTGGGCCGAACCTGCACTTTCATCTGCAGCTTCCTCTTTGTCACCGTGTAGGATGGAACTGTATATGGGAAGGGTAACCTGAGTTTCATCAGGGTCAGATTCAGGTCGTGTAGCGTGCGAGGCGAATGTAGTGGTCTGGGTCAATGTACCAGCAGATTCATCGAGCAGTGGCTGGGCATCAGTGCACTTGTGTCGCCCCCAGGAGTATGGTCGCCACAGTGGCATTACCTTCTTCCTAGGGAGTGTGATGTCATGCTTGGGAGCAACGAAGGATCTCTCTAGCAGGTTAACTGATTGGGCGGCGTTATTCCCACGAGTCATGACCCTCCAAACAGCGTTCATGAAGGCAAAGTGTTTGTTTTACGTGGGCAGTATGGTTGCAAAGCTGAACCTTAAAGGAATGTCCAGAAGGGCACCACCAGGAGTGGAGCCTACGGTTAAATTCGACTCCACCTGGAAAACCTCAACCATGCCAGCTACAGAACAGATGCACACATTGCAAGCTTAATTCCGTTAACGAACGAGACTCCGTCATGCCCCGCGGTCCGAGTCCGGCTTACTAGAGGGACACGTGAGGCTCTGGCACATGAGATTGGCCAATAACTGGTGTGTCATGCCCTTACATGTCTGTGGCTGCATGTGCGCTACACTGAAAAGGCCAGCGTTTGTCGCTTACAGGTGCAGATAACCCGCTGAACAACGTTAGTGATGGGGATCACTGATTACAATTATTACCCGCGAACAATGATTTCCCAGTAAGTGCAGGTCAACCGCAGTTCCGGAATTAGGCCTAACCGTCATTCCTGAAAAAATGAAAAACTTACGTGTGCAAACCACAGGTGCTGTAGCTTGCTTAACAGCTCGCCAGCCGTTCTCACGCCCAGTATGGATTACACGTGATTGCACAAAGGTTAGAAAGGGTACCGTATCCCCGGATAACATGTATGGATAGCGTACACATTCAAAATATATGTCTCAGGAGGCAGGCTCAGACGGTGTCAGGCCCAGTATGGATTGCACGTGATTGCACAAAGGTTAGAAAGGGTACCGTATCCCCAGATAACATGTATGGATAGCGTACACATTCAAAATATATGTCTCAGGAGGCAGGCTCAGACGGTGTCAGGCCCAGTATGGATTGCACGTGATTGCACAAAGGTTAGAAAGGGTACCGTATCCCCAGATAACATGTATGGATAGCGTACACATTCAAAATATATGTCTCAGGAGGCAGGCTCAGACGGTGTTAGGCCCAGTATGGATTGCACGTGATTGCACAAAGGTTAGAAAGGGTGCCGTATCCCCAGATAACATGTATGGATAGCGTACACATTCAAAATATATGTCTCAGGAGGCAGGCTCAGACCGTGTCAGGCCCAGTATGGATTGCACGTGATTGCACAAAGGTTAGAAAGGGTACCGTATCCCCGGATAACATGTATGGATAGCGTACACATTCAAAATATATGTCTCAGGAGGCAGGCTCAGACGGTGTTAGGCCCAGTATGGATTGCACGTGATTGCACAAATGTTAGAAAGGGTACCGTATCCCCAGATAACATGTATGGATAGCATACACATTCAAAATATATGTCTCAGGAGGCAGGCTCAGACGGTGTTAGGCCCAGTATGGATTGCACGTGATTGCACAAAGGATAGAAAGGGTACCGTATCCCCAGATAACATGTATGGATAGCGTACACATTCAAAATATATGTCTCAGGAGGCAGGCTCAGACGGTGTTAGGCCCAGTATGGATTGCACGTGATTGCACAAAGGTTAGAAAGGGTACCGTATCCCCGGATAACATGTATGGATAGCGTACACATTCAAAATATATGTCTCAGGAGGCAGGCTCAGACGGTGTCAAGCACAGTATGGATTTGACGGCCCAGATTACACAGCGGAGGAGCAGGGAGAGGTAAAGATTGCAAATGCTGGGGCCCTGCCCAAGCAAGGGGGGCCCACTCATGGGCGTCGGTACTGGCACTGGGCCCCTCATAGTACAGCGGTGTGTCTGACGGCGGGTGTGCACCACCACCGTCAGAGACACTTGATTGCACTATGAGGGACCCTGTGCCAGTGCCCGCGCCCAAGAGTCGGCCTACCCACCTGTCCAGGGCAACGGCACTCGCACGGTGTCGTGCGCTAGGTGGTGACCCCGGCCATGGGGGGGGAGGCAGCACAGTTAGGGAGTTTTAGAAAGTGGCATATGTTGATGTTGGACATTCAGCTGATGCAAAAGGCGAAATAGGTGAAGTACCAGGAAGAGGTGGACCAAAGCAAGCCATTTTTCTGTCACCCTATGTGTCATCAGGGGAAGGTGGGACAAAATCCTTGGAAACCCATGCGTGGTTCATTTTAATGAAGGTTAGATCATCCACATTTTGGGTTGACAGACGGGTCCTTTTTTCTGTCAGGATTGATCCAGCTGCACTGAAGACTCTTTCCGATAGCACACTTGCAGCTGGGCAAGCGAGCTTCTGTAAGGCATATTGGGCCAATTCAGGCCAGGTGTCCAGTTTAGCGGCCCAATAGTCAAAGGGGAATGACCTGTGTGGGAGAACATCGATATGGGAGGAAAAGTAGTTTGCAACCATAGTTGACAACTGCTGTCTCCTGTCACTTTCCATCGATGCAGTATTACCAGTTGTGTGAGCGGTATTTGAAAAATCAGTCCACAACATTGTCATGAAACCCCTGTCTCCAACGCCACTTCTGCTGTGTGCACCACGAACACCTCTGCCAAGCTGCCCCCGCCCCATACGGCTCGTGTGAGAACCATCACCGCTGCAGTGTGCTGGGAATGCCTCAAGCAACCGATTTACCAGAGTTAGAGTTGAGCGAAACGGGTCGAAAAAATTCAAAAGTCGCCGACTTTTGGCAAAGTCGGGTTTCATGAAACGAAACCCGACCCTAGGATGAGGTCGGCCACGAGGTCGGCGACTTACGCGCCAAAGTCGCGTTTCAAAAGTTTGTTTTGCGCTCTTTTTCAGCCAATCAGGATCCACGGACACTGTGGGCAACGTGATGACATAGGCACGGGTCACCACCATCTTTCAGAAGGGCATGCAAGTGATTGGCTTGCTTTGGTGGTCGTCACAGGGGGTATAAAAGGGCGTGCACGCCGACCGCCATCTTACTTCTGCCGATCTTAGTATAAGGAGAGGTTGCTGCTAGAGTTGAGCGAAACGGGTCGAAAAAATTCAAAAGTCGCCGACTTTTGGCAAAGTCGGGTTTCATGAAACGAAACCCGACCCTAGGATGAGGTCGGCCACGAGGTCGGCGACTTACGCGCCAAAATCGCGTTTCAAAAGTTTGTTTTGCGCTCTTTTTCAGCCAATCAGGATCCACGGACACTGTGGGCAACGTGATGACATAGGCAGGGGTCACCACCATCTTTCAGAAGGGCATGCAAGTGATTGGCTTGCTTTGGTGGTCGTCACAGGGGGTATAAAAGGGCGTGCACGCCGACCTCCATCTTACTTCTGCCGATCTTAGTATAGGGAGAGGTTGCTGCTGATTCTGTAGGGAGAGCGTTAGGCAGGGAAGAAGACAAAAAAACTGCTTCTGCTGCTAGCGATTTGGCCTGCACAACACACAAGTCACTGTGTGTGCAGTGCAAGGGGAGGCTATATTGTGGTGTATCAGTGGTGTTGGTTGTTGGGCTGCCTTCTAAGGCTTCCTGACACGCTGGCATTGTTGTTTACCCACTGCTCCGCAAACTGCTTTTTTAAAAGCAATCCAATCTCCCTTATCCTCTCGTCACTTTGGTCACAGGCAGCTTTGCCATCGAGCGTGTCACATAGCGCTCAGATATCAGTGGGCCGCACACAATCCACAAGTGTCCAGTGTCCAAAAGTGTACGCAGAGATTCAAAATCTCCATTATCCTCTCGTCACTTTGGTCACAGGCAGCTGTGCCATCGAGCGTGTCACATAGCGCTCAGATATCAGTGGGCCGCACACAATCCACAAGTGTCCAGTGTCCAAAAGTGTACGCAGAGATTCAAAATCTCCATTATCCTCTCGTCACTTTGGTCACAGGCAGCTGTGCCATCGAGCGTGTCACATAGCGCTCAGATATCAGTGGGCCGCACACAATCCACAAGTGTCCACTGTCCACAAGTGTACGCAGAGATTCAAAATCTCCATTATCCTCTCGTCACTTTGGTCACAGGCAGCTGTGCCATCGAGCGTGTCACATAGCGCTCAGATATCAGTGGGCCGCACACAATCCACAAGTGTCCACTGTCCACAAGTGTACGCAGAGATTCAAAATCTCCATTATCCTCTCGTCACTTTGGTCACAGGCAGCTGTGCCATCGAGCGTGTCACATAGCGCTCAGATATCAGTGGGCCGCACACAATCCACAAGTGTCCAGTGTCCAAAAGTGTACGCAGAGATTCAAAATCTCCATTATCCTCTCGTCACTTTGGTCACAGGCAGCTGTGCCATCGAGCGTGTCACATAGCGCTCAGATATCAGTGGGCCGCACACAATCCACAAGTGTCCAGTGTCCAAAAGTGTACGCAGAGATTCAAAATCTCCATTATCCTCTCGTCACTTTGGTCACAGGCAGCTGTGCCATCGAGCGTGTCACATAGCGCTCAGACATCAGTGGGCCGCACACAATCCACAAGTGTCCACTGTCCACAAGTGTACGCAGAGATTCAAAATCTCCATTATCCTCTCGTCACTTTGGTCACAGGCAGCTGTGCCATCGAGCGTGTCACATAGCGCTCAGATATCAGTGGGCCGCACACAATCCACAAGTGTCCAGTGTCCAAAAGTGTACGCAGAGATTCAAAATCTCCATTATCCTCTCGTCACTTTGGTCACAGTCAGCTGTGCCATCGAGCGTGTCACATAGCACTCAGATATCAGTGGGCCGCACACAATCCACAAGTGTCCAGTGTCCAAAAGTGTACGCAGAGATTCAAAATCTCCATTATCCTCTCGTCACTTTGGTCACAGGCAGCTGTGCCATCGAGCGTGTCACATAGCGCTCAGATATCAGTGGGCCGCACACAATCCACAAGTGTCCACTGTCCACAAGTGTACGCAGAGATTCAAAATCTCCATTATCCTCTCGTCACTTTGGTCACAGGCAGCTGTGCCATCGAGCGTGTCACATAGCGCTCAGATATCAGTGGGCCGCACACAATCCACAAGTGTCCAGTGTCCAAAAGTGTACGCAGAGATTCAAAATCTCCATTATCCTCTCGTCACTTTGGTCACAGGCAGCTGTGCCATCGAGCGTGTCACATAGCGCTCAGATATCAGTGGGCCGCACACAATCCACAAGTGTCCACTGTCCACAAGTGTACGCAGAGATTCAAAATCTCCATTATCCTCTCGTCACTTTGGTCACAGGCAGCTGTGCCATCGAGCGTGTCACATAGCGCTCAGATATCACTGGGCCGCACACAATCCACAAGTGTCCACTGTCCACAAGTGTACGCAGAGATTCAAAATCTCCATTATCCTCTCGTCACTTTGGTCACAGGCAGCTGTGCCATCGAGCGTGTCACATAGCGCTCAGATATCAGTGGGCCGCACACAATCCACAAGTGTCCAGTGTCCAAAAGTGTACGCAGAGATTCAAAATCTCCATTATCCTCTCGTCACTTTGGTCACAGGCAGCTGTGCCATCGAGCGTGTCACATAGCGCTCAGATATCAGTGGGCCGCACACAATCCACAAGTGTCCACTGTCCACAAGTGTACGCAGAGATTCAAAATCTCCATTATCCTCTCGTCACTTTGGTCACAGGCAGCTGTGCCATCGAGCGTGTCACATAGCGCTCAGATATCAGTGGGCCGCACACAATCCACAAGTGTCCACTGTCCACAAGTGTACGCAGAGATTCAAAATCTCCATTATCCTCTCGTCACTTTGGTCACAGGCAGCTGTGCCATCGAGCGTGTCACATAGCGCTCAGATATCAGTGGGCCGCACACAATCCACAAGTGTCCACTGTCCACAAGTGTACGCAGAGATTCAAAATCTCCATTATCCTCTCGTCACTTTGGTCACAGGCAGCTGTGCCATCGAGCGTGTCACATAGCGCTCAGATATCAGTGGGCCGCACACAATCCACAAGTGTCCACTGTCCACAAGTGTACGCAGAGATTCAAAATCTCCATTATCCTCTCGTCACTTTGGTCACAGGCAGCTGTGCCATCGAGCGTGTCACATAGCGCTCAGATATCAGTGGGCCGCACACAATCCACAAGTGTCCACTGTCCACAAGTGTACGCAGAGATTCAAAATCTCCATTATCCTCTCGTCACTTTGGTCACAGGCAGCTGTGCCATCGAGCGTGTCACATAGCGCTCAGATATCAGTGGGCCGCACACAATCCACAAGTGTCCACTGTCCACAAGTGTACGCAGAGATTCAAAATCTCCATTATCCTCTCGTCACTTTGGTCACAGGCAGCTGTGCCATCGAGCGTGTCACATAGCGCTCAGATATCAGTGGGCCGCACACAATCCACAAGTGTCCACTGTCCACAAGTGTACGCAGAGATTCAAAATCTCCATTATCCTCTCGTCACTTTGGTCACAGGCAGCTGTGCCATCGAGCGTGTCACATAGCGCTCAGATATCAGTGGGCCGCACACAATCCACAAGTGTCCACTGTCCACAAGTGTACGCAGAGATTCAAAATCTCCATTATCCTCTCGTCACTTTGGTCACAGGCAGCTGTGCCATCGAGCGTGTCACATAGCGCTCAGATATCAGTGGGCCGCACACAATCCACAAGTGTCCAGTGTTCAAAAGTGTACGCAGAGATTCAAAATCTCCATTATCCTCTCGTCACTTTGGTCACAGGCAGCTGTGCCATCGAGCGTGTCACATAGCGCTCAGATATCAGTGGGCCGCACACAATCCACAAGTGTCCACTGTCCACAAGTGTACGCAGAGATTCAAAATCTCCATTATCCTCTCGTCACTTTGGTCACAGGCAGCTGTGCCATCGAGCGTGTCACATAGCGCTCAGATATCAGTGGGCCGCACACAATCCACAAGTGTCCAGTGTCCAAAAGTGTACGCAGAGATTCAAAATCTCCATTATCCTCTCGTCACTTTGGTCACAGGCAGCTGTGCCATCGAGCGTGTCACATAGCGCTCAGACATCAGTGGGCCGCACACAATCCACAAGTGTCCACTGTCCACAAGTGTACGCAGAGATTCAAAATCTCCATTATCCTCTCGTCACTTTGGTCACAGGCAGCTGTGCCATCGAGCGTGTCACATAGCGCTCAGATATCAGTGGGCCGCACACAATCCACAAGTGTCCACTGTCCACAAGTGTACGCAGAGATTCAAAATCTCCATTATCCTCTCGTCACTTTGGTCACAGGCAGCTGTGCCATCGAGCATGTCACATAGCGCTCAGATATCAGTGGGCCGCACACAATCCACAAGTTTCCACTGTCCACAAGTGTACGCAGAGATTCAAAATCTCCATTATCCTCTCATCACTTTGGTCACAGGCAGCTGTGCCATCGAGCGTGTCACATAGCGCTCAGATATCAGTGGGCCGCACACAATCCACAAGTGTCCAGTGTCCAAAAGTGTACGCAGAGATTCAAAATCTCCATTATCCTCTCGTCACTTTGGTCACAGGCAGCTGTGCCATCGAGCGTGTCACATAGCGCTCAGATATCAGTGGGCCGCACACAATCCACAAGTGTCCAGTGTCCAAAAGTGTACGCAGAGATTCAAAATCTCCATTATCCTCTCGTCACTTTGGTCACAGTCAGCTGTGCCATCGAGCGTGTCACATAGCACTCAGATATCAGTGGGCCGCACACAATCCACAAGTGTCCAGTGTCCAAAAGTGTACGCAGAGATTCAAAATCTCCATTATCCTCTCGTCACTTTGGTCACAGGCAGCTGTGCCATCGAGCGTGTCACATAGCGCTCAGATATCAGTGGGCCGCACACAATCCACAAGTGTCCACTGTCCACAAGTGTACGCAGAGATTCAAAATCTCCATTATCCTCTCGTCACTTTGGTCACAGGCAGCTGTGCCATCGAGCGTGTCACATAGCGCTCAGATATCAGTGGGCCGCACACAATCCACAAGTGTCCAGTGTCCAAAAGTGTACGCAGAGATTCAAAATCTCCATTATCCTCTCGTCACTTTGGTCACAGGCAGCTGTGCCATCGAGCGTGTCACATAGCGCTCAGATATCAGTGGGCCGCACACAATCCACAAGTGTCCACTGTCCACAAGTGTACGCAGAGATTCAAAATCTCCATTATCCTCTCGTCACTTTGGTCACAGGCAGCTGTGCCATCGAGCGTGTCACATAGCGCTCAGATATCACTGGGCCGCACACAATCCACAAGTGTCCACTGTCCACAAGTGTACGCAGAGATTCAAAATCTCCATTATCCTCTCGTCACTTTGGTCACAGGCAGCTGTGCCATCGAGCGTGTCACATAGCGCTCAGATATCAGTGGGCCGCACACAATCCACAAGTGTCCAGTGTCCAAAAGTGTACGCAGAGATTCAAAATCTCCATTATCCTCTCGTCACTTTGGTCACAGGCAGCTGTGCCATCGAGCGTGTCACATAGCGCTCAGATATCAGTGGGCCGCACACAATCCACAAGTGTCCACTGTCCACAAGTGTACGCAGAGATTCAAAATCTCCATTATCCTCTCGTCACTTTGGTCACAGGCAGCTGTGCCATCGAGCGTGTCACATAGCGCTCAGATATCAGTGGGCCGCACACAATCCACAAGTGTCCACTGTCCACAAGTGTACGCAGAGATTCAAAATCTCCATTATCCTCTCGTCACTTTGGTCACAGGCAGCTGTGCCATCGAGCGTGTCACATAGCGCTCAGATATCAGTGGGCCGCACACAATCCACAAGTGTCCACTGTCCACAAGTGTACGCAGAGATTCAAAATCTCCATTATCCTCTCGTCACTTTGGTCACAGGCAGCTGTGCCATCGAGCGTGTCACATAGCGCTCAGATATCAGTGGGCCGCACACAATCCACAAGTGTCCACTGTCCACAAGTGTACGCAGAGATTCAAAATCTCCATTATCCTCTCGTCACTTTGGTCACAGGCAGCTGTGCCATCGAGCGTGTCACATAGCGCTCGGATATCAGTGGGCCGCACACAATCCACAAGTGTCCACTGTCCACAAGTGTACGCAGAGATTCAAAATCTCCATTATCCTCTCGTCACTTTGGTCACAGGCAGCTGTGCCATCGAGCGTGTCACATAGCGCTCAGATATCAGTGGGCCGCACACAATCCACAAGTGTCCACTGTCCACAAGTGTACGCAGAGATTCAAAATCTCCATTATCCTCTCGTCACTTTGGTCACAGGCAGCTGTGCCATCGAGCGTGTCACATAGCGCTCAGATATCAGTGGGCCGCACACAATCCACAAGTGTCCACTGTCCACAAGTGTACGCAGAGATTCAAAATCTCCATTATCCTCTCGTCACTTTGGTCACAGGCAGCTGTGCCATCGAGCGTGTCACATAGCGCTCAGATATCAGTGGGCCGCACACAATCCACAAGTGTCCACTGTCCACAAGTGTACGCAGAGATTCAAAATCTCCATTATTCTCTCGTCACTTTGGTCACAGGCAGCTGTGCCATCGAGCGTGTCACATAGCGCTCAGATATCAGTGGGCCGCACACAATCCACAAGTGTCCAGTGTCCAAAAGTGTACGCAGAGATTCAAAATCTCCATTATCCTCTCGTCACTTTGGTCACAGTCAGCTGTGCCATCGAGCGTGTCACATAGCACTCAGATATCAGTGGGCCGCACACAATCCACAAGTGTCCAGTGTCCAAAAGTGTACGCAGAGATTCAAAATCTCCATTATCCTCTCGTCACTTTGGTCACAGGCAGCTGTGCCATCGAGCGTGTCACATAGCGCTCAGATATCAGTGGGCCGCACACAATCCACAAGTGTCCACTGTCCACAAGTGTACGCAGAGATTCAAAATCTCCATTATCCTCTCGTCACTTTGGTCACAGGCAGCTGTGCCATCGAGCGTGTCACATAGCGCTCAGATATCAGTGGGCCGCACACAATCCACAAGTGTCCAGTGTCCAAAAGTGTACGCAGAGATTCAAAATCTCCATTATCCTCTCGTCACTTTGGTCACAGGCAGCTGTGCCATCGAGCGTGTCACATAGCGCTCAGATATCAGTGGGCCGCACACAATCCACAAGTGTCCACTGTCCACAAGTGTACGCAGAGATTCAAAATCTCCATTATCCTCTCGTCACTTTGGTCACAGGCAGCTGTGCCATCGAGCGTGTCACATAGCGCTCAGATATCACTGGGCCGCACACAATCCACAAGTGTCCACTGTCCACAAGTGTACGCAGAGATTCAAAATCTCCATTATCCTCTCGTCACTTTGGTCACAGGCAGCTGTGCCATCGAGCGTGTCACATAGCGCTCAGATATCAGTGGGCCGCACACAATCCACAAGTGTCCAGTGTCCAAAAGTGTACGCAGAGATTCAAAATCTCCATTATCCTCTCGTCACTTTGGTCACAGGCAGCTGTGCCATCGAGCGTGTCACATAGCGCTCAGATATCAGTGGGCCGCACACAATCCACAAGTGTCCACTGTCCACAAGTGTACGCAGAGAGTCAAAATCTCCATTATCCTCTCGTCACTTTGGTCACAGGCAGCTGTGCCATCGAGCGTGTCACATAGCGCTCAGATATCAGTGGGCCACACACAATCCACAAGTGTCCACTGTCCACAAGTGTACGCAGAGATTCAAAATCTCCATTATCCTCTCGTCACTTTGGTCACAGGCAGCTGTGCCATCGAGCGTGTCACATAGCGCTCAGATATCAGTGGGCCGCACACAATCCACAAGTGTCCACTGTCCACAAGTGTACGCAGAGATTCAAAATCTCCATTATCCTCTCGTCACTTTGGTCACAGGCAGCTGTGCCATCGAGCGTGTCACATAGCGCTCAGATATCAGTGGGCCGCACACAATCCACAAGTGTCCACTGTCCACAAGTGTACGCAGAGATTCAAAATCTCCATTATCCTCTCGTCACTTTGGTCACAGGCAGCTGTGCCATCGAGCGTGTCACATAGCGCTCAGATATCAGTGGGCCGCACACAATCCACAAGTGTCCACTGTCCACAAGTGTACGCAGAGATTCAAAATCTCCATTATCCTCTCGTCACTTTGGTCACAGGCAGCTGTGCCATCGAGCGTGTCACATAGCGCTCAGATATCAGTGGGCCGCACACAATCCACAAGTGTCCACTGTCCACAAGTGTACGCAGAGATTCAAAATCTCCATTATCCTCTCGTCACTTTGGTCACAGGCAGCTGTGCCATCGAGCGTGTCACATAGCGCTCAGATATCAGTGGGCCGCACACAATCCACAAGTGTCCACTGTCCACAAGTGTACGCAGAGATTCAAAATCTCCATTATCCTCTCGTCACTTTGGTCACAGGCAGCTGTGCCATCGAGCGTGTCACATAGCGCTCAGATATCAGTGGGCCGCACACAATCCACAAGTGTCCACTGTCCACAAGTGTACGCAGAGATTCAAAATCTCCATTATCCTCTCATCACTTTGGTCACAGGCAGCTGTGCCATCGAGCGTGTCACATAGTGCTCAGATATCAGTGGGCCGCACACAATCCACAAGTGTCCACTGTCCACAAGTGTACGCAGAGATTCAAAATCTCCATTATCCTCTCGTCACTTTGGTCACAGGCAGCTGTGCCATCGAGCGTGTCACATAGCGCTCAGATATCAGTGGGCCGCACACAATCCACAAGTGTCCACTGTCCACAAGTGTGTGCAGAAATTCTAAAACTCCCCTGTCCTATAGACACCTTGTACCTTGTTTTACATTACTATATAGTTTGTTGGATTTTGTCTACATTTCTACCAAAAATGAGGAAGGCTGGTGGAAGAGGCCGTGGAATTGGGCGGGGGTTGGCAGCTGGTAATGATGGTGTTGGTGGTGGATCTGATGGTAGTGGCAAGAGCAAAATAGGACCAAATGCAGGAGGTGCTGACCCTGCGTCATCGTCTGTCTACATAAGGCCTCGAACGCTTAGTTTTCTAGGAGTTGGCAAACCGCTTTTAAAGGCAGAGCATCAGGAAAAAGTTTTGTCTTACATTGCTGACTCAGCCTCCAGCTCTTTCGCCTCCTCTTCTTCAGTTGTAAAAAGTAAAAGCACTGAGTCGTCATTGGAGGCTCATGTTCATGAACCACACCTTTCCTTGTGTCCTTCACCCCAACCAAGATTGAAGGATGACGCAGGCCATACTACTGATTACTCCATGGAGCTGTTTTCACATACCATGCCTGGATTATCAAGTCAAATGGTGAATTACCCAGGCCAAGATGAATCTGACATGGAGTGCACTGATGCACAGCCGCTGATGGATGATTCTGCTGGTACATTCACTCAGAGCACTACATTGTCCTCGCAGTGTACAGAGCCAGATTTTGACCCTGATGAGACTCAGGTGCCCCTTCCCGCACACTATACCACCATACACGGTGACACAGAGAAAGGTGCACATGACATAGAAGAGGAGGTGATGGATGACCCAGTTGTTGACCCAGATTGGCATCCATTGGGGGAAGAGGGTGCTGCTTCCAATAGCTCAGATGAGGAGCATCCACAGCAGACATCGACATCGCAACAGCTGTTATCTGGCAGGCCCGGAGCACTCCAAAGACAGGTTCCAAACATCAAAAGAGTTGCTGGACAGCTTGTCCAGAGGGTCAAAAGATCACAGCGTGCTAGGCAGCAAAATGTCTGCCAAAGTAAGAAGAGTGCAGTGTGGCACTTTTTTGAACAAAATCCTCATGATCAGGCCAAGGTTATCTGTAAGAAGTGCGCAAAGACCTTTAGCCGAGGGAAAAATCTGAAAAATTTGAATACCAGTTGCATGCTTAGGCTGGTTTCACATTTGCGTTTTTTTTCGCGGTAATTTAGCGCTAAATAGCGCATGCGTTTTTTTTCCTATACTTTGCATGGGATGCGCTTATGTGCGCATACACATGCGTTTGTACGCGTTTTACCGCGCATGCGTTTTTTTGCGGTATGCGCTTGGGCGCACAAAATGCAACTTGTTGCATTTTTTGTGCGTCCGATTTGCCTCAAAAAAACGCATGCGCGCACAATGCGTTTTTTTACAGCAAGACACCCATTATAAGTCTATGGCGAGCATATGTGCGCATTGGCATGCTTATGTATGCGTTTTTTTGCACATGCGTTTTTTTTTTACCATTAGTTTAGACAATGGAATTTAGGGGTTTGGGTAAAGTTAGGGTTAGTTAAGGGGGTTTAGGGTTAGGGTTAGGGTCAGGGTTAGGGTTAAGTATGGTTTGGTTAAGGGTTAGGGTCAGGGTTAGGGTTAGGGTCAGGGTTAGGGTTAAGTATGGTTTGGTTAAGGGTTAGGGTCAGGGTTAGGGTCAGGGTTAGGGTTAAGTATGGTTTGGTTAAGGGTTAGGGTCAGGGTTAGGGTTAGGGTTAGGGTTAGGGTCAGGGTTAGGGTTAAGTATGGTTTGGTTAAGGGTTAGGGTCAGGGTTAGGGTTAGGGTTAGGGTTAGGGTCAGGGTTAGGGTTAAGTATGGTTTGGTTAAGGGTTAGGGTCAGGGTTAGGGTTAGGGTTAGGGTTAGGGTCAGGGTTAGGGTCAGGGTTAGGGTTAAGTATGGTTTGGTTAAGGGTTAGGGTCAGGGTTAGGGTTAGGGTTAGGGTCAGGGTTAGGGTTAGGGTTAAGGTTAAGTATGGTTTGGATAAGGGTTAGGGTTAGGGTTAGGGTCAGGGTTAGGGTTAGGGTTAGGGTTAGGGTCAGGGTTAGGGTTAAGGTTAAGTATGGTTTGGTTAAGGGTTAGGGTCAGGGTTAGGGTTATTGTTAGGGTTAGGGTCAGGGTTAGGGTCAGGGTTAGGGTTAAGTATGGTTTGGTTAAGGGTTAGGGTCAGGGTTAGGGTTAGGGTTAGGGTCAGGGTTAGGGTTAAGTATGGTTTGGTTAAGGGTTAGGGTCAGGGTTAGGGTTAGGGTTAGGGTTAGGGTCAGGGTTAGGGTTAAGTATGGTTTGGTTAAGGGTTAGGGTCAGGGTTAGGGTTAGGGTTAGGGTTAGGGTCAGGGTTAGGGTCAGGGTTAGGGTTAAGTATGGTTTGGTTAAGGGTTAGGGTCAGGGTTAGGGTTAGGGTTAGGGTCAGGGTTAGGGTTAGGGTTAAGGTTAAGTATGGTTTGGTTAAGGGTTAGGGTTAGGGTCAGGGTTAGGGTTAGGGTTAGGGTCAGGGTTAGGGTTAAGGTTAAGTATGGTTTGGTTAAGGGTTAGGGTCAGGGTTAGGGTTAGGGTTAGGGTTAGGGTCAGGGTTAGGGTCAGGGTTAGGGTTAAGTATGGTTTGGTTAAGGGTTAGGGTCAGGGTCAGGGTTAGGGTTAAGTATGGTTTGGTTAAGGGTTAGGGTCAGGGTTAGGGTTAGGGTTAAGGTTAAGTATGGTTTGGTTAAGGGTTAGGGTTAGGGTCAGGGTTAGGGTTAGGGTTAGGGTTAGGGCCAGGGTTAGGGTCAGGGTTAGGGTTAAGTATGGTTTGGTTAAGGGTTAGGGTCAGGGGTAGGGTTAGGGTTAGGGTCAGGGTTAGGGTCAGGGTTAGGGTTAAGTATGGTTTGGTTAAGGGTTAGGGTCAGGGTTAGGTTTAGGGTTAGGGTTAGGGTCAGGGTTAGGGTTAGGGTTAAGGTTAAGTATGGTTTGGTTAAGGGTTAGGGTTAGGGTTAGGGTTAGGGTTAGGGTCAGGGTTAGGGTTAGGGTTAAGGTTAAGTATGGTTTGGTTAAGGGTTAGGGTCAGGGTTAGGGTTAGGGTTAGGGTCAGGGTTAGGGTCAGGGTTAGGGTTAAGTATGGTTTGGTTAAGGGTTAGGGTCAGGGTCAGGGTTAGGGTTAGGGTTAGGGTCAGGGTTAGGGTCAGGGTTAGGGTTAAGTATGGTTTGGTTAAAGGTTAGGGTCAGGGTTAGGGTTAAGTATGGTTTGGTTAAGGGTTAGGGTTAGGGTTAGGGTTAGGGTCAGGGTTAGGGTTAGGGTTAGGGTTAGGGTCAGGGTTAGGGTTAGTAAAGTCATGGTTTGGGTTAGTGTGAGGGGCCACCTAATGTTGGAAAAAAACGCAAACGCGGTAAAAACGCACTAAAAACGCACACAAACGCATAAAAACGCTGCGTTTTTTTCATGCATGCTCATAAAAATGCTTGAAAAAAACGCAACAGTTGTATGCTTTTGTATGCGTTTTTCAATGCGTTTTTTTGCGGGAAAAACGCGCTGTAAAAAAAAGCAAGTGTGAAACAGGCCTTAGACATTTAACCAGCATGCACTTGCAAGCGTGGACACAACACCAAACCTCAAGTGCCACATGTGCAACTGATCACAACGAAGGTAGTCAGCAACGCTAAATTGTTTCCCCCGCTGTAAGCACACCGGTTAGCACAGCAGCAAATGTTGAGGTGTCGTTGCAAGGCCACAGCAGTCAGGGAATCCCACTGTTATATCAACGAAAGACTGATTCTAGGCCATCAGAAAGAACACCAACTCCATCACCATCATCAACCCTCTCTCAGTCCGCCCTGTCCACCGCTACTTCCACCATATGCAGCTCTCAAGTCCAGCTCACCCTCCCAGACACTATGAGTAGGTCAAGAAAGTACTCAGTCTCTCATCCGCGTACACTGGGTTTGAACGCCCACATTGCCAAACTAATCTCGTTTGAGATGATGCCCTTTCGGTTGGTGGAAAGCACAGCTTTCCGCGAACTCATGGCCTATGCAGTACCACGCTATGACCTACCCAGTCGCCACTTCCTCTCTCGCAAAGCCATCCCAGCCCTCCACCATCATGTGAAAGACCGCATTGTCCATGCACTCAAGCAGTCAGTGAGTGGAAAGGTGCACCTCACAACTGATGCATGGTCCAGACGGCATGGCCAGGGCCGTTACGTGTCCATCACTGCGCACTGGGTTAATGTGGTGGATGCAGGGTCCACAGGGGACAGCGGTGGTGGGACAGTGCTGCCTAGCCCACGGTCTAGGAAACAGTTGGCTGTAGGCGTTCGACCCTCCTCCTCCTCCTCCTCCAGAAGCGACAGCTCGTCCACAGAGCGCAGTCGTACGAGCACTCCATCTGCAGCTGCCACTGTTGCACACGATGTGTCCCCCTATCGAGCAGCTAGTGGAAAGCGTCAGCAGGCTGTGTTGCAGATGATGTGTTTGGGCGACAGACACACCGCCGAGGTGCTGGCCGAGTACTTGAAGCGACAAACTGAGTCATGGCTGGGCAGTGTACATCTTGAGGCAGGCAAGGTAGTTAGTGATAACGGCCGTAATTTTGTGGCAGCCATAGCCCTTTCAAAACTCAGCCACATACCTTGCTTGGCTCACACCTTGAACCTGGTGGTGCAGTGCTTCCTCAAAAATTATCCGGAGTTAACAGCCCTGCTCCAGAAGGTGCGAAGACTGTGCGCGCACATCCGCCGGTCGCCTGTACACTCCGTTCGTATGCAGAAGCTGCAGCGATTGCTCCACCTTCCCAACCACCGCCTCATTATCGACATTGCAACAAGGTGGAACTCCACCCTGCACATGGTGGAGCGGCTGTGCGAGCAGAGGCAGGCCATAATGCATTTGTGGGAGGATACACGGCCAGGCACTTTGAGAGCAGACATGGAGTTGACAGGCGTGCAGTGGTCGAAGCTGAAAGACCTTTGTAAAGTCCTTCAGTGTTTTGAGGAATGCACACGGCTGGTAAGCGCAGACGACGCCATCCTAAGCATGAGCATCCCACTTATGCGTCTGCTCATGCAAACTTTGACGCACCTTAAGGAGCAGGCGTCTGCAGCCAATGTTGATGAGGAGGAAGAGGAGGAGAGAATCCTTGATGACATTCAGCCATTGTCTGCTCAGGGACCTCTCCTGGACGAGGTGGAGGAAGAAGAGGAGGAGGAGGAGGAGGATGATGGGGATGATTACTTAGGGGAGGAGGATGCATCTCGTGGGGCAAGTGAAAATGTTGGCGTGGCAAGGTCTGGTACAGGGTTTGTGCGTGACTGGAGGGATGTGGATTTGCCAGAAAGTGCTCCTCCACCCAGCACTCGCAGTGCATCATTGACACCGGGAACATTGGCCCACATGTCAGATTATGCCTTGCGGATCCTAAAAAGGGACCCCCGCATTGCCAAAATGATGAACGATGATGACTACTGGTTGGCCAGCATCCTGGATCCACGCTATAAAGGCAAATTACAAAACATCATGCCACAGGAGAACCTTGACCTAATATTGGCTAATAAACAAGCAACTCTGGTAAATCGGTTGCTTGAGGCATTCCCAGCACACAGCAGCGGTGATGGTTCTCACACGAGCCGTACGGGCCGGGGGCAGCTTGGCAGAGGTGTTCGTGGTGCACACAGCAGAAGTTGCGTTGGAGACAGGGGTTTCATGACAATGTTGTGGACTGATTTTTCAAATACCGCTCACACAACTGGTAATACTGCATCGATGGAAAGTGACAGGAGACAGCAGTTGTCAACTATGGTTACAAACTACTTTTCCTCCCATATCGATGTTCTCCCACACAGGTCATTCCCCTTTGACAATTGGGCCGCTAAACTGGACACCTGGCCTGAATTGGCCCAATATGCCTTACAGGAGCTCGCTTGCCCAGCTGCAAGTGTGCTATCAGAAAGAGTCTTCAGTGCAGCTGGATCAATCCTGACAGAAAAAAGGACCCGTCTGTCAACCCAAAATGTGGATGATCTAACCTTCATTGAAATGAACCACGCATGGGTTTCCAAGGATTTTGTCCCACCTTCCCCTGATGACACATAGGGTGAAAGAAAAATGGCTTGCTTTGGTCCACCTCTTCCTGGTACTTCACCTATTTCGCCTTTTGCATCAGTTGAATGTCCAACATCAACATATGCCACTTTCTAAAACTCCCTAACTGTGCTGCCTCCCCCCCCATGGCCGGGGTCACCACCTAGCGCACGACACCGTGCGAGTGCCGTTGCCCTGGACAGGTGGGTAGGCCGACTCTTGGGCGCGGGCACTGGCACAGGGTCCCTCATAGTGCAATCAAGTGTCTCTGACAGTGGTGGTGCACACCCGCCGTCAGACACACCGCTGTACTATGAGGGGCCCAGTGCCAGTACCGACGCCCACGAGTGGGCCCCCCTTGCTTGGCCAGGGCCCCAGCATTTGCAATCTTTACCTCTCCCTGCTCCTCCGCTGTGTAATCTGGGCCGTCAAATCCATACTGTGCCTGACACCGTCTGAGCCTGCCTCCTGATGTATAGACATATATTTTGAATGTGTACGCTATCCATACATGTTATCCGGGGATACGGTACCCTTTCTAACCTTTGTGCAATGACGTGCAATCCATACTGGGCCTAACACCGTCTGAGCCTGCCTCATGCTGTATAGACATATATTTTGAATGTGTACGCTATCCATACATGTTATCCAGGGATACGGTACCCTTTCTAACCTTTGTGCAATGACGTGCAATCCATACTGGGCCAAACACCATCTGAGCCTGCCTCATGCTGTATAGACATATATTTTGAATGTGTACGCTATCCATACATGTTATCCGGGGATACGGTACCCCTTCTAACCTTTGTGCAATGACGTGCAATCCATACTGGGCCTAACACCATCTGAGCCTGCCTCATGCTGTATAGACATATATTTTGAATGTGTACGCTATCCATACATGTTATCCAGGGATACGGTACCCTTTCTAACCTTGGTGCAATGACGTGCAATCCATACTGGGCCTAACACCGTCTGAGCCTGCCTCATGCTGTATAGACATATATTTTGAATGTGTACGCTATCCATACATGTTATCCAGGGATACGGTACCCTTTCTAACCTTTGTGCAATGACGTGCAATCCATACTGGGCCTAACACCGTCTGAGCCTGCCTCATGCTGTATACACATATATTTTGAATGTGTACGCTATCCATACATGTTATCCAGGGATACGGTACCCTTTCTAACCATTGTGCAATGACGTGCAATCCATACTGGGCCTAACACCGTCTGAGCCTGCCTCATGCTGTATAGACATATATTTTGAATGTGTACGCTATCCATACATGTTATCCGGGGGTACGGTACCCCTTCTAACCTTTGTGCAATGACGTGCAATCCATAGTGGGCCTAACACCGTCTGAGCCTGCCTCATGCTGTATAGACATATATTTTGAATGTGTACGCTATCCATACATGTTATCCAGGGATACGATACCCTTTCTAACCTTTGTGCAATGACGTGCAATCCATACTGGGCCTAACACCGTCTGAGCCTGCCTCATGCTGTATAGACATATATTTTGAATGTGTACGCTATCCATACATGTTATCCAGGGATACGGTACCCTTTCTAACCTTTGTGCAATGACGTGCAATCCATACTGGGCCTAACACCGTCTGAGCCTGCCTCATGCTGTATAGACATATATTTTGAATGTGTACGCTATCCATACATGTTATCCGGGGATACGGTACCCCTTCTAACCTTTGTGCAATGACGTGCAATCCATACTGGGCCTAACACCGTCTGAGCCTGCCTCATGCTGTATAGACATATATTTTGAATGTGTACGCTATCCATACATGTTATCCGGGGATACGGTACCCCTTCTAACCTTTGTGCAATGACGTGCAATCCATACTGGGCCTAACACCGTCTGAGCCTGCCTCATGCTGTATAGACATATATTTTGAATGTGTACGCTATACATACATGTTATCCGGGGATACGGTACCCCTTCTAACCTTTGTGCAATGACGTGCAATCCATACTGGGCCTAACACCGTCTGAGCCTGCCTCATGCTGTATAGACATATATTTTGAATGTGTACGCTATCCATACATGTTATCCAGGGATACGGTACCCCTTCTAACCTTTGTGCAATGACGTGCAATCCATACTGGGCCTAACACAGTCTGAGCCTGCCTCATGCTGTATAGACATATATTTTGAATGTGTACGCTATCCATACATGTTATCCAGGGATACGGTACCCTTTCTAACCTTTGTGCAATGACGTGCAATCCATACTGGGCCTAACACCGTCTGAGCCTGCCTCATGCTGTAAAGACATATATTTTGAATGTGTACGCTATCCATACATGTTATCCGGGGATACGGTACCCCTTCTAACCTTTGTGCAATGACATGCAATCCATACTGGGCCTAACACCGTCTGAGCCTGCCTCATGCTGTATAGACATATATTTTGAATGTGTACGCTATCCATACATGTTATCCGGGGATACGGTACCCCTTCTAACCTTTGTGCAATGACGTGCAATCCATAGTGGGCCTAACACCGTCTGAGCCTGCCTCATGCTGTATAGACATATATTTTGAATGTGTACGCTATCCATACATGTTATCCAGGGATACGGTACCCTTTCTAACCTTTGTGCAATCACGTGCAATCCATACTGGGCCTAACACCGTCTGAGCCTGCCTCATGCTGTATAGACATATATTTTGAATGTGTACGCTATCCATACATGTTATCCGGGGATACGGTACCCCTTCTAACCTTTGTGCAATGACGTGCAATCCATACTGGGCCTAACACCGTCTGAGCCTGCCTCATGCTGTATAGACATATATTTTGAATGTGTACGCTATCCATACATGTTATCCGGGGATACGGTACCCCTTCTAACCTTTGTGCAATGACGTGCAATCCATACTGGGCCTAACACCGTCTGAGCCTGCCTCATGCTGTATAGACATATATTTTGAATGTGTACGCTATCCATACATGTTATCCAGGGATACGGTACCCTTTCTAACCTTTGTGCAATGACGTGCAATCCATACTGGGCCTAACACCGTCTGAGCCTGCCTCATGCTGTATAGACATATATTTTGAATGTGTACGCTATCCATACGTGTTATCCGGGGATACGGTACCCCTTCTAACCTTTGTGCAATGACGTGCAATCCATACTGGGCCTAACACCGTCTGAGCCTGCCTCATGCTGTATAGACATATATTTTGAATGTGTACGCTATCCATACATGTTATCCGGGGATACGGTACCCCTTCTAACCTTTGTGCAATGACGTGCAATCCATACTGGGCCTAACACCGTCTGAGCATGCCTCATGCTGTATAGACATATATTTTGAATGTGTACACTATCCATACATGTTATCCGGGGATACGGTACCCCTTCTAACCTTTGTGCAATGACGTGCAATCCATACTGGGCCTAACACCGTCTGAGCCTGCCTCATGCTGTATAGACATATATTTTGAATGTGTACGCTATCCATACATGTTATCCAGGGATACGGTACCCTTTCTAACCTTTGTGCAATCACGTGCAATCCATACTGGGCCTAACACCGTCTGAGCCTGCCTCATGCTGTATAGACATATATTTTGAATGTGTACGCTATCCATACATGTTATCCGGGGATACGGTACCCCTTCTAACCTTTGTGCAATGACGTGCAATCCATACTGGGCCTAACACCGTCTGAGCCTGCCTCATGCTGTATAGACATATATTTTGAATGTGTACGCTATCCATACATGTTATCCAGGGATACGGTACCCTTTCTAACCTTTGTGCAATCACGTGCAGTCCATACTGGGCCTAACACCGTCTGAGCCTGCCTCATGCTGTATAGACATATATTTTGAATGTGTACGCTATCCATACATGTTATCCGGGGATACGGTACCCCTTCTAACCTTTGTGCAATGACGTGCAATCCATACTGGGCCTAACACCGTCTGAGCCTGCCTCATGCTGTATAGACATATATTTTGAATGTGTACGCTATCCATACATGTTATCCGGGGATACGGTACCCCTTCTAACCTTTGTGCAATGACGTGCAATCCATACTGGGCCTAACACCGTCTGAGCCTGCCTCATGCTGTATAGACATATATTTTGAATGTGTACGCTATCCATACATGTTATCCAGGGATACGGTACACTTTCTAACCTTTGTGCAATGACGTGCAATCCATACTGGGCCTAACACCGTCTGAGCCTGCCTCATGCTGTATAGACATATATTTTGAATGTGTACGCTCTCCATACATGTTATCCGTGGATACGATACCCCTTCTAACCTTTGTGCAATGACGTGCAATCCATACTGGGCCTAACACCGTCTGAGCCTGCCTCATGCTGTATAGACATATATTTTGAATGTGTACGCTATCCATACATGTTATCCGGGGATACGGTACCCCTTCTAACCTTTGTGCAATGATGTGCAATCCATACTGGGCCTAACACCGTCTGAGCCTGCCTCATGCTGTATAGACATATATTTTGAATGTGTACGCTATCCATACATGTTATCCAGGGATACTGTACCCTTTCTAACCTTTGTGCAATGACGTGCAATCCATACTGGGCCTAACACCGTCTGAGCCTGCCTCATGCTGTATAGACATATATTTTGAATGTGTACGCTATCCATACATGTTATCTGGGGATACGGTACCCCTTCTAACCTTTGTGCAATGACGTGCAATCCATAGTGGGCCTAACACCGTCTGAGCCTGCCTCATGCTGTATAGACATATATTTTGAATGTGTACGCTATCCATACATGTTATCCGGGGATACGGTACCCCTTCTAACCTTTGTGCAATGACGTGCAATCCATACTGGGCCTAACACCGTCTGAGCCTGCCTCATGCTGTATAGACATATATTTTGAATGTGTACGCTATCCATACATGTTATCCGGGGATACGGTACCCCTTCTAACCTTTGTGCAATGACGTGCAATCCATACTGGGCCTAACACCGTCTGAGCCTGCCTCATGCTGTATAGACATATATTTTGAATGTGTACGCTATACATACATGTTATCCGGGGATACGGTACCCCTTCTAACCTTTGTGCAATGACGTGCAATCCATACTGGGCCTATCACCGTCTGAGCCTGCCTCATGCTGTATAGACATATATTTTGAATGTGTACGCTATCCATACATGTTATCCAGGGATACGGTACCCTTTCTAACCTTTGTGCAATGACGTGCAATCCATACTGGGCCTAACACTGTCTGAGCCTGCCTCATGCTGTATAGACATATATTTTGAATGTGTACGCTATCCATACATGTTATCCAGGGATACGGTACCCTTTCTAACCTTTGTGCAATGACAAGCAATCCATACTGGGCCTAACACCGTCTGAGCCTGCCTCATGCTGTATAGACATATATTTTGAATGTGTACGCTATCCATACATGTTATCCGGGGATACGGTACCCCTTCTAACCTTTGTGCAATGACGTGCAATCCATACTGGGCCTAACACCGTCTGAGCCTGCCTCATGCTGTATAGACATATATTTTGAATGTGTACGCTATCCATACATGTTATCCGGGGATACGGTACCCCTTCTAACCTTTGTGCAATGACGTGCAATCCATACTGGGCCTAACACCGTCTGAGCCTGCCTCATGCTGTATAGACATATATTTTGAATGTGTACGCTATCCATACATGTTATCCAGGGATACGGTACCCTTTCTAACCTTTGTGCAATCACATGCAATCCATACTGGGCGTGAGAACGGCTGGCGAGCTGTTAAGCAAGCTACAGCACCTTTCCAGACAAGTACAGGGATTCCCTAGCGAGGAGACTTATTTGATTGTTTTCTATGTTGGGACAGCAATTTTTGGGGAGCACTATACTCTGGAGAATGATAGATGGGGCCCACCATACACTGGAACATTCCAAAGGTGGACATCAGACACTGGAGCAGCATTTACAGGGCCCATTATACACTAGAGCATTAGAAATGGGGCCCATTATGTTTGGAGCATTATTTGGGCCCATAAGACAGTGGAGCTTCATCCATGGGGACCAACATATACTGTAGCATTATGTGGAGCTCATCATATACTGTTTCAAACATTATATGGGACCAATGATTTTGTATGGAGAAATAGATGGGCCTCGTCATGAGATGTAAAAAGTGAGGTATTTTTCATTGTACTATACCGCTATTTCTCTGCCGTATCGGAGCATGATGAGTTGTGGTATGTGTTAAAGGGGCGCTCTTTCGCCCAGGGCACATGAAAACCTGCAGCCAGCCCTCCCCCCCCCACAAATTTAGCCAAATAACCCCCATTTTTCAGTGCGTAACTTGTATTATGAAGTTAATTAAGGTTGACAAGCTTAAGTAAGAAGAATTGATGCTTTTGGCATTCAAATGGGCACTGTAAGTGTGTTTCCTGTCCTCCTCTCACTGCCGACTTTTATTCCCCATTGACTTACATTGGGTTTCGTGTTTCGGGACGACCCCGACTTTTCCCTATAATCGGACGATCTTGCTCGACCCGACTTTTGGAAAAGTCGGGTTTCACGAAACGAAACGCGACCCTAAAAAAGCAAAAGTCGCTCAACTCTAACCAGAGTTGCTTGTTTATTAGCCAATATTAGGTCAAGGTTCTCCTGTGGCATGATGTTTTGTAATTTGCCTTTATAGCGTGGATCCAGGATGCTGGCCAACCAGTAGTCGTCATCGTTCATCATTTTGGCAATGCGGGGGTCCCTTTTTAGGATCCGCAAGGCATAATCTGACATGTGGGCCAATGTTCCCGGTGTCAATGATGCACTGCGAGTGCTGGGTGGGGGAGCACTTTCTGGCAAATCCACATCCCTCCAGTCACGCACAAACCCTGTACCAGACCTTGCCACGCCAACATTTTCACTTGCCCCACGAGATGCATCCTCCTCCCCTAAGTAATCATCCCCATCATCCTCCTCCTCCTCCTCCTCTTCTTCCTCCACCTCGTCCAGGAGAGGTCCCTGAGCAGACAATGGCTGAATGTCATCAAGGATTCCCTCCTCCTCTTCCTCCTCATCAACATTGGCTGCAGACGCCTGCTCCTTAAGGTGCGTCAAAGTTTGCATGAGCAGACGCATAAGTGGGATGCTCATGCTTAGGATGGCGTCGTCTGCGCTTACCAGCCGTGTGCATTCCTCAAAACACTGAAGGACTTTACAAAGGTCTTTCAGCTTCGACCACTGCACACCTGTCAACTCCATGTCTGCTCTCAAAGTGCCTGGCCGTGTATCCTCCCACAAATGCATTATGGCCTGCCTCTGCTCGCACAGCCGCTCCACCATGTGTAGGGTGGAGTTCCACCTTGTTGCAATGTCGATAATGAGGCGGTGGTTGGGAAGGTGGAGCAATCGCTGCAGCTTCTGCATACGAACGGAGTGTACAGGCGACCGGCGGATGTGCGCGCACAGTCTTCGCACCTTCTGGAGCAGGGCTGTTAACTCCGGATAATTTTTGAGGAAGCACTGCACCACCAGGTTCAAGGTGTGAGCCAAGCAAGGTATGTGGCTGAGTTTTGAAAGGGCTATGGCTGCCACAAAATTACGGCCGTTATCACTAACTACCTTGCCTGCCTCAAGATGTACACTGCCCAGCCATGACTCAGTTTGTCGCTTCAAGTACTCGGCCAGCACCTCGGCGGTGTGTCTGTCGCCCAAACACATCATCTGCAACACAGCCTGCTGACGCTTTCCACTAGCTGCTCGATAGGGGGACACATCGTGTGCAACAGTGGCAGCTGCAGATGGAGTGCTCGTATGACTGCGCTCTGTGGACGAGCTTTCGCTTCTGGAGGAGGAGGAGGAGGAGGGTCGAACGCCTACAGCCAACTGTTTCCTATACCGTGGGCTAGGCAGCACTGTCCCACCACCGCTGTCCCCTGTGGACCCTGCATCCACCACATTAACCCAGTGCGCAGTGATGGACACGTAACGGCCCTGGCCATGCCGACTGGACCATGCATCAGTTGTGAGGTGCACCTTTCCGCTCACTGACTGCTTGAGTGCATGGACAATGCGGTCTTTCACATGATGGTGGAGGGCTGGGATGGCTTTGCGAGAGAAGAAGTGGCGACTGGGTAGGTCATAGCGTGGTACTGCATAGGCCATGAGTTCGCGGAAAGCTGTGCTTTCCACCAACCGAAAGGGCATCATCTCAAACGAGATTAGTTTGGCAATGTGGGCGTTCAAACCCAGTGTACGCGGATGAGAGACTGAGTACTTTCTTGAACTACTCATAGTGTCTGGGAGGGTGAGCTGGATTTGAGAGCTGCATATGGTGGAAGTAGTGGTGGACAGGGCGGACTGAGAGAGGGTTGATGATGGTGATGGAGTTGGTGTTCTTTCTGATGGCCTAGAATCAGTCTTTCGTTGATATAACAGTGGGATTCCCTGACTGCTGTGGTCTTGCAACGACACCTCAACATTTGCTGCTGTGCTAACCGGTGGGCTTACAGTGGGGGAAACAATGTAGCGTTGCTGACTACCTTCGTTGTGATCAGTTGCACATGTGGCACTTGAGGTTTGGTGTTGTGTCCACGCTTGCAAGTGCATGCTGGTTAAATGTCTAAGCATGCAACTGGTATTCAAATTTTTCAGATTTTTCCCTCGGCTAAAGGTCTTTGCGCATTTCTTACAGATAACCTTGGCCTGATCATGAGGATTTTGGTCAAAAAAGTGCCACACTGCACTCTTCCTACTTTGGCAGACATTTTGCGGCCTAGCACGCTGTGATCTTTTGACCCTCTGGACAAGCTGTCCAGCAACTCTTTTGATGTTTGGAACCTGTCTTTGGAGTGCTCCGGGCCTGCCAGATAACAGCTGTTGCGATGTCGATGTCTGCTGTGGATGCTCCTCATCTGAGCTATTGGAAGCAGCACCCTCTTCCCCCAATGGATGCCAATCTGGGTCAACAACTGGGTCATCCATCACCTCCTCTTCTATGTCATGTGCACCTTCCTCTGTGTCACCGTGTATGGTGGTATAGTGTGCGGGAAGGGGCACCTGAGTCTCATCAGGGTCAGAATCTGGCTCTGTACACTGCGAGGACAATGTAGTGCTCTGAGTGAATGTACCAGCAGAATCATCCATCAGCGGCTGTGCATCAGTGCACTCCATGTCAGATTCATCTTGGCCTGGGTAATTCACCATTTCACTTGATAATCCAGGCATGGTATGTGAAAACAGCTCCATGGAGTAATCAGTAGTATGGCCTGCATCATCCTTCAATCTTGGTTGGGGTGAAGGACACAAGGAAAGGTGTGGTTCATGAACATGAGCCTCCAATGACGACTCAGTGCTTTTACTTTTTACAACTGAAGAAGAGGAGGCGATAGAGCTGGAGGCTGAGTCAGCAATGTAAGACAAAACTTTTTCCTGATGCTCTGGCTTTAAAAGCGGTTTGCCAACTCCTAGAAAACTAAGCGTTCGAGGCCTTATGTAGCCAGACGATGACGCAGGGTCAGCACCTCCTGCATTCGGTCCTATTTTGCTCTTGCCACTACCATCAGATCCACCACCAACACCATCATTACCAGCTGCCAACCCCAGCCCAATTCCATGGCCTCTTCCACCAGCCTTCCTCATTTTTGGTAGAAATGTAGACAAAATCCAACAAACTATATAGTAATGTAAAACAAGGTACAAGGTGTCTATAGGACAGAGGAGATTTTGAATTTCTGCAGACACTTGTGGACACTGGACACTTTTGGAATGTGTGAGGCCCACTGATATCTGAGCGCTATGTGACAGGCTCGATGGCACAGCTGTGACCAAAGTGACTAGAGGATAAGGGAGATTTTGAATCTCTGCACACACTTTTGGACACTGGACACTTTTGGATTGTGTGAGGCCCACTGATATCTGAGCGCTATGTGACAGGCTCGATGGCACAGCTGTGACCAAAGTGACTAGAGGATAAGGGAGATTTTGAATCTCTGCACATACTTTTGGACACTGGACACTTTTGGATTGTGTGATGCCCAATGAATATCTGAGCGCTATGTGACAGGCTCGATGGCACAGCTGTGACCAAAGTGACTAGAGGATAAGGGAGATTTTGAATCTCTGCACACACTTTTGGACACTGGATGGACACTTTTGGATTGTGTGAGGCCCACTGATATCTGAGCGCTATGTGACAGGCTCGATGGCACAGCTGTGACCAAAGTGACTAGAGGATAAGGGAGATTTTGAATCTCTGCACACACTTTTGGACACTGGACACTTTTGGATTGTGTGAGGCCCACTGATATCTGAGCGCTATGTAACAGGCTCGATGGCACAGCTGTGACCAAAGTGACTAGAGGATAAGGGAGATTTTGAATCTCTGCACACACTTTTGGACACTGGACACTTTTGGATTGTGTGAGGCCCACTGATATCTGAGCGCTATGTGACAGGCTCGATGGCACAGCTGTGACCAAAGTGACTAGAGGATAAGGGAGATTTTGAATCTCTGCACACACTTTTGGACACTGGACACTTTTGGATTGTGTGAGGCCCAATGAATATCTGAGCGCTATGTGACAGGCTCGATGGCACAGCTGTGACCAAAGTGACTAGAGGATAAGGGAGATTTTGAATCTCTGCACACACTTTTGGACACTGGACACTTTTGGATTGTGTGAGGCCCACTGATATCTGAGCGCTATGTGACAGGCTCGATGGCACAGCTGTGACCAAAGTGACTAGAGGATAAGGGAGATTTTGAATCTCTGCACACACTTTTGGACACTGGACACTTTTGGATTGTGTGAGGCCCACTGATATCTGAGCGCTATGTGACAGGCTCGATGGCACAGCTGTAACCAAAGTGACTAGAGGATAAGGGAGATTTTGAATCTCTGCACACACTTTTGGACACTGGACACTTTTGGATTGTGTGAGGCCCAATGAATATCTGAGCGCTATGTGACAGGCTCGATGGCACAGCTGTGACAAAAGTGACTAGAGGATAAGGGAGATTGGATTGCTTTTAAAAAAGCAGTTTGCGGAGCAGTGGGTAAACAGCAATGCAGGAATGTCAGGAAGCCTTAGAAGGCAGCCCAACAACCAACACCACTGATACACCACTATATAGCCTCCCCTTGCACTGAACACACAGTGACTGGTGTGTTGTGCAGGCCAAATTGCTAGCAGCAGAAGCAGTTTTTTTTTCTTCTCAGCAGGACAAAAAAAAAAAATTGGGATTGCTTTTAAAAAAGCAGTTTGCGGAGCAGTGGGTAAACAGCAATGCAGGAATGTCAGGAAGCCTTAGAAGGCAGCCCAACAACCAACACCACTGATACACAACTATATAGCCTCCCCTTGAACTGCACACACAGTGACTGGTGTGTTGTGCAGGCCAAATCGCTAGCAGCAGAAGCAGTTTTTTTGTCTTCATCCCTGCCTAACGCTCTCCCTACAGAATCAGCAGCAACCTCTCCCTATACTAAGATCCGCAGAAGTAAGATGGCGGTCGGCGTGCACGCCCTTTTATACCCCCTGTGACGCCCACCAAAGCAAGCCAATCACTTGCATGCCCTTCTGAAAGATGGTGGTGACCTGTGCCTATGTCATCACGTTGCCCACAGTGTCCGTGGATCCTGATTGGCTGAAAAAGAGCGCAAAACAAACTTTTGAAACGCGACTTTGGCGCGTAAGTCGCCGACCTCGTGGCCGACCTCATCCTAGGGTCGGGTTTCGTTTCATGAAACCCGACTTTGCCAAAAGTCGGCGACTTTTGAATTTTTTCGACCCGTTTCGCTCAACTCTACTCCTAATATTTTAAGCATTTTGTATTTTAATGATTCATATTTTGTATATTTTATTTAAGGTTGATCCTAAGTTTTTTCTTTTGCTCTGTACTGATTTTAAACTTTTTGTCTATAGAAGCTCGTCCTGTGCCTTATGTTGTGATCCATCTGTGGACCTCTTTGAGGACTGCTTATCCAGAATTTTGTCCAGTGGCCTATGATGTTGACTACCGTTCAATCCACCTATGGGCCAACTTTTTGAATCATAGAATCATAGAATGGTAGAGTTGGAAGGGACCTGATCCAACCCCCTGCTCAAAGCAGGATTCACTAAATCATCCCAGATAGATGTCTGTCCAGCCTCTGTTTAAAGACTTCCATTGAAAGAGAACTCACCACCTCTCGTGGCAACCTGTTCCACTCATTGATCACCCTCACTGTCAAAACGTTTTTTTCTAATATCTAATCTGTATCTCCTTCCATTCACTTTCATCACAGTGCTTCTAGTCTTTTCTTGTGCAAATGAGAATAAAGACAGCCCTTGAGTTATTTATAGACAGCTATTAAGTCTCTTCTCAGTCTTCTTTTTTGCAAGATAAATATTCCCAAATCCTGTAACCGTTCCTCATAGGACATACTTTGCAGACCAGTCACCATTCTGATAGCTCTTCTCTGAATTTGCTCCAGTTTGTTGATCATAGAATCATAGAATCGTAGAGTTGGAAGGGACCTCCTGGGCCAACTGGTCCAACCCCCTGCTCAAAGCAGGATTCGCTAAATCATCCAAGTCAGATGTCTGTCCAGCCTCTGTTTGAAGACTTTCATTGAAGGAGAACTCACCACTTCTCGTGGCAGCCTGTTCCACTCATTGATCACTCTAACTGTCAAAAAGTTTTTTCTAATATTTAATCTGTGTCTCCTCCCATTCAGTTTCATTCCATTGCTTCTAGTCTTCCTTGTGCAAATGAGAATAAAGATGATCCTTCTACAATGTGACAGCCCTTTAGATATTTGTAGACAGCTTTTAAGTCTCCTCTCAGTCTTCTCTTTTGCAAACTAAACATTCCCAAATCCTGCAACCTTTCCTCATAATACAGGGTTTGCAGACCGGTCACCATTCTAGTCGCTCTTTTCTGAACTTGCTCCAGTGTGTTGATGTCTTTTTTAAAATGTGGTGCCCAAAACTGGACACAATATTCCAGATGAGGTCTGATCAAAGAGGAGTAGAGGGAAATAATGACTTCACGTGATCTAGACTGTATGCTTCTGTTAATACATCCTAGAATTGCATTTGCCTTTTTTGCTGCTGCATCACACTGTTGACTCATATTCAGTCTGTGATCTATTAGTATACCCAAGTCTTTTTCACATGTGCTGTTGCTTAGCCCTACTCCTCCCATTCTGTATATGCTTTTTTCATTTTTATTGCCCAGATGTAGTACTTTGCATTTTTCCCTGTTAAAAACCATTCTGTTAGTTGCTGCCCACAGCTCCAGTTTATTTATATCTTTTTGAATCCTCTCTCTCTCTTCTCCAGTATTAGCTATCCCTCCTAGCTTTGCGTCATCAAATTTAATCAGTTTACCCTCAATTCCTTCATCTAAATAGTTGATAAAGATGTTGAACAATACAGGGCCCAGGACAGAGCCCTGTGGTGCCCCACTTGAGACATTCTTCCAACTGGATGTGCAGCCATTTGCAACCACTCTTTGGGTCTGATCACTAAGCCAGTTATGAATCCACCTAACAGTTGCCTTGTCCATTCCATACTTAGTCATTTTTTCAATAAGGATTGTATGAGATACTTTGTCAAATGCTTTGCTGAAGTCAAGATACTGTATACTATATCTACAGCATTTCCTTGATCCACCCAATCAGTGATTCCATCATAGAAGGAAATTAAGTTAGTCTGACATGACTTATTAGTTACAAACCCATGCTGACTCTGTTTAATCACTTGATTCTTATCCAGGTACTGACATACATGTTGTTTAATAATTTGTTCAAAGATCTTTCCTGGTATAGAAGTCAGACTCACCAGTCTATAGTTGCCTGGGTCCACCTTCTTCCCCTTTTTGAAGATAGGAACAACATTTGCTCTTCTCCAGTCTTCTGGGACTTCTCCTGTTCTCCAAGAATTTTCAAAGATTATGGAGAGGGGTTCAAAAATTTCCTCTGCTATCTCCTTCAGTACTCTGGGGTGTAATTCATGTGGACCTGGAGACTTGAATTCATTTAGGTTAGCTAAGTGTTTCCTCACTATCTTTCTGTTTATAGATATCCTGGATTCTTCTATTCCCTTTATAGGACAGTGAAGAACAGTTGATGTTACATTTCCTTTCTGAGAGAAAACAGATGCAAAATAGGAATTTAAAAGTTTGGCCTTCTCAACATCCTCTTACCATTTCATCATTTTCATCCTGTAAAAATCCTATAGTATCTTTGACTTTTCTTTTACTTATGTCATATCTTCAAAATCCATTGTTATTGCTTTTGACATCTCTTGCAAGCCTCAATTCATTGTCAGCTTTAATAATCTGATTTGTGCCCTGCAGGTTCTGCAGACAGCATTATATTCTTCTTTAGATATGCCTCCCACTTTCCATTTTATAAACATTTCTTTCTTCCTTTTAAGCATGTGCTTAAGTTCTGTGTTCATCCATCCTGGTTTCCTTAAATGCTTCCTATCCTATTCTTCCTTCTTTTCGGAATTGTTAACAATTGTGCTTTGAGAATTTCATTTTTCAAGATTTCCCATCCTTCCTGGACATTTTTGTCTTTAAGGATATCCAGCCATTGGATCCCTCCAATTCTCTTTCTGAATCCCTTAAAATCTGCCTTTCTGAAATCTAACCTTGACGTCTGAGTCTTCACAGGTCTTCCTCCTCTAGTTATCCAAAATTCTAAAATAGCATGGTCGCTACCTCCTAGGGTCCCAGCCACTTTTACCTCCTCAACCATTTCCTCCCTGTTTATAAGGATTAGATCCAAGGTAGCAGTTCCCTTGTTTTCTCCCCTACCTTTTGGAAGATAAAGTTGTCAGCAAGAGAGGATAAGAATTTCCTTGACTTGTTAGTTTTGCCTGAGATTCCCAACAAATGTCAGGATAGTTGAAATCTCCCATGACAACTATGTCATATTTTTTTGGAGAACTTGGCCATTTGATGCATAAAGAGTTCATCCATATCTTCAGCTTGCACAGGCGGCCTGTAGTAAATGCCTACAATGGTGTCCTTTCCATTGTTCTGTCCTTGTATTCTTACCCAAACAGTTTCCACAGAACTCCCAGTCTCTGAAGCTTCAATCTCTGTGCAGATAAACGCGTTTCTAACGTACAATTCGACACCTCCTCCTCGTTTATCAAGTCTGTTTCTTGCAAATAAGTTGTATCCTTCTAGTCTTGTATTCCAATCATGTGTATTGACCCACCAAGTTTCACTGATTCCAATGACATCATATTTCTTTTACTGTGTTAGTAGTTCCAATTCTCCTTGTTTGTTGCCCATGCTTTGTGCATTAGTATAGAAACATTTTAGTTTGTGATTGGTTTCTCTTTCTCCAATATTTTTATTAATTAGATTCTTTTGTCTTTGTTCTTCCTTTCCACTTCTAATAGCAGAGTTCTCAATAGCATGTGTCAGGTGTATGACTTTTTCTGGTCTTTTGCTTCCCTTCCCATGTTGTTCTAGTTTAAAGCTCTCCTTACAAGTGTAGCAAGGCGACTTCCAAATACATGTTTTCCAGTCTTCGTAAGGTGCACCCCATCGCTAGCAAGTAGTCCATCGTATAGGTAATTCACTCTGTGATCCAGAAATCCAAATCGTTGCTGATGGCACCATCGACGTAGCCAGTTGTTCACCTGCAGAATCTTATTCCACCTCCTTGTTCCATGGCCATCCACTGGGAGGATGGAAGTGAAGACCACTTGCGCTCCCAGTTCTTTCACTTTCTTGCCTAAGTTTTCAAAGTCTCTGCAGATGGTTTCCAGGTCGTTTCTTGCGGTGTCATTTGTCCCCACATGTAGTAGCAGGAATGGGTAGTCATCTGTAGGTCTGAAGAGTCCTGATATCCTGTCAGACACATCTTGAATTTTTGCACCTGGAAGACAGCACATTTCTCTTGAAGTTATATCCGGTCTGCAGATAGCGGCCTCTGTTCCTCTCAACAGGGAATCCCCCATGACCACCACTCTCCGTTTCTTCTTCACAACATTTTTCTTTCTCCATCCAGGAGGACTCTGAAGGCATACAAGGCTGCTGTTTGTGGGCAAAATCTTATTCTGATGTATTTCTTCATCATTTTCCTGCGTGAGAGCCTGGTACTGGTTCCTGAGAAGTATGGGTGCTGACTGCCTCCTGATCCTCCTGCTTCTCTGGGTCACATGTTTCCATTCCTCTGTTTCTTCAGGTGCACTTCGAATTTCTTCTCTTTCTGTAACATGAAGAGAGAATTCTGCTCTGTCTAAGAACTCTTCACCTTCCTTAATGATCTTCAACGTAGCTAACCTCTCTTCGAGATTTTGCAACTTTTCCTCCAACAGGGACACAAGCTTGCATTTGTGGCATGTGAAGTTTGGCTTTTCCACTGGTAAGTCTGTGAACATGTAGCAAGAAATGCAGATCACCAAATGGCTCCTGGCCTCTTCCATATTGAGATTTATTAAAAATGTTGAAAGATGAGCCCAAATTTCCGATTTCCTCTTTTCAGCTGCAATGGCCAAAACCCAGTGATCGTTGAGCTCGCAGAGACTCTTCACTTATCCCACAAGGCACTGGGAATATGCAAATGATCTCCTCAGGACTCTTCCCCTGATGGCTTTTTTTAAAATGTGGTGCCAAAACTGGACACAGTATTCCAGATGAGGTCTGACTAAAGAGGAGTAGAGGGCAATAATGACTTCATGTGATCTAGACTGTATGCGTCTGTTAATACATCCCAGAATTGTACTTGCCTTTTTTGCTGCTGCATCACACTGTTGACACATGTTCAGTGTATGATCTATTAATTTAGCCAAGTCTTTTTCACATGTGCTATCGCTTAGCCATATTCCTCCCATTCTGTATATGCTTTTTTAATTTTGTTGCCCAGATTTAGTACTTCGCATTTTTCCCTGTTAAAAAACATTCTGTTAGTTGCTGCCCACTCCTCCAGTTTATTTATCTTTTTTTAATCCTCTCTCTTCTCTTGTTTTAGCTAACCCTCCTAGCTTTCAGTAATCAGTTTACCCTCAATTCCTTCATCTAAATCATTGATAAAGATGTTGAACAATACAGCGCCCAGGACAGAGCCCTGTGGTAACCCACTTGAGACATTCTTCCAACTGGATGTGCAGCCATTTACGACCACTCTTTGGGTCCGATCACTAAGCCAGTTATGAATCCACCTAAAAGATGACTTGTCCATTCCATACTTAGTCATTTTTTAAATAAGGATGGTGTGAGATACTTTATTAAATGCTTTGCTGAAGTTAAGATATACTATATCTACAGCATTTCCCTGATCCACCTAGTTAGTGATTTTGTCATAGAAGGAAACTAAGTTAGTCTGACATAACTACTTAGTTACAAACCCATGCTGACTCTGGTTAATCACTTCATTATTATTCACGTACTTACATGTTGTCTAATAATTTGTTCAAAGATTTTTCCTGGTATACAGTAGAAGTCATACTCACCAGCCTATAGTTCCCTGGGTCCATCTTCTTCCCCTTTTTGAAGATAGGAACAACATTTCCTCATCTCCAGTCTTCTGGGAATTCTCCTGTTCTCTAAGAATTTTCAAAGATTATGGAGAGAGATGCAAAAATGTATTATGTTTTCTCCTTCAGTACTCTGGGGTGTAATTCATCTGGACCTGGAAACTTAAATAAATTTATGTTAGCTAAGTATTCCCTCATTATCTTTCTGTTTATAGATATCCTGGATTCTTCTATTCCTTTAATAGGACAATGAAGATCAGTTGATGTTACATTTCCTTTCTGAAAGAAAACAGATGCAAAATGGGAATTTAAAAGTTTGGCTTTATCAACATCCTTTCATACCATTTCATCATTCTCATCCTGTAAAAATTCTATAACATCTTTGACATATCCCCAAAATCCTTTTTTATTGCTTTCGATGTCAGCTTGTCAGCTTTAGAAAATCTGATTTGTGCCCTGCAGGTTCTGCAGACTGCATTATAATCTTCTTTAGATATGCCTCCCTCTTTCCATTTGATAAACATTTCTTTCTTTTTAGCATGTGTTTAAGTACTGTGTCCATCCAATCTGGTTTCCTTAAATGCTTCCTATTATTCCATCTTTTCAGAATTGTTAACAGTTGTGCTTTGAGAATCTCATTTTTCAAAATTTCCCATCCTCACTGAACTTTTTTATCCTTAAGGATATCCATCCATTGGATCCCTCCGATTCTCTTTGAGTCCCTTAAAATCTGCCTTTCTGAAATCTAACCTTGAAGTCTATGCCTTCACAGGCCTTCCTCTTCTAGTTGTGCAAAATTTTAAAATAGCATGGTCACTATCTCCTAGGGTCCCAGCCACGCTTACCTCCTCAACCATTTCCTTCCTGTTAATAAGGATTAGATCTGTCATAGCTGATTTTTGTTCTTACCAAGTGTCAGGTATGCCAGATCACCAGTGAGGCCGGATTAGGAGTTTTCGCCCTTAATTCACAAGCGCTTGGAGACAAAGAAACTCAACACACACGAGCCGTGGTCAAATCACTTTATCTGATGTAATGAAATACAAGGCAATCTTTTATACCATTAACAACAATATGTAATTCTATGGAGTGCATGTGGCCCCCACCATCACCTTCAGGGTTATACCATGTTTACAATGTACCCAGAACATGTTGTGGCTGACTATTGAGAACATATATGATAAGAAGCATTTTTCCGTTGAAGAGGAGACAGGCAAAACTGCAGCATCATAAGAATAAATGAAAGGCAAAAGGCAAATCAAGAATTAAAGGCAGTTTAGGCTTTTAAAGGCAAATCATTAACCCTTCTATATCAATTTCCCCCTTTTGTAAATGGTATAACCTTTGCCACAGGATCAGCTGATGTCCACAAAGGAGCTACTGTCTCATGGGTCTAGTACCCATAAGGGGGCTTCCTACCTGCTTCGCCCATCCACCCTCAGTGTGGACACTAACTTTCCCCATCAGCAATGGCTACCTGGGGTCTATGATACACTACAGAAGGTTCTGCCTTAGATTTTTTTTCCCATACATACATTATTCAGTAGCTTAAGTAATACATATATTATTGCTTTTACGGCTACATAAAACAATAAGCAAAACAACAAAATTTGCATACAAGTCTGTACAATGCCAAAAATCCATCCTGCTATGCCATTAAACCAATCTGCTGGATTTAAAAAAAGAGAATGTGTTACCCCACCAGGAGTCTCTGTGTGCACTGTGTTGCTTTAACCATTGGTCTCTAAGTTCACCTATTTTGTCTATACTGGCCCTGATCTGGAGATTTCCAGCAGGGTCGATATAATTACAACAGGTGGGACCAATTATCTGACACATTCCTCCTTCTTTTGCTGTCAGGTAATCTAGTACTATAGTATGTTGGTTAGTAACTATGATTAATTGTCTCTGTATTGTATTAGTTTCATTAAGAACTTCAAGAATCTGGAAAATCTGATCATCCAGGTAGTCGGTAGCTTCCACTAATTTATCCCACATTTGTGTTATGAAGGGGTGTATTAGCATACTACTGAATATTTTATTTGTTATCCCCATTTCTACAAGATGTGGCCTACCATTTGGCTGGGGCTTATTGTCTGCAGCCCTTCTATACAAAGTATGAATTGTAACTGCTGCTGTGTCTATTTTACTATGAGGAACTATGAAAGTGGCTGGTGTTAGTTTGGTAAAAGTGCAAACCCCTCTTATGTCTGGGCTCACCCACCTGTAGGCACGACGTTCGCAAACCAAGAATACTCCTTCGGGGAGAACACAAACGTGACCAGGGGTCTGTATACATTGGTATAAACTCAAAAGTCCTGACATAGGCTTATGGGCACACCAAGTATTATTCACTTGTTTTCCACTTATACCAGATGTACATGTACCCCTTTCTTTCCTTATTATTTTACCCGAAGATGCTTTACAGCCTTCAACACCATCCTGGTACACGTCTCATTAACCTGTGTTTGATCGTGAGTGTATATGCGGAAGCAATTATTGTCCTCACCACAGGTGTTTGCTCCAGTGTGTTAACGACTGAACCACAGTCCATCATTGGGAATGGGGTCTGAGTGAGGAATTTCAGTCCTCCTCCTGGCGACCATATTTCCGACATCTGAATCATATTCTCGCCACCACATTTGTACCTTAGGTCGCGTTATATTAAACTGAAGCCAGGGATTAGTGGCCCATCCAATTATAGTCAATGAGGCAGATATATTACGGGGCACATCTTTTCCCCAAAACCTAGATTGAGTCCAAGTCTCATTATGTATGCAGTGTGGGGTTAATACCTCCCATGCCTCCAGAGGTAAGGCTAAGTATGGCATAGTGCTCGCAGATACTGGGCTGTGTATACAGATCCAACAGTCTTTCAGTTTCTGTCCTTCCATGTCCCTTATAAGAAGAGCATGATGCCGAATAAGTTTGTTGTTCCAGTCAGAATTTAAGAGTTTGTCCTGTGTCTCTGTAGAGTGCAGTAACCCTGTCACTGCCAGCAAGGTTATGAGGAAAACAGTCATTCTTCTTTTGAAAGGACCTTCTTGCAGTGACTGGCGTGGATCCAGGTTGGCTTTCCCTCAAGTTTTACTGAGGTGGATGTGGTCAGCTGGACTTGGAAGGGGCAGTCAAATCATGGGTCCAGGCTCCTTCTCACGTGTCTGCGTATAATCACCCAATCACCTGGATTCAGCTGATGCACATCTGCACTTTCATTAGGATCTGGAATGGATGAGAACACATGTTTATGCACCACATTAAGTCTTTCCTGCAAGGCCTGGACATATGTTGTCATAGAACCGTGTTGCATTTGCAGCACCTGTGGGAAGTACAGACCAGTCTTTGGTGCACTACCAAACAGGACTTCAAAGGGGGACATGCCTATCTTTCTATTCGGAGTGTGTCTGACTGAAAAGAGTGCAAGAGGCAAGCACTCTACCCAGGTCTTTCCTGTCTCTGCCATGGCCTTTTGAATTTTCAGTTTAAGTGTCCCATTCAGTCTTTCCACTTTCCCACTACTTTGTGGCCTATATGGTGTGTGAAATGCTTGCTGTACACTCAGGGCCTGCATGACTTCCCTCATAATTTCTCCCGTGAAGTGTGTACCCCTATCGCTTTCTATGGTTTCTGGGACACCATACCTGCAGATCAGTTCTTTCATCAGTTTGTCTGTAGTCGTTTTAGCATTTGCACATTTTACCAGATAGGCTTCCGGCCAACCAGAGAAGAGATCTACACATACTAGGACATTTGCATACACTCCTACCTTTGGTAGCTGTATGTAGCCAATCTGCAGTCTCTGAAATGGGTAGAGAGGCCTAGGTGTCACTTTCTTAGGGACTTTTACTGTTTTACCTGGGTTGTGCTGTGCACAGATGAGGCATGATTGTTCAAGTTTCGCGGCTGCGTAACTGAAACCAGGAGCGATCCAGAAGGCATCTACCATGGCACACATGTGACTTTTTGAGGTGTGAGTGGGGCCACGTGTTGCTTGCACCATGATTGGGAACATGGACTTCAGTAGGCACAATTTATCCTTATTCTCCCATACTCCGTTTGAGTTCAGCTCAGCTCCCAGTCTCCCCCAGTGTTCCTATCTGTTTGGGCAGCCTGATGCTGGAGAGATTTCAGGACATCTAGGCTCAGTGTGGCTGGAATACACTGACTCCCCACCACCGTTCACTGCTCCCTAGGCCGCCTTGCTGCTACTTTAGCAGCCTCGTCTGCCCTTCTGTTGCCCTCTACCTCCACGGAGTCACATTTTGTGTGTTCTTTTTCCTTGACAATGCCACCCTGGACTGGTAACATCAATGCCTCCATTAATTGTTTCTCCAGCTCTGCATTTTTAATGGGCTTTGAATCTGTGTAAATATTAGCGACTTTACCTGCAGTGGCTCTACACGCCTTAGTGAGTGCCTTCAACTCTGCCTCCTGTGCCGACATTTGAGGAGAGAGTGGTTCAGCTCGGATTACCTCATGTGAGGATACTACTGCATATCGTCCATCCTGGTGGTATCTGGAGCCATCTACAAAAAAAACTCAAAATCTGCATTAGGAACAGTTCTATGCAGTCATGTTCATGCATCATGTCAAAGTATTCTTCCTGACTTGCTAATACGGTCACTAATTCCCCCTTTTCTGAATCAACAGGCAGGAGGGTGGCTGGACTCAGAACGTTACATCTTTTGAGGGTGACATACTCAGGAATTAGTAGAGCACATTCAAGTCGGAGCTGTCTGGCCATAGACAGATGTTTTGGTTAAACTTGTACGAGTATGGAATGGATGTCATGTGGGGAATAAATTGTCAAAGGAGTGAGATCATAGGGGTCTGATGACAAACAGTCATAACGTTGTTGCATCATTTGTGAAGCAGGCCTTATCCAAGGCCTACAGTAGGTTACCAAGCCTAGGAAAGTGCATAGATGCTGATGTGACCTGTGTAGAGAGAGATTTTTGAATTGCCTGTTTCCTGTCTTCAGTCAGGTGTCTGGTACCTTTGGCAAAACAATGTCCCAAAAATGTCACCTTTTGTTTGCAATACTGTAATTTGTCACGTGAGACCTTGCAACCTCTTTCTGCTAAAAAAAAAAAAAAGGGGACCTGTGGCTTCCCTGCAGGACCTCTGGTCCAGGCACAACAGCAAAAGGTCATCCACATACTGTAATAGTACAATCTGTGGATGAGGTGATTGCCACTACTCCAGGATCCCTGCCATCCCTGCTGAATAGATGGCAGGGGATTTCTTTCCCCCTTTGTGGGAGGACTGTCCAACAATATTGTTTACCTTTATGAGTAAAGGAAAAAGATACTTACAGTCAGGGTGCAGGGGTACAGAGAAAAATGCACCTGCTAAATCAATGACTGTGAAACATTTTGACATCACTGGGATCTGTGACAGTATTGTGTGTGGATCAGGGACGATTGAGGTCACAGTCTCTGTAACATCATTAATAGCCCTTAAGTCATGAACCTTTCTGCAAGTGTCAGCAAACACTTGAGTCCTTTTTCCCTAATGTGATACAAAAAGGGGTGTTGCAGGGGGAAGTTCTTTGCACTAGAACCCCTGCCTTAACATACTCTCTAATATCTCTGCTCGGGGCCATTGATTTGGCTAGGCTCAAGGGGTATTGCTTTAAACAAGGAGGAGTGGTTCCTTTTTTTTTTCCTCTTCAATTTAATCATGACAGTAAATTCAAATGGGTATTGTCACTAACAATAAGTTTTGTAAGTACCACAATTCCAGCACCTCACTGTTTCTAGGTCCCTTTGTCCCTTATTACGTCTCCACTGTTTTCCTTGTGTTCCAGCATACATGACAGGTTGTCTTATTGTCCTTGTTTGCTCAACTACTTTAGCTACCTTAAGGAGGTCTTTTGGATCTATATAACTCCATTCAGGTCTGAAGTGTCTGTACTGCGTCTCGTAAGTCTTTGTTCATACCGTCAATTAATGCATTTACCAGTATTCTAACATCAAGTGGGTTTATGCAAATGTACCCCATGTCTGTCCATTTCAGCTGTAACCGTCTAAAGTACATCTCTACACTCTCTCCTCTTTGCTGTGTCACGTTAGTCAGGAGTACAGACTGCTCTGATTGTTCTACTGTAGCCCATTGTTTTAGTGATTCACAGTACGTCTCCCCAGACTGTGGAGATTTATCATCCATGCCCCAAGCCTGATTCTTTGCCACATCTGTGTGTGTCTTAATTATATGTCCTAATGCGTCACCTGCCTTTAAACTCACCAACCTCTCTAGGTCTGCCCAGGTACACTTATATGTCTTCTGTATTTCCTTTATGTGTCTGTAAAACGGGAATGGTTGGTTTTCAGGTTCAGGCAATTGCTTTAGCATAGCCAACTGGTCAGAGGGGCTCCAAGGATAATACACCTGCATCTTTCTTATTCTAGTCACCCTTCTAGGTCCTGATGTGGTAGGTCGTCTGATGTCTACTGTCAGCTTACTCCTCAAAGGTCAGTGTCCCCACTATCTACACTATTATGTCAGCTTCTTATGTCTCTACATATGATCTTGTCTGGACAGGATTTAGTGCAATTTGCTTAGGTCAGTAGCACAGGTCACACAAGTAGCTATTCAGTCTGGGTTTTTCTGAGTCTGACCACAGTGTTTACAAGTCTATCTGTTTTGTCTGGGTCTCTGGTTAAACTTTGTCAATCAAAACGTTCATAATACACCTTCCATACTGCTGCACATTCTCAAACATCATTTATTCACTTGCTATTTTCCTCCCTTGTCTGTGCCTTTTTGTACATCCAAACATTCACATTTTTGCCTTTTTCAATATTGGTCCCACTTGTTTTACTGCTTCCTTTCTTCTCTGTCTTTTACAATTTGCATAGCTGTCTTGGATCCCATTAGGGACACCAACTGTACTCAGAAAAAGTTACCCATGGCTTCAACCTTTTTCTCCCGACAGCTCACCTTTATTCTGAAATGGCCTTCTAGTGTGCCTAACCTTATCTACGGGCAGCCACACGTAGCAAGTCAGAGCGAGCCTGCCAAGGTGTAGTGGGAAGGCTCCTTGCCTCTCACCCGGTAGACCTACAGGATGTAACGAGAAGGCGCTCTGTTTCTCACCCATTAGATCAGCTGGCTAGAATAGGAATAAGCCTTTTTCCCTCCAGCCCAGCTCCATGAAACGTGGGAAGGCTGCTTCAACTTAGACAGCTCATCTTCTGAAATGCCCTTCTGTGTGTCTGGACCTCTGTCTTACAGCCCACACATAGCAAGTCAAAGTGAGCCTGCCAAGGTGTATCCAGAAAGCTCCTTGCCCTCGCCTCTCAACCACAACAAAAAACCCACTGTCTAAAGTAAGACGGCCCAGATGTGATAGGCCTCTAACCTACTTTATCAGCCATACAGTCAGCTACCTCCTTTGTTGATCCACAATTTCATATACAAATCAATCACACAACTAGAAGCAGGTTCAAACACATTAATGACCAAACAATCACTTACAATTTCCTTCTAAATAAGGCACCATATTTTAATTTCAATTTCAACTTACAAAATTTTATTCCACTTCAATTAAGTACTGTTGCTTTAAAATGCACAAATCTAATAGTGAGCATTTCACCAAGGACAACCACAGAGAATTTTGAGCGCAGCTCTGTGCCCCCTCCTATTAGACACTCAGCAGAGATAAGATGAGAGGAGCGAGAGGAGAGGAGAAGAGAAACCGCGCAGCGGCATCATTCCCCCTCCCATCAGAATGTAGTGTCCTTCATAAAGTAACACCGGCACCTTGAGAAAGAGGTGAAACGCGCGTCGGTGGCGGCGCTGCTTATTGTCCTGGTGGAGTTCAATATGGGTAAGCACTATTGCATGGGATAGTGGGAGTTTCTTCAGGATGCGCACCTGTTATGATCTCACTGCACTTTTTAATCCCTAATATATGGCCCATATCCATCATAAGCACTTAGCACTTTATATTGGAATCTGTAGGACCAAAGCAGCGGACATTATCTGATCCTTCATTTGTTGTACATGTATGTATTTTGTCAGTACTAATATATGTTTAATAAATCTTGTTATCTTTTCATGATATTGGACTCGTACTCCATTTTTCTCTGTTTAACATGTTTACAATGTACCCAGAACATGTTGTGGCTGACTATATAGAACATATATGATAAGAAGCATTTTTCCCTTGAAGAGGAGACAGGCAAAACTGCAGTGTCATGAATAAATGAAAGGCAAAAGGCAAATCAAGAATTAAAGGCAGTTTAGGCTTTTAAAGGCAAATCATTAACCCTTCTATATCAGATCCAAGGTACTAGATCCCCTTGTTTTCTCCCCTACCTTTTGGAAGATAAAGTTGTCAGTAGTGTTGAGCGATACCGTCCGATACTTAAAAGTATCGTATCGGATGGTATCGGCCGATCTAAAAAAAATATCGGGTATCGCCGATTCCGATACCGGAAGTGCCATTCAAGTCTATGGGACTTCCGGTATCGGAATAAGAAAAACCCTATTTTTGCCTTGTACAGCCTCTCTGGGGTCTGTACGGGCCTTTCGGGGGGCTGTGCCAGCCTGCCAGGGGGTCTGTGCAGGCTCCGGTGGTCTGTGCCGGCCTGCCGGGGGGCTGCACCGGCCTGCCGGTGGTCTGTGTAGGCTCCGGTGGTCTGTGCCGGCCTGCCGGGGGGCTGTGCTGGCCTGCCGGTGGTCTGTGCAGGTTCCGGTGGTCTGTGCCGGCCTGCCGGGGGGCTGTGCTGGCCTGCCGGTGGTCTGTGCAGGCTTCGGGGGTCTGTGCAGGCATCGTCCGATGGGACTACAAGTCCCATCGGGCGATGCCTGCTACCATGACAGTGATTGACACATTAGCCAATGATGGGACAGTAGTAGTCCCATCATCCGGCTAATGTGTTGAATGTAAAAAAAAAAAAATTACATGCTACATACATGCTACATACATACAACATGCATACTACATATATACTACATGTAACATACATACTACATATATACTACATGCAACATGCATACTACATGCATGCTACATACATGCTACATACTACATACATGATACATACATACTACATATATACTACATGCATGCAACATACATACTACATATATACTACATGCATGCAACATACATACTACATATATACTACATACATGCTACATACATACTACATATATACTACATGCATGCTACATACATACTACATATATACTACATGCATGCAACATACATACTACATATATACTGCATGTAACATACATACTACATACATGCTACATACTACATGCATGCTACTTACTACATACATGCTACATACATACTACATACATAATACATATATACTACATGCATGCAACATACATACAGCATATATACTACATGCATGCAACATGCATACTACATATATACTATATATACTACATGTAACATACATACTACATATATACTACATGCTACATACATGCAACATACACACTACATACATGCTACATACATACTACATACATAATACATATATACTACATGCATGCAACATACATACAACATATATACTACATGCATGCAACATGCATACTACATATATACTATATATACTACATGTAACATACATACTACATAAATACTACATGCTACATACATGCAACATACACACTACATGCTACATACATGCAACATACATACTACCTACATGCTACATACATACTACATGCTACATACATACTACATACATGCTACATACATACACACTACATGCTACATACATGCAACATACATACTATATACATGCTACATACATGCAACATACATACTACATACATACTACATACATACTACATACATACCACATGCATGCAACATGCATACTACATATATACTGCATATATACTACATGCATGCAACATACATATATACTACATACAATACATACATATAGACATACAGTACATATAACATAGAGTACATACTTACCGTCACTTGTACCGTTACTTGGTTCCCACGCAGCAATGGCATAAAGTGAGACTAGGGACTTTTTTTTTTTTTTTTTAAAGTGGTGGAGGAATACAGTGCGGAAGGATACCTACCTTCCGTCATTGTATTCCTGGAGCTGGTAGAGAACGGTAGCATCAGTTGATGCTGCTGTTCTCCACGCAAGATGGACGTGGGACCCTCGTGGACTTCTGCGGATCGGGGTAAGTATATTGGTGTTTTTTTATTTTGATATTTATCCCTCAGGTGACAATGGCTTCGGGGATCAAAGTGACAAGTGACGGTAAGTATGTACTCTATGTTATATATACTGTATGTCTATATGTATGTATTGTATGTAGTATATATGTATGTTGCATGCATGTAGTATATATGCAGTATATATGTAGTATGCATGTTGCATGCATGTGGTATGTATGTAGTATGTATGTAGTATGTATGTTGCATGTATTGTGTATGTATGTAGCATGTATGTAGTATGTATGTTGCATGTATGTAACATGTAGTGTGTATGTTGCATGTATGTAGCATGTAGTATATATGTAGTATGTATGTTACATGTAGTATATATAGTATAAATGTAGTATGCATGTTGCATGCATGTAGTGTATATGTAGTATGCATGTTGCATGCATGTAGTATATATGTTGTATGTATGTTGCATGCATGTAGTATATATGTATTATGTATGTAGTATGTATGTAGCATGTATGTAGTATGCATGTTGCATGTAGTATATATGTAGTATGTATGTTGCATGCATGTAGTATATATGTATTATGTATGTAGTATGTATGTAGCATGTATGTAGTATGTAGCATGCATGTAGTATGTAGCATGTATGTAGTATGTATGTTACATGTAGTATATATGTAGTATGTATGTTACATGTAGTATATATGTAGTATCTATGTTGCATGCATGTAGTATATATGTAGTATGTATGTAGCATGTATGTAGTATGTAGCATGTATGTAGCATGCATGTAGTATGTAGCATGTATGTATTATGCATGTTGCATGTAGTATATATGTAGTATGCATGTTGTATGTATGTAGCATGTATGTAGCATGTAAATTTTTTTTTTTTTTTTTTTTTTTTACATTCAACACATTAGCCGGATGATGGGACTACTACTGTCCCATCATTGGCTAATGTGTCAATCACTGTCATGGTAGCAGGCATCGCCCGATGGGACTTGTAGTCCCATCGGACGATGCCTGCACAGACCCCCGGAGCCTGCACAGACCACTGGCAGGCCGGCACAGACCACCGGAGCCTGCACAGACCACCGGCAGGCCGGCACAGCCCCCCGGCAGGCCGGCACAGACCACCGGAGCCTGCACAGACCACCCGCAGGCCGGCACAGCCCCCCGGCAGGCCGGCACAGCCCCCCCGGCAGGCCGGCACAGACCACCGGAGCCTGCACAGACCACCGGCAGGCCGGCACAGACCACCGGAGCCTGCACAGACCACCGGCAGGCCGGCACAGCCCCCCGGCAGTCCGGCACAGACCCCCGGAGCCTGCACAGACCACCGGCAGGCCGGTACAGACCCCCGGACAGTCGGCACAGCCCCCCCGAAGGCCCGAACTGACGGCGCATCATGATGCGCACAGACAGCGCATCATGATGACGTAATTTCGGCAGCCAATCAGAGCCACAAAAGTGGCTCATTGCATTTTGGACTTCCGATTCCGGTATCCGATACGAAAAAAGTATCGGTACTCGGTATCGGAATTCCAATACGGCAAATATCGGCCGATACCCGATACTTGCGGTATCGGAAAGCTCAACACTAGTTGTCAGCAAGAGAGAATAAGAAATTGCTGTCAGCAAGTGAGGATAAGAATTTGATTGACCTGTTAGTTTTGCCTGAGAGAGATTCCCAACAAATGTCTGGATAGTTGAAATCTCCCATGACTACTATGTCATATTTTTTGGAGATCTTGGCCATTTGATTCATAAAGAGTTCATTCATATCTTCAACTTGCACAAGCGGCCTGTAGTAAATGCCTACAATGGTGTCCTTTCCATTGTTCTCTCCTTGTATTCTTACCCAGTTTCCACAGAACTCCAGACTCTGAAGTTTTAATTTGCAGATGTATACTTTTCTAACATACAAGGCGACACCTCCCCCTCGTTTATCAAGTCTGTTTCTGGCAAATAAGTTTTATCCTTCTAGCCTTGCATTCCAATCATGTGTATCATCCCACCAAGTTTCAGTGATTCCAATTACATCATATTTCTTTTCCTGCGTTAGTTATTCCAATTCTCCTTGTTTGTTGCCCATGGGAGGATGGAAGAGAAGACCACCTGTGCTCCCATTTCTTTCACTTTCTTACCTAAGTTTTCAAAGTCACTGCAGATGGTTTCCAGGTCCTTTCTTGTGGTGTCATTTGTCCCACATGTATTAGCAGTAATGGCTAATCATCTGTCGGTCTGAAGAGTCCTGATATCCTGTCAGACCCATCTTTAGTTTTTACATCAGGAAGACAGCACATTTCTTTTGAGGTTATATTCTGTCTGCATATAGTGGCCTTTATTCCTCTGAACAGGGAGTCTCCCATGACTACAACTCTCTGTTTCTTCTTCACATTTTTCTTTCTCCATCCGGGAGGATTCTGAGGGCGTACAAGGTTTGTTCTTTGTGGGTAAGGTCTTATCTTGATTAGTGATCAGCGATACTCTTTGCACTGGAGTTCTCCGACTATTTTAGCGTGCTCAGAGATTTAGTGTTTGTCCACACAGCTGCATGATTTGCGGCTGCTAGACAGCCTGAATACATATGGGTATTTCCTAACAGAGAGGCGTTCCTCACATGTATACAGCCTATTCAGCAGCCACAAATCGTGCAGCTGTGTCAGCACAAACTAAATTTCCCAGCACGCCAAAATACCCAGAGGACACCCGAGCATGCTCGGGAAAACCCGAGCAACGAGTATATGTAGGGAGGTGGACCGGACCACAGGTACCTGCGTGCTGAGGCTGGAAATTGAGAGGCTGAATCCTCTGTCCTCAGGAGGAAGGATTATGGAGGGGGAGCTTCCCCTGCAATCTGGGGGAAGCTTGAGGAGGACGGAGCTTCCTGCGGTGACAGAAGGGTGGGGGAAGCTGTAAAGAGTGCGCAGAGTCGGTAGGATAAAAAGGAAAAGCGCGCAAAGCTGCAGGGACTGGTTCCGGCAGACAGGAGTGCAGAAGGCTGGGCTGAGAGCAGCCAGGAGAACGGTGAGCTGCGCGCCCTGCCTTTCCCTTAAGAGAGTTACAGTGTGGCGACGGGCAAGAAAGAGGGAACTGTTATGATTAGGTAACTGAGGAGGATAATAGGGGAATAGGCGAGGCAACCAGATAACCAGAGAGGTTGGTAACTTAGCGGATTGCAGACCCCTAAACTGACAACACAACTAGAATTAGCCATGGGATGTACCTACGATGTCCTAGACGCCTCGGCACAGCCAAAGAATTAACTAACTCTAAAGAGAGAAAGGGGAAAGCTAAACTGCAATGGAGTAGACCCCCGAAAGGAATAGATAGCCCCCGAATATATATTGCCGGTGAGACAAGATAAGGCACATACACAGGCAGAAAACAGAGTAAGCAAATGATGGGGCCCAAAATGCCTAGATAGAATAGGACAAGAAAGGATACTGTCTGCAATCACGCAAAAAACCCTAAGAAAAATTCCAACACATCTGATATGCAAAAATACTGAGGCCACATGACCTCTCCCCCACTAAATCAGAACTCTGGTGAAACTGGACGCAAACAAAAGATACTGATGTAGCAGGAGATTAGAAATACTGCAAAGACTGACATAAGCTGTGGCAAATGAAACAGAGTCCAGCACAGATCCCAGCAGGGAACCAGGCTGCACTCACACCAGCAAGGCAGAAATCAGAGAAAAGCAAAAAATGGATCAAATGCAAAAAGATTCAAGCAGACAAACAACTTATCTGAAAGGTGCAGGATGAAGCAGGAGGCAAGCAGACTTCCAAAATGCTCAGGTAGAAAACCTAATCACCGGAAAGAGCTGAGGGAAGGTTGCTCACTTAAATCACTCCAGTATGTAACACCTGACCACCAATCATCCTGCTCAGGTGATTGACTTCTGTCAGCCAGACCAGCTCCTTTACCAGCAGCATCCACCAGAGGGAGCCCAAACTCAGAAGCCAGCTCAAAAGTGATCACAACAAGGAACTACGGTTGCCAGCAGAGATAGTCTTGCGGAGCCTAGTCACGCAGAGCAGAGTCTTTTGGAGCCAAGTCGTGCAAAGCAGAGCCTTGCGGAGCTGTATATCCAGAACGGAGCCAACCCGGGTGTTGCAGTGGACATAGTGAGTAGTGCCTCTGCCAGGAGTCTCAATGCCAGACTGTCCAGCAACGCCCGCCGCCAACAGCAGGAACCCGGGGGAGCGGAGCCTATGGTGTGTGCCTAGTGACCGCCAGAGAGTACCAGTGCCGGGCATGATGTGACCGTGGTTACCAGAGCCACATTTGGCTCGCACAGTTCTTTGGGCCTGTGCCTTTAATTAGTCACGTTAATATATATATATGTATGTGTACAAGGGGCATTGGAAGGTGCCGGAGACCGACCACTTTCACCAGACGATGGACCAATGTTTACAGCGACCTCCAGGAGGAGGTGAAGCGCCTGTCGTTGTTGGCGCTATTGACTACGCAGCAGAAGCTGCAGAGCCAGGACTTCCTGATATACCTGTTATACAAATTGTCGTGTATTTGCACTGTTGTTGTTGTACTGTGCCCTTAATACCATTTAACTCTTTTATCTCCCTGCATGGAGTAATTTCCCCTGCAAATAAACCCATTAACCCTTGCTCTGCCTCCTGCATGTTGCTGCATCCCGCGTTCCTACTAGAATCCTACATATACTCGCTCATCACTAATCTTGATGTATTTTTTTCATTGTTCTCCTGCGTGAGAGGACTTTTCATCCAGAATCCCTTCCTTTGCCTTATGATGTAAACTATTCTGTGATCCAGCTGTCCTCTGATGCCCCCCTATCCACGTGTCTATTTGGGTTCAGTATGATCTTCTCTGCCTCCCTCATGACCAGAGACAATTACAAGTGCTTCTCCCTAAATTAGAATATCATCAAAAAATTAATTTATTTCAGTTGTTGAATACAAAAAGTGAAGCTCACATATTATATAGAGTAATTACAAACAGAGTGATCTATTTCAAGTGTTTATTTCTGTTAATGTTGATGATTATGGCTTACATCCAATAAAAACCCAAAATTCATTATTTCAGTAAATTAGCGTAATTAACAAAAAACATCTGCAAAAAGGCTTCCTAAAGCATTTAGAAAGGTCCCTTAGTCTGTTTCAGTAGGCTCCACAATCATGGGGAAGACTGCTGACTTTATAGATGTCTATGAGGCAGTCACTGACACACTCCACAATGAGGGTAAGCCACCTCCCATTGACTACATGGCCTTTAGCCTCCTTACATACCTCCCCCTCTGCCTAAAGCCATGGAGCTTGGCAACTTGCATTACCCGACTAGAGACCCTTCTTGGTCGCCTTTGGTAGTACACATGTCTGTCAAAATCGTGACCTGTCACTGAAACTTTTTGGAACAATGTATCATCTGACTCCTTCACCTCCTCTGGTAGAGTTGCCCCTTTTCCAGACTGTTCTCTCCCTGACTGCCTCCACTGGCTTATGCGACCACGAGACTCCCTTACAGTCTAGTCTACTGTCTAGTCTGAGCCTTTGTCACTATGTCCACTACAGGGTATCCTGCCTATGCTACTCAGCACTGAGTTAACAGAGGAGTCACTTCTTCTAACCCTTTTAGCTTCAGATTGTGTACTTCTAGTCTTTAGACAACCCCTTCGTCTGTCTATACCTCGGGTTGGAAGTGATGGCCACTTTTTTTCCATTTCCTGTAGCTGTACCTTAATCTGCAGTCTGTCCCGTCTCAGCTGCTCCACCTCTTGTAGGTACGCCAGCCGATATTCAAAGAGTATTTGGATATTCTGCAGGCTCTCCATTGATCCGACAATGAAGAATGGAACCATCCCACCTTCACCAGCTACCTGGGTTTCATCATCTGCCGAAATTTTCACTCTCGCCATAACAGACTTATCTATGATCTCCTGCATTACTTTGCCAAGTATCCCAATAATTTTTCTCACCAGATTCCTGGGCGCTTTAACAATGTCCTACACCAATTCCAACCAACCTTGAGCTTTCTTTGCACGCTCCAAACATCGAGTGACTACCTCACTCCTCAACAAGATCCTCTGTTTTGTGCGAAGACCGTGAAGATGCATGTCATTCAGGATAACCACCCACTTCACCGTGACTTCCCTAGTTGACAGTATAACTAACTGCTTAGACTCTGGTTCACACTACACGCCTCCACTACCTTTCTAAATGCCTCATGCACGGCCTCACTGGCACAGGCTTCTTGCACGTCCTTGGGTACCTCTACCAGGCACTGGAAGAGCGAGGTCTCACCTTCTTGGATATAGTGTTTGATCTCCTCTTCCTGAGAGTCAGAGCAGTTTTTCAAGACTTCGACCTCCCTTGTGAGACCGTGTGCATGGCACTTCCCCTGCTGGATCTCTATCTCCCTCGAGGCCACTTCTTTGGTCAGTCTCTCCAACTCACTCCCCTTCATTGTGATCAGATCTGGAGAGTGCAACAGTTCGCTCTGTAGAGTGGAGAGCTCATTTTTCCAGCTGTCCATGTATTTCTGGAGCTGGGCCTTAGCTTCCTGCTCAGCCTCCTGCTCGATTTTGAGCTCTCAGAGAACTTTTTCTCTATCCCCCGCCAGGCAATGATGCTCGTCCGCTCTCCGGTGAAGCTCCTGCTGATGCTTCTCATTGGCCTCTCTGATGCATGCGTTCTTCACCTCCAAGTCTGCAGACAGTTCCCAAAGGGCTTGTTCACTTTGTGTCCTTGCTTTCTGCTTTGAACTTATTTTTAACTCCAATGTCACGATTACCTCTGCCTTCTGGTCTTCCAGACTCTTTAGTTCAGCCTGCAAATCTGCCACTTTTTTCTTTTCACCAGCAAATGCTTTGGTGAGGTCCTGGCACTCCTGTGCTTTGTTGAAGCAAGTCATTTCCAGCTGGGACACGTGGTCTGCAACCTCTTGCCAAGTAGGACGCAGCTTCTCCTCAGTGGAGTGGATGGTATGAAGCAGCTTCTGCTCCTGCGCTTCCTTTTCCCCGAGATGAGCCTTGGGTGCAAAGAGCTCGGACTCCAGGTGATGCACCTGATCCAGCTGCTCGGATTTGGTGGCTTCCATACTCGACACCTTCAACCTCTTGTTCACCAGCTGATGACAGACCTCGTCGTGCTCTTTCCATGTGCACATTTCCTTTGTCAGTTTGTCGATTTTATCCTCTCATTGTTGAGTGGCAGTGGTTGATTTGGACAGCTTCTCCTGCAGGGTCTACATTTTTTCTTGGAGTCCCTCTCCAACTGCGATTTTAGCTTTTGGATCCCTACCACCACCCTGGGTCAGTTTTCTTTTCCCCACATCATCAACTACCTCTGTGCTGGACTTTGTCAGTGTTAAAGTGACCTCCTTATCAAGGACATTAACCTTGTTTGCCGTGATCCTGTCTTTCTGAGGCCGATGTGTCCCCGGTGACTACAGGTAGACTTGCATTCTTTACCCAGGTCCACCTTACCACACAGTTTTTCCCTTATGTCACAGTCTGCATGGGAGTCACCCTGAAACAACAAGTCCCCACTTCAACATGTGTTGGACCCCTTTCCTGGAGCTACCCCATTTTTAACGGTCACACTGTTGGTCCCAGGGTTGGTCAGACCTACACTTTTCCCCGGTCACTCCTAATTCTGGTACATCGACCTTAGGGGCGCTACCTCCTCCTCTTTATGCATCTCACTACCAGGAACTCCTACAGCTGAATGCTGCAGTGGGACTCCCTTAGGGTCATTCTAGCTCCCCTTGAGCAATCAGACACCCCACTTTCCTCCCACAAGTCCCAAAACAATTTAAAGTCCTGACCGATTACAATAAGGTATAGCAAGTCCAGGACTACAGGGACGTCATGGCTGGTAATCACTGTGGGTGTCTCAATGATTACCCTGGACACCGGATAATCCCTAGGGACACCATGGACACAGTGGATGCTCATGTTCCTTCCGGGGATCAGATAGACATGGAGTGTGGCGCTCATGATGGTCACCGAGCTCTCTGAGTCCAGAAGTCCAGTCACGCTCTCTCCATTGACTTCTACAGAGCAGCTCTATGACGTCTTGTCAGATGTATATGTAGGGGGTGTGCCTGCTTAATGAAACCAGGTACGGCTTATCTGTGTTAATATGTGTACCGTGTAATATGATAACATCTGACTTCATTATAATGTGTTGACTTTATGGGATAGAGATAGGGATATATAGTGGCGAAGTCAGGTTTAGCATTAGTAAGGGTTATATAGGATCTAGGACAGTGGGGGGCACTGCAGAGCAAGATGTTAGATAAGATAAGAATAGTTGAGCCAATGGCAAGCTAGCTGATGGGAGGAGCTAGAAGAGGGGTTAGGAGAAGTTACTGCTGAGGTAGTCAGTCTGTGTAAGAAGAAGAAGAACTGAGATTGAAAAAGTGTGTGATGTCGGTCTTTGGATGCATGGATCTGGGCAGTGGAGGGAATAAGCGGTCAGGCTTTTGCATAATTCCTGTGGCGTCCGGGACCTGCGGTCTGACAAGGATTGGCAGTGGCATCCTGTAATGTCGCCCAAGATGGGGAAAGTGGACCGGGAGTACCAGGGACAAGATACAGCGGTGATCCAGAAAACTGTGGGAATGGAGACTAGAGTTGAGCAAAACGGGTCGGTCATATTCAAAAGTCGCCGACTTTCGCTGAAGTCGGGTTTCATGAAGCGAAACCCGACCATACCGTGAGGTCGGCCACGAGGTCAGCGACCAGAGCGCCAAAGTCGCGTTTCAAAAGATGCTTCCAGCGCCCTTTTTCAGCCAATGATGGAGGACGCACGCTGTGGGCAACTCGATGACATAGACATCGGTCACCACCATCTTTGAGAAGGGCATGCAAGTGATTGGTTGGCTTTGTGTGGTGTCACATGGGGCTATAAAAGGGCGTGAACGCCGACCACCATCTTACTTATGCCGATCTTAGCATAGGGAGAGCTGCTGCTGATGATGATTCTGTAGGGAGAGCGTTAGGCAGGGAAGAAGAACCAAAAAACTGCTTCTGCTGTTAGCGACTTCCACTTTCAACACAACACTTTGTGTGCAGTGACAGGGGAGGCTTTATTTTTGTGCATCAGCTCTGTTTGTTATTAGGCTGCCTTATAAGGCTCCCTGATAGCTGCATTGCTGTTTGCACACTGCTGTGCAAACTGCTTTTTTAAAAGCAAAAATACTTTTCTTCCTCTTTTCTGCACAGTTACCAAGGGTTCATTTTTTCACCCTTTTGTGTGTGCACTGTGCAGCAGTCCTGCTTATTAGGCTGCCTGCGTCCATACTTGGACTGAGAGCATCATTGTCAGCGTCCTCAAATCTCTAGTGAGATCCAAAATCTCACCAATCCTATAGACACCCTCCACCTTATCATACACCATTCAATTTCAGCCTGTTACATTGAGGTGTAATCTCTCCTGGGCCAGAGACAATAGTTCAGCGTCCTCAAATCTATAGTGAGATTCAATTTCTCACCAATCCTATAGACACCATACACTTTGCATACACCATCCAATTTCAGTCTGTTACATTGAGGTGTAATCTCTGCTGGGCCAGAGACAATAGTTCTGCGTCCTCAAATCTATAGTGAGATTCAAAATCTCACCAATCCTATAGACACCATCCACCTTGTCATTCACCATCCAATTTCAGCCTGTTACATTGAGGTGTAATCTCTACTGGGCCAGAGACAATAGTTCTGCGTCCTCAAATCTATAGTGAGATTCAAAATCCCACCAATCCTATAGACACCCTCCACCTTGTCATTCACCATCCAATTTCAGCCTGTTACATTGAGGTTTAATCTCTACTGGGCCAGAGACAATAGTTCTGCGTCCTCAAATCTACAGTGAGATTCAAATTCTCACCAATCCTATAGACACCCTCCACCTTGTCATACACCATCCAATTTCAGCCTGTTATATTGAGGTGTAATCTCTACTGGGCCTGAGACAATAGTTCAGTGTCCTCAAATCTCTAGTGAGGTTCAAATTCTCACCAATAGTAGATACACCTTCTACCTTGTTTTACAGTACCATATAGCTGGTGTTATTTTGGGTACATTTTCACAAAAATGAGCAAGTATGGTGGAAGACGCCATGGAAGTGGGCGGGGGTTGCCAGCTGGTCCCGATGGTGGTGGTGGTGGTGTTGTATCAGTTGGTAGTGGCAAAAGCACAATAGCACTTAAGGCAGGAGGTGTTGAGCCTGCATCATCGTCTGGCTCCACAAGGCCTCGAAGGCTCTCTTTTCTGGGAGTAGGTAAACCACTTTTAAAGCCAGAGCTTCATGAACAAGTTTTGGCTTACATTGCTGACACAGCCTCCAGCTCTCTCGCCTCCTCTTTGGAAGTTTCAAAAAATAAAAGCACTGAGTCATCATTGGAGGCTCCTGGTCAGGAACAACACCTTTCCTTGTGTCCTTCACCCCTACCAAAAGTGAAGGATGTGGCAGGCCACACTACCGATTACTCCATGGAGCTCTTTTCACATACCATGCCTGGGTTAGCAAGTCAAATCATGAATTCCCCAGTCCAAGATGAATCTGTCATTGAGTGCACTGATGCACAGCCACTGCTAGATTTTTCTGCTTGTACATTCACTCAGAGCACTACATTGTCCTCGCAGTGTACCGAGGCAGAATCAGAACCTGATGAAACTCAGGTGCAACTTCCCGCATACTATACCACCTTACACGGTGACACAGAGGAAGGTGCACATGAAATTGAAGAGGAGGTGATGGATGATCCAGTTGTTGACCCAGATTGGCATCCATTGGGGGAAGAGGGTGCCGCTGCCAATAGCTCAGAAGAGGAGGAGGAGGATCCGCAGCAGGCAGCGACATCGCAACAGCTGTTATCTGGCAGGGCCGTAGCAGTCCAATAACGTGTTACAAAAACAAAACCAAAAGTGTTGCGGGACAGCTTGGCCAGACGGTCAAATTAGCACAGCGTGCAAGGTCTCAAAATGTCTTCCATAGTAGAAAGAGTGCAGTGTGGCACTTTTTTGAACAAAATCCTAATGATCAGGCAAAAGTTATCTGTAAGAAGTGCGCAAAGACCTTTAGCCGAGGGAAAAATCTGAGAAATTTGAATACCAGTTGCATGCTTAGACATTGAACCACCATGCACTTGCAAGCGTGGACGGACTACCAAACCTCACGTACCACATGTGCACCTGCTCCGAATGATGGTAGTCAGCAACACTACATCGCTTCCCCCACTGTAAGCCCACCGGTTAGCACACCACCAGCAGCAAATGTCGAGGTGTCGTCGCAAGGGCAAAGCAGTCATGGAATCACAATGTTATTGCTACGAAAGACTGAATCTAGGCCATCAGCAACACCACCAACACCATCACCATCACCAACCCTCTCTCAGTCCGCCATGTCCACCGCTAGTTCCACCATATGCATCTCTCAAGTCCAGCTCACCCTACCAGAGACTCTGAGTAGGACAAGAAAGTACTCATCCTCTCATCTGCGTACACTGCCTTTGAACGCCCACATTGCCAAACTAATCTCGCTAGAGATGATGCCCTACCGGTTGGTTGAAATCAAAGCTTTCCACGAGCTCATGGCCAACGTAGTACCACGCTATGACCTACCCAGTCTGCACTTCTTTTCGTGAAAAGCCATCCCAGCCCTCCATGTGCATGTGAAAGACCGCATTGTCCATGCACTCAAGCAATCAGTGAGTGGAAAGGTGCACCTCACAACAGATGCATGGTCCGTTACGTGTCCATCACTGAGCACTGGGTTAATGTGGTGGATGCAGGGTCCAGAGGGGACAGTGGCAGTGGGACAGTGCTGACTAGCCCACGGTATAGGAAACAGTTGACTGTAGGCGTTCGACCCTCCTCCTCCTCCTCCTCCAGAAGCGAAAGCTCATCCACAGAGCGCAGTCGCACGAGCACTCCATCCGCAGCTGCCAGTGTTGCACACGAGGTGTTCCACTATTGAACAGCTAGTGGTAAGCGTCAGCAGGCTATGTTGAAGATGATGTGTTTGGGAGACAACAGACACACCGCGGAGGTACTGGCCGTCATGGCTGGGCAGTCTACATCTTGAGGCAGGCAAGGTAGTTAGTGATAACGGCCGGAATTTTGTGGCAGCCATAGCCCTTTCAAAACTCAGACACATACCTTGCCTGGCTCACATCTTGAACCTGATGGTGCAGTGCTTCCTCAATAATTATCCGAAGTTAACACCCCTGCTCCAAAAGGTGCGAAGACTGTGCTCGCACATCCGCCAGTCGCCGGTACACTCCAGTTGTATGCAGAAGCTGCAGCGATTGCTCCACCTTCCCAAGCACCGCCTAATTATCGACATTGCAACAAGGTGGAACTCCACCCTACACATGGTTCAGAGGCTGTGCGAACAGAGGCAGGCTGTAATTCATTTGTGGGAGGATACATGGGCAGGCAGTTTGCAGGCAGACATGGAGTTGTCTGGTGTGCAGTGGTCGAAGCAGAAAGACCTCTGTAAAGTCCTTCAGTGTTTTGAGGAATGCACACGGCTGGTAAGTGCAGACGACGCCATCATAAGCATGAGCATCCCACTTATGCGTCTGCTCGTCTGCAGCCGAGGAGGAAGAGGAGGAGGGAAGCCTTGATGACAGTCAGCCATTGTCTGCTCAGGGAAGTCTCGTGGACGAGGTGGAGGAAGAAGAGGAAGAGGAGGAGGAGGAGGATGATAGGGATGATTATTTTGGGGAGGAGGATGCTTTTCAGGGGGCAAGAAAAAATGTTGGCATGGCAAGGTCAGGTACAGGGTTTGTGCGTGACTGGAGGGATGTGGATTTGCCAGAAAGTGCTCCTCCACCAAGCACTCGCAGTGCATCATTTACACCTGGAACATTGGCCCACATGTCTGATTATCCCTTGCAGATCCTAAAAAGGGACCCCCGCATTGCCAAAATGATAAACAATGACGACTACTGGTTGGCCAGCATCCCGGATCCACGCTATAAAGGCAAATTCCAAAACATCATGCCACAGGAGAACCTAGAGCTAATATTGGCTAACAAACAAGCAACTCTGGTAAGCCGTTTGTTTGCGGCATTCCCAGCACACAGCGGCGGTGATGTTTTTCCAACAAGTCATAGGGGACAACATGGAAGAGGTGTTCGTGGTGCACACAGCCGAAGTGGCGTTGGACACAGGGGTTTCATGACCATGTTGTGGACTGATTTTTCAAGTACTGCTCACACGACTGGTAATACTGCATCGATCGAAAGTGACAGGAGACAGCAGTTGTAAACTATGGTAACAAACTACTTCTCCTCCCATACCGATGTTCTCCCTTACCGGTCTTTCCCCTTTGACTATTGGGCCAGTAAACTTCACACCTGGCCTGAATTGGCACAATATGCCTTACAGGAGCTCGCTTGCCCTGCTGCTAGTGTGTTATCTGAACGAGTCTTCAGTGCTGCTGGATCAATCCTGACAGAAAAAAGGACCCGTCTGTCGACCCAAAATGTTGATGATCTAACCTTCATTAAAATGAACCATGCATGGGTTTCAAAGGATTTTGTCCCACCCTCCCCTGCTGACACATAGGTTGCCAGAAAAATGGCTTGCTTTTGTCCTCCTCTTCTGTGGACTTCTCAAATTCCTCCATTTGCAGCTGCTGAATGTCCAACATCAACATATGCCAATTTTTCCACCTCCCTAACTGGGCTGCCTCCCCCCACAGGGCCAGGGTCACCACCTGGCGCACACACCCCTGTGAGTGCCGTTGCCCTGGACAGGTGGGTGGGCACACTGTTTGGCAATGGCACTGGCACAAGGTCCCTCATAGTAGAATCAAGTGTCTCTGATGGTGGGGGTGCACACCCGCCGTCAGACACACCGGCGTACTATGAGGGGCCCTGTGCCAGTGCCATCGCCAACAAGTGGGCCCCTCTTATGTCCTCAGGATCACAGCACTTGCAAAGTGGAAATACTTACCTCTCCCTGCTCCACCGCGGTGCGGTAACATCTTCCGCGTTTCCTGACAGTGACATTCTGGTCAGAGAGCACGATGACATCACGTCTGTACGCCCTCTGCCTAAACAGTCCAAGTGCAGTGAGATGGAAGATGGGGACGACGAGGAGTCCACACTAGTACAGGGATTCCCTAGCGAGGAGACTTATTTAATTGTTTTCAATGTTGGGACAGCTATTTTTGGGGAGCACTATACTCTGGAGTATGATATATGAGGCCCACCATACACTGGAGCATTCCAAAGGTGGACATCAGACACTGGAGCAGAATTTACAGGGCCCATTATGCACTGGAGCATTATATAGTACTTGCAGTACTGAGTTACACTGAAGTTCCTTCTGCTTGTTACTCAAACTCCACTCGCATGACAAGTGACTGTAGCCTGCTTCGGGGACTCCATCGGTCATGTCCCAGCTCACACTTAGGTTGCCACCATGTCTTCGAGTCTTTTGTGGGAATAGCATGGTCACAGCTCCTATTCCTCCGGTTTCTGCTGCAGGAACGTAAATTTCACAAACAGCCTCGGGGACCAGATCCCGGCCATGCGCTTCAAACTTGAGGAAGGGCTCTGCTCTGACCCTAGTCCTTAGTTCTCTTCTCCTTATGTTCCATACTAAACTACAGTATCTTCCTTCTGAAGAATCAGGCTTTCTATTGCTCTTTCCCGTGCCAGCAGCTCCAGGTCACTGAAGTCTGCTGCAGCACCTGCTTTCACTCCATCCCTCTCCGGGGATCTTCTCTCACTAACTGACCTTTTCCTAATCTTCTTCTGCTCTCTTGTGCAGTATAAGCTCCACCCACCTCCCAGCAGTCTTCGTGTTCCAAGCAGGGAGTCACAAAGGTTGCTCTGCTACACTACTGGTGTGCATGTGGGATGTGAGTGGTGGAGTCTGGTCAGGTGTTCCATCTTACCTGGGAAGTGGGATACTACACCTCAGGAGGAGGTGCAGTACCTCTGTGGCGACTGAACCCTCAGGGGCGCCACACAAGCATTTCTGGAGTGGGATCGGGTGCGGGCAGCACTGCATCTGAGGTCTATTGAGCCGATGAGGCCCACCTATGTTTGCTCTGCCACATTGGAAATTATAAAAAAAAATCTGACAGGCGCGGGAGCGCGTCCTTCTCTCAGCACACATCAGCCATTTATCTTGGTATTTCTTGTTGAGAGATTCTCCTCTCCTTCTGCACCCTATACAAACCTCCAATATTGGAATAAGCGATAATATGATAAAGCCTCGGGCTGAGCCGAAACGTCTTTTATTTATATCGCTTCCACTGTGTGCTACATTCCTGTTTGGATCCCACATGTAATAAAATGAACACCTATTTGCATAAAGTCTGTTTGAGTGTGCGGTGAATTTAATTAACATTGGAAATTATAGCAGCAGAGGGGATGTCAGAATCTGCAGGAGCATGGGTACAGAGCCCTGCTTATGATGGACGAGACTGGAGAGACAGTGAGACATCGGCTGCTAATGAGCACCCCTCTGGAATCACTTTTGATGACATGTGGAGACAGTGAGTGAAACTAGCCCCATGAAAGTAGTGAAGCTGTGCTTGTTGCACATGGAGAGATGATACTGGACTGTTCTGCATCCCTGTGGGCAGGAGCCCTGAAGACAGCGTGGTCGGAATGGCCGCAGTTAAAAGAAAGTTGAAAGCATTTTGTTTTCCCTCTTCCAAGTTGTTTTGCCCACGTTTGCGCCCCCCTGCTGGATTACTGGACTCAGACCCTGATGCAGAGATGGTGCCTTGTGGACTGCAAATGGACTGTGTGTGTGGCTGCTCTGAGGACTGCATTTTAAACTGTGAAATGTTTGTGCTTAACCTGAAGTTTATTTCTATGACATGAGAGCAACACATGTATTTAAAGGGACCGTGGTCTGAAAATTGGAGGGAGGAAAAAACAAGTTATGGACTATGTGCGCTCCTGGACTGTTGGAGCTGTGGTGAACTGGCCATGTGGGCCATAATGTGTAATTGGACACTCAAGACAAGTTAAGGACTGTTCAGTGGACCTCGAGAGTCCTGTGGAGAACTGTCTGTCTGTCCGGGTCTCAGGAGCAAGGAGACCACCGGGGTCAAGTGTACCCATAATGCTTGTGGGAACTGTTGGCCAAAACGGGCCATGTTATTAAAAGAACTGAACTGTTTGTTCCAGGGTCCCAACCAAGTGGAACCGGTACTAGTCCTGACTAGGAACAGGGTCAAACATGGTTAAGCGGAACAATGGACTTTAATGTGGAGAATAATCTGTGTTATTGTGTAAACATGTTTTAGTAGAATGTTTTTATATGATTTCACATTCATGTTGTATATTGTGTATAATCTACCAGCACCGCATGGTCGGGAATGACCATAATTTTAGGAGGGAGGTGTGTAAGGGGTATGCAGGCAGCCGGTTTGGGCCCTGCATTCCTATGCATGCCTGCTTAATGAAATCGGGTACGGCTTATATGTATTAATATGTGTACCATGTAATATGATAACATCTGACTTCATTATAGTGTGTTGACTAATATATTTATGGTTATACATTGGGCAAGTTGTGTATATGCACCTTTATGGGATAGAGATAGGGATATATAATGGCGAAGTCAGATTTAGCATTAGTAAGGGTTAGTTAGGATCTAGGACAGTGGAGAGCACTGTAGAGCTATATGTTAGATAAGATAAGAATAGTTGAGCCAATTGGAAGCTAGCTGGTGGGAGGAGCTAGAAGAGGGGTTAGGAGAAGTTACTGCTGAGTAGAGTTGAGCGACTTTGGTCGGATAGGGTTTCATGAAACAAAATTTGTTTCAGATAAAACTGGTCCGACTAGGGCAAAAAAAAGTCAGAGTTTCGTCCGAAACCCGACCCCAATGCCAGTCAATGGGAAATGAAAGTCGGCGTTGAGCGGATGACATTCATCCACTCAATGCCGACTTTTAATCCCCATTGACTTGCATTGGGGTCAGGTTTCGGACAAAACTTCGACTGTTTTTGCCCTAGTCGGACCAGTTTCATCTGAAACAAATTTTGTTTCATGAAACCCGATCCGACCAAAGTCGCTCAACTCTACTGCTGAGGTAGTCAGTCTGTGTAAGAACTGAAATTGAGGAAGTGTGTGATGTCGGTCTTTGGAGTACGAATGGATCTGGGCAACCGGAGCGAATCAGCGATCAGGCTTTTGGCTAACTCCCATGATGTCCGGGACCTACGGTCTGACAAGGATTGGCAGTGGCATTCTGTAATTTTGCCCAAAATGGGGAAAAGTGGATGGGAGCACCAGGGACAAGATAGATTGGTGATCCAGAAAGCTGCAGGAATAGAGGCCATCCCTCCTTGGGGTGATCCAGAAAGCTGCGGGACTGGAGACCACTCTTCCTTGGGGTGCACGCCTCGGACTCCCATGCCCTCTCACTTCCTGTGCACGGCAGTCTATCTATTCCAGCAGTTCCTTCACAGCAAGGCTTCGCAACACTGTGCAAGGCTCTGTCCGGCTCCGTAAGGCTCTGCACGGCTTTGCACAGCTCGGCTCCACACTGCTCTGCCAGGCTCTGCTCGGCTCCACAAGGTTCTGCATATTTTTGCACTGCTCTACATGGCTCCGCACGGCTCCACACCTCTCTGCACGGCTCCACACCTCTCTGCCTGGCTCTGCACAGCTCCGCTCTGCAGAGTTCATGGACCCGCTGATCCACAGCAAGCCGCCCAGAGGTTGTGGACCCGCCGATTCCAAAGCAAAATGCCCTGAGTTTGTGGATCCGCCGATTCACAGCAAGCCTCCCGGAGTTCGTGAGCCTGCCTATCCACAGCAGTCACCTGCTGTAATCCTCCCAGGTACCTCTTGGACCAATGCCTGCAGTCTTGCACCAAATGTAGGGATTAGTACTCACTCGGTTGTGCTAGAAGAAAACAGGAGGCGTGCTTCTTTAAAAAAAAAGTCTGTGTGGGTTTATTTACTCCATAAACCCATCAGCAACAACAAATGATAAATGGCCTTCAGAGCAGGCAAAACAACACAAAACTGTCCTTGGCCTAAAGCAAAAATACTCTATGTTGCATCGCAGGGAGCAGCCATCTCTGCCACGCATACCTCCCATTGACTACGCTGCCATTAGCCTCCTTACACCAAGGATGTTAATGGAAAGTTGAGTGGAAGGAAAAAGTGTGGTAGAAAAAGGTGCATGAGCAACGGGGATAACCGCAGCCTTGAAAGGATTGTTAAGAAAAGGAAATTCAAAAATTTGGAGCAGATTTGCAAGGAGTGGACTGCTGCTGGAGTCATTGCTTCAAGAGCCACCACACACAGACGTATCCAGGACATGGGCCACAAATGTCGCATTCCTTGTGTCAAACCACTCATGACTTAATAGACAACGCCAGAAGAGCCTTACTTGGTCCAAGGAGAAAAGCAAACTGGACTGTTGCTCAATGGTCCAAGGTGTTGCTGTCAGCTGAAAGTAAATTTTGTATTTCATTTGGAAGTCAAGGTCCCAGAGTCTGGAGGAAGAGAGGAGAGGCACACAATCCAAGCTGCTTGAGGTCTAATGTAAAGATTCCACAATCAGTGATGGTTTGGGGAGCCATGTCATCTGCTGGTGTAGGTCCACTGTGTTTTATCAAGATCAAAGTCAGCGCAGCCATTTACCATGAAATTTTAGAGCACTTCATGCTATTTGGAGATGGAAATTTCATTCTACAGCAGGACTTGGCACCTGTCCACACTGCCAAAAGTACCAATACCTGGTTTAAAAACAACAGTATCACTGTGCTTGAATGGTCAGCAAACTTGCCTGACCTTAACCCCATAGAGAATCTATGGGGTATTATCAAGAGGAAGATGAGAGACACCAGATCCAACAATCCAAACAAGCTGAAGGCTGCTATCAAAGCAACCTGGGCTTCCATAAAACCTCAACAGAGCCACAGGCTGATCGCCTCCTTGCCACGCCACATTGATTCAGTAATTGATGCAAAAGGAGCCCTGACCAAGCATTGAGTGCATTTACTGAAAATATATTTCAGTAGCCCAACATTTCAGATTTTTCAAGCTAGTGTTAAAAAGTATTGTAATTTACTGAGATAATGACTTTTGGGTTTTCACTGCCTGTAAGTAGTGATGAGCGAGTACCATAATATTCGTAATCGCTATACATGTAACAAGTATTTTGTAAAAATCGCATATTCGCTCCGAATAGTGAGCACAATACAAGTCAATGGGAAATGAAAGTAATTTTCTGCTGAACCCGATAAAGGGGTCTGGGGGCCTGAGGAAATGGCTTAAATGGATGGGAAAGTGATGAAACAGAATGAGAAGAGCTTGGAGAATATACCTGCATGCATTTCTGACTCACATATGGTTTCTGGGAATAAGTTTGTCACACTATTGCACCACTTTTACAGATACATAAGAACAACTACCAAACCTAGATTTATATTGAATATGCATCATCTATCTCAGTCACAATGTGGTACAACCTGCCACAAGGGCCTCCAATGACAAATATTAGTTTGGTAGGATCACTCTACATTCAAGATTTGTGCACTGCTCAATGTGCATATGGTTTGTAAAAATTAGCTCAATGGGCTGAGTCATGGTTGCTGCAGGAAGTCACCATCTCAAGGGCCTCCAATCACAAATAGTCATTAGGCTGCAGTAGGAATACTGTTCTGGTTTGTCCACTGCACAATGTGCATAGGGTTTATAAAAACTAGCCCTATGGACTGAGTCATGTTTGACCCAGGAAGCCACCATCCCAAGGGCCTCCAATCACAAATAGTAGTTAGGCTGGAGTAGGAATACTATCCTGGCTTGTCCACTGCACAATGTGCATTGGGTTTGTAAAAAATAGCTCTATGGGATGAGTCATGATTGCCGCAGGAAGCCACCATCCCAAGGACCTCTAATCACAAATAGTAGTTAGGCTGGAGTAGGAATACTGTCCTGGTTTGTCCATTGCACAATGTGCAAAGGGTTTGTAAAAATTAGCTCTATGGGCTGAAGCATGGTTGACTTAGGAAGCCACCATCCCAAGGGCCTCCAATCACAAATAGTAGTTAGGCTGGAGTAGGAATAATGGCCTGGTTTATCCACTGCACAATGTGCACAGTCTTTGTAAAAATTAGCTCTATTGGCTGAGTCATGGTTGCTGCAGGAAGTCACCATCTCAAGGGCCTCCAATCACAAATAGTCGTTAGGCTGCAGTAGGAATACTGTTCTGGTTTGTCCACTGCACAATGTGCATAGGGTTTATAAAAACTAGCCCTATGGACTGAGTCATGTTTGACCCAGGAAGCCACCATCCCAAGGGCCTCCAATCACAAATAGTAGTTAGGCTGGAGTAGGAATACTATCCTGGCTTGTCCACTGCACAATGTGCATTGGGTTTGTAAAAAATAGCTCTATGGGATGAGTCATGATTGCCGCAGGAAGCCACCATCCCAAGGACCTCTAATCACAAATAGTAGTTAGGCTGGAGTAGGAATACTGTCCTGGTTTGTCCACTGCACAATGTGCAAAGGGTTTGTAAAAATTAGCTCTATGGGCTGAAGCATGGTTGACTTAGGAAGCCACCATCCCAAGGGCCTCCAATCACAAATAGTAGTTAGGCTGGAGTAGGAATAATGGCCTGGTTTATCCACTGCACAATGTGCACAGTCTTTGTAAAAATTAGCTCTATTGGCTGAGTCATGGTTGCTGCAGGAAGTCACCATCTCAAGGGCCTCCAATCACAAATAGTCGTTAGGCTGCAGTAGGAATACTGTTCTGGTTTGTCCACTGCACAATGTACATAGGGTTTATAAAAACTAGCCCTATGGACTGAGTCATGTTTGACCCAGGAAGCCACCATCCCAAGGGCCTCCAATCACAAATAGTAGTTAGGCTGGAGTAGGAATACTATCCTGGCTTGTCCACTGCACAATGTGCATTGGGTTTGTAAAAAATAGCTCTATGGGATGAGTCATGATTGCCGCAGGAAGCCACCATCCCAAGGACCTCTAATCACAAATAGTAGTTAGGCTGGAGTAGGAATACTGTCCTGGTTTGTCCACTGCACAATGTGCAAAGGGTTTGTAAAAATTAGCTCTATGGGCTGAAGCATGGTTGACTTAGGAAGCCACCATCCCAAGGGCCTCCAATCACAAATAGTAGTTAGGCTGGAGTAGGAATACTATCCTGGCTTGTCCACTGCACAATGTGCATTGGGTTTGTAAAAAATAGCTCTATGGGATGAGTCATGGTTGATGAAGGAAGGAAAGGGCTTTTATGAGAAAGGGCTGACGTTAACAGCCATAGCATGAATTAGCATTTTTGTTGAATTTAGGTTGGCTTGCTGTGATCTGGAGGGATTGCAAACTGTGGGTATCCAGTCCTTGTTGCATTTAATCAGAATGAGTCTGTTTGCATTTTCCGTGGAGAGGCATGTGCGCCTATCCGTGGTGATTGACCCAGCGAAACTGAAAACACGCTCTGACATCACACTAGCAGCTGGGTAGGCCAGAACCTCCAAGGTTCTGGAGAAGTCATGCCAAATGTTCAGCTTGGACACCCAATAATTAAAGGGAACTGAAGCATCAGAAAGGATGCACGTATTGTCACATAAGTACCCCTTGACCATGTTCTGCAACTTTTCCCTCCTCGGCATTATTACAAGCACAGATAGCCCTTTCTGTTGTGCTGGTTTATTGAAAATTGCCCAATTTGTGCATATTTTCCCCTCACCTCTGTTGGACCTGGTGTTCCTGTCACTCCATTATCCCTTGGTGTTGAAAACAGCCGCTACGTCTGCCACCAGCATTGTCTGAGGGTGATGTTTTCAGCAACTGATCCAAAAGGAGAGTAGGAAATTAATCCTTGTGCCGTGGATCGAGAAAGGTGGCCAACCAGTATTGGTTGTTGGATAAAATGTGTATCACGAGACAGTCTTTCCACAGACACTTACACATGAACTGTGCCAAGTGAGCAAAGCTGCAAAAAGGCAAATGTTCTGTGTCCCCAACAGTAGGAACAGTACCCATCCTCTCGTCATACTGACTTGCCTCCTCCTCCACCTCCTCCTCTCTAGCCCATCCAGGCTGCACAGACATGAAACTTGGGTTGGGTGTCCCTTCTGTAACATTAGGAGTCCTCTCGGTAGCACAGAAAAACAAGTCCTCTCCCTCCTCATCCTCCTCATGTTACTTCTCATCACCCAATTTGCCTCAGAATACTGGCTGGGTTGGGTAGTATCACCCATTGTAAAATCTGGCTCCATACCAACATGCTGGGCAATCAAAGCTTCCTCTTTGAGATTATGAAGTGATTTTTTTCAAGAGACACAGCAGCGGGATGGTTACGCTGATAATACCTTAATCACCGCTTACGAGGTTGGTGCAGTACTCAAAGTTCTCAAGATCCTCACAAATGTCAGCGACCATACCCACTCGACAGTTGTTCTGTGTGGTGGCTGACTCTCAGTCTGACGGGCATGTTGAAGCTGGTACTCAGCTACTGCCCTCTGCTGCTCAATAATCCTCTCCAACATATGATAAGTTGAGTTTCACCACGTGGGCAGGTGGCAAATGAGCCAGTGACTTGGCAAATTCAAGCACTTTTGCAGCACTGTAAGACCAGCAAAAGCGGGAGAGGAATGGCGGAAATGGGCACTAATACAGTGCAGCTTCTCAAGTAGGTATGGCAAGGCAGGGTAACTTTTCAGAAATTTTTGAACAACTAGGTTCAGCACGTGAGCCATGCATGGCACGTGTACCAGCTTGCCGACCTTTAAAGCCATCACCAGGCTACACCCTTTGTCGCTGACAACCAGACCAGGATTGAGGAGCAGCGGGGTGAGCCACTGATCGGTCTGTTGTTTTAAAGCTTGCCACAGCTCTGATAATGTTTGGACTACTATGCATAGGACACCAAACACCTTTTTAAGTGGACTAATGTGGACAGCAGAAGGCAAGCTGTGACCACAAAAACAGTGGGAAAAATGGCCTGCTGTGTGTTTGATAGCAAGCAGTAGTAAATGTTTGGACTACTGCTTTGCATAGAGCACTAAACGCCTTTTTAAGTGGACTAATGTGGACAGAAAAAGCCAGACTCTGACCCCAAAACCAGTGGGGAAAATAGACCTGTGCTTTAATAAAAGGCAGCACAAAATGCTAGTACTCTGTGTGCCTGAAAAATGTTACTTTGCCTCTAACAAGAGCTGTTTTAAGATGGACGCTGGAAGAACACTGTAACCTCTCCCTACCTAATACACAATCTCTCCCTCCCTGTACTCTGACTTTGTTGTGTGTCTTCAGCTTCGAAAAAGAGCTATTTTTTTGTTGTATTATGGAGCTAGTGACTGGCTCCTTTAATCTGTCCCAGCTCGAGTATCTCTCTCCCTACTCTACACTGACCTAGTCTACACTGCAGGTAGCCCTGAAAAGGGCCTTTATGTTATCAAGAGGCCTAAAGACTCTCCCTAGCAGCTGAGCGATCTCTCCCTATGCTTGTAGAACCCAGGCTCCAGATGCAATGCACGCAAAATGGGGGTGGCAGGGCTTAAATAGGCACTATGACGCTGGGCGGCCAGCTAATCACAGTAATGCAACAACCAAGATGTCTGCGGCATTACTGTGATTGGTTAAGAAGCCCATCATATTTAGTGGCTGCAAAGTAGGCGCCAAATCTGCAGGGCGGGACATCCGAATATAGCAATGCAAGTACACAAATACTCACAATGTAACGACTAACCCGAATACCGTACTATTTGTGCGAATAGCACATAGTAACGAACATACTCGTTCATCACTAGCTGTAAGCCATAAATATTAATATTAACAGAAATAAACACTTGAAATAGATTACAGGGAATTTAATAAGAACCAGACAACAAGTGTAGGATTCGTGTACTCAGAAGCGGAGAAGTGTAGGGGCTTAATCTGTTCAAAGAAATCAGCTTACTCTGTTCAAAGGATTTGTCTCAGATGCTTTGGAACCTGTGATCATTGATGAATATTGGGGTTTGCATCGATTCAATATTTATGGGAGATATATTTTCAGCATTGTAGTAGAGGGACGAACCGAACACATTTACTGACATCTCTATATGGCCATTCTAACCCCTCCAATTTAATATTGCTTGATGGATGATGCTATCAATGCTTTGTTTAATCTCTACAGAAGTGTACAATCGTAATAGGAAACATGACATCAATATCTACCTCCTGGAATCTCCAGGGGCGACGATATCCTGAAATTTAGGGATCTCATAAAATTCTAACAGACCTAGCTTATCCCACAATCAGCCTCCATATGAGTTCACTAAGGGGAGGTATGAGGGTGTAACGGTGAGCTAATAAAAAAACAGAGTAAGGGTTTCTATCATTAATTTATTTCTGGAAGACATAGATCACTGTGAAAGTGTTCCATTTTCCTAAATGGAGTGCTTCCCTCCCTAAAGATACGAGCCATTCCTGTAACATCAAGTTTAGTACTTCTCTTTTGTCATTTCTTTTTATTTTTATGTAGTTGTATAAACCATATTTTTTTTTCCACTTTGTGTCATCTTGGTATATTTTTTTATTAATACTGCCTACCATTCCAAATTAAATATATAAAATGTAATAGCTCTGTTCCTCTTTCTCTGTAAACCGCACCTGAAACTATAAGCTACCTGTAATGGGTGTCCAATCTGTCTGTATAAACGATTGGAATATATGCCATACGCTCACTGTGAGTTCCCCAATAATCGGCCTAGTAGTGGAAGCAGACAAGGCCTCGTCTATCACTCATCAGGCAACTGAGCAATTGCCCTGATGATTGGAGGCAGTGGAGTTGCATCCCCTGACAAACTGGTGGCTGCGGTGGGATTGCATGACCTCCCCTGTGTTATCCATGGCATAAATATTCTGAAATATCTTTTACATTCCTACAAAAAATAATCACACCATTCAAGCACCATAGTCCCTAGCTGAAACCATAAAGAGTCCTGCATATCAAAGCAAAAACGCAGCAAGAAGCTCAGCAACACACCAAAGACTACAAAGGAATTAGCCACATAGATAATGGTAATACAAATAGCTTCTGTATGCTAAAACCAGGTCTAGAATAGGATAGAGAATAAGTGCCAAAGCTGGCGAATTCAAATTTTAAAAGGCTTGATTGTCTCTAGCATTTACCTGCATAAATAAGAACTCTTGCGATTGTCTGGCAATCTTTAAATTAAAGATTGTATGTTTAAGAACTAACAAGCAGAACCAATGTGGGAAACGCAATCTTAAATTATTATTATTATTTATTTATTTAAAAAGCACCATTGATTCCATGTAGCTGTACATAAGAAGGGGTTACATACAAATTACAGATATCACTTACAGTAAACAAACTAACAATGACAGACTGATACAGGGGGGATAGGACCATGCCCTTTCGGCTTACACGCTACAGGATGGTGGGGAAGGAGACAGTAGGTTGGTGGGTTGCAGCAGTTCAGATGTTGGTTGAGGTGATATCTCCAGTAGTGGTGAGGAGGTAGTGGGGTCATTGCAGGCTGTAGACTTTCTTGAAGAGGTGGGTTTTCAGGTTCCGTCTGAAGGATCCGAATGTGGTTGATAGTCGGACATGTTGGGGCAAAGAATTCCAGAAGATAGGGGCTATTCGGGAGAAGTCTTGGAGGCGGTTGGGTGAGGAGCGAATAAGTGTGGAGGATAGAAGGAGGTCTTGGGATGACTGGAGATTACGTGAGGGACGGTTTCTGGAGATTAGTTCAGAGACATATGGGGGAGTCAGGTTATAGTTGGCCTTGTAGGTCAGCATTAGTAATTTGAACTGGATACGCTGAGGGAATGGAAGCCAGTGAAGAGATTTGCAAAGGAGAGAAGCGGAGGAGTAGCGAGGAGAGAGATGAATTAGTCAGGCAAAAGAGACCAGTATTGAGAGAGAAGTTACAAACACTGGATTGTCTGTGACTGTGCAGGATTGTTTTGTGCATATATGGTGGCCAGGGTGGTAGACATGGTGAAGGGCTGCTGTTCCGGCACACCCTGACTCCCCGCAAAGAAAATATAATGTCCCGTCTGTTGTGTGGTGTGGGAGTATTGCACAAAACTCATGATTGCTTTTGCAGATCCTGCTGATCCCATAATCCCATCACTGGAGGATATCACACACTCAGGAACAGACACCTATTCCACTTTAACAATGCAACTTTCCTTGATAACAAATAATCACTCCTGTCCCTTATCATTTTAATTATTCCTATACTTGTATCCTAGCTTCCTAACTCTATTGTGCCCCTCTGAATTGTACCCAATCCTATCCTTATCTATGCTCAGTCCTTGTCTCCAAACTTTAACTAAATGCTATGTATAAATAACATTAATATCTATATATCACATTAACTGAATATATTAGTGATCATAGCATTCTATGCAGCTCAGCATATTACAACAGCCACAAATCAGCACACTTTTTATGCAAACACTGTTTAGAGAGGGAGAGTCACATGACAGCCCCTGTTACACCCTTACACATATATGGACTCCTAAATTGTGTAATTCTGACTCCTAAATTCAGAGAAATTGCTAATATATAGCAAATATAAACACCTGGATCTCTGAGGTTTTAGAAATGTAGCATTTATTTACGTATAGTGCCTAGAAATTTATAGAATCTAGCTACAGAATTGCTAGATTTTACACATTATTATTGCCATGTTATTGCTTTGTCTCCTTCCATTGACATTGCCTTGAATTATCTACAATTGCTTTAAAATCCATACTTTGAATGAATCAATGTTTCACTCCAATCCTGAAGCTGTATTTATCATCATAATGCTACTTTTTAGGCGCAATTGTTATATCTTAACCTTTTGTTTTTATACCATTTTACAAAGCCACATTACTGTTCTCCTTGGCACTTCCATTATTGACGTTTATTGGTTTTCTTCCACCACTTACAGTCATGTGTGCCAGCTTTGCATTTGGAAATGTATAATACATCATGTTTTCTGATTTACAATACATGTCCTTGTAGCATTGAAATTATTATAGATTCTTCCTGTACTGTGCTTCTGCATTTGCATTATGTTCTAAATATATCAGTCATATATTCTGCTTCACAATTTGATTTACTATAATATCTACTAGAAATGAGCACATCGGTTAGACCCAAATCAAATTTGTGTTAAATTTTCTGAAATTGACTGGACACAGCAAATTCAAACAATTTGTATTGTAATTTGCTCTTGTGTTGTTATAACTAGATTGTAATAGTAGACATAGTTGGAGCGCCCACCAGGGCAGTGGGGAATACTCAGTACCGGGCCGCTTCTTAAAGGGGCAGCGTCACATTGGTGGTGACCTGGTCCGTGGCCCTGGGTGTCTTATTGTATAATGTGCCCAATGTGTTTCCTTGCTCATTTCTGGCTGTCTTTCCGGCAAAGATACCAGATTTCGGAATAAATTATTGGACTTTTGTGCGCTGCCAGATAAAATCACTAATCCAGTTTATAAGAAAGTTTAATCCATTTTATTTCCCAACGCGTTTCGAAATGTGTACCATTTCTTCTTCAGGGGATGACATATATGATCAAACAGAGCTGTCACAGATTATATACAACAAGAATTCAAAAAACGGCGCCAAAGGATCACATCACATCACATTTCCGGCAAAGATAACTGTGGTTAGTGGCTGTGGCCCCTAAAGTTGCCACAGCTGTCGGCTTGCTAGCTCAGTCTTGTTGTCCACTCTACTAGGCTAAGGGGCCGAGACCCTTCTGCGACCTGGATCCCTTCACCTGATGGCTATCAGCGTGGAATGAGCCCCATGGGTGGATCCCGCCCAGCCTGTGCCTCTGGGATCCCTTTCCTTCTCAGCAGCTCCTGCTGACAGGGAGCTGCTGCACACATGTCCTCTCCCTTTTCCCCATAGGGGAAACTGTCCTATGTTCCTTTCAGTTCTCCCGCTCTGAACCTAAGCTTCATCCACCTCCCAACACCCTTTATGAACCAAGCGGGGGTCATCCAAGGTGCCCTGCTGCCATAAGTGTGTGTGTTGGATGCAGGTGTATAAGTGCAGTCAGGTGCCTCCACCTTACCTGGGTAGTGAGATACTACACCTCTGGGTGAGGAGCAGTACCTCTGTGGTGACTGAAACCTCAGGGGCACCACATACCCCCCATTAAACACAGCACATCTGCGGGCTGAAACAAAGCAAGAAAGACATGATGTTACTCGAACATACAAAAAGTTTAACAATATATATATGAAAAACATCTCCTGGGGAGAGGCATTTTCACTTCTAACGTTACATCTTATAAAATACCTATATTATTTCCTTATTTAATACCTAATATTACAGATAATCATTTCTATCACACTATAAAATTCTCCTTCTGTTCATTACATTTCACAACAATGACATCATTATCCTTCTTTACAAACCACTGGCAGCAACCATTATCTCCATCAGGTTTGCCACCAACTGGTATCACATCCTTCTATCATAATACCTTCTTACAAAATTAACAATTCCTTATTCCTGTTAAACAGTAGAGTTTACCTTCATTTAACACTTCTATTACCATTATCCAGCATTATCAATACCTATAAGACATTCACTAACAGATCAGCAACATACATCATTTACTTATACACTCTAATAATAGAAACTGATATCCCATATACTACCTAATCCTATCTTATATTATCACCTAATTTAAAGAGCTACTGGTAGTAACCGTGCTGACTAAGTCGTTCTCTACCAGACCTGGACACACTGTCCCTGCAACACTATTTCTCTTTTATTTCACATTGTCAATTCTCCATTTACTTCTTCTGACTTTCTACCAACTGCTGCAATATTTTCCTACAAATAGTGCTTTCCAATCCTATATAACATTATCATCTACACACATTGGTTATACCTACTATTATGCAATATCCTATACTCTTAAGTGCTACACAGTACTACAAATTCTTCTTAATACTCTACATTTGTGCACACACAAAACACTATTATTTTTCTCTACTTTCCTAATTATTCAAGTCCCTATAAAACAATCCTATCTTTTAATATACAAATATACACCCTTTATTATACACAAGCTATACTTTAAGTGCAACATAGTAGTGCAAGTATAGTGACATTTTTACTGAATACAATCAAGTTTAATCGAGGTAGTGTCCTTGATACTCTCCCAGCCGGGGTATCTTCTTGTGTCCTTTAGGTGTAATGTGGAGGACCTGCTCCAAACCTCCCACGTTGGTATTGGGTGGGCTGCAAGACATAATTGGCCTCCTTCCTGGACCACCTATTCGGCCACACCTAACGGGTTTTTGTTCCACGGTCATTATTTAAAAGGCAAAGTTTGGTTAGGTTTCTTGTAAAACCAAGATGAAGCACCTAAAGAGATGCTTTACTATTTACAGTACAGTTTTTGGATCATTCATCATCCATGATCGCATAGTCTTTATCATCTTCTTATTCCTATAAAAACATGAGGACCATTTTGCCTAAAACCCTCCTGGGGTTAACTATATACACAGGACTTGCTAAAAGTTAGTTCAGTTCAATTTACTTCAATGGGGCTGAACCATACAGCCTCCTGGTTAAGTGGAAGCACTAGGGTTCTTTTGCTTCCAGGGTAATATTTGTTGTCTGTTGCTTCCTGTAGTAGTGGCAGCAACTGTAGACAAGGTCACTGCTGGTGGCAGCAGTGACCACAGTGGTTGCTGTAGCAGATTGGGTGGATGCCGCTTGGGGAACCTCATCTGTTACGATCTCCTCCAGACCAGTAGCTACTTCTGCAGCCAGGATAGTTGAGGATGCCGGTGGAACGGTTGCAGCTTGAGGAATCCTTGGTGCAACTGCAGCCTGGGATATTGCTGGCACTACTGCAGCCGGTGTTACTGCTGCTGGCTGTGGAGCTGTTGGTGGTGCTGCTGACACTGTCGCCCCCTGGTGTTCCTGAGGGGCTGCCAGCTCAGCGGGGATCCTATGCACATGGAGAGCGTACCATCACCTCTCACCAAGATGGCGGGTGAAAGAGACATGTTACCCCAGGAAGAGGTCATGCTCTGGATGTCCCCGGATCAGGTGGGCTTCCACATCCCGCCTGCTTACAAACAGGTCGGTAGCCTGCTTAGAATCTTGTATGAAGCCACACCCCCTGTCCAGGTCAAAACAGAGGACCGTGCCCCAGCCCATCGGATTCCATTTGCCCATATGCTCCCCACGGGCCTGGGTTTTGGTGCGCAGATCCCGCTCCAAAAGGGCCATCTGCTGTGCCTACCGATCCCTCTCTTCCTTCTCCTGTTTTAGGATCTGCCCGCGGCACAATTTCTCTGTGGTTATGGGGAATTCCATGAGATCGGTCCCCTTATCCTCCCAGATGAGGAGCTCCAGCCTGCGCTGTGCTACAGGAAGCTGCTGTGGTACAGGGATGGGCTCTAGGATTCCTTCCCTGGGTGCCATCTTCCGGTCCAAGGCGATGTCCATCACCACTTGACCAGACTTAGGGGTTGGTGGTAACCCGATGGGACCTAGCAGGGCCTCCCATGTCCCAGGGGTGGCACCTGTACCTGTGCTCCCGGTGCTGCTATTATCCGTCACAGGCTCTGGTAGCGTGGAGACTGGTGCGGCAGGTACCGGTGACATTGGTACCTGGGAACTTGCAATCGGTACTGCTGGCGTTGGTACCAGGGATTTGGCAGTCTCCTCCTCTGCAGCCTGCTTCTTTTGTATGAGACGAGCTTGTGTCTGGCGCAGACAATGGACCAGCTCTTCTATTTTATGTTCCATGCGGGCCAGGTCGGTTTCCACTGAGCGGCTGGAGCCTGGCTCCGCAGTGCTGGGAGAAATCTCTATTTCTCTCCCGCATGCTGCAGGCCTCCTTACACTCTCCATGATGGCCTCCTGGTGTACTGTCTTCTATTCCGCTCTCCTTCCCGCCGCGGGGCTTCTCTCCTTCCCCGAGTGGCGGCGCCTTTTCCCCTTCCCGCCATACCAGGCTAGGATGCGGACCCCTCTGGGTGTTGGCCAAGATGCTGTTGCATAAAAGTGCAGACAGAGAAGGTTTGTGGTGCTTTGCGCTCTTTCTTGGGTGCCGTCCACGATAGCATGCATCACAGCACACCTCGTGGAACCGCCATGGCAGCCATCTTTACAGTCCAAATCACAGTTCAATCAATTTATTCCTTTACACATTTTGCTTAGTCATTTTTCAGTTTAGTCAAATCTCTGGCACACAGAACCCGGTCATACCAGGCTTCAATATCCTGTTCGTGACTCCAAGTTGGAGCGCCCACCAGGGCAGTGGAGAATACTCGGTATCGGGCCGCTTCTTAAAGGGGCAGTGTCACAGAGGTGGTGACTCGGTCCGTGGCCCTGGGCATCCAATAAAAGGGGATATTTACAGGGGAGATAAAGAGTTTGTAATCAAGTGTTTGTGACGCCACCTGTGGTATCTGGTCAGAGGTGACCAGCGCTGCATTTCAGATCCTCTGGGACTGATGGTGTGATGCAGCAGAGTTGGAATAGCTCTTCAAAGGCAGAGCTTGGTACCAGGGCAGAAGTATGTTGTAGAAGATGGTGGTGTAGGGTTAGGCAAGCGATGTAGCAGTGCTGAATAGGTGACACAGGAAGAAGGCAGAAGACACAGCTGGGTGCAGTTCCAAAGCTTTACTCACAGATCTGTCTGCAGTACAGATGCCCGCTTGGTGCTGTGTCCTCCGAGTGAGAGATCCAGCCAACTCCCAGGCAGATGAAGCACACCTTTCCAGCACTTCCTTCAGTATATGCCTTTCCTGGCCGTCTCACTGTGTTGCTTTCACACCTCTTCCTATGCTACACCTCACAGTGTCCGAGGCCAGCAGCCGCGGACCTTATTGGATAACATGCCCAAAGCATTTCCTTGCTCCTTTCTAGCTGCCTTTCCGGCGAAGATAACTGTGGTTAACTGTCCTAGCTTCCTTTCAGTTCTCCCGTTCTGAACCTAAGTTCCACCCACCTCCCAACACCCTTTATGAACCAAGCAGGGGTCATCAAGGGTGCCCTGCTGCCATATGTGTGTGTGTTGGATGCAGGTGTATAAGTGCAGTCAGGTGCCTCCACCTTACCTGGGTAGTGGGATTCTACACCTCTGGGTGAGGTGCAGTACCTCTGTGGCAACTGAACCCTCAGGGGTGCCACATATGCACATACAATCAATACACTATAAACATAGTGTGTAAGCCAACTAACAGAATAATAAAAATATAAGACCCCACATCTTCTAGTTATACCTACAAGGAATAAGTGCTAGTGCTGGGGTTTTGTTTCAACTGACATTTCATCTCAGATAAATCTCCCACATATGGAGGACACATTAGCTGGTATCTCCTTGTAGGAATGACTATATACTTTGCAAAGGTTTTAAGTATAACTCCACCTGTTAACTGTGAGTATAGCATTATAGTGATTAGCTATTGGAACTTTAGATTTCTGCTTCTTCATCTGACAACCACTTCTTGAAGAAGCCATTAGCAAATCATGTTTCAGGTGTGTTTTGGTGGTGAACAGTAGAAATGAGAAGATCGATCCACAGAGGTTTGAGTTTGAGCAGAATATATATACTGTGTATATATATATAATATATATATATATATATATATATATATATATATATATATATATATAGCTTCCCATGGCCAGGAGTCAGAACAGTCATACCTCGGTCCTGCACTGCGCCTATCTACTGTATATTGAGGTCATCTCACACAAATTGAGGTTTTAACACTAGATGATCGGACAGTCATGATTGGGGTACACCTTTTTGTGTTAGGATGGCTTTTATGCTTTTTTAAATAAAAAAAGTGTGTATATCAAGTGATATATTGGGAACTGTTGTAGCACTCGTGTGATTGTAAATTGAAAGATCAGTAAAATACTGCAGTAACAGCACCTTAATACCTACATTTATTTTCAGAGTCAGTATTAAATAGAGATGAGTAAACCTTTGAAGGTTCAGTTCGGTACGGTACGGCGAACGTCCTGATGTTCGATGAATATATCCGAACCCCATTGTGTTTAATGAGAGGTAAGGGTATGTGCACACGTTGCAGATTTGTGTGCAGAATTTTCTGCAAAAAAATGCATCTCCTGGCAGAAAACGCAGCTGCAGATTTCACAAACTTCATTGCGTTTTTTGTGCTTTTTTGTGCATATTCTATGCTTTTTTAGTGCGGTTTTTCATTGCAGTTTTCCACCTGCAGATTTCTAGAATGGAGCAGGTGGAAAACTGCAGCAAAAGCACACAAAAGAAGTAACATGCTGCTTTTTTCATTCCTCACCAAATCCGCACGGAAAAAAAGTAGCATGTGCACAGCGGATTTTGTTTCACATAGGCTTTAATGCTACTGTACATCACATGCAGTTCTGCTGCGTATACGCAGGGCCAAATCAGCTGCGTATATGCAGCAGAATCTGCACCGTGTGCACATAGCCTAAAACCTTCAGGGGAGCCAAAAAGCTACCAAAAGAGCTCATATTAGGGGCAGACTCCAGGAAAAGTGGCATCAATTGACCTATCAATTTCGCTATAAAAAATTATAAAAAAATGACTTGGCTTCTGCTAAATTTTTGGTAACCAGCCAGGTAAAATTGACAGCTGTGGGCTGCAACCCTCAGCTGTCAGCGTAAGCAAGGCTGGCTATCAAGAATAGAGGGTCCCCATGCTTTTTTTTTAATTATTTAAATGAATAATTAAAAAAAACTTTTTTTGACAAACAGCCAAGCTAAAGCTGACAAATAGTGGCTGGTATTCTTAGGCTGGTAAGGAGCCATGGATTTTGGCCTCCCCAGCCTAGAAACAGCAGCCCGCAGCTGCCCAGAAATGGTGCATCTATTAGATGCGCAAATTCTTTTGCTTTGCCCAGCTCTTCCTACTTTCCCTGTAGTGGTGGCAAGTGGGGTTCATATTTGTGGGGTTTATGTCACCTTTGAATTGTCCGGTGACATCAAGCTCATGGCTTAGTAATGAAGAGGCATTAGTAAGGAACATATATAAGGTATTTCTATATTCAGCAAAAATTGTGGGACAAATTTTGGTGCCATTTTACCCATTTCCCGGTATGAAAATGTAAAACTTATGGCTAACACACAATCTTGGTGGCAAAAATGTAAATTATTTTTTTTTCACTGACCAATGGTATAAAATTCTGTGACCCACCTGTGGTGTCAATATGATCCCTGCACCCCTAAATGAATTCATTGAGAGGTGTATGTTGTAAAATGGTGTCACTAATGGGGAATTCTGCTGCTCTGGCACCTTAGGGGCTCTGCCAATGTGACATGGCACCGTCAAACGAGTGCAGCAAAATCTGCACTGTAATATGGCGCTCCTTCCCTTCTGAGCTTTGCACTGTGCCTCAAAAGTAGTTTTCGACCACATAAAGGGTATCAATGAACTCAGGAGAAATCGCACAACAAATGTTGTCGTTCATTTTCTCTTGTTGACCAGTTTACCCGTTGGTCGTTCTGAGCTGGGTGCTCTACTGCCCGTTCCAGTCCGAAGACCAAGCGTGGTCCTGCATTTGGAACTATCAAGTCTCCAGAGGTATCTACTGTAGTTCCTAAACTGCAAGGTCAATCTACATTGTTTTAACCTTCTCCACCTGATCTGCTGGCTATCGAGTCACTGAAGTAAAGGAAGCAGTGGCGCCATCTCCGCACACCTCCAGTGACAATACCAGTGACCAGTTCCCAGGAACATCCCTGTCACTTGAAAGCTTTTCTCTGGACCATGGGCGGAAGATGATTCCTATAAAGACGCCTTTGGATTCCATGTGGCAGGTGGATGGAGGATGGTACAGAGGCCTATGTATCCCTGTTTTTCATCAACCTGGTGGGAGAGATCCAATTTTCTCTAGATAACAGGCAGAGGATGGATCTTGTGCGGGTACCCTCAGCTTCCATTTGGCCAGCTAGTGAAGATACCATGGCGGAGGTGCTTCCCTCTGATCCAAAGGAAGAGGTCCAATTTTCTTGGGATAACTGGCTGAAGTTGGATCCAGAGAAGGGGTCTTCAGGTTCCAGGGGGCCGGTTGATGTTGAGGTCAAAACAGAAGCTTCCAAGTCCCTGCATTCTGTCAAACAGATGAAAGAAATCCTGGCCCTTGCATCTTCTGTGTGGGAAGCTGACCTTGCTGGACACAAAGACACTTGGCAACCTGAGATCCCTAATGTCACACCTACCTCATCCTACCCAAGGAATGTCGTGATGACTCTGACTGTATGTGCGCCTATCGTTCTTCTACAAGTTATTCTGGCGGGCTTGAAGAAGAGGGGCCATAAAGGGGGTACTGTAACAACCCTGCAGGCATCCCTGCATGGCCTCCCATCCCCCACACAGCAACTTACTCACTGCTCCAAGCCATGGTGTGATTTCTGTCTGCTGCCAGCTCCATGCTCTGTGCCTCTTGTCTCCTATCTGCTCTGTGCATGTTTCCTGGCTGAGTGCATAGTAGGGCGGTGCCAGAACTCTCTGGTTCTTATGGAGTCAGGGTGCACCTGTCTAATGTGTCCCTGACTAATTACCAAGAGCCCTCTAGTATTTAGGGCAGCTCCACCCTGTGGATCTTGCCTGTGCAATGTGTTTACTCAGATAGTGTCTTACTACTGATCTGCCAGGTCTTGCTCTGTGTTCCTCCTTCTCTGGAGACTTTACTCCTTGCTTTACTTGGTACTTATCTGTCTGTCCTCCAGGAAGCTGAATATCCTCATCTCTGTGTCTTTGTTCTAGCCTTGCTTTGTACCTGTGTATACTCTGGTCCCTGTGTCCCTGGTCCTGTACCTTGTCTCGTACTGTTACCCTGTCTGAACTCTGTCCTACCTCTGTCTGTCTGTCTCCTTGTCTTTGGCTTCTTTCCCTGCTGTGTCTTTCCTTGTGTCCTCCCTGTCTGCTTATGTTCCGCACTCTTGCGGCTCTGTTTGTGCTCCGCACTCTTGCGACTCTGTCTGCTCTGTACTCTTTAGTCTCTGCCTGTGCTATGTACTTTTGCGGTGCTGCTTGGTTCTGCTGCTGCAGAACCTCTTGCTGCTCTACTCCTCTCCTCCGCAGTCTTGCGGCTCTGTTCATGCTCCGCTCTCTTGCGACTCTGCCTGCTCTGTAGACTCTGCCAGTGCTCCTAACTCTTGCGTTTCTGCTTGGTTCTGGTTCTGCTGCTGCAGAGCCTCTTGCTGCTCTGCAGCTCTTCTCAGCAGCCTTGCGGTTCCCCTCATGTGTCAACAGGTCCAAACCAGTTCCTTCATTCTCCACTCTTTCCTGTTAGTACCCGTACTTGCTCCTCCTGTGTGAACAGGTCCAAACCTGTTCCGTCATACTCCACTCTTTCCTGTCTGTACCAGTACTAGCACCCGCTGTGTGAACAGGTCACTACCTGTTCCTTCTTACATCATACCTGCCTGCCCTGTGTCTCAGCTGTACCTGCTTACCCCGTGTCTCAGCTGTGCCTGCCCTGTATCTCAGCTGTGCCTGCTTCCCCTGTGTCTCAGCCATGCCTGCTTGCCCTGTGTCTCAGCTGTGCCTGCTTGCCCTGTGTCTCAGCCGTGCCTGCCTGCCCTGTGTCTCAGCTGTGCCTCCTGCCCTGTGTCTCAGCCGTGCCTGCCTGGCCTCTGTCTCAGCCGTGCCTGCCTGCCCTGTGACTCAGTTCTGCCACCGTCTCCCCAAGTGGGATCAACAGCCACAGCCAGACACCACCATGGAGTGGCACCTGGCAGCTGCCTGCTTCCCAAGCCTGACCTCACCATCAGAGGCTCTAGTGAAAACCAAGGTAGCTATCCTAGTCACGCCTCTTCCAGGATAGTCTGGTTTGTGGCACAGTGAGCATGACACATATCACCTCAAGATGATTATTATCTTTCATTCAAATTAGGTGATTATCTATTTGCATTACATTGGTTTTCTCAAATGAAGTGTTTTGCACCATTTCAGACTTTAGTATATATGGATGTACTTTAAGGCAGTTGTCCCATTGACATTGTCTCATATTTAGGATGACCGTGCTGGGCACTTTATTATATTATATTCTCATAATTACATGTTCTATTATTATATAGTTATACAAACCTCTATATTGTGCCTGATGTGTCCCTTTCCATAAACATCTTACATTTTTTCTTATGTTACCTGGATGATTTTATTTGACATTATTTTTTCGCCATATCAAGCATTCCTCTGTTGGCTTATGACTCTTTTTGTGGTCCCCTATTCTTTATATTTATGGTATATAGTTGTTTCCTTTTGTTATTTTTTCTTCTATCATTGTGCAGGCACTCTTGCATACTGTACCAACTTTTTTACATCCAATTTTCAATAAAGGCATTTTATGGAATCTATACCTGTGTCCCATTACCTGCTTTCCTTTGCAATCCATGTCCAGTAGTTTTCTTGGTGTTCTCTATTCCCAAATGGTCTGCCATTCTTTGTTTAGGGTGTATATGCTATTGTCACTCATATGTATTGTTCAGACACAGATTTTGTTCAAGCTATCACGTCCGCCTTTCCTCTTGATCATTACAGTGATGCGCAGGCAATCCCGCATGCTTATTGGCTGCATAACAGGCACCAAACAAGCAGGGTGGGGATTCGAGTTTTACATCTAGCACTACATAATGCTCGCTGAGTAAAGAGTACACCCGAGCACTCAGACTCGAGTGATATCTGAGTATCACCGAGCACGTTCGCTCATACCTAGAGGGAAATGATTGAATATCACATGTCTGTAAGTGGCAAAATGCCTTCTTTTTATATCCTTCAATGTCTTGTACATGATACTGTGTACAAGGTGCCCTGAATGAACCTATGTTGGCGATAACTACAAACAAGAACTACAAAGAAGAATGAATCTACACCTGCACTCAATAAGCAATAAGTTGGACATGCCTGAGCGAATAAACACAACTGGACAGGGAAAAAGTATGACAGATGTCGGCCAACAGTCTAATGTGTATAGGGCCCCAGTCAGACAACTTAGCAAAGGGGAAAATGTTTATTGGGCATGTCCATTTTCAGATTGCTGACCACTTTGTTCTCATATAGATAAGTCATCATCAAACATATCTGGCGATGACTTACTCCTAGAGTACACAGTTACGCTTCGCTGACCAAGCGCTCTTCTGCATTGGAGAACTGTCCGAGATGGCTGTCAACCAACCAATTAACCAAATTAACTAAAGCATCAGTCGGCCATCAGCCATATAATGTTTATGACTGGTGTAGATACTGAAAGTTCATTTTAAGAATTATAGAGAGAGAAAATTCTGCGAATTCAAATTTATAAAAATGTTTAAGTCTTTTACATAAAGACTCAACACCTGGATTTATTGGTTATAACATGGATATACTTTCCATTTCCACTAAACTGATTCCTGATCCTTAAATTCCTAAGTCATCATTCCTATTATCTCTCCATCTATAAAAAAAACCCTTAGTTCTATTGCTTTGGATTATTTTTAGAATGTATCATCCCGATACACTAAAATCTTTCAAAACGTTGTGCTTTTGTCTCAGGCATTCATTTCTAAACATACCAAGTAAAAGGGCCATTGTGCTCTGAAAACTTACAAAAATATTTTTCTGGTAAACCAATAAAGGTATCACTGGTAGAAATTTTTTTTTTAAATTTTTTGGAATGAAAGTATTTACACAGTCAGGATCCCACATTTAGAATTCTGCCCCAAATTGTCTTTGCAGATTATTTCCATTATTTATTCTAATACTTTGTATAGCATTTGTACTTTAGATCCATATTAAACACCATTCGTAATTATTGTATTTCTCCAAAGGTGTCTTGAGTTTAAACATTTCCTACAAATAAATGTAAAAGTGCAAATTTAGTGCAAAGTTCAACAATGGAAAGGTTAATTAACATAGAATGAACTAAGATAAGGCATTGCCATTTCGACAAATAATCATATTTATAAATGTCCTGAATAACATTCAGAAGAGGACACTATTAATTCAGTCAAATGTTTTAACATAAAATGGAAATGTATATCTTTTGGAGAGTTTTGAATGCTTTTTAACTATGATCAACTTTGCAATCAGTATCTCTTTGGTCAAATTAATGTGAAGCATGTTGATGTCATTGTTTTTAACGGAATGTTGGTCGCATAAATATTCAAGAATGAAAAATGCAAGTCACAATATGCAACTTCAGTCTCTATCATTTATCTAAAGTGAAATAGAGGGTGCTCAGCTAAGTGGTTACTGTCCTGTGGGCAATACTGGATGAAGTGAAGTGCGCTCATGAATAAAACATTCAAACTGCATCTCTTCGGTGACTGATTTCCACAGTGTCCAAGAGTGCAGAAATACCATCTATCTTACAATCAGTCATTATTTGTCCACATGAGAATACAACTTTTATCATCTTTCTATTTTTTTGCTATCCTGCACATAAATAACTCCCTGTGAAGTAAAGCATCTGTTATATACATGCTATAATATAGGCAGTCAACAGAATCATGGTCTTTCCAGAAAAAAATAGATTTCACAATGTATGAATGACAAAACTAATACATTTTTTTCTAAATTAATAGATATTTATCAAGAATTGTATAGAAAATAATATTTTTATATAGCGCCAACATATTCTGCAGCGCTTTACAGTTAAACAGTTTCAAACACAAGTCATAAGTAGCAATGCTAACAATAATATAATGATTAAAGCAAAATAAAACAAAATAAAACAACCTTGCTCGCATTTAAAGTTGGTTATGCACACCTATCTACAGAATGAAAATATTTTTTAAATTATAATGCAATTCAAAAACTTTGAATTTACTACACAAATGCAAACTCTCAGAATTCTCCGAAATTTTCCCCCCATTCTCAAATTTAACATCTTTTAACAGAAAATGCTGGTTTGAATATAAACCTTAGGCCACCTGGAATGGCAGCTTCTGGAATTATAATTAAGGTCAGCTTATGATGATTATTATTATCATTAAGGCGATCATCACAATATTAATCACCATCATTATTTTCTATATATTGAATTTGATTCCAGTTTTGCATGTCTGCATTATCTCCTAAAACTCGGGAAACAGCCCAATTAGCAAGAATATGTTTAGCTCAGATGAATAGCTGCGTTAAGCACATCTAATTTATATATTATTAAAAAGGATTGCTTCTAAGGACCCGAGAGGAACATTTAGTTTTCATTATTAATGCCCATGTGCTAGCGTTCATTCGTAGTCACTGAGTTGTTTGCAGATTCTAGGACTAAGCCAGCTTGTCATGAATATTCACCTATTTTGGTTCATCAGCTCTTTTCAAACTATTCTTTATCCTTTCTTGATTGAAAGTAAGCACTTTCTTTGTGTTAAACCTGCTTACTGTACTTATTGTATATCCATTATAGTTACTCGGGTGCTAAACAATAGAGTGTAATACTAGATACAATGCAAACAACCCAATATTTGGATTACAATGTTTTAGACCATGGCATTTCTCACAAAGGATGCTTTTGAGTAGGGATGGGCCAATCTACTCGTTAGGACTCGTTACTCTGCGAGTAGTAGGGGACTCGTAGGAGTCGGTACTCTGCGAGTTTCCAAGCGATTACTCGCACAGTAACGAGTCCAATGCAAATCAATGGCAATCCTAGTTTTTTCAGAGTTTAATACAAGAAATCCTAGTTTCTTAGCGATTTTGTGTCCCGCTGTCAGCAGCGAGTCTTAGCGATTCTAGGACTCCTATATACTGTATTCGGGACTCGCAGAATACAGAATATGTTAATTTTCAGAGACAGCCTAGTTTGTTAGGTGAGAAAACTGTGAAGAGCACTACTATGATTGGCTGCTGTCCATCGTGATGCCTATGTCATGTATCACAGGCAAGGCTGTATATAAACCCTGCCCCCGCCATTTTGGGCACATTCCTGTGACGATCTGAGCTAGTGCAGGGCGAGTTGGAGACATAGAGCAGATCTAGGGACTGTTAGTCAGTGTAGGACCTCAAGATTCCTCACATATAACACAAAAGTTCTTTTCAGAACTACCAGGACGGAGGAGTACTGTAGAGGACTGTAGGCAGGGAGAAAGGCAGGAGCAGCCTTACAGTGCATACAGCACCATCCTCAGAGCTTAGCTTACTCACTCAGCTTCCATCAGAGCTGAAATCAGAAGCATAGCTGAGCAAATTTTCTTTTTTTTTTTCCACCATATATTATTGGGGTCATATTTACCCCTGCAGCGTTATTGTTTCTGTGGCAGACCAGTGCGTTGCTGCTATCTATCCCACCAGCTAATAGCACGCACGCTGCCTGCTTGTGTGCACTAAACAATTTTTTCAGGGAGAGTGCGTTGCTTCTCTGCTAAGTTACAGCACGCACTTCACCCCAGAGCGGTGACGCAGACAGCACCACAGTCCACCTAGGTGACTGTCTTTGCGCACTAAACAATTTTTTCAGGGAGAGTGCGTCGCTTCTCTGCTAAGTTACAGCACGCACTTCACCCCAGAGCGGTGACGCAGACAGCACCACAGTCCACCTAGGTGACTGCCTTTGCGCACTAAACAATTTTTTCAGGGAGAGTGCGTCGCTTCTCTGCTAAGTTACAGCACGCACTTCACCCCAGAGCGGTGACGCAGACAGCACCACAGTCCACCTAGGTGACTGCCTTTGCGCACTAAACAATTTTTTCAGGGAGAGTGCGTCGCTTCTCTGCTAAGTTACAGCACGCACTTCACCCCAGAGCGGTGACGCAGACAGCACCACAGTCCACCTAGGTGACTGCCTTTGCGCACTAAACAATTTTTTCAGGGAGAGTGTGTCGCTTCTCTGCTAAGTTACAGCACGCACTTCACCCCAGAGCGGTGACGCAGACAGCACCACAGTCCACCTAGGTGACTGCCTTTGCGCACTAAACAATTTTTTCAGGGAGCGTGCGTCGCTTCTCTGCTAAGTTACAGCACGCACTTCACCCCAGAGCGGTGACGCAGACAGCACCACAGTCCACCTAGGTGACTGCCTTTGCGCACTAAACAATTTTTTCAGGGAGAGTGCGTCGCTTCTCTGCTAAGTTACAGCACGCACTTCACCCCAGAGCGGTGACGCAGACAGCACCACAGTCCACCTAGGTGACTGCCTTTGCGCACTGAACAATTTTTTCAGGGAGAGTGCAGGGCTTCTCTGCTACCAGCTAATAGCATGCACGTTACCTTCCTGCTGTGCCAATAAGCATCACTAGCCTTGATTGTCCTCCTATTAGCAAGTATTAACTGCTAATTATTGTTCAGATTATTACAGCTAACATCTGCATTTCTCAACAATGTCCCAAAAAAAACAAGTTCCCAAAAAAGTGGTTGCAAAGGGACAGGGACGAGGTCGTGGTCTTGGCAGTCATGCACAACAAGGCACTGGTACAGGTAGACAGAAGAAGATTGATAGATCGACCTTTCTTCTGTCTAAATTTCCCAGTACTCAACCAAAACGTCTCTTAAGGCCGGAAGAGCAAGACCAGATTACATCTTGGATGGCTGAGAAGACCTCAACCACTGGTTCTTGCAGCACACAATCGTCCTTGACAACTAGGTCTAGTGTCGCTACAGACAACGCAGGGTCATCCAATCCTCAAACTCTTCCTAGTTCCTCAACCCATCGGCAGACAGAGGAATATTGTGACCGCGAATTTGGTCACTCTGATGATTTATTTGCTTCTTACCAGCCCCTGATTGAATCTGGAGTTTCTTTGTCACAGACTGACGAGATACTTGAAGAAGACGTGAGGTCTATTCATGGACAAAGTTTGGAATCAGCTCTTACTGTAGAAAGCCACTTTCACCAAAGGCATACAGCGTCTCAGGAGGTTGCCGACGATGATGATGATGATGAGACACTCATCTCATCTGGCCAGCCTGAACAGTCATGTTATCCTGAAGACTTTGAAGAGGAAGGGGTTGATGATGAGACCACAGATCCAACATGGACTGTTGGAATGCATAGCCAACAGAGCAGCCCGGAGGAGGAAAGTAGCTATGTATCACCGCCAAAAGCACCAAGGCTTACTCCTTTCTCCAGAAGGCAAACTGTGACAACAGTTGCCCAAATTGTGTCAACTGTTGCCCAAACTGGACCAACTGTTGCCCAAACTGTATCAACAGTTGGTGTTGGACAGAGGTATCCTCCTGTGCCTCCAATACAACATAAAGGACGAAAAGCCCTTGTGTGGGAATTTTTTAAGGATAGCCCATCAGTACCAAATGTAGTGATCTGTAACATCTGCTATGCAAGGCTAAGCAGAGGCCAGGGTAAAGGAAACTTGAGCACCAGCAGTATGCGTAAGCACATGTCTGTTAAGCACCCAACTCAGTGGTCGGCCCGTCAGGTTTCAAAATCAGTGGCTTCTGATCCCAACACTTCCACTCCACCTCAGATCCATCCTTCACCATCTAGTGTTCATGCAGCAGGTCATGCTCAGATGTACTCCTCCAAAGCTGCGTTACAAGACAGACATGACAGTAGTCAAGCCACTTGTCAGTCTGCGCCAAACGTGCAGTTGTCTGTGCCACAGCTGTATGAGAGGCAGCGGAAGTTCCAATCGACGCACCCATTTTCTCAACAAATGACGGCTCAAATTGCTAAGTTGTTAGCTGTCGAAATGTTGCCGTTTAGGCTTGTGGGAACAGAGTCTTTTCGGGAGTTGTTGGCTGTGGCAGCACCACGATACTCCGTTCCCAGCCGGTACTTTTTCTCACGTTGTGCCGTCCCTGCGTTACACCAGCACGTGGTAAACAACTTAAAGCGTGCACTAACAAATGCTGTAACCGGCAAAGTCCAATTAACTACGGACACGTGGACAAGTACTTGTGGACAGGGCAGATACATATCACTAACGGCTCACTGGATCAACCTGGTGGAGAGTGTCCCAAATTCTAAAAGTGGACCATGTGAGATCCTACCAACTCCACGAATAGTGGGCACAACATCATTCCGGGTGTCCGCCTCATCATATACGTCCACTACCCAATTGGCTTCTTCAACTTCCTCTGCCACTGCTGACTTGCCCGCAATATCACGTCCAAGTTGGGAGCTTTGCAGTAGCGCTTCAGCAAGGCGACAACAGGCTCTTCTGAAGCTCATCTGTCTAGGTCACACACCTCACACTGCAACAGAGCTGTGGAAAGGTCTTAAGCAACAGGCTGATGAGTGGCTGGTCCCACTGCAACTCCAAACAGGTCTTGTTGTCAGCGATAACGGTCGAAACCTTGTGGCGGCACTGAAGCTTGGGAACATTGTACACGTACCTTGCATGGCTCACGTGCTGAACCTAGTAGTTCAGAAATTCCTTAAAACATACCCCGAGTTATCTGACCTACTAGAGAAGGTGAGGAGAATTTGCGCCCATTTCCGACATTCCTCCACGGCGGTTGGAAGTCTTTCTGCCCTTCAAAACCAATTGAATTTGCCCAAACACCGGCTAATTTGCGACATGCCCACACGCTGGAACTCTACATTCCATATGATAGCAAGGTTGAATGAGCAGCAGAGGGCAATAGCGGAATATCAGCTGCAACATGCCCGTCACACCGGAAGTCAGACAAGACACCTTAGTGGTCTGGAGTGGGTCTGGATCGCTGACATTTGTGAGGTGCTGGAGAACTTTGATTACTGCACCAAACTTGTCAGCGGTGATCAGTCGATTATCAGTCTCACCATCCCCATGCTCTGTCTGCTCAAAGAATCCCTCATGAATCTGAAAACAGAAGCTTTGAGGGCCCAGCGGACGGCTATGGAGCCAGATTTGAACATCGCTGATCCTAGGCAGCCAAGCCAACATCAGCAGGCAACATTGGGTCCGGAAGAAGAATGCAATGAGGGTGATGAGGATGAAGATTTCTTGTTCCGTGGCACTGATGTGAACCCTGATGGTACTCCCAACCCCAGCTTTATGTTGGTACAGCATGGGTGGGCTGAAGAGGAGGAGGAGGCGGAGACAGATTTAGAGGCCATGATGCGTAGTGCCCATCATTCGGGTGAAACCGAAGAGATGAGTCTTTACAGCTTAGCACACATGGCTGACTTCATGTCTCAATGTCTGTCCCAAGATCCACGCGTCATTAACATCTATGACAGCAACCTCTACTGGTTGTCAACATTTCTGGACCCACGCTACAAAGATAAATTTCCGTCGCTGCTGTTGCAGTCACCAAGGGGCTTAACTATGGATCATTTCAAGAGTCTTGTTGTAGAGAATTTGATGACAATATCACCGTCTGACTCCGCTATACACCGAAGTAGCAGCAGTTTGCAACAGCAGCAATTGGTTGGGACACAAACGCCCACAATGTCAAGAAGAGGTGGGGGTAAGATGTCCACCAACTGGGTGATGTTCAACAGACCTTCCAATCAGCAACGCAGTGTGCATGCGGTCACCTTGAGTAGGAGACAAACATTGTCAAACATGGTGAACGAGTATGTCAGTGACAGTACCAGCTTCCTTACCGACCCGTCTGTACCCTTTAATTACTGGGTTTCGAAGCTTCACACTTGGACAGAGCTGTCTTTGTATGCCTTGGAGGTGCTGGCCTGCCCAGCTGCTAGCGTGACATCAGAGTGTGTTTTCAGTGCCGCTGGGGGTATAGTCACTGAGACAAGGTCACGCCTTACTACAGAAAATGCCGACAGGCTGACTCTCATAAAGTTCAACAAGGACTGGATATCATCACAGTTCCTAAGTCCTCCAGACGACAGTACCCAAACCTAGGGTAACATAATCATGATTATTAGGATTGTGAGATTGCGCTTTTAACATTATGCCCTTTTCTAACTTGAAATATCTCTATGTCCCTCATCTCAGTCGCTTTGATTAGTAATGTTCATGCAACATTTGCTGCATTATAACACAAATACACAATCAGTTTGATTCATTTTACTTTACAAGTGCATCCACTTGTGAGGATTTTTCAGAGTTGTGTATTTGCATCCAATTCCATACAGCCTCTTGGGCTAATTTTTCCAGGCACCAAGCCTATGCCTACACAGTGGGAATTTCTCTTACTGCAAGCCAGTATTTAGTATGGGCCACGCGCCCTGCTTTATTTAAAAAATTTTCCTCAAGCCCCTTGAGCCAATTTTTGGAGGCACCAAGCCTATGCCTACACAGTGGGCATTTCTCTTACTGCAAGAAAGTATTTAGTATGGGCCACGCGCCCTGCTTTATTTAAAAAATTTTCCTCAAGCCCCTTGAGCCAATTTTTGGAGGCACCAAGCCTATGCCTACACAGTGGGCATTTCTCTTACTGCAAGCCAGTATTTAGTATGGGCCACGCGCCCTGCTTTATTTAAAAAATTTTCCTCAAGCCCCTTGAGCCAATTTTTGGAGGCACCAAGCCTATGCCTACACTGTGGGCATTTCTCTTACTGCAAGCCAGTATATTGTATGGGCCACGCGCCCTTTATTCTTTAATACATTTTTTTTCGAAAGCCCCTTGGGCTAATTTTTCCAGGCACCAAGCCTATGCCTGTATAGTGGGTATTGCATGTACTATGCTCCCAGTACAAGCAAGTATATTGTATGAGCACTAGGGACTGCGTGTCCGTGAATGTTTTATACATTATTTCAATAGCCCAGAGGGGGCATTTCCCTGGGCGAACCCACCTAATGGAATGTTCATGGATAACCAGTGTTGCCATAAATACTATATCTGCTAACCTTAGCAAACATCACACAACATGGTCCTCCTGATCATCAATGGTTTTGGGGGGGTAATACTCCATGTGGCAATGTAAACAATACACATCATCAAATTAGTTGCTCAACAGTTGCCAAACCACAACTAACAACTAACTGATTTTGGTTGGAAAAAAGGCACACACATGTCCGCCCAAATTATGTCTTTCACCATGAACTCGCATGTGCATTTCGGCAGGGGTGCCAAACACTTTACTCTGACGTACAAAATTTGACAAACCATCTGCACATTGGAGAAGTACATATTCTGGGGAAATACATACATCAGTTTGGCTATGTGGACATGTTGTGGTGTTGGACTGGCAACATGTCACCAAATGCAGCTAGGCCCTCAGCATTCTTCTTACACTGTTTCTCTAAGTCATTGGCCCGAATATGCACCCGTATGGCCTGGCCAGCCTTACACTTTACTTGTTGACTCAAGCGTTGTGCCTCTGTCAAAGCGCTTCGTGTTGGGTCTCAAAAATGGCTAATGCTACGGTTACATTTGCGTTTACAATTGCAGATGCCGTTCATGTTTTGTTGAGAAAACACCGGTGTTGACCTATTGGAGAAAAAGTATAATTTGGAGAATCTACCCGGATCTGATTTTTGGAGTTCCTCGTGGTGTGGCCCCAAATAATAGATCATGATCGCCAATTCCAAATGCAAATGTAACCGCAGCCGAAATCCCACCTTCCGTGTATTACATAAACTGTCTTGCTTAAGTGCTCATGTGAAAAGTGTGTGATAGTTCAAAAAACATGTTTTGAGTGGTGTACTGAACACATGACACATACAACTGTTGTGTGGCTGGCAAAACCCTTTTTTTATTTCTGTGGTTCACTTTCATGCCTGTTGGCTTTCTTTTACTTAAATTTTTTGTCTTGCTCTTCCCTTCTTTCCACATATGTATCACAATGCCACAAAAAGCCACATTTCTTAACCGTAAAAGACAAAAAAAAATTACAGAAAGGGGATAAGAAAAAAAAAAAAAACAAACAAACCAAGAAATAAAGAATGTTACAGTATCTCAAACATAGACAATTAAACGTTTAATTGTCAAAAAAAAACAAAAGTTTTGGGCAGAAAATTCTATATGTCCATATGCAATTAGAGTACATGGTAACTTGGCCCACCACTCTGTTCCACATTGACATCCAGGTCACCCTCATCTACAGGAACATTGATCACGTTGAGCACCTGTTGTATCTCCTCAGCCAAGGGCCTGTGATACTCTGGCAAACCTCCAACATTGGGCACATTAAGTAATGGCTGATATGGACGCCATATGTTATGTTCCACAGGGTGTCCGTCCTGACTCTGGTAGCCCTGCACGGCTCTTGGTTGCCCTGGCTGCTGGCGGGTTGAAGTAGCCATGAGGTTGTGTGGTGAACGCTGCCAATCCTCAAGCATATTTAATACCCGTGTGGGGCTGTTGGGGGGCACATTTGCTTCAAGTAGTATTTGGAAGGCTGCCCTTGCATGCCGTCTCTGCTCACGTGGAATATGTGTGAGACTACCAATGAGACTGTGTGCAAAGGCAGCCGCCCACTGTACTGCGTTGGTCTCTGCATTGGATGGCCAGCCCCCCCTTCCCAGGGAGCAAAGAAATTCTCCTCAACCTCAGGGGCTACATATCTGGGGAAAGGTGCCAAGCTGGGGGTGAAGGAAACTGTGGGCAAGCTGGAGGAGGCCACAGAATCCAGACCAAATGACGAGGATGGAGCAGTGAGGCCAGAGGTGGACACAAGCGGCAAAGGAACATAGTGGCAGGGAGCCAGAGCAGGGACAGAGGAGCAAGTTAATGGAGCTGGGGTGGAGCTAACCAGAAAACTAGCTGGGGCAGTGCAGGAGGGAACTGGACCAGGACCACTGTTGGAGTTCTCAAGATCATGGCCAGAGCTAGAGGGGACCACAGCATCTTGAAAACCGGATGGCCCATGAACTGGTGGAGCTGCCAGAGCCATACCACTCACAGCATGTTCTTCTGCAGCCCGTGGTGGTGAAGGTGGTGGAAGCTGATCAGCCACGGGTTGGTTGTCATCCGCCTGCATACCCTCCCGTGCTTCCTCCACAGGCTGTTGCTGGGCTGGTCTGTCTCATTGTTGCAAAGGTGCAACACCGGCCTCCTCATCTGCGCCTTGGCCTTGGGGAACCTCCACATCTTGGGGATTTTGCCGGCGAGGTCTATTTGTAAGCACAAAAAAAAATGTCAGCCCACATTTGCTGGATTGAGATAGGAAAAACACAAGGTAAAAATTACCAACATTAATGCAAACCTACACTTACATTTACCCTTGTGTGTCCAACATAAACAAATATAACTTTGCCAGCCCTGATTAAGGTAAAGGGCCAAGTAACATTTTTAAATTAGGGACATCAGACATAGTGTCTAATCTTACAAATGTTAAAGTTATGGGCAAATAAAAATCTGACATATCCTACCTTCTAAGGCGCACAAATGGACGAAGGAATGCCAATCTGTGATAGTGGTCATAAACCCGCAACGGTGGTGCAGCTTGTGGGCCCCGGCATAACTGCCGCTCGTACTCCTTCTTATGCTGGTCACGGCAGCTCCTCCATCTCTTGATTATCATTTCAACTGCAAGCAGATAAATAAAATACAGACATCAGATTTGATCACACATTGTCAGGTATCAAACAATAGGCCCAAACATACAATAGACATGCACTTCTTGCCCTCTTTGTACCCATGGTTAAGTATACCGTACATGTACAAAGAAGGGAGAGAAGAAGGAGAAACATGGAAGGACCATTTAGAGAGAGGGGTCTGGCAAGAGAAGGAACCTGTCTGCAGTTTAGGAGAGTCCCTGAGGGAAAGGAGAGTGTCCCCGTTGAAGTGTAAAGAGGTGTAATTGAGAAGTGTAAAGAATTGAACCTCTGTAACAGGAAGGTGAAAAGAATTGTAACATCTGTGATTGTAAAAGACCCAGAAAGTCAGAGCTGAGTTACATCCGGTAAACACTGACCAGTGTGTGAGTCGCTTTTAATAAAGTAGCTGCAGCAGAATCCAGTGTGAAGACAAGTGTTGCAAGACCAATTAAGTGCAAGCATAGACCTGCATCAGCCTCCCCATCACCAACATCAAGATCCATCTACTACCACCTGCCTGGGGATCCCAGCCCTACCCAGAAAGGGCTTCTCCACCTCAGCTGCCCCTCACCATCATCCCCAGCCAGTCATAGGCAACGGTGGCAGTAAATAGCCACATTTATTCTGGGTGGCGTCCCAACAATAACTCCTAAAAACGTTTAATTAAAACATCCCCTGTAGTTATCCCCTTTGCACTGTGCATCCCCTGAGACTACAGCACGGGTCACATCACATCCCCCAGTGAAGCAGACCCCGGCCCGGTGCTGGGTACCATGGTTTCAGTGCGTCACAGACGCCAATGGTGACACAAGAAATCTCACTCTCTCCTAATCCAAAAAAGGGTACAGTAAAAGAAAATAGAAGAAATGACATCACATAACTCTTACCCATGTTTGCCTGCCCATCTTCTCCAGCGTGATCAAATGACGGGAACATACTTCTGGCGATGGACCTCCAAGCCATATTTCGATGTCTTTCATCACCATAGCCAGGGTGGGTGGGCTGCCACAGCTGGGGCCACTCTTCAACCAGGCCGATCAGCCTCTCTGTATCACGTCTGCTACACATCTTTGGTGGGCCTGTGTGTGCAGATCTGATCGCCCTGTGTGTGCAGATCAGATCGCCCTGTGTGTGCAGATCAGATCTGCCTGTGTGTGCAGAATATCAGATCAGCCTGTGCAGTAAATCGGTTAGCACAGGCGACTTCCTGTTTAGCTTCTAGTGTGATGTAGAAACGATTTTCTGTACTTTAGGGATGAATTCTAAATCGCTAAGCTAGGGGCCACTTGCGAGAGTAAAGAGTAAAAAAAATGGCAGCACAGGAATCGCTGCAATACTCGCATCCCCATTCATTAACATTGGACTTGCTAGACTCGCAACGAATAGCGATTTTCCGAGTCGGACTCGTTAGAGTCTAGCGATTCCGAGTATTTCAGGATTCGCCCATCCCTACTTTTGAGTAATTTTTGCAGCTTAAAGAGTTTTTCTCTAGCTGTTTCTTGAACATCACACAGCTCTCCTGTCTCTTTGTTGTTGGGAGGGCACTCTTTCTTGAGTAACAGTTCTGGTTCAGATTCTTCACTCTACTGTTTAGCGTATGCTTACAGTAATACATTAATGGTATATCAGTGCTTACTCTGAAGTCTTCACTCTTATCACTATATTTACATACAGCGATAACCAGGCCTTTGAACAAGTGTACACGTGCAAAACTCAAGTGAGAAAAAAAATAAGAAAAATGCTTTGGAAATTGCCAATGGTGAGGGATATGGGATTGTCATTTTGTAGAACTGATAACAGCAGCTTCTGGTTATTAACTGAAATAGAGAGGGGAGTTTAGCAACTGTGACAAAGTTTCTGGAAAAGTACTGGAGGGAAGATATGTATCATTGACGTTGTGAGCTTCAGTGATATGAACCTAGGAAAATGCTCCAAGCACACTAACTGCTGAGAGGTGTTTATCGGCCATGTTAAGGGCTAGGTTGAGTGAACATCTATGGAGTGGGTGGAGTCAAGAGGATAAATGCAAGCTCCAGAGCTTTGTTTTCATGATAAGGAAAGCTGAACTGTTTTTTTGTTTGTTCCTGAGTAGGTGAATCACCGCAGCAACGAGGACTGTGCTATACATTATGTTTTTGTTCACCCGTTAGGCCAGAATTGCCGTGTTTGTTGTGCTAACACAGCATTGGTTTATGCAGTACTTTTAATAAACCAGTGGAAGTTTCAAAGAGACAGCGTTCCTGTGCCTACCTTTATGTGCAGCCAAGTGAGTCGACCTACCACACAGCTGTCAGGACAGGAAAATCAATGGACAGGAGACAGTAAACTGGTATCTTAGGAGTTAACTTTTCAGGTTGGAATGCTGCTACTGCATAGACAGGACCAAGCTCTGGTGGTCAATCTCTTTGGCAACAAGATGTGCATTATGAAAGATAAAAGCTCTCATCGCAGGATAATGACAGCAGACAGAAAAAGGAAGTCATTTGCAAACTTTCTAATTTTCATGCTAACTAACTTTAGCAATTTCATAACTGAAAAATACTCGTTTAAATATTTTGATTACTGAGGTGCAAATTTAGAGAATGGCAATTTAGAAATTTCCAATTACACATTGGATTTTTGTGTTGCAGGTAATTTTGAGCTGTTCAGTTGTTTCTATTCATATAGTACATGTAGTGTTGCACATACCGTACACGTTCAATAGGAACAGTTCAAGTAATATTTAATAGAGCTGTTTCAATACTATCAATTGTGTAAATGAAACCGGCCATAAATTATCTGGTGTAATAAAATAATATATCACACCTTTAAAGTGGTTAATGTATTAATTGATAATCCAATTTAAGTACAGTATGTGCTGCATGGCACTTTCAAGGTATTATAATGCATTTAAGTGGCTTTGGCAACTATATGGCACTGACAAGTAAAAAAACAGCTACATGTATCTGTGTACTGCATGCCCTGCTTGACATTATTTGGCAGTGTATGCACAGTGTACCTGAGCACTGCATAACATCTATGCACAAACCCATTATTATCTTGCCTCTGCTGATGATATTATGCTGGGTATTGTAAAACTCTATAGAAGAGAAAATCTTTGAAAATTTTAAATTGCTAGCTTCATCAAATTTTCCCAAGAAATAAAATTGGCCGCAAATCAAAAGTACTCCAAAGCCCACTCTAAGGTTTTCCAGGACTGTTTCCAACCTCTTTCAAGATCTTTAATGTATTTAAAACCTTAGTAAAAGTGACCTCTTTTAGACTGGTTGTGCTACAGATATGATGTGATAGCTACTTATGGGAAAGCAACACCTGAAGTCATGTGGTCCTTCTCTGGCTGGATTCATCAAATTCCTTAAAATTCAACTTGGCATTATTTGGATGTTGCATGAAAACAATTTACCCATGGTTTTAATGCTCTATTTATCTGGGTACTTTCAGCTATTTACCAAAACCCTTTCCGGAATTAGAGCAAAATTAATTACATAGTTACATAAGGTTGAAAAAAGATCTAGGTCCATCAAGTTCAACCTTTCTCCACCAATTGAACATTTTGTCACTAATTTAAATATAACCCACAAACGTATGTGTATCGAGGAAATTATCCAGCCTTTTTTTAAAAGCTTTTATAATGTCTGCCATTACTACCTCTTGTGGAAGAGCATTTCACAGTCTGACAGCTCTAACTGTAAAGAATCCTTTCCTGTTTAGCTGCGGGATTCACCTTTCTTCCACCCCTAATGAGTGTACCCTGGTCCTTAGTATGGTCTATGGAAGAAATAAGTCATGTGCAAGTCCTCTGTACTGACCACATTACTGTGAATATGTGTGACAGGTTTCTTATGAGACTAGTAATTATTTATGCAAATTTTTTTATGTATTTTCCACCCTAGGGTTGATCCTAGGGTAAAGTCTAGGGGACAAGTTATTCCTTGTGTTCTGCCAGATTATGATGAACGAAGGTGAAAATTCGCTTTACCGAACACCCTGGTTGCAAAAACATTAAAACCGTATTAACAATCAACAACAGCATAGTTATATAGCATATATATTCAGATTTTCTAGTAATGTATGCATGTATGTGTGTATGTGTATATATATATATATATATATATACTGTATATATATATATATATATATATATATATATATATACTGTATATACTGTGTATATATATATAGTGGTAGATCGGCTCACTTGGCTGCACATGGAGGTAGACACGGATACAGTGCGGCTTTAAAGGGAAGGTGCCGCAATTTTATATAATTTGCAAAAAAATAGTAAGTTACAAAACATGTTGTTTCAGCAAATGTTGTACTAACCAGGATTTATGGTTTGTTTGTAATAATGTTTTCATATAGCCACTGGGCGCTGACATCTTGATTTGCAGATCTGTGGAGGACTCATACAGTCTGCAAATATGGCCGTCCCTGGACATAGGAAACTGCGGTCGGCTTCCGACCGCACATTGCAGCCTCAGTAGCAGAGAACTGGGCACGCCCCTGTGGGCTGCACCATTCACTGCTGTAGGTGTGGCTGGGCGCCATTTTACTGTAGCCCAGTGCTGTCTGCTGAGCTCCACTTACCCTCTATCACAGAACCACTTGTGGCATAACAGGTCCTGTGTTGTGAGGAGAGGCTGAAGATATGGAGAAGGTGGTCAGCAGAGGAGAGAAGCGCTCACTGGAGCCGGAGGATGGAGAGTGGTGAGTGCGGGTGACTTTCATCTATGCTCCTCTGTCCTGCTACTCCAGGCTCGGCCCTGTGCTTCCTGCTCTGCTGTGTTCTTCTGCTCTGTCTCCGCCTCCTCACTCACAGCCCCAGTGATCTCCGGTAATCTGACACCTTTGCTTTTATGGCTGTCTGAGGAGGACAGTGACTTATACAGCCCATAGTCTTGTGTATAATTGGGGGGGGGGCTGGAAGTTTCACCAGTGTGGGCATATCTGTAATACTGTCTGCTGAGCCGTGTATCTAATCCTCTCCTGTGTGATACTGCCTGCTGAGCCGTGCATCTAATCCTCTCCTGTGTGTTACTGTCTGCTGAGCCGTGTATCTAATCCTCTCCTGTGTGATACTGACTGCTGAGCCGTGTATCTAGTCCTCTCCTGTGTGATACTGACTGCTGAGCCGTGTATGTAATCCTATCCTGTGTGATACTGACTGCTGAGCCGTGTATCTAATCCTATCCTGTGTGATACTGTATTCTGAGCCGTGTATCTAATCCTCTCCTGTGTGATACTTTCTGCTGAGCCGTGTATCTAATCCTCTCCTGTGTGATACTGTCTGCTGAGCTGTGTATCTAATCCTATCCTGTGTGATACTGTATTCTGAGCCGGGTATCTAATCCTCTCCTGTGTGATACTTTCTGCTGAGCCGTGTATCTAATTCTCTCCTGTGTGATACTGACTGCTGAGCTGTGTATCTAATCCTATCCTGTGTGATACTGCCTGCTGAGCCGTGTATCTAATCCTCTCCTGTGTGATGCTGACTGCTGAGCCGTGTATCTAATCCTCTCCTGTGTGATGCTGACTGCTGAGCCGTGTATCTAATCCTCTCCTGTGTGATGCTGCCTGCTGAGCCGTGTATCTAATCCTATCCCGTGTGATACTGCTCTCCTGAAATACTCTGTGCTGCTGTCACCCTGCTCCCAGAATCCTTGCTGCCTGCCATCCTCGGTGACCGAAGACCCCATTCCTCTCCTCAGATCCCATCCTGGCGATGTGTGAAACCGAGGGGACAGGGGCCTGATGTATGGTGGAAGGAGCAGGGCGACAGCACCACAGAGTATTTCAGGAGAGCAGTGTGCTGGTCTGTGGGGGGCGCCCTGTTCGGTGCCAGGGATTGTACAAAGAGCGCTGTGTTTTATTCACATGGATGGACCGTCTGCTTGTCTGCTCCACAGAAATCCAGGAAACATGTCTGCTGATTGATGGCCTGTTCTGATCCAGACTTTACATGCAAAGACAGTCAGTAACTTTGCAAGCCCCATCAAAATGGCTGCTCACTGTGTCTATAGATGTCATAGGTTTTTGTGCCAGATTTCAGTAGCTGCTCCCCCTAGTGTTAACAAGTGGAAATGCCAAACTTTTTAAAATTATTTTTCATATTTTGCAAAATTAAAAACAAACGATAATATTTTTTAAGAAAATGTAAACATTAATTCTTTACATTTTTTCAATTGCTGAAAAAAATTTTTTTGGATGGCACCTTCCCTTTAAGAACTTCCTTGGGTTTATTGTAGGCAGCATAAACCCAGGTGTAGTACAGAAAATACAGCCCTCTGGGCAAAACAGGAAGACAAAACAAAATGGTGGCAGAACAAACATTGTCCTTCTGTGAGTATGTTGTTCCCACTCACGGCTGGCAGAACACACTGTTCAGCTTCACACATCCATGCAGCACTTTACTGGAGTGCTCCTCCTTCAGGCACATACACTGAACACTGAAAGTTTTGCCTTTCAGCCATTTAAGCCCATATCATGTGACTCCTCAACCACGTGACTGATCACATGACTGTGATATCACCAAGGGCCAGTTGGCACACAGTTGTGCCGGCTCTGTAGGTGGAGATATGTAAGGACACTCTCCCACCCATTCTATGAATGCCCCCCTAAAACCAGCCCATAACATATGTTAACTTAACCCTCACAACACTTACTGAGCTGGAGGAAATAAAGCTCTGGATTATATATCACTGACGCCATTAGGAGTAGTAAAACATATCTAACATAACATTGTAACATAGTTATCAAGGCCAAAAAAAGACTTTTGTCCATCCAGTTCAACCTTGAGGAAGCGACCAGGTGTGGATGCGAAACGCTCGTCGGGGGCTTCTACCCTCTCTGTGGGTGTCCGTGCATTCTTCATTTGGTAAGCGCCCCATATCAGCAGCGCAGCCTCCCCCATTTGGGAACACTTGTATGATGATTGCGTGCCTGACCTATTCCTTCCCTTCTGAAGGGCTGCCACATTAGGTGGCTTGTATCTATGCACATATGTTATAGGCAGGGGTGCTTTCTGCATGGTTTACCTACTCCCATCTTTGTCTTATGTCCTGTGCTTCTTTGCTACAATGCTTATTTTGTACTGTATTTATATATGATTGTTACTTAATAAATTGATGATAAACTTTTAAATATTTGGATCTGATACTCCATTTTGTCGTGTCTGCGACCGCGATTGCGGCCGAGCCGATGCCTCCGTGTCGACCGACCACGCTGACGTGGGGCGAGCATCCCAGGTGGGGACGGAATGTGGACCCACTGGACCACAGGGGGGACCCGGGCCTACCCGAACTAGGGAAGGGTAGCGACCGGGGTCTGTCGCAGCTGAGCATGTGGACAAGGTAGCAGAACAGCATGACACCACACAACTTCAGGTATAGACAAAGTTTACTTGAACAAGACATGGTGCATAAACCAAACAATTATGCAAGGCTCCCGGTTCCACACTCCAGGGAAGGATACATGTCTCAGGATAACAAACGAAGGCAGGAGGACATAACGGCTTGATGCAGTCCACGGTTGTCTGGCACGGGCATACTAGGGCGGCCTCTTCCTCAGGCCTCAGGCATAGCACAGGCTCAGCAGAAGAATATCAGACACCGACCTCAGACAGACTTCAGACGATAGCAGTGGTCATCATGGGTTGATGCAGTCCAGGGTAATCTGGCTCGGGCATATCAGGATGGCCTCTCTCTCAGGCCTCAGGCATAGCACTGGCTCAGCAGAAGAACATCAGACACATACCCAGGACAGATGTCAGACGATGGCAGGAGTTATCACGGGTTGATGCAGTCCAGGATCCTCTGGCACAGGAATACTAGGATGGCCTTTCTCTTAGGCCTCAGGCGTAGCACTGGCTCAGCAGGAGAACATCAGACACAGATCCCAGAAGGACGTCATCACTGGGTGGACTTCAGGGAATTCGCGGAACATCGGGACACAGGCAGGGCATCAGGAACACAGACTGGACATCAGGAACACGGACTGGACATCAGGAGCATGGACTGGACATCAGGACACCAGGCAGGACACCAGGACACCAGGCAGGACATTGGAACATCAGGACACCAGGCAGGACATCAGGTCTCAGGCAAGACATCAGGTCATCAGGACACCAGGCAGGACATCAGGTCTCAGGCAGGACATCAGGACTCGGATCTCAGATAGAGCGTCAGCACACTCGCATTGGACTCTGGACATCTGGCAGCGATCGACAGGCTCTGGACATCAGGCTGCGGACATCAGCTCCGGACATCAGGCCGCAGTCATCAGGCTCCGGACCACTGGCAGCGATCGGCAGGCTCCAGACATCGGGCAGGGAAACATAGGATCCAGACATCTGGCAGAGGACATCAGGCACAACCAGGGCCGGATTAAGGTTGGTGGGGGCCCCTGGGCAGAAAATCTGGTGGGGGCCCCCATATCATTAACATTTTAGCCATAACAGTAGAGTGCGAACAGTAGCACTCAGATGTACAATCTAATCTTATCCTCTTGTTCTGCCACATTCAGATTTACAGTACTACAATAGAGATACAGTCCAGGATAACTCAAAGCAGTCCAATTATAGACAGAAAGAGTTACTCACATTTTTTTTATTGAACCCAATGTTAAGACAGCCAAGGAATAATAAAAATGCAGAAAGGGAAAGTTTTCACCGGCAGCAATTGTTGCTAACTACTGTATAACAATATGCTCTCTATTAGTATTATCTCCGGAGTACAGCTCTCCCCCCCACGCAAGGGTATACAGCTCTTGCCCCCTACAAGGGTATACAGGCAGCTTTCCCCCCTACAAGGGTATACAGGCAGCTTTCCCCCCCATGGGAATACAACTCCCCCCCAACAGGTATACAGCTCTTGCCCCCTACAAGGGTATACAGGCAGCTGTCCCCCCCCATGGGAATACAGCTCCCACCCCCCACGCAAGGGTATACAACTCTTGCCCCCTACAAGGGTATACAGGCATCTCCCCCCCATGGGAATATAGCTCCCCTTCCCCCACGCAGGGGTATACAGGCTGTATACCCTTGCGTGGGGGAAGTTGTATTCCCATGGGGGGGAGCTGCCTGTATACCCTTGTAGGGGGCAAGAGCTGTATAATACAGCTCTTGCCCCCTACATGGGTATACAGGCAGCTCTTCCCCCCCATGGGAGTACAGCTCTCCCCCCCCCACGGGTATACAGCTCTTGCCCGGGTATACAGACAGCGACCTTCACCCACATAGCCGCACTCCACATAGATAATAATGGAGCCTCCAGCTCCTACCTCCACCCGCAGAGCCCCACTCCACAAAGAGAATAATGGAGCCTCCAGCACCGACCTCCACCCGCAGAGCCACACTCCACATAGAGAATAATGGAGCCTCCAGCACCGACCTCCACCCGCAGAGCCGCACTCCACATAGAGAATAATGGAGCCTCCAGCTCCGACCTCCACCCGCAGAGCCGCACTCCACATAGAGAATAATGGAGCCTCCAGCACCGACCTCCATCCGCAGAGCCGCACTCCACATAGAGAATAATGGAGCCTCCCGCACCGACCTCCACCCGCAGAGCCGCACTCCACATAGAGAATAATGGAGCCTCCAGCACCGACCTCCACCCGCAGAGCCACACTCCACATAGAGAATAATGGAGCCTCCAGCTCCTACCTCAACCCGCAGAGCCCCACTCCACAAAGAGAATAATGGAGCCTCCAGCTCCTACCTCCACCCGCAGAGACGCACTCCACATAGAGAATAATGGAGCCTCCAGCTCCTACCTCCACCCGCAGAGCCACACTCCACATAGAGAATAATGGAGACTCCAGCTCCAACCTCCACCCGCAGAGCCACACTCCACATAGAGAATAATGGAGCCTCCAGCTCCTACCTCCACCCGCAGAGCCGCACTCCACATAGAGAATAATGGAGCCTCCAGCACCGACCTCCACCCGCAGAGCCACACTCCACATAGAGAATAATGGAGCCTCCAGCACTGACCTCCACCCGCAGAGCCTCACTCCACATAGAGAATAATGGAGCCTCCAGCACAGACCTCCACCCGCAGAGCCGCACTCCACATAGAGAATAATGGAGCCTCCAGCACCGACCTCCACCCGCAGAGCCGCACTCCACATAGAGAATAATGGAGCCTCCAGCACCGACCTCCACCCGCAGAGCCGCACTCCACATAGAGAATAATGGAGCCTCCAGCTCCTACCTCCACCCGCAGAGTCACACTCCACATAGAGAATAATGGAGCCTCCAGCGCCGACCTCCACCCGCAGAGCCACACTCCACATAGAGAATAATGGAGCCTCCAGCACCGACCTCCACCCGCAGAGCCACACTCCACATAGAGAATAATGGAGCCTCCAGCTCCTACCTCCACCCGCAGAGCCACACTCCACATAGAGAATAATGGAGCCTCCAGCACCGACCTCCACCCGCAGAGCCGCACTCCACATAGAGAATAATGGAGCCTCCAGCACCGACCTCCACCCGCAGAGCCTCACTCCACATAGAGAATAATGGAGCCTCCAGCAACGACCTCCACCCGCAGAGCCGCACTCCACATAGAGAATAATGGAGCCTCCAGCACCGACCTCCACCCGCAGAGCCGCACTCCACATAGAGAATAATGGAGCCTCCGGCACTGACCTCCACCCGCAGAGCCGCACTCCACATAGAGAATAAAGGAGCCTCCAGCACCGACCTCCACCCGCAGAGCCTCACTCCAGATAGAGAATAATGGAGCCTCCAGCACCGACCTCCACCCGCAGAGCCGCACTCCACATAGAGAATAATGGAGCCTCCAGCACCGACCTCCACCCGCAGAGCCGCACTCCACATAGAGAATAATGGAGCCTCCAGCTCCTACCCCCACCCCCACCCGCAGAGCCGCACTCTACATAGAGGATAATGGAGCCTCCAGCACCGACCTCCACCCGCAGAGCCGCACTCCACATAGATAATAATGGAGCCTCCGGCACCGACCTCCACCCGCAGAGCCGCACTCCACATAGGGAATAATGGAGCCTCCAGCACCGACCTCCACCCGCAGAGCCGCACTCCACATAGATAATAATGGAGCCTCCGGCACCGACCTCCACCCGCAGAGCCGCACTCCACATAGGGAATAATGGAGCCTCCAGCACCGACCTCCACCCGCAGAGTCACACTCCACATAGAGGATAATGGAGCCTCCAGCACCGACCTCCACCCGCAGAGCCGCACTCCACATAGATAATAATGGAGCCTCCGGCACCGACCTCCACCCGCAGAGCCGCACTCCACATAGGGAATAATGGAGCCTCCAGCACCGACCTCCACCCGCAGAGTCACACTCCACATAGAGGATAATGGAGCCTCCAGCACCGACCTCCACCCGCAGAGCCACACTCCACATAGAGAATAATGGAGCCTCCAGCTCCTACCTCCACCCGCAGAGCCACACTCCACATAGAGAATAATGGAGCCTCCAGCACCTACCTCCACCCGCAGAGCCGCACTCCACATAGAGGATAATGGAGCCTCCAGCACCGACCTCCACCCGCAGAGCCGCACTCCACATAGAGAATAATGGAGCCTCCAGCACCGACCTCCACCCGCAGAGCCGCACTCCACATACATGGCTGCTCTCAGTGCTCTGTGCTGTGCGCACAGGACCTGTGATGAGGTCACAGGAGGGGAGGAGACAGGGGTCACATGATCGGGGGCCCTGACACCTTACCTCCTGTGATGTCATCACAAGCCTTTGCACGCTACCAGCAGCATCAACGTTCACGCTACTTGTAGATGCTGCTGGTAGCAGAGCACATAATGCCGCCCCCACGGTCACTCACTTTTAGGTGGGGAGAAGATGGAGTGCCATTGCAGCAGCCAGCAGGAATGTGGTGGGGGCCCCCTTAGAAGCTCTTGTGGTGGGGGCCCCGGGGCTGAAGCCCCGCCTGCCCTGCCTATAATCCGGCCCTGGGCACAACACATCTGGAAGAGGTCGTCAGACACCGGACATCAGGCCGTGGTCATCAGGCTCCGGACGAGAGGCCACGGTCATCAGGCTCCGGTCATCTGGCAATGGCCTAGAAAGGAACCCCAGTGGTCTGGTGCAAGCCCTGCCAGGTTGGACTGGAAGTGGCAGGGAATTGCACCGAATCCCCAGCTGAGCAGAGTGGCAGAAACTCAGCGGACACACCGGACTCCTACTTCCAAGATGAACCCAGGTTAAATCACAGCAAGTCAGGTAGCAAAGAGTCACAGTCACTGGGCACAGGGTTCAAGACACAGAGGGACCTCAGGAACATCACACAGAGGACACGGTTCAGACAGGGTCAGGTAAAGGAGCAGGTCCAGGATCCAGGATTAAGGAAGCGACACAACATAGATGGGCCTGGATATGAAGCCTCCAGGAAGGGCGGTTTGGGTATTACTGCCCCCAGAGCAGGCGGAGAAACAAGACACAATTCAGACAAAGTCAGGTGTAGTGATAGATCAAGGATCAAGGATTCAGGAAACAAGATACAACATAGACAGGCCTGGATATGCAGCCTCCAGGAAGGGCGATCTGGGTATTTCTGCCCCCAGAGCTGGCGGAGAAACAAGACACAGTTCACACAGGGACAAAGAGTAACAGCTCCCCCAGAACTGATCACTATCAGAGCAGGAGCTGAACACACACACTCACATGGCTAGGTTCAGGAACTCAATGTGAAGCTCTGGCAACGCCCCACAGGGCAGGGAACTTTTTTATAAAGCAGCTGCCTCACAGCGATAGGCTGGAGCAGCAATTGTAGCACACACCCATTCCTCATAAAAGCAGGGGATATGTGGCCGCGCGCACCCTGAGCAAAACCAGACAGAAATCAGGAATGCAAAGGACACCTGGCGAGAGCTGCAAGCCTGAACACACGTGGTAAGCCATACACAATGCAGAGGACCTATTAACCCACGGATAGCTTTCCACAACGGCAGCAAGGGACTGAAACCAGTGCGTGGTCATGCAGAGCAGCGGAGCCACGCACACATGTACGGTTACGCAGTGGGGCAGGGAACTGAGCAGCATCCATAACGGTAACAGACAACAGTTTCCCTGCAGGTTAGGAGGAGAGGAGCAAAGGGTTAATGCAGACATGCAGAGTAACGCCGGGGAAGCAAAGTACAAACATTTGTTCTATTTTGAGACTATATTCCTTCAGAATAAATCCCAAGATCTATGTCCTTCTAAAGAACCTAATAACTGTAAGAAACAATATTGTCACGCTCCAGGAAGACATCCAGGCCTCTCTTGAACCCTTCAACTGAGTTCACCATCAGCAGCTCCCCAGGCAAGGAATTCCAGATTCTTACTGCCCTAACAGTAAAGAATTCTCTTTTATGTTGGTGGAAAAACCTTCTCTCCTCTAGAGGCAGAGAATGCCCCCTTGTGATCGCCACATTCCTTGGCATAAACAGATTCTCAGAGAGATATCTGTATTGTCCCCTTATATACTTATTTATGGCTATTAGATCACCCCACAGTCGTCTTTTATCTAGATTAAATAATCCTAATTTTGCATATCTCTGTGTGTATTGTAGCTCCCCCATCCTCTTTATTAATTTTGTTGCCCTCCTTTGTACTTGCTCTAGTTCCATTATATCCTTCCTGAGCACCGGTGCCTAAAATTATACACAGTACTCCATGTGTGGTCTAACCAGGGGTTTGTACAGAGGCAGTATAATGCTCTCATCATGTGTATCCAGACCTCTTTTAATGCACCCCATGATCCTGATCATCAATCAAGATATACCACGTCCAATGACTCACCTTGGTCGAGTCTATAGCTTACCGCTTCATAAAAACTGAATAGATTGGTTTGCCAGGAGCGATTCCTCATAAACCCATGCTGATATGGAGTTAAACAGTTGTTCTCATTGAGATTATCCAGAATAACATCCCTCAGAAACCCTGCAAATATTTTACCAACAATAGAGGTTAGACTTACTGGCCTATAATTTCCAGGTTCACTTTTAGCGCCCTTTTTGAATATTGGTACCACATTTGCTATGCGCCAGTCCTTTGGAACAGACCCTGTCGCTATAGAGTCCCTAAATATAAGAAATAATGGTTTGTCTATTACATTACTTTGTACTTGTGGGTGTATGCCATCTGGACCCAGAGATTTATCTATTTTAATCTTATTTAGCTGATTTCGCACCTGTTCTTGGGTTAGATTGGTGACTGTTAATATAGGGTTTTCTTTGTCTCTTGGCATTTCACCTAGCATTTCATTTTCCCCCATGAATACAGTGGAGAAGAATGTGTTTAATATATTAGCTTTTTCCTCGTCATCTACAACCATTCTTTCCTCACAATTTTTTAAGAGGCCTACGCTTTCACTTATGATTCTTTTACTATTGATATAATTGAAGAACAGTTTGGCATTAGTTTTACTCTCCTTAGCAATGTGCTTCTCTGTTTCCTTTTTGTCAGCTTTAATTAGTTTTTTAGATAAAATATTTTTCTCCCTATAGTTTTTTAAAGCTTCAACGGTGCCATCCTGCTTTAGTAGTTTAAATGCTTTCTTTTTACTGTTAATTGCCCCTCTTACTTCTTTGCTTAGCCACATTGGGTTTTTCCTGTTTCTTGTCCTTTTATTCCCACAAGGTATAAACCGCTTACAGTGTCTATTTAGGATGTTCTTAAAAATTTCCCATTTATTATCTGTATTCTTATTTCTGAGGACATTGTCCCAGTCAACCAGATTAAGGGCATCTCTAAGCTGGTCAAACTTTGCCTTCTTAAAGTTCAGTGTTTTTGGGACTCACTGACAAGTCCTCCTAGCGAAAGACAAGTGAAACTGTACAATATTGTGTCTCTATTTCCTAGATGCCTGACAACCTGCAGATTTGTTACTCTTTCATGTCTATTCAATGATATTAGGTCTAAAAGTGCTGCTCCTCTGGTTGGATTCTGCACCAATTGTGAAAGATAATTTTTCTTGGTTATTAGCAGAAACCTGTTGCCTTTATGGGTTTCGCAGATCTCTGTTTCCCAGTTAATATCCGGGTAGTTAAAGTCTCCCATAACAAGGACCTCACTATGGGTTGCAGCTTCATCTATTTGCCTTAGTATTAGACTTTCCAAGCTTTCTGTTATTTTGGGGGGTTTGTAACAGATCCAATGAGAATTTTTGTTACTATTTTTCCCTCCATGTTTTTCGACCCATATGGACTCAACATCCTCATTCCCTACGCTAATATCCTCCCATAAAATGGACTTTAGACAAGACTTTACATAATGACAAACCCCTCCTCCTCTCTGATTTTTATGATCCTTTCTAAACAGACTCTAACCATGTCTTGGTTATTCCCACTATGTCATAGATACATGTAGATATTTCTGCTTCTAGTTCTTCCATCTTGTTTGTCAGGCTTCTGGCATTGCGAGCATGCAGTTTAGAGGATTTTATTTTGTTCCAGTCTCCTCCCTGTGGATTGTTTTAGAAATTTTCTTACCTCCCTTCTGAAAATCTTGGATGATATTCATCCGATTTTCATTTAACTTTCATGCATGTGCTATCCATTTTTTATGTCCTTGTAATGTCCATGTGTGATCCATTTTGATACATCTACATTAAAAAATGTACATGATTAAATATAGTTTCCAAGGTTAATATTGACATTCTGTGCGGTTTCAGATTTTTTTGGGGTACTTACATGGGTAAGTCTCACCCGAAACTCGGAAGAGAATAGCACATACTTCGATTATTTTTCCTCACAGACAGTCAAAGCGAGAGAAAAATTGATAATCTGAACAGATCTTCTGAATAGCATGGGTTCAGTGTATTGTTGTGTACTATCCAATCACAAATCGAACAGAAACCATCCAATTTATACACTCCTCTACATGTCTCAATATCTTTTCTTATTCTTTGTCTTAAGGAGTTGGAGATTTATCAGGGCTTGTGATCATTATTAAGGGATGTGGCAGAAGGGACATAGGAAAAGGGACACAGTAGTGCAAAAAGCAGTGCATATAGAGGAATGCCTTGTCACCTGGGGGAAATAGTAATTTGCACACTCTCTGGATCCTTAGACAGCCCAGTGATTCTATTGTTTCATATACTGGTTCAAGTGGATTTTTGCATTTTTTTCATTCAAGTACATCCCAAACATACCCTATCTATAGCCTGATGATGGGTACAAGACCCAAAACGCTGCTATACTTCATATGAGGGTAGAAAAATAAAAAGCATTAAATATTCAATTGTGTGCCTAGTCTCAGTGAGCTATTCATTTATATACTGTACTATTACCTTTCTGTCATAATTAAAGCTTGTCCCACAAAAAAACTAGCTCTCATATGTCTATGTTAGGCTGTGTGCCCACGATGCGATTTTTAAGCGTTTTTGCTGCGATTTTCGGCGCAAAAACGCTGTGAAAACATTTTAAAAACTCGTACAGATCGCACCCCATGCATTCCGAAGGCATTCCGCACATGCTGTGCTAATGCTGCGCTTTTTTCCGCGGCGGAATCGCATTGCGGAAAAAAACGCAGCATGCTCATTCTTTTTGCGGAATCGCAAAGAATTGCAGCGATTCCGCACCTATAGGAATGCATGAGAACCGCTTACTTTCAGCATGTGGCTATGCCCACCATGCGCAAAGTTAAGCGTCTCATGTGCGGATGGTACCCACGGTGTGGAGGAGAGGAGACTGTCCTCCAGGCCCTGGGTACCATACCCCTGTAAAAAAAAAGTATAAAAAATAAAAAATCGGGGTATATTTACCTTCTGGCGTCACGCGCAGCCTTCCCGGGCCTCAGCGTTCCCAGTAATGCCTTGTGGCAAGGACCTGTGATGACTTAGTCTCGCGTTACTCTAGCGGTCTCGTGAGATCGCTATAGCAACGCGAGACCAATGTCATCACAGGTCTCGCAAGGCATCGCTGGGAACGGGAGCGTCGCTGAGGCTGCGCGGGACGTCAGAAGGTAAATATACCCCGATTTTTTATTTTTTTATCATTTTTAACATTCTATCTTTTACTACTGATGCCGCATGGGCAGCCTCAATAGTAAGAAGCTGGTCACACTTGTCAAACACTATGTTTGACGAGTGTGACCAACCTGTCAATCACTTTCCAAGCGATGGTTCAAATCGCTTGGAAAGTGTTTGAATTCCGCACGCGAAAATTGCGAACATAATCGCGGTAAAATCGCGTGGAAAAAACGCGCGTTTTCTGGGAAGGAGTCCGGTTTTGAGTGTCCGGTTTAAAACGCTACGTGGGCACATAGCCTAAAAGTTATAGCTCTTGAAAGAAGGTGAGGATAAAAACGGAATTGCAATCAAATCTATATACAGGGTGGACCATGTATATATATACAACTAAATAAAATGGAAATAGTTGGCTATATCAACTTCCTTTTTGTGGCACATTAGTATATGGGAGGGGAAAACTTTTCAAGATGGGTGGTGACCATGGTGGCCATTTTGAAGTCGGCCATTTTGGATCTAACTTTACTTTTTCCAATAGGAAGAGAGTCATGTGACACATCAAACTTATTGAGAATTTCACAAGAAAAACAGTGAAATATTCCACAAAATATTGATTTCTGAACTCTTCCTGAGTTAAAACATTAGTATTTTTGTTCTGCCTTCTTCCACGTGTGATGCTGTGTGAATTCCAGCATATGGCTTAACCTTTCATCCACTCCCAGAAACAACACTGTATGGGTGCTTAAGTCTATATTTATTGGGATGATATGGACAACAATGGGAGATGATAACAGATGGTATAGTAGAACACAGTAGTAGATGAGATCAGGGGTTGTTGTACAAAGTTGTAGATGATATCAGAGATTGTTGAACACAGTTATGGATGATTCAGGAAAAAACTATAAGAAACAGATAATGCAGCATGTCAGTACTGGCAGATACTATACAATACACAAATACTGGCAGGTAATCACAGCAATACAAGGTACTGTCACAACAGTAGCATTAATGCAGGATGTCCCAGAAGACATTGGACATGCTTTGCACTTGCCTCCACTGGCATCTAAAGAGATCTTTATCATTGAATTCTCTGAGTAGAGCTCTTGGGACACAGGTTTTCTACGTGAGTAGCATTGCCGGAGTAAGGACTGTCGGGTCTCCAGAATCGCTGGAAAGTGCTGACAGTGGCCTGTCGTTCATGATAGCTGATACTTCGGCCAAGAACGTAGTTAAATTATCAAGTGTGAGTCTGGTGTTCGTTTGCAAGAACATAGAGTCTAGTATCTTGTGTGCTATGCCTATCATTCTCTCCCAGGCACCTCCCATGTGCGAATAGTGTGGCGGATTTAATGTCCAGGTGCATCCTTGCTCGCCTAGGTACCTTTCAACATTAGTGATGTCCAAATTGGAAGGGATTTGGAGTTCTCTTGCTCCTCCAATGAAATTCATACCTCTGTCGGAGCGAATATGCTTCACAGGGCCTCTGATTGCGGTGAAGCGTCGAAACGTATTTATGAAACTTGAAGTGTCCATAGAATCGATTACTTCAATATGAACAGCTCTGATGGACAGACAAGTAAATAGAACTGCCCAACACTTTGCTTCAGTATTGGCTTTCCTAGTGCGTCGAGTAGCCAAGGACCAAGGACCGAATACGTCTAGTCCAACGATGGTGAACGGGGGGTTCGGTACTGAGTCTGTCGTATGGAAGATTGTCCATCTTCGGATTTTTGAATGAGCCACGAAGTTTGCGACACGTAACAAAGTTGAAGATGAGTTTGTTCACGCTTCTCTTTGCGCCGACTATCCATAGACCAGCCGCTCGCAGATTCCCTTTGGTGAACATACGGCCTTGGTGTCTCACCAAGTCATGATGATGCTGAATGAGCAGGGTTGTGACGTGATGACATCCAGGGATTATTAACAGGTGTTTCTCTGAAACTTCTACCTCGGCTTCTTGAAGACGGCCACCTACTCTCAGCAGCCCTCCTCGTTTAACAATTGTTTCTAGCTTCTTTAGCACGCTGTCTCCAGGAATAGGTTGTCGCTTGTTGAGATTGTCATTGACTATTTGTGTATTCATGATGTCCAGGAACATCCTATCCTCTATGGATATCGCAGCCTTGTCATCCTCCTTTGTCCTGTGGAAGACTGTACATCCCATGTGGTCTTGTTCACCCTCACAGGCGTGGTCTTCATTGGTAGGTGCTGAGAAAGGGCAAGGTAGTGGATTGCTGTTTGGCAATTCCTTTACCAGCAGACTATTGCGACATGGACATCCATTTTCCAGTGTGCTGGGAAGCATACTGTTGACTGAGGCCGGCTTGTGTGCTCCTCCTAGACACACGTCTCCTATGATGACCCAAGGTCGAGCCTCTGTGCATACGGAGCATTCCCGGAGCCGTTTATACATTCTCTAGTCTTGTGGACACGTAGTATATCTCTTCCCAGGAGTAGAGCTATTGGGGTTCCTGGATCCATCTCAGGTATCAGGTGGGCTATACACTTCAGATGGGGGTGATGTGTCACCACCTCCTGTGAAGGTATCTCTGACCTGTTGTCAGGAATCTGGTTGCACTCCAGGATGGTCAGTAATGATAGGCAGGTTTGGCCATCTATGGACTCCACTTTTTATCCAGTTGCTTTTCTACCCACCGCCTCAACGGTACCTGAACACATCCTCAGGGCGTAAGGAGAACCAAGGCCTACAATGCTGAAGTTGTCAAAGAAGATGGACCTGGCTAGAGACCTGTTACTTCGGTCATCCAGAATTGCATATATCTTGAAGGCTTTGTCTTTGTGGCCTGCAGGATAGATTTGGACAAGGTAGATTTTTGAACAGGACCTTCCTCCTGTGAGTCCCCTACAGATCTCCGTACATTTAGAGCTGACCTCAGGGGTGTCTTCGTCAGTGTCCTTCTGCTTCCCATTGTGCTCCTCTGCTTGCAACAACACTCCTGGAGGTGATCCAGGGTGCAAGGCTGTATTGTGATCCATGCTGCTGCATTCTGCGCATTTCACGCTAGCTTCACAGTTCCTGGCAAAATGAGAGGTTGTGGCACAACCTTTGAAGCAGATGTTGTTCTCCTTGAGGAAACCTTTGCAATCCTCCAAAGACTTCTCCCTGAAGGCTCTGCATTTCAGTAGAGGATGTGGTTTCTTGTGTAGAGGACAATGTTTACTGACATCCTGAGGCTTGCTCTCATCTGGAGGGGGTTCATTCACCTTGTGAGGAGGACCTGTGGAAATATTGTTAGTTTTGTGGACTGCCACGGGTGTCTTACCGGGTTTGACACCAGGGGCAATGGAACATGTCAGAGTAAAGTCAAAACTAGGATCATTTCTAATCCTAGATTGTTTGGTGACAAAATCAACAAATACAGTGAAAGGAGGGAATGATACATTATGATTTTGTTTATACTGCGAACCACATGTAATCCACTTTTCTTGTAGGTTGTAGGGAAGTTTCTTTACTATCGGATTGACACCCTTAGCGGTGTCTAAAAATGCCAATGAGGGCAAGTCTCCTTCCTTCTGGGCAACCTGTAACTCATTCAATAAATCACTCATTTCTCTAAGCTTTAGATAACATTTAGGTCCTATCTTAGGAAAATCATCAATTCTTTTATATAAAGCATTCTCTATGACTTCTAGTGTCCCATAGCATTCATCAAGTATTTCCCACACTTTATGTAGACCTGTGTGAGGATGCTTTTGGCATGCTCGACTGACTCACGTCCAAGCCACTTTACCAGGAGATCGAGTTCCTCACTACAAGAAAGGTCTAGACCATGAATGGCGTTCTGGAACGAGGCTCGCCATGACCGATAGTTCTCAGGTTTGTCAGTGAACTTTACAAGTCCTTTTGTAACCAGTTCTCGGCGGGCAAAGAACTTTGCAAACTCCATTGTGACTCCGTCAGTGCTGGCATGAGCCGGTGTGTTATAGTCATGTCTAGTGTGTGGTGTATCACCATACCTTTAAGACGCTTCTAACTCCGGATAGTCTGTGCGGTACCATCTCGGTGAAGAAGGTGTCTCTTTAAGGTGGGATGGAAGCTGTACCTTCTTCTCAGTGGAATGGCAGCTGTGGTCGACATCTCTGTGCTGGACGTCTCCTCGCCTATGGTAGTGAAGTTCTGGGTTGGATCGCTGATCGATATGATGCTTCAGGGCTGTCATCCACGCCAAAATGTTGACGGACGTACTCTGCGATGCGCTGCCCTGGATTTTGCTGCTTTAGATGTGGTCCAAGAATGCTGCGTCTCTCAGAATCGGGATTCTTCATAGCTTCCAAACACCGTCACTTCCGGTGTCTGTGGATGACATCGTGGTTCACGCAGGTGCAGTGTGGATCGCGTCGCCATCTTGACGCCGGGGGCATCGCTTGATGCCGCTCCCACTGACCTGCGACATGCGCCACCAATGGTGAGTCTCGGCCAGGCATATAAGATGTATGAGAGGGACACTGAGCATATCTAGTCTTTTCCCCCGAAGAAGCTACTGCGAAACACGCGCAGGGGCGCGTACCTGTTCATGGACTCCAGCATGGTTAATTGATTACCATACTTCTCTCATCCCCTCTATGTTCCTTATCCCCCGGGCAATGTAGCCATGGTAATATTAGATGGGTGGTGACATCTTGGTATGAAGTGAAGGAACTAATGTGCTGGGGATGGAATAATTAACTGGCTCTCTATGTACTATATTGGACACTGCACTGGCAATATGTATGATTTTCTGATGCGTTTTTACTACTATGTGGTTTTATCATGATGCAAACGCAGTATATGGTGGTGGCTTTTGCCCATGTTGTGAGACTATGTAATAGTACGGTTTTTTCATAATCGGTGCACCTGGATCCGTACCGTCTTATCTCTGTCTCTGTTTATTACATGAACTAAATAATTGTAGTCTGTTATTATATATGTGTACAATTAAAAGTATTTTCATATTTAAAAATGTTTTTTGACAGACTTTTTTTGTTATGGATTATAGGCTCCATGTTCTTTTTTTGTATGTGTTTCAGTTAGGAGGAGCTCCATAGGGTATTTACCCAATCCTAGGTTTTGAAGATTAGGAATTTGCTATCTACCATGTTTTCTGTGCTTGAGATTGTGTTTCTCATTGTTCTCTGTGTTTCCACAGCTTCAATCTCAAGCCAGATGGATTTTCATGAGCAAGAAAAGACATGGCAAACTAAACTTAACAGAGTTTTTGATGGTGGTCTTGGTGCTCCGGGTGACAAGAGGTCTGCAGACGATGTTGAGCTCATTAAGCAGTACAAAGAGCTTTTACATAAACGCACCCGCCTATGGTGGAATAAGACGTTTCTTGAGAAGTATATTCTGAGTGGACTGATTCCACGTGGGTTACGTGTCCAAGTGTTTCCCTCCTTTCCCATTGATAATGAGGAATTTATAAAAACTTGGGAGGGGGCAGCCTCGCAGTGCTCTAAAACCTTTTTGGAATTGCAGGTTAAGTCTAATGAAATGTCAATCATTGGTATTGATAAGGAACTTAAAACCATTGAAGACAATATCAACAAAAAATTCAACACTGAGAAAGTGGCGAAATTAAAGAGTGAAGTTGATGTGGAGCAACTTAAATGGGAGAAGGAGATCTTGGAAACTAAATCACGGAAATATCAACGTGACCAGGCAGACCTTCAGAACAATCAGGTCTACAGGGGGAGGCGTAATAAAACTGATCGTAGATCTTCCTTCGTATGATCCTGCGCCACATCTATATCTTCTATATCATCAGTGGAGGATAGGAACCAAGGTCCTGATAGCTATAGGATATTGTGGGAAAGAAGGGATCATCATAGGGTGAATAAATCCAAGTGTGATAATAAAAGAGATAATAAAAGAAACCCGAAACGAAGGAACCTAACTTCATCCCCGGTGGACAAAAAACCAAGGACTAATGCACTGGAGGTGATGATATGCAAAAAGAAGTGTTGAGCCTTGGTCTAAATTTTTCCCCTACTAATAATTTTAATTTCTTTTTGGTAGTAAAAGACCTTCATCTCTTCTCTCGGAAATTGATCCTGCACAAATTACATTCTAAACCATATCCTGGACAAGATATTGAGGCAGACATTGAGCAGGAGGCCATTTTGGCACTTGAGGAATTGGAGCGTGAATCTAATCCGGGATTGAGAGGTAATGCTCCACCACCCGTTTTCTACCACTTTTCCCCCTTTGTCCGTCTGCCCCCAGGTTGAAATCTTCACAAAATTAGTAATGGAAGATTTCAAAACAATACAAAATCAGAAGAAGAATGATAGTTTAACATTGGGACAACGTAGGGCACTGGAGGATTTGAGAAAACTGGATGATATTGTCATCAAACCAGCGGATAAGGGGGGGAACGTGGTGATTTGGCCAGTGGTGGATTATAAAAGAGAAGCATTTAGACAACTGAAAGATGGGGTTACCTACAATCAAATGACTAATAATTCACTTAATTCCTTTAAAAGTGAACTTTCATTGATTTTGGAAATGGCATTCGAGAGAGGTATCATCTCGAAAAGGGTGTTGGATGGACTATTGGTTAGAGCTCCAGTGGTCCCAACCTTTTATCTCTTGCCCAAGGTCCATAAGGATCCTATCCATCCCATGGGGCATCCGATTGTCTCTGGCATCGAAGGGCTTTGCGATCCAATCTGCAAGTTCATTGAACTCTATCTACAACTGCAGGTGGAAATGCTGCCCTCCTTTGTCAGGGACACCACGGATGTCCTGAGGTGCCTTGATGGCCTGTCCCTTGATCCTGACACATTCCTAGTAGTAGTGGATGTCAAATCATTATACACCAGTATTCGACACAAAGATCGACTGGAAGCCTCACAATTTTATCTGGAGGCAAGTAATCTAGATCCAGACATCTGGGAGCTGGTACTGGACCTGTTGCGATTCATTAGCACCCATAATTTTTTCACCTTTAAAGACCGTTTCTTCTTACAGAAGTGCGGTACAGCAATGGGGGCGGCCTGTGTGCCTTATTATGCTAACCTCTTTCTTGGTTCCTGGGAGAGGGGTCTGTTGTTGGATGGTGCGGAGGCCGCCCCCCAGATTCTGGGATGGTACAGATATATTGATGACATCCTGTTTATTTGGCAGGGTTCCGTCCCAGATCTGGAGTCCTTTATGGTGGGTCTGAATCTCAATGAGTCTAATATCAAGCTCACCTACAATTATAATCAAATAATTGTCTCTTTTCTTGATGTGGAGATCAGGGTTGACGATGATTGTCATATTCAAACGGACATGTATCGCAAAAAAAAATCTGTTAATTCTTTTTTACATGCGTCATCGTCACACCCGATCTCCACAATTAATGCTATCCCTACAGGACAATTTCTCCGGGCTCAGAGAATCTGTACTACGGATGTGTCGTTCGAGGGGCAAGCCAGGGATCTGGGGCAGAGGTTTAGGGATCGGGGCTACAGCAATAGGAGCATTAAGAAAGGGTACGTGAGGGCGAAAAACACCAAGAGAAGTGACCTTCTAGTTACACAAAGAAAAAAGAAAGGAAAAACCAATGAGGGTGTGATTCGATACATTTCTACGTTTAACCAGCAATGGGATGCTATGAGGTCTATATTAAGGAAGCACTGGTCAATATTGATGACTGACCCCCTCCTTGGCCGACATCTGTCCTCTAGCCCATTGATGACAGCACGAAGAAGTAAAAATTTGAAGGATATTTTGGTATCTAGCCACTATACCTCTAAATCACACTTTTTGTTTGGTTCTAAAGGGAGAAACAATGGATTCTTCCCATGTGGAAAATGTCTTGCCTGTAGGAATCATATCAGATCCACGACCTTCACATCATCGGACGGCCTCAAAGTGTTCTCAATCAGGGACTACATTGCATGTTCAACTATACATGTGGTTTATTATGCCATTTGTAGTTGTAAATTAATTAACGTTGGCCTTACATCTAGAGAACTACGGGTGAGAACCCGGGAACACGTCAGGGATATCGAGGCCACACGTGATGTGGACGACGTGGATTCTCTCAAAACAATCCCCAGGCATTTTAAGCTGAAGCACAAATGTAACCCAGGCAACTTGAAAATTAGAGGGATTGACCATGTTAATATGGGGATCCGTGGTGACGATAGTATTCATCTCCTAACACAAAAAGAATGTCGCTGGATTGTAACTTTGGGGACTATGGTTCCCTCAGGCTTAAATGAACAACTCAGCTTCTCATCTTACTTATGAGCTCATTTTGTCTGCTTTCCGTTGGTCACTGTATTTTACATATTTTGATTTTAAATTTATGTTGTTTCTCTTTTATCTAGTTTGTGATATTTTGTCTCCGAAATTATTTTGTATGCCTGGTCTTTGGAATCCATCAAAATAATGGGATATGGAGTCGCTTGAACCTTTTGATATCTGCCGCACAGCTGAATTTATGAAGAATGACAAAAGATGTATTGAAATTTTTGTATTTTTTAATATTTATTAACTTATGTGATTATTTAACCAATATGAAAAAATTGCTGTCATTTATATTATTGGGTATAACGTATTTATCTAATGCGCTTTCAGTATTTTGATGTTATGCAGCGTTGAGACGATCTGAGGGCACTATTTGTCGTTAAATAACATGGTAATGCTGTATGCTCCTCACTTGTGCGCATGTCCCCGGTGTGGCTGCTGTTGTCGGCGTCACTTCCGGTGTCTGTGGATGACATCATGGTTCATGCAGGCGCAGTATGGATCGCGTCGCCATCTTGATGCCGGGGGTGTCGCTTGATGCCGCTCCCAATGACCCGTGACATGCGCCACCAATGGTGAGTCTTGGCCAGGCATATAAGATGTATGAGAGGGACACTGAGCATATCCGGTCTTTTCCCCCGAAGAAGCTACCGCGAAACGTGCATAGGGGCGCGTACCTGTTCATGGACTCAGGCATGGGTAATTGATTAGCATACTTCTCAAATCCCCTCTATGTTACTTATTCCCCGGGCAATGTAGCCATGGTAATATTAGATGGGTGGTGACATCATGGTATGAAGTGAAGGAACTAGAGTTGAGTGAAACAGGTCGGTCAGATTCAAAAATCGCCGACATTCACCAAAGTAGGGTTTCGCCGATCGAAACCCGACCCTAGCATGAGGTCGGCCATGAGGTCGCCGATCAGCGCGCCAAAGTCACATTTCAAATAATGCTTTCAGCGCCTTTTCTCACCCAATGATGGAGGATGCACACTGTGGGCAACGCAATGACATGCGCAGCAGCCTGCACCATCTTAGAGAAGGGCATTGAAGTGATTGGCTGGCTTTGTGTGGCGTCACAGGGGCTATAAAAGGCAGTGACTGCCGACCGCCATCTTACTTCTGCTGATCTTACAATAGGGAGAGGTGCTGCTGCTGATTCTGAACAGGGAGGGAAGGGAAGAAGAAAAAAAAACTGCTTCTGCTGATAGCTCTTTTCACTGTACAGTTAGTGTACAGTAGGGTGACCGGATCTCATATGGGGGGGGAAATGTCAGAATCTTGTTCGTCTGGACCCCACAAAACGATTCCCCTTTCCAGATATTGAGAGAGCCAAAATTTGAGCTCGATCAAACGACGTTAACCCGTGCCGCTCGTCGCTCAAAGTTTGAAAAAATCCAAATTGAGGTATTTTAAGATTTAGGTATTTTGCATAGTCTCTTAGACTATAAAGAATGTGACAACAACATTGCAGAAATAGCCCTGACCAAAGTTTCGAACCATTTGTGGTATTTGAATGCAGAGTTGGTGGGATTATCGTTTTTTGATCCCACCATTACAGACAATGAAAAGTTGTTAATGGCTAATAAATTGCTCGAGCGGCACGGGTTAACTTCGTTTGATCGAGCTCAAATTTTGGCTATCTCAATATCTGGAAAGGGGAATCGTTTTGTGGGGTCCAGACGGACAAAATTCCGACATCGATTTTTTGCGGTCATCCTAGTGTACAGTGAAAGGGGAGGATTCTGGTTGTATGCAGCAGCGCTGGTGGTGATTAGGCTGCCTTTTAAGGCTACCTGCTAGCTGCATTGCTGTGTGCACACTGCTGTTCAAACTGCTTTTTTCAAAGCACTCCAAATTTTATTATTTTGTCCTGGTGAGTTACTGAGCGTTCATTTTTTCACACACCGTCTAGCGGTGTACGCTCCTCACACACTACCGTGTACCGGCTGGTATCACGGACAAATAGAAGCTATCTGGGTGTGACTCTGGAAGAAAAAGCCGAGGAGTTTGTCCATTTTTCCAGACCTACACCTTAGAGTTGTGTCCGTTTTTCAAACAATTTCGTATATCTGCTGTTTGATTACAGTCAAAACTAGACAGACAGCGTGTCAGTCCATATACAAATACACAGAGCTTAACAATTTTACATACACACACCATACAGCGGTGTACGCTCCTCACACACTAACATGTATTCCGGCTGTTATCACGGACAAATAGAAGCTACCTGTGTGTGACTCTGGAAAAAAGAAATGAGGAGGTTGTCCGTTTTTCCACACCTACACCTTAGAGTTGTGTCCATTTTTCAAACAGTTTTGTATATCTGCTGTTTGATTACAGTCAAAACTAGACAGAGACAGCGAGTGCACTCCCTATACAAATACACGGAGCTTGACAATTTTACGTACACACACTGTCTAGCTGTGTACACTCCTCATACACTACCATGTACCGCCTTCTAGCATGGACAAACAGAAGCTACCTGTGTGCGACTCTGGAAAAAAAAACGAGGAGTTTGTCCGTTTTTCCAGACCTACACCTTAGAGTCGTGTCCGTTTTTCAAACAGTTTCGTATATCTGCTTGTTGGATTACGGTCCAATACATACTGTGAGAGCGTCTGTGACTAACATAGTATATACGTTGATTTAATTTGTTTAATACACCTTACACAGCTGGACGCTCCTCATACAGTACCATCTCTCTGCTGGTATTTTTGGTACATTTTCCCAAACATGAGGAAGTATGGTGGAAGAGTCGTGGCCAGGGGGGCGCAGCTAGCACTGATGGTGGTGGTGCATTGGCTGGTTCTGGCAAAAGCACAATAGCAGCTAAGGTAGGAGGTGTTGAGCCTGTGTCATCCTCTGGCCCAAGAAGGCCTGCAAGGTTGCCTTTTCTTGGAGTCGGAAAACCGCTTTTAAAGCCGGAGCATCAGGAACAGGTTTTGGCGTACATTGCCAAAACAGCCACCAGCTCTATTGCCTCCTCTTCTAAACGGTCGAAAACTGCAAGCACGGTGTCATCAATGCAGGGTTCTCGTCATAAAAAACCCTTTCCTTGTGTCCTTCACCCCCACCAAAAGTTACGGATGCGGCAGCCCACACTTCAGATTACTCTATGGAGCTCTTTTCACATACCATTCCTGGGTTATCCAGTCAAATCCAGAATTCCCCAGTCCAAGATGAATCTTACATGGATTGCACTGATGCACAGCCACTGCTAGATGATTCTGCTGGTACATTGACCCACAGCACTACATTGCCCTCGCAATCTATTGAGCCAGAATCTGACCCTGATGAAACCCAGGTGCCCCTTCCCGCATACTATACCACCTTACACGGTGACACAGAGGAAGGTAAAGAGGAAGGTGCAGATGACTTTGAAGAGGAGCTGATGGATGACCCAGTTCTGGACCCAGATTGGCATCCATTGGGGTTGGAGGGTGGCGCTAGCAATAGTTCAGATAAGGAGAAGGATCCGCAGCAGGCATTGACATCACAGCAGCGGTTATCTAGCAGGCCCGTAGCTGTCCTAAAATGTGGAACAAAAACTAAAAGAGTTGCAGGACAGCTTGACCAGACGGTCAACTTAGCACAGCGTGCAAGGCCAGAAAATGTTTACCATAGTAGGAAGAGTGCAGTGTGGCACTTTTTTGTCCAAAATCCTACTGACGAAGCAAAGGTTACCTGTAAGAAGTGTGGAAGGACCTTTAGCCGAGGTAAACAACTCAGAAATTTGAATACCAGTAGCATGCTTAGACAATTAATCAACATGCACTTGCAAGCATGGGCAGACTACAAATCCTCAGGTAGCACATGTGCACCTGCTGCGACTGAAGGTAGCCACCAACGCTCCATCGCTACCCCCACTGTAAGACCACCGCCACCATTAAGCACACCACCAGCACTAAATGTGGAGGTGTCGTCGCAAGGCCAAAGCACTCAGGGAATCACAATGGTTTTGCAACACAACACTGAATCTAGGCCATCACCACCAATACCGTCACCAACCCCCTCTCACTCCATCCGGACCACCGCTAATTCCCCCATATGCAGCTCTCCAGTCCAGCTCACCCTACCATACACTCTGAGTAGGATAAGAAAGTACTCATCCTCTCATCCGCGTACACTGTGTTTGAACGCCTACATTGCCAAACTAATCTCACTAGAGATGATGCCCTACCGTTTGGTTGAAAGCGAATCTTTCCACGACCTCATGGCCTACGCTGTCCCATGCTATGACCTACCCAGTCGTCACTTCTTTTCTCAAAAAGTCATCCCTGCCCTCCACCGGCATGTGAAAGACCGCATTGTCCATGCACTAAAACAGTCAGTAAGTGGAAAGGTGCACCTCACAACGGATGCATGGAACAGTAGGCATGGCCAGGGCCGTTACATGTCCATCACTGCGCACTGGGTTAATGTTGTGGATGCAGGCTCCACTGGGGACAGTGCTGCCTAGCCCACGGTATAGGAAACAGTTGGCTGTAGGCTTTCACTCCTCCTCCTCGTCTATCAGTGAAAGCTCATCCACAGAGCGCAGTCGCACAAGCACTACATCCGCAGCTGGCAGTGTTGCACATGAGGTGTCCCACTATCGAACAGCTAGTGGTAAGCGTCAGCAGGCTGTGTTAAAGATGATGTCTTTGGGTGACAACAGACACACCGCGGAGGTACTGGCCGACTACTTGCAGCGACAAGCAGAGTCATCGCTGGGCAGTCTACATCTTGAGGCTGGCAAGGTAGTCAGTGATAACGGCCGTAATTTTGTGGCAGCCATAGCCCATGCAAAACTCACACACATACCTTGCCTGGCTCACACTTTGAACCTGGTGGTGCAGTGCTTCCTTAATAATTTTCCGGAGTTAACATCCTTGCTCCATAAGGTGTGAAGCCTGCGCTCGCACATCCGTCGCTCGGCCATACACTCCAGTCGTATGCAGAAGCTGCAGCGATTGCTCCACCTCCCCAAGCACCGCCTAATCATAGACGTTACAACAAGGTGGAACTCCACCCTGCACATGGTTGAGAGGCTGTGCGAGGCTGTAATGCATTTGTGGGATGATACATGGGCAGGCAGTTTGAGGGAAGACATGGAATTGTCGGGTATGCAGTGGTCAAAGCTGAAAGACCTCTGTAAAGTCCTTCAGTGTTTTGAGGAATGCACACAGCTGGTAAGCACAGATGACGCCATCATAAGCATGACCATCCCACTTATGCGTCTGCTCATGCAAAGTTTGATGCACATTAAGGATCAGGCGTCTGCAGCGGAGGAGAAGGGAAGCCTTGATGACAGTCAGCCATTGTCTGGTCAGGGAACTGTCCTGGACAAGGTGGAGGAAGAAGAGGAAGAGGAGGAGGATGAGGGGGATGATTATTTTGGGCAGGAAGATGCTTCTCAGGGGGCAAGAGAAAATGTTGGTGTTCCAAGGTCAGGTACAGTGTTTGTGCGTGACTGTAGGGATGTGGATTTGCCAGATAGTGCTCCTCCACCCATCACTGGCAGTGCATCATTGACACCTGGAACATTGGCTCACAGGTGCGAGTTTGCCTTGAGGATCCTAAAAAGGGACCCCCGCTTTGCCAAAATGATGAACGATGACGACTACTGGCTGTCCAGCATCCTGGATCCACGCTGTAAAGGCAAATTCCAAAACATCATGCCACAGGAGAACCTACAGCTAATATTGGCTAACAAACAAGCAACTCTGGTAAACCGTTTGTTTGAGGCATTCCCAGCACATAGAGGTGGTGATGGTTCTCCCACAAGCTGTAGGGGGCAACATGGAAAAGGTGTTTGTGGTGCACACAGCCGAAGTAGCGTTGGACACATGGGTTTCTTGACCATGTTGTGGACTGATTTTTCAAGTACTGCTCACACGACTGGTAATACTGCATCGATCAAAAGTGACAGGAGACAGCAGTTGTCAACTATGGTTACAAACTACTTCTCCTCCCATATCGATGTTCTCCCTCACAGGTCATTCCCCTTTGACTATTGTGCCTGTAAACTGGACACCTTGCCTGAATTGGCACAATATGCCTTACAGGAGCTCGCTTGCCCTGCTGCTAGTGTGTTATCTGAAAGAGTCTTCAGTGCTGCTGGATCAATCCTGACAGAAAAAAGGACCCATCTGTCAACCCAAAATGTTGATGATCTAACCTTCATTAAAATGAACCATGCATAGGTTTCAAAGGATTTTGTCCCACCTTCCCCTGAAGACACATAGGCTACCAAAAAAGTGCCTCGGTTTTTTCCTCCTCTTCCGCGAACTTGCCCAATTACGCCCTTTGCAGCAGCTGAATGTCCAGCCAACACATCTACATATGCCAATTTTTAAACCTCCATAACTAGGCTGCCCACCTTTCCCCCAACAGCTGGGGTCAAGACCTGGCGCACCCAGGCAAGTGCCGTTGCTCTGATCAGGTGGATGGGCCCACTGATGTCCGACGGCAATGGGGCAGGGCCCCTCATAGTACAATACAGTGTCTCAGATGGTGGGAGGGCCCACTCGCCGTCAGACACACCAGCGTACTATGAGGGGCCCTGTGCCAGTACCATCGACCACGATTGTGCCCCCTCTGCTTGGTCATGGCCACAGCACTTGAAAGTTGCAATACTTACCTCTCCCTGCTCCACCACTGTGTAGTCTGGGCAGTTAAATCCTTCACCAGGACGGCCACTAGAAATTTGGTGTATTGATCAATGATGGTTAAGATGTAGCTATGGCCTGTCCTGCTGGCCTCTACCTTCAGATGATCAATGGCTACCATTTGAAATGGACGTCAACTTACAAGCGGATGCAGTGATGGTTTATGATCACCTTTCACAGTTGTGATAGTCACAGATGTGTGACATTCCTGCCACCATTTTTCAATGTCTCCTCTCATGCCAACCCAATAGAATCGCCTACGGCCTGTGGCTTCTGTCTTTTGCACTCCAAAATGACTAGACACATCATGATAGGCAGTGAGGACCATGGGTACATCTCTCCCTGTGATCACAATTTGATGGAGAGGAGTAACGGTAATGTGATCCACGCTACTGCGATAAAGCAATCCTTTCTTCACAAAGAACCTTTTTTGCTTTCTCCACAGACACAGTAATTGAGGGTCTGCATCGCCTCTGCAACATATACCGGGAGGTTTTCCCACGATGAGTAATTCCAAAATTTCTGCTAACACTCGACTTTGCGTCTATATTTGTATCCATGTAGTTTCCTGTAGCAGAGATTCTTGACTGGCTTACTGAGATTGAAATATATACGGACATTTAAAAGTACCACAACACTGTATACTGATGTATGCTATGAATACCTTTCCCTTTTTCTACTTTTTTAATTCTGGTGTAATACATAGTGAGTGTCACGTGCCCCGTCCTGAGTGACTCGGCCAGCAAGCCGGTAACTGATACAACAGGACGCGGCACGTGTAATTGTCCTATGTGACGTGGCCCGCAGGCCAGTAACTAATACAATAAGACAAAGGGAATAGGGAAAACCTGGGTAACAATAACAATGGTGGCCCTGCGATAGGGAAACGGGGAAGTGGAGACCTCCTGCACTCCACTGAGTCAGTGTCTCTACACTCCTAACGTCCTAACGTTCCCTAGGGCGGTTCCGCACCGGGCGACGATCAGGAACCTCAAAACCCTGACTCGCCCTGCACCTAAACCCTCACTAGGGAAATGGTCAGTGCAGAAACTAATCCCACCACTGCACTAAACACACATAAGGAAAAGTGACAAAACAGGGGAATACCACTTAGCTTTGCTCTGTTGCTTACGCTCCCACCACCTGCGTGCATCTTTTCCTCCACCGTCCGACATCTGGGTGCGCTGTCCAGAAACGGACCTTCTCAGCATCATAGTGCAGCCTTGGAGCAAACAGAGTCCACACCTGCGTGCAGCTGTCCAGAACCAGAGTCCCGCAAATGAGTCCAGCTTTTCTGCCAAAAAGTCCAGCATGCTTGAGTCCTGCTCTCAGCGACCAAGTCCAGCATTTTGAGTGCAGCTCTACACCGCAGCTGCCACTCCACCAATCCATGCACGAACTCCTTGCTGACATCATAACTGCGACTCCACCACGCCATGCCAGCACTCCTTGCAGACACCATAGCTGACACTCCAGGAATCTCCCTGAGCTGCCCGTGACTCTCCTTTAGCTCCATCCTTCACCCAGGCTTGCTTGCAAATGAATACTCTATCACCAACCGTGATCAACACACCAGATACTCTCTTATAGAGCTATCACACCTGTTACATAATTAAGCTCACACACTGAGATAACCACAGTGTAATGACCCTAATGGCCACCGGGGGGAAAACTACAACTGAAGTCACCACAGTGCAATGACCCTAATGGCCACCGGGGGCAAAACCACCTTTGGCACACAGCCAAGGGGAAAAAAAGGTTACTTTGTGCATTTACTCTGTCAGATCCTACCTGGATCATGTCAGTACCCTCCTCTTAATGAGGGGCCTCTGGACCCTCAAGACCACTCCTCATCAGGGCACCACCTACAGCGGAGACGCCTAGATCCAGAGTTCACCCCAAACACTACCTGCACATCAGGTTTATGGCAAATGCACCGCTGGTATTGGCAAAGTATGTTCTGGAGGCACCACTCATCTCCAAAGCGTCGACCTGGGGAACGAGTTATGTATGTGTATGTTCGGTATGAGTTGATAAGACTCCGCAAGATGTTATTTGGTGGCCACCCATACATGCTCGTACACACACAGGTCCGGGCCCGAACATTTACCACCACACACTCGTTCGTCATATTTCGGTGAACTCATTCTAGGATGGACAACAGAGGCGTCCCCCTGTGTCACCACACTCACACCCCCGCACTCCACCAAGGGGTACACCCCCCCAACCCTTTACACCACGAGGTCTGCGCCTCCCAGGGATGGCTAATGGCGAGGGTTGAGATTTGCCCCTACTCCCCCACAGCACACCTGCTGCTCACACCGGTGAGGGAGGGTCCTGGGAAATGGAGGAAAAATACACTCCCTGGTCGCCTTCCTCCGAACGACCAGGAGGGGCGGCTTCTTCGGTGGTATGGAAGATATGGCATAAACCCCGTGGACTATCACAACAGTCTGCTCACTACAGGGATGCACCCCTTCACCTCGGGGAACCCCAGACAGCACCATGGGGACCAACTCCACCCACCTGTCTGGGTACGTCCGCCTGTATGAGCAAGTCCCGCTCCCCAGCAGTGACTCTAGGGGCTTCATTGCCAGTCGCTGTTTGATTTCCTGGTTAAGCGAAATGGGAGGCCCCAGACCCTGATAATTGCTGTTGAACTGCTTCACACCATGCAGCTCCTCACTCACCTCAGTGAAGCCCAGCAGCAAATACTCACAGGTCTGAACATGGCTAGAGGCTAACCAGAAAAAAAGTGAGGTTGGTGATAACTGTCACGTGCCCCGTCCTGAGTGACACGGCCAGTTGGTCGGTAACATACAACAGGACGCGGCACGTGTAATTGTCCTATGTGACGCAGCCCGCAGGCCAGTAACTAATACAATAAGACAAGGGGAATAGGGAAAACCTGGGTAACAATAACAATGGTGGCCCTGCGATAGGGAAACGGGGAAGTGGAGACCTCCTGCATTCCCCTGAGTCAGTGTCTTTACACTCCTAGCGTTCCCTAGGCCGGTTCCGCACCGGGCGACGATCAGGATCCTCAAAACCCTGACTCGCCCTGCACCTAAACCCTCACTAGGGAATTGGTCGGTGCGAAAACTAATCCCACCACTGCACTAAACACACATAAGGAAAAGTGACAGGGAACACCACTTAGCTTTGCTCTGTTGCTTACGCTCCCAGCAACAGAGCCCACCACCTGTATGCATCTTTTCCTCCACCGTCCGACATCTGGGTGCGCTGTCCAGAAACGGACCTTCTCAGCATCATATTGCAGTCTTGGAGTAAACAGATTCCACACCTGCGTGCAGCTGTCCAGAACCAGAGTCCCGCAAATGAGTCCAGCTTTTCTGCCAAAAAGTCCAGCATGCTTGAGTCCTGCTCTCAGCAACCAAGTCCAGCATTTTGAGTGCAGCTCTACACCGCAGCTGCCACTCCACCAATCCATGCACGAACTCCTTGCTGACATCATAACTGCGACTCCACCACGCCATGCCAGCACTCCTTGCAGACACCATAGCTGACACTCCAGGAATCTCCCTGAGCTGCCTGTGACTCTCCTTTAGCTCCATCCTTCACCCAGGCTTGCAAATGAATACTCTATCACCACCCATGATCAACACACCTGATAATCTCTTATAGAGCTATCACACCTGCTACATAATTAAGTGCACAAACAAAGATAACCAGAGTGTAATGACCATAATGGCCACCGGGGGGAAAACTACAACTAAAATCACCACAGTGCAATGACCCTAATGGCCACTGGGGGCAAAACCACCTTTGGCACACAGCCAAGGAATAAAAAAGGTTACTTTGTGCATTTACTCTGTCAGATCCTACCTGGATCATGACAGTGATCCTGTGAGTGTCTGTATCTGACTCCGGAAATATAAACGGAAATTTAACCCTAGACTGGACACACCTGGTATGTGCTGATAAAGTACTTTGTTTCAAAAATTTGTATTAAGGTTTCATCTGTAGGATAACCAACTGTGGGGGGACCCTCTTCTTGCCGCAGACAAACACGAGACTGAGACAGAGTTTGCATTGAACAGGTCCGTTTTTAGTGCCTATCCTTCTGTCGACAACAGCAATTCACCACAGCCATTTCACATTTCTCTGTACACAGGCCCCGGTACCTTAACTTCCTTTGTAACTTTAATCGTGGTGTCCTCTGTGGCTCTTCCACTGTGGCTGGCCTAGGCCCAGCTACCACAGCGCTGCACCAGTCTGAGCACACCGTCTGTATGATAGCCCCAGGCCGTCTTTGTCTGCAGCTACCATCCTCTGGGCCACCCCCCTGTGACCGCCTCAACTGTCAGTCCTCTCTGGAGCCTTTCCACTGTCTCTATTTCCTCACCAGAACTTCCTCTTTACTGTGCTCCCTTCGCTGATTGACTCTTCCAGAACCTTCCCTCAGCCTTTTATACTTCCAGTTCTGGTAACTCTGCCCACCATCACCTAACAGTTTCTCTGACCAATGGCAGTTATTCAGTCCCACTCCTACACTCTCCACTGCCCTCCAATGGGCAAGCTAAAACACTGCACCCTTTCTCTTTATCTTAGCGGGTTCACACCTACACTGCGCTACACCTCTGCTTCTCACTACAGGCTGGTTTGTCTGTCAGTCCACCTTCCCTATATCATCCATAGTGAGTGAGCGTGTGTGGGTTATGCCTTCTATATATACAGTGAATCAGATAAACGAATTTTTATACTATACTCGATACAGCTTGTATCTTGTTATACAGTACCTTTGTTCGACATTTATCATTACGGTCAAATCCATATTGTGTAAGTGTCTGAGAGTGACTACAGGACTATTTATACGGAGATTTCAATTGTACCCTAAAAAATATATACTTGCTATCTTGTTATCCAGGAACTTTTTTACAACATTTTTTATTATGGTCAAAACCAAACTGAGTGAGCGTCTGAGGGTGACTACGGAAATATATACCGATATTTTCAATTTGGCCAACACTGTATACAGAAGAACGCTTCTGATACAGTAACCTTTTTAGCTATTTAGATTCTTGTGTAATCCATAATGAGCCTGTAAACGTCTGTCTGTTACTCCAGCAATATATTTTGAACTTTAAGATTACCCCAACACTGCATACAGCTGTACGCTTGTGTTACATAACCCATTTACAGCTTTTCATATTCTTGTGTAATCCATACTGGGCCTGAGAGCGTTTGTGTCTGCCTCCTGAAATGCATATGGAGAATCAGAATGTTTACACTATACTATATATACCTTGTATCTGGTTATACTGTTCCTCTTTTTCAACTTATTATTTTATTGAGTAATCCATACTGAGCCTGTAAGCGTCTGTGTATGCCTCATAAAATATATACGGAGATTTACTGTTATCCATATACTGTATAGAGCTGTACGCTTCTGATGCAGTACCATATATCTGCTGGTATTTTGGGTCCATTTTAGAAAAACATGAGGAAGTATGGTGGAAGAGGACGCAGATGTGGGCGTGGAGGGCCACCTGGTACTGATGGTAATGGTGGTGCATCTGCTGGTAGAGCCAAAAACACAATAGCAGCTAAGGCAGGAGGTGTTGAGCCAGCGTCATGGTGTAGCTCTGGAAGGCCTGTAAGGCTCCCTTTTCTGGGAGTAGGTAGACTGCTTTTAAAGCCAGAGTATCAGGAACTGTTTGTGGCTTACATTGCTGAAACAGCCTCCAGCTCTATCGCCTCCTCTTCTGAAGTTGTAAAAATTGCAAGTACTGAGTCGTAACTGCAGGCTTCTGGTCAGGAGCAACCCCTTTCCTTGTGTCCTTCACTCACACCAAAAGTGAAGGATGTGGAAGCACACACCTCAGATTACTCCATGGAACTCTTTTCACATACCATGCCTGGGTTAATTAAAAATAGGGCCCATCATGTACTGGAGCAATGTAAATGGGGCAGATCAGACACTGGAGCAGCATCTAAGGGGCACATTATACACTGGAGCATTACAAATGGGGCCCATTATATATGGAGCATTATTAGAGCCCATCATACACTGGAGCATCATCCATGAGGCCCATCATGTACTGGAGCAATGAAAATGGGACAGATCAGACACTGGAGCAGCATCTAAGGGGCACATTATACACTGGAGCATTACAAATGGGGCCCATTATATATGGAGCATTATGTGGAGCTCATCATATACTGTATGGAACATTATATGTGACTGATTATTTGGTATGGAGAAATATATGGGGCTCATTATTCTGTATGGCGCACAATGTGGTGGCCATAACACTGTATGGAGTAATATACTGTCCTTTTTTTGAGCTATTGTACAATTTAAAATAGATCAGTCATGTCATGTAAGCAGTGAAGTATGTGTCATTGTACTATACCTATATTTCTGTGGCGTATCGGTGCATCATGAGTTGTGGTATGGGTTAAAGGGTCGCACTGACACTCTTTGGCCCAGGGCACACGAAAACATGGAGCCAGCCCAACCCCCCCACAACTTTAGCCAAATAACCCCCAGTTTTCAATGCGTAACTATTCTTAGGAAGTAAATTAAGGTTGACAAGCTTCAGTTATAAGAATTAATGTTTTTGGCATTGAAATTGGCACTGTAGGTGTGTATACTGTCTTCCACTCCCTGTCGACTTTGCTTCCCCATTGACTTGCATTGGGTTTCGTGTTTCAGTCAGCCTCCGACTTTTCCCTATAGTCGGCCGATTTCGTTCGACCCGACTTTTGCGAAAGTCGGGTTTCATGAAACCCGACTCGACCCGAAAAAAGGCAAAGTCACTCATCACTAGAAGGAACTAATGTGCTGGGGATGGAATTATTAACTGGCTCTCCATGTACTATATTGGACACTGCACTGGCAATATGTATGATTTTCTGATGCGTTTTTACTACTATGTGGTTTTATCATGATGCAAACGCAGTATATGGTGGTGGCTTTTGCCCATGTTGTGAGACTATGTAATGGTACGCTTTTTTCATAACCGGTGCACCTGGATCCGTACCGTCTGATCTTTGTCTCTGTTTATTACATGAACTAAATAATTGTAGTCTTTTTTTATGTATGTGTACAAGTAAAAGTATTTTCATATTTAAAAAAAAATTTTGACAGACTTTTTTTGTTTTGGATTATAGGCTCCATGTTCTTTTTTTGTGTGTGTTATAGCTTTCAAGCACTCAGCCTTAGCAATTGCAGCTGCTGTCGCTTTGTCTGCAGAAAGTCTTTCTAGTTCTGCCTGCAGGCGTGCGGTTTCGACCTCTCTCTCTGCTTGCAGACTTGCAGTTTAAGCTTGCAGACGTGCAGTTTCGGCCTATCTCTCTGCTTGCAGATGTGCGGTTTCTGCATCTTGATCTGCTTGTCTCAGCTTTAGAAGCATCTCTTGTTCGGTGAAGGAGGCTCTTGCTTTGGCTGCTTCGGCCTCGGCATGAGTGACAGCAGTGAGCTCTGCTATTGATGACCTAACAGATGGCATAGTAGAACACAGTAGTAGATGAGATCAGGGGTTGTTGTACAAAGTTGCAGATGATATCAGAGATTGTTGAACATAGTTATGGATGATTCAGGTAAAAACTATAAGAAACAGATAATGCAGCATGTCAGTACTGGCAGATACTATACAATACACAAATACTGGCAGGTAATCACAGCAATACAAGGTACTATCACAACAGTAGCATTAATAAAGGTTGCTGTAATATCTGTAGCAAGCATTATATAGAAGCTGACCAGTACAACAACATACACAGCAGTAAAGGAGAAAGAGATATCTAAAACAACTAATGGATGCCAGCTTTGCACTCACTGAACAGAGGATGCATATAACCATCATGCAGTGTACTAGCACCACAGGAGCTGAACATGCATTGCAAAAATCATGAGGCATGCATCATGGCCAGCTAACACAGATGCATAGCATAGTTTACATCAATGCATTGAACCTTACCTGAATCCACTTGTTTTATAAGCAGTGGTTTTGCATGCAGCTGAGCTCATGTGAGCTACGGCTGAAATGGTTACATGTTGTTGACCAGGGAAGGAAAAAGGGAGGTTCTGAACAGTTAACCATTTAGGAAAACAGAAGATTCCAAACATATGAATAAAAAAGAGCAGGGCAACTATGACACCTACTGGCAACAGCTGGAACAGCACCCAAAAATATCTTGCTGCACAGAATGGGCAGAACAATTGTTGTTTCTAAATGATTATGAACTTGTTTTCTTTGCATTATTTGAAATCTGAAAGCACTGTTTTTTTATTTTGACCATTTTTCTTTGTCAGAAAAAAATACAAAATTTATTGCTTAGAAATTCAGAGACATGTTGTCAGTAGTTTATAGACTAAATGAACAATTTACATTTTACTCAAAAATATACCTATAAAGAGAAAAATCAGATAAACTGAACATTTGAAGTGGTCTCTTAATTTTTGCCAGAGCTGTGTATTGTGGAGTCATGTGTGCAGTGTATACTTTTCCTGTATACATGGAGTAATTCTCTAATTCTCAGTATCTGGTCTTATTGCATGTGTGTGTGCGTGTGTGTGTATACATATATATATATATATATATATATATCTCACTCCGATAAGTTGTGAAAAAAGTGGCGGACTCTTTATTGGCCCATGTGGCCACGTTTCACATCCATAACATAACAACATAACCTTTCTCTGCTGTGGAACTGAACTGTTGCCACATGGGCTAATAAAGAGTCCACCCATCCCTCGCTTGCTCAGGGCCCCAGCACTTGCAATACTTACCTCTTCCCACTCCACTGCGGCATCTTCTGACTGTGTTGTTTCAGGTCAGAGGGTGCACTGATGTCACTAATGTGCGTCCTCTGCCTGAACAGTCACAGTGCAGAGAGCCGGAATATGCTGACATTGAGGAGTCTGGAGCAGAGCAGCCGCCAGTGAGGAGAGGTGAGGATTTCATTTTAAATGTTTTGAGCAATATATGGGCCCATCATATAATTTAGCATCATATTGGGCCCATTATACACTGGAGCATTATATGGGGCCCATTATACTGAAGCATAATATGGGGCCCATTGTATACTGGAGCATCATATGAGGAACATTATATATGGAGCATCATATGGGGCCCATTATATATGGATCATCATATGAGGCCCATTATATATGGAGCATCATATGGGGCCCATTATATATGGAGCATCATATGGGGCTCATTATGTATGGCGCATCATATGGACCCTATTATATATGGAGCATTTTGTGGAGCCCATTGTGTTTGGAGTTTAGAGCAATATATGGGGCCCATCATATAATGTATGGAGCAAGATATGGGGCCCATTCTGTTTGGAATTTGGAGCATTATATGGGGCCCATCATATTCTGTATGAAGCATTATATGGGGCCCATTCTGTATGAAGCAAGGTATGGGGCTCATTATACTGTATGGAGTATTATATGGGGCTCATTATACCATATGAAGTATTATATGGGGCTCATTATACTGCATGGAGCAATATATGGGGCTCATTCAGTTTGGAACAATACATGGGGCTCATTATACTGTATGGAGCACTATGTGGTACCCATAATACTGTGTGGAGCATTATATGGGGCTTATTATTCTGTATGAAGCAATATATGGGGCATGTTATTCTGTATGGAGGGCTATGTGGTGCTCATAATACTGTAGGGAAGACTATACTGTCTGATTTATGACCTATTGTAGAATGTACAATAGTTATCACTCATGTAATGTAAGAAGTTAAATCTTTGGCATTGTATATCTATATTTATCTGCTGTATCTGTGCATTATGAATTGTGGTATGTGTTAAATGAACCAACTGAGACTTTCGCCCGGGGCCCACAAAATCCTGGAGCCGGCTCTGTATGCACTGCATATTACGACTTCTCCTGTTCTGTTGTCAAAGAGGCGACATTGGACTTTGGGAGGGTCAATATTGGTTTAGTATTTTCAATATTACTATGGCCAAATAAAAATAAAATATTGGAAAAGCTGTTTAAATGGATTATCCCGAGTAATCCACTCTCCTCTGGATAGGGATTACTTTCCAATTGCTGAGATCCGACTGCTGGGACCCCCATGATCCTGAAAATCAGAGCTCTGTAGAGCACCATGTAAATGCAGCTGTGGTCAGTCATACACACTGTGGCGCTATTCACATGTGGTTCTTCAAATAACTCTTTTTAGGAAAGTGAGGGGCACGACAAAGTAAAGTAAAATTCACTGGTGGGTGAAGAGTGTTATCGTTTATGGGCTGGTGGGGTTTATGTGGCAGGGCTGCTTTTTTGTCCCAGTCCTGGGTGGTGATGAAGCTGGAGAAAGAGAGGCTAATGGACAGAGAGAGAGAAGTGAGCTCAGGAAGGAAGAGAAATGGGTATGATGATATCATATGTTCTGAGAGAAACGTCCACAAAGTTTTGCACCCTCTATCCACTGTACATACTTCCCCATAAGTTTAGTAAAAGACAGTTTATTTATGAGTAGTGGTCTCCTTCATTGAACTCTACAACATCTTTTCCTGGACAACTGAAGTCAAAGGCATCATGTGGTTTGCACCGGCATAGCGCCTACACAGATAAAGTCCCCACACGCAGCCAAGGCCTCCATTTTCCTGTAGCGTGCCATGGCATGGAACACGAGTAACTTGCCCATGGCTACCACCCTGCACCATGTTACACATGAAATAAATGTTATACCAGAAGCATTGAAGTACAAATTTCCATATAAAATTGTATCATGTATGTCTATCCTGCAGCCATTTTACAACTATGATTTAAAGATACAGTCCCACATATACAGGTAGGTAATTGATTTTATAAAACCTTTAATTCTTCAAACCTTTCACTTACAGGAAACCTTTTTAACAAAATATGGAAAAATCATCCTACTCCTTCAATTGATAGATGGAAAACGCTATGCTGCAAAGAGATCATGTATTACTGAAGAGCAGTGGATATTGTTTTTCTTGGAAGGTCTTCTTTGAGAAACTATTGATTTGTAAAATAATTGTAAGTCTATTATGTGTAGGAATTCCCCAATGTGTTGAGAAGGATTACCTGAATTAATGAGTATAACAAATACCGAACCACTTAACACTAAATAATACATAAGGGCTACATGTTAGTATACAAATAATGCTAGTAATTTGTTTTGTGAAAATGCATGAGTCATAACAACAAAAGTACACAATAAAATGAAGCCTGACATTCTCAGAAATTCAGCTTACTGTACCTACAATATTAATTTTGTATCTTGTAAAACAACTTCTCTTGGCAGACAACACGGGCCCAGAAGCTCCTGGCACGCAATAAGTCCATCTTGCAGAAGACTGATGGTGCATTTATATTCCACTGATATTGCTGCCAAAGTGAAATTGGGGTTATATACGTATGCCATTCAAGTAAATTTAGGTCCGTGATGTCCAGCAGACGGCTACAATAGATATGGTTTCACAAAGCATTTAGTATGTTTCCTATTCAGGCGCTTGTCCCAGAATTGAGTTAATGGACTGGCAGAGATTTACAAAGTTAAATAATGTGCATGAAATGAGCACAAATTGCTTTTCATGGTGGTAAGTTAGACTCTCTTCTCACTATATTAGCAGTTTATATTTGCTGAAAATTCTCATGATACAGTATGTGTTACCCAAATCCATTGACCCCAATCGACAGATGGAGGTCAAAAGAGTGTCCTTTTGCATCCACTTGTCTATTATTAACCCCTTAGTGACGGAGCCCACTTGCAGCATAATCACCAGGCCAACTTTTACAATTCTGACCACTGTCACTTTATGAGGTTATAACTCTGGAATGCTTAAGGCTGAGTGCAGACGGACTTTTTAGCCCTGCGGATTTTTCCGCACAGAATGGAAGAAATCCGCAGTTCAAATGACCGGCATTTTTCCTGCGGATTTCCTCCATTTTTCATGCAGTTTTCTTGCGGTTTTCCACTGCGGTTTTCCCCCTGCGGATTTGGTGACAGGGGAGATGGAAAACGGCACAAAAGAAGTAACATGCTGCGGATTTTGTACCGCAGGAAAACCGCGTGGAAAAATCCGCAGCGTCTGAACAGCGTTTTTTTTTTTCCATTGATTTTAAGGCTACTGTACATCACAATGCGGATATGCAACGTTTCTGCGCAATAAAATCCGCTGCGGATCCGCTGCAAATCTGCATCGTGTGCACACAGCCTTAACGGATCCTGCTGATTCTGAGATTGTTTTTTCCGAGACATATTGTACTTCATGTTAGTGGTAAAATTTCTTCAATATAACTTGCGTTTATTTATGAAAAAAACAGAAATATGGCAAAAATTTTCAAACTTTAAATTTTTATGCCCTTAAATCAGAGAAATATGGCACACAAAATAGATAATAAATAACATTTCCCACATGTCTACTTTACATCAGCACAGTTTTGGAAACAACATTTTTTTGGGTTAGGAACTTATAAGGGTTAAAATTGACCAGCAATTTCTCATTTTTAAAACAAAATTTACTAAACCATTTTTTTTACGGACCACATCACATTTGAAGCCACTTTGAGGGGTCTATATGACAGAAAATGCCCAAAAGTGACACCATTCTAAAAACTGCACATTTAACTTTTTTTTACAAATATTTTACTTCAGAACCAATTTTTTTTATTTTCACAAAAGTAAAAAGGCTGCACTGGGGCCTAGAGGTGGAGGTGGTCCCCTGCAGGGTGGGCTCCCAGGGCTGTGGGGTACTCGGTACCGGGCCGGTCTCTCTCAGAGGGAGGTGTCACAACAGCGGTGACCCGGTCCGTGGCCCTGGGCGCCCATGTAAATGGGTTAAAGTGATGGAATAAAGTTTTTGAGTGGAAGATTCGTGACGCCACCTGTGGTGTTCGGCAAAGGAGGTGTTAAGCTGACGCTGCAAGCAGATCCTCTAGGACAGATGGTGTGGTGCAGCAATGATGTTGTAGCCCTCCACAGGTAGAGCTGTTGGTCCCAGGGCAGTGTAGATAGGTGTTGGGGAAGAGGATGCAGGGTTAGGCACTGGGATGTAGCAGTGCCAGAGAGTTTGTAGGAAGAAGGCAAGGACACAACAGGGTGCAGTTTCTTTACCTTTACTTTGGCTTGGCAAATGCAGTCCAGGGTCCCGATTACAGATGGCACAAGAGCTAATTAGCCTGGAAGCAACTCAGGAATCTCTCTAAGCAGATAGGTTGTGTAGTCTCCTTCCTAGCGCTTACTTGAGGTACATGCAGTACAGTGTTACACTGAAGTTCCTCCTTCTTGTTCCCTCTCAGATCTACCTCGTATGGCAGACAGCTGTAGCCTTCTATCTCTTCTCTTGGCTCACCCGTTGCTGTTGTGCCTCCGAGTCTAAGGTGGGAATAGAGCAATTACAGCTTCCTATTCCTCTGGTTTCTGTTGCAGGACCTTCAGTATCCATACAACCGTGGAGACCAGGCTCCAGATCATGCGCTCCAGCTGGGAACGAGCTCTCAACTCCGCTCGGTCTCCCAGCTTCTATCTCCACATCTACACACTTTGGCCTCCTCACACTAACTCCTCATTTCCCTTCCTGGCCCTCAGTGCGCACTCCTCCCCAATTCTGGTTCAAAGCTCCCTCTGCTGGCCTGGAGTGGGAACTGTATTGCATGTTATGGTTAACTGCCAGAGAGACCCTTCATTGCTTCCAAGCCTGACATTACCCTCCCTGGAGGAAGGCAATGCCAGTGTGGTGACAATACTCCTGGGGGCGCCACATTCCCCCTAGTGCAATTCAGTACTCCTGGACTGATAAAAAAACATCCTCAGGGATCCCTGAGGAAGAAGACAGTTAGTCTTTGAAACATGTTGGAAAGTCCATTGGTCCCCGTTGCAACCACCAGCAAGTGAAACTGACGTGGTCATGTGTTGACTCACAGCTGGAGGTACACTGACAGGAGGCTGCCACCGGCCGGGGCAGCCCCTGTAACTCGTCTATACCCCAGTGTACAAACCCCCCTCCTTTTCCAAGCGCTGGAGCAAAAAGCGCTATTTTAACTTGCACCGCTTACTGGAGTGAGGACTTCGCATCGCATTATCTTTACAGGTACCACTCTCTGATTTGTGCATTTACTATTGCGGCTACTCTGCACAGCCGTTCACAGGCTGCAATTTGACTTTGACTTTTTTTTTTTTTAAGCTACTATCAGGGAGAATTACCCTGCAGTATATAACCTGTTCAGTGATTTCAGGTTTTTACCCTCACTCATGCCTTTTTAGTTTGTGACTGTTCAGGTTGGAACTAAGATTGCCACCAGCATCTATATATATTCTTTTTCCCTTAAGCACTTCTTCTGAGGTCTTACAATTGACTATTACTAATTGCTATTTTCTCGCTATTATCCAGCTACATAAAGAGCACTTAGAAGAGGTTTTTTTTTTTTTTTTCTATAACCACCCAATTTAGATTTCCCTCTTCTTTGAGTGTTCCAAGCGCACATTAATATTATTAGTTATTTTACCTTATTTCTTTGACACCCTTGTGACAGGTGTCTTAGTGTTTGCTGCTGGAATTACACTCATACACAAGCGCCACTGAATCTCCATTTATATATATATATATATATATATATACGTGTGGCTATGTATATATATATATATATATATATATATATACACACACACACACACACGCAGTGGGGAAAAAGTATTTAGTCAGCCATCAATTGTGCAAGTTCTCCCACTTAAAAAGATGAGGGAGGCCTGTGACTGACATCTTAGGTAGACCACAACTATGAGAGAATTGCCAAATGAGAGAACAAGTCCAGAATAACACCTTGTCTGGTTTGGCAAGATTTATTTTGCAATTTATGGTGGAAAATAAGTATTTGGTCATTAACAAAAGTTCATCTCAATATTTTATTATATATCCTTTGTTGGCAATGACAGAGGTGAAACGTTTTCTGTAAGTCTTCACAAGGTAGGCACAAACTGTTGGTGGTATTTTGGCCCATTCCTCCATGCAGATCTCCTCTAGAACAGGGATGTTTTGGGCCTGTCGCTGGGCAACACAGACTTTCAAATCCCTCCAAAGGTTTTCTATGGGGTTGAGATCTGGAGACTGGCTAGGCCACTCCAGGACCTTCATTTGCTTCTTACAAAGGCACTCCTTCGCTGCCCTGGTGATGTGCTTGGGTTCATTATTAAGCTGAAAAACCCATCCATGTTTCATCTTCAATGCCCTGGCAGATGGAATGATGTTTGCACTCAAAATCTCGCGATACATGGCCCCATTCATTCTTACATGTTTGGATCAGTCGTCCTGGTCCTTTTATCAGAAATAGAACAAATTGTATATAAAATACTTTGTCGAGCACTATTTCAAATAAAATCCAATAAAAAATTTGTGCATTAAAACAATAAAAAAATAGTAAATAGATATTTTTATTAATCATTAGGTATACAAGCTATAATGATAATAATATTAAATATAGCTGAATGAAACGGATGAAATAGTATAATTTCAGAAAATTTATGCAAAAATATATTTAAATATCGAAGTACATAGCCCAAAGAAATTTTATATGGCTTACTGCATAGCTCTACAATACCGTAATTATCACCATCAAAATTAAAATAATTAAATACACCCAAAAAAAATTTTTATATAACCAAAATAATGCAGCAAAATTGATAATACATAAATATAAAATTAATGTGAGACAGCAAAGACACGCCACAATTAAAGGATTATTATTTATATAAACATAATATAAAGTGCTGGATGGCAAAAGGTTAATCAACCTAATAAAAAAGTGCAACAGTGCAAAAACAACATAATACATTTTGATAAACACTATAGAAAGTGCTACGGTGCAATCATATATAGAGCACTAAAAAATGTACTAGTGCAAATAACTGTTAAATTCACAACACAATGGAAAGTGCTGTAGTGTAATGGTCAGAACACTGGAAAATGTACAAAATAAGGAAAGTGCTGCGGTGAAAAAAGTGCTGCAATGCAATAATCAAAAGCATTATAAGTGCTTAATACAAAGAGGTAAAATAGTAACTAATGTAAGGGCATAAATTACCTGGATAAAAAAAACGTGCTTCCGGGTCTCTATGCGCGTTTTGGCGCTTAGCCTTCTTCCGGGGGGTGTAGATCTCAAAACATGATGTTGCCACCCCCATGCTTCACAGTAGGTACGGTGTTCTTTGGATGCAACTCAGCATTCTGTCTCCTCCAAACACAACGAGTTTTGTTGCTACCAAACAGTTCTACTTTGGTATCATCAGACCATATGATATTCTCCCAGTACTCTTCTGGATAATCCAAATGCTCTCTAGCAAACTTTAGAAGGGCTCGGACATGTACTGGCTTAAGTATGGGGACACGTCTGGCACTACAGGATCTGAGTCCCTGGCGGTGTAGTGTGTTACTGATGGTAGCCATTGTTATGGTGGTCCCAGCTCTATGCAGGTCATTCACTAGGTCCCCCCATGTGGTTCTGGGATTTTTGCTCACCGTTCTTGTGATCATTTTGACCCCATGAGGTGAGATCTTGCATGGAACCCCAGATCAAGGGAGATTATCAGAGGTCTTTTATGTCTTCCATTTTCTTATTATTTCTCCTACAGTTGATTTAATCACATCAAACTGCTTGCATATTGCAGGTTCAGTCTTTCCAGCCTGGTGCAGGGCTACAATTTTATTTCTGATGTCCTTCGACAGCTCCTTGGTCTTCACCATAGTGGAGTTTGGAGTGTGACTGTTTGAGGTTGTGGACAGGTGTCTTTTATAATGATTACAAGTTCAAACAGGGACCATTACTACAGGTAATAAGTGGAGGACAGAGGAGCCTATTAAAGAATTAGTTACAGGTCTGTGAGTGCCAGAAATCTTTCATGTTTTTAGGTGACCAAATATTTATTTTCCACCATAATTTGCAAAATAAATCTTGCCACATCAGACAAGGTGATTTTCTGGATTAGTTTTCTCATTTTGACTCTCATAGTTGTGGTCTACCTATGATGTCAATTACAGGCCTCTCTCATCTTTTTAAGTGGGAAAACTTGCACAATTGGTGGCTGACTAAATACTTTTTGCCCCACTAACCATAACCCTAACCACCAACCTTAACCCTAATCTCAACCCTAACAATAACCCTAACCACAAACCTAACCCTAACACACCCATATCCCTAATCCCAACCCTAATCCCTTATCCCTAACCCTAACCATAATTCCAACCCTAACCCTAATTCCAGCCCTAACCCTAATCACAACCCTAGCACTAATTCCAACCCTAATTCTAACTCTGAACCAATTGGAAAAATCTTCCTATTGTTGCCGGGTGCCGGCCGGCAGATCTCGGCGGGCGCACTGCGCATAATCCCTCCATTTTCTTCCTGGAAGAAGAAGTCGACGCCCATGCGGGGAAGTACGAGGGCCGAGGAGCACCAGGAGGTACAGAGGGAGATCGGGACCTTATTTTTCTCTCCTCTTATGTGCGATCACATCAGAGGAGAGAGAAATTAAATGGCTCATTGGACTTTTTTTTTGCAGTCGCCGAGCCAAATCATGTTCTCTGGAGTCTTGACTACCCCCGGCAGCCGAAACCCCAGACAGAGAAAATCCGACTCTGGGGGGCGCTACACACTTTTTCCACAGCGCCTTGAATTCTGTGGTTTAAGTACCATTAACTACCGCTGTTAAAAGGCGTATCGGCGGTAGTTAAAGGGTTAATCTGAGTTTGTATATTTTTGCCTGTATACGAGCATAATAGTGCAGCAATATATTATTTTAACATATACATACTGAGTTTTTCTTTACATGTTGAATAAAAAATGACATTTGAACCTTTTAGGTAACATATACCACTCAGCATACGCAATATGAAAAGATCCTATATAGAATCTTATCTTCAAGAATGTATCTAGTGGGTGCAGGTGGGAAACAGCTGACAGGGGGTCACCAGATGTCTGCATTCTGCCACCCCCAAAGTGTGAGTTGGACATTCTTTGAGCCAGCTATCAAGCTGACAATCAACTCATATAAGGTGCAGCACCATCTCCCAGTAATGAAGCACTGACTGCCAGCACTTCCGTAACAGGGTGACGTCAGTAGCGTTATCAAGATATGTGATTACACTGCTGATGCCACGCTTCAACGCCGAATAGGTGGAAGAAGTTTGTTGTGTTAAATGTTTCAATGGAACAGAAGACATCATAGATTAATTGTACTTAGGGAAGGTGGAAGAATTTTGAGTACATAGTATGAAGAGAGAGGGGGGAGTCTATGTAGTCACAGTATGGGATAATAACTGGGTGGAGGAAATTTGAGGACACAGTATGGACAGTGAGGGGGATGTATGCGCATACAGTATGGAGAGCGAAGTGACGGCATGGGTGCGGACACAGTATGGGTAGCGGGGGGGATAAATAAGGAGACTATTGAGGGATATAGTGTGAGAATATGGTATGGGAGAAAAATGTGAGTGAGCACAGAATAGAAACTTGGTAGTGTGGCAGGTGGCATGAAAAGGGGCATCATGGGGGCACAGTGTGAGACCACAAAAAGGAAAGAGCATGTACGATAAAAGGGACAGTGTGTGGGTCATATTTTGTGCAAGGAACACAATGAGGAGCAAATATTTATTCCAGGGGCAAGTGTTGGGTAGATATTTTACTTCGGGAACATTATAATAATGCTGCTATTTTTAAGGGTATCATGTGGGGATATACTGTACAAGACCAGGGAAGAGGGAAGTGTACGGAGACAAGCAGTGGCTGTGAAAAGTCATCATGGTGTCTGGGCAAGATGAGGAAAAGAAAAAGAACTACTCCAATCTGAGACAATGTCATCTATAAGGTACATGAATGTAAATGTTTATTTGTGATACTGACAAATTCTCATCAGTACTGTGGTTCCTGCATGTTCTACAGTCTGATGATGACGGATAACACAACTCCCATTAATTTCTTATCATTGTTTAGGATGTACTGGAAGTTGTAGAATCAAAATGCAGCACAAATGTATATTGGTCTGTCCTGACATTACAATTTATGTACCATGTACTGATGGTGGCTCTGGTGCTGAATTCATTTACTGATGATGGTCCAAGTGATGCATTTATGTTCTGTTTATGATCCTGGTGATATATTCTTGTACTGATGGTGGCTTTGGTGATATAATGTATTCCTGTACTGATGGTGGTCCTGGTGATGTTTTTCTGTACTTATGTTAGTTCTTGTGATATATTCCTGTACTGATGAAGGTTTTGATGCTGTATTACTGTACTGATGGGGGTTATAGGGTTGTATTTCTGTACTGCTGATGGTTCTTATGATGAACTTCTGTAGCTCTGGTGATGTCTGTCTGTAGTTATGAGGGTTGTGATGCTGTGTTTATGTACTGAATGGGGTTCTAGTGATGTGTTTCTGTACTGCTGTGGTTAATTATAAAATGAAGCACTGTAGCATACCAATCAAATGAACCATAGATTATAAAGGTGCTGAAAGACTACTACACCTGAGTGTCCGCCTCCAGTAGGCATATACATCCAGAAATGATGCGCACATTCACTCTGTTGGTACCATTATAGAATCATAGAATCGTAGAGTTGGAAGGGACCTCCTGGGCCATCTGGTCCAACCCCCTGCTCAAAGCAGGATTCGCTAAATCATCCCAGTCAGATGTCTGTCCAGCCTCTGTTTGAAGACTTCCATTGAAGGAGAACTCACCACTTCTCGTGGCAGCTTGTTCCACTCATTGATCACTCTAACTGTCAAAAAGTTTTTTCTAATATCTAATCTGTGTCTCCTCCCATACAGTTTCATCCCATTGCTTCTAGTCTTTCCTTGTGCAAATGAGAATAAAGTTGATCCTTCTGCAATGTGACAGCCCTTTAGATATTTGTAGACAGCTTTTAAGTCTCCTCTCAGTCTTCTCTTTTGCAAACTAAACATTCCCAAATCCTGCAACCTTTCCTCATAAGACAGGGTTTGCAGACCGGTCACCATTCTGGTCGCTCTTTTCTGAACTTGCTCCAGTTTGTTGATGTCTTTTTTAAAATGTGGTGCCCAAAACTGGACACAATATTCCAGATGAGGTCTGACCAAAGAGGAGTAGAGGGAAATAATGACTTCATGCGATCTAGACTGTATGCTTCTGTTAATACATCCTAGAATTGCATTTGCCTTTTTTGCTGCTGCATCACACTGTTGACTCATATTCAGTCTGTGATCTATTAGTATACCCAAGTCTTTTTCACATGTGCTGTTGCTTAGCCCTATTCCTCCCATTCTGTATATACTTTTTTCATTTTTATTGCCCAGATGTAGTACTTTGCATTTTTCCCTGTTAAAAACCATTCTGTTAGTTGCTTCCCACTGCTCCAGTTTATTTATATCTTCTCTCTCTTCTCTAGTATTAGCTATCCCTCCTAGCTTTGTGTCATCAGCAAATTTAATCAGTTTACCCTCAATTCCTTCATCTAAATAGTTGATAAAGATGTTGAACAATACAGGGCCCAGGACAGAGCCCTGTGGTACCCCACTTGAGACATTCTTCCAACTGGATGTGTAGCCATTTGCGACCACTCTTTGGGTCCGATCACTAAGCCAGTTATGAATCCACCTAACAGTTGCTTTGTCCATTCCATACTTAGTCATTTTTTCAATAAGGATTGTATGAGATACTTTGTCAAATGCTTTGCTGAAGTCAAGATATACTATATCTACAGCATTTCCTTGATCCACCCAATCAGTGATTCCATCATAGAAGGAAATTAAGTTAGTCTGACATGACTTATTAGTTACAAACCCATGCTGACTCTGTTTAATCACTTCATTCTTATCCAGGTACTGACATACATGTTGTTTAATAATTTGTTCAAAGATCTTTCCTGGTATAGAAGTCAGACTCACCGGCCTATAGTTGCCTGGGTCCACCTTCTTTCCCTTTTTGAAGATAGGAACATTTGCTCTTCTCCAGTCTTCTGGGACTTCTCCTGTTCTCCAAGAATTTTCAAAGATTATGGATAGGGGTTCAAAATTTCTTCTGCTATCTCCTTCAGTACTCTGGGGTGTAATTCATCTGGACCTGGAGACTTGAATTCATTTAGGTTAGCTAAGTGTTTCCTCACTATCTTTCTGTTTATAGATATCCTGGATTCTTCAATTCCCTTAATAGGACAGTGAAGAACAGTTGATGTTACATTTCCTTTCTGAGAGAAAACAGATGCAAAATAGGAATTTAAAAGTTCGGCCTTCTCAACATCCTGTCTTACCATTTCATCATTTTCATCCTGTAAAAATCCTATAGCATCTTTGACTTTTCTTTTACTTTTGACATACCCCCAAAAACCTTTATTATTGCTTTTGACATCTCTTGCAAGCCTCAATTCATTGTCAGCTTTACTAATCTGATTTGTGCCCTGCAGGTTCTGCAGACAGCATTATATTCTTCTTTAGATATGCCTCCCTCTTTCCATTTTATAAACATTTTTTTCTTCCTTTTTAGCATGTGCTTAAGTTCTGTGTCCATCCATCCTGGCTTCCTTAAATGCTTCCTATTCTTCCCTCTATTCGGAATTGTTAACAATTGTGCTTTGAGAATTTCATTTTTCAAGATTTCCCATCCTTCCTGGACATTTTTGTCTTTAAGGATATCCAGCCATTGGATCCCTCCAATTCTCTTTCTGAATCCCTTAAAATCTGCCTTTCTGAAATCTAACCTTGACGTCTGAGTCTTCACAGGTCTTCCTCCTCTAGTTATCCAAAATTCTAAAATAGCATGGTCGCTACCTCCTAGGGTCCCAGCCACTTTTACCTCCTCAACCATTTCCTCCCTGTTTATAAGGATTAGATCCAAGGTAGCAGTTCCCCTTGTTTTCTCCCCTACCTTTTGGAAGATAAAGTTGTCAGCAAGAGAGGATAAGAATTTCCTTGACCTGTTAGTTTTGCCTGAGAGAGATTCTCAACAAATGTCTGGAAAGATGAAATCTCCCATGACAACTATGTCATATTTTTTGGAGAACTTTGCCATTTGATGCATAAAGAGTTCATCCATGTCTTCAGCTTGCACAGGCGGCCTGTAGTAAATGCCTACAATGGTGTCCTTTCCATTGGTCTGTCCTTGTATTCTTACCCAAACAGTTTCCACAGAACTCCCAGTCTCTGAAGCGTCAATCTCTGTGCAGATATACGCGTTTCTAACATACAATACGACACCTCCTCCTCGTTTATCAAGTCTGTTTCTTGCAAATAAGTTGTATCCTTCTAGTCTTGTATTCCAATCATGTGTATTGTTAGGCGCCAGGATTCTCCCACCGCACAGGATAGATCCCAAGCCTTGTCTGGTGCAGCAGTCTTCCATTCAGGCTCAGCCGCTGGAATGACTGCTCAGCACAGACTCCAGACCCAGCGCCTTGCCCAAGCTCATACTGCATGTGTAGTTGCTGCTGGCTCTCCAGCTAAGTCTATGGTGACTATAGGTATACACGTGCAGCGTGCCAAAGTCCAGATTTCACCCTACTGAGCATGTCCATAATGTGGTGCCTTCTTATTGGTGCTCGGACATCAGCTGCTCTGGTGAGGTGGCAGCTTCAGATTTGTCCACAGGTAAGGTCCTGTCTGTTTGGACTTGAGCTTAAGGTATAAATGGCTCTAAATGGCGCATGCCTGTGCACTAGTATCAAGCTTGTGTGTGTTGGTGGGTCAGTTACCACCCTGTATGCACATGTGCCGCTAATAGCACTGTGAGTGTGTTTCTAGACAGGCAGTGTAGGGTGGGAACTCCCGCTTGAACTTAGCATCTGCACTGGGCGTCCTCAGGTGCGGGCTCAAAAGCCACCATGTGTCAGAGCAGGTTCAATCACCAGCATAGTAGGGGCAGAGTTATACGGACCCCACTAGCGTCATTTCCACTATGCTCCTGTGACATCTAACGGGGCACAGCTTAGAGCATTCGTACTGCTCTTTGGAGTAAGAGTCAGGAGCTTTGTACTCTGTTCACACCGAGGGTGACGTTTAACTCGATGTGTTTATGATGCTTACTCGCGGCTACGCTCAGCCATTGTTCTCTAGCTGCAGTTTCTCCATCACCACACGGTGGACCCCGGGTTGCGATTGAACCTTCTTATAATTTACTACATTTTGTGCAATCGGCAAACCCTAACAATTATAGTCTACGGCCCTTTCAGAACATACAGTTGTGCTCAAAACATTACATACCCCGGCAAAATTTTTTCTTTCTTGGCCTTTTTTCAGAGAATATGAATGATAGCACCAAAACTTTTTCTCCACTCATGGTTAGTGGTCAGCTGAAGCCATTTATTGTCAAACTACTTTGTTTTCTCTGTTTCAATTATAATGACAACCCAAAACATCCAAATGACCCTGATCAAAAGCTCACATATCCTGGTGATTTTGGCCTGATAACATACACAGAAGTTGACACAAATGGATTTGAATGGCTACTAAAGGTAACATCCTCACTTGTGAACTGTTTGCTTGAAATCATTGTGTGTGCATAAAAACTGATTGAGTTTCTGGGATCCAGACAGACTCTTGCATCTTTCATCAAACCTCTGACGTTTCTGGATTGCGAGTCATGGGGAAAGCAAAAAAATTGTCAACCTATCTATGGAAAAAGGTAGTTGAACTGTTTAAAACAGGAAAGGGATACAAAAAGATATCCAAGGAATTGATAATGCCAGTCAGAAGCGTTCAAACTGTGATTAACAAATGGAAAATTAGGGGCTCTGTAAAAACAAAAGCACAGTCAGTTAGACCAACAAAAATTTTGTCCACAAATGCCAGGAAAATAGTTTGGGATGCAAAGAAAAACCCACAAAAAAACAAAGGCTGCAATACTGGACTCTCTGAAGACTAGCAGTGTGGCTCTTTCAAGATGCACAATAAGGAGGCTCTTGAAGAAAAATGGGGTGCATGGTCGAGTCGCCAGAGGAAATCTATTACTGTGCAAATGCCACAAAGTATCTCACCTACATATGCAAAACAGCACCGAGACAAGCCTCAAAACTTCTGGAACCAGGTAATTTGAAGTGATGAGACCAAAATTGACCTTTTTGGCCACATCCATAAACGTTACATTTGGGGAGAGGTTAACAAGGCCTAAGATGAAAGAAACACCATTCCTACTGTAAGGCACGGAGGTGGTTCGCTGATGTTTTGGGATGTGTGAGGTACAAAGGCACAGGAAACTTGGTCAAAGTTGAAGGAAGAGTGAAGGTTCCGGAGTGACCATCTTAGTCTCCTGTCCTCAATATCATTGAGCCACTCTGAGGAGATCTCAGGCGTGAAGTTCATGCTAGACAGCCCAGGAATTTACAAGAACTGGAGGCTTTTTGCCAAGAAGAGTGGGCAACTTTACCATCTGAGAAAATAAAGAACCTCATTCACAACTACCACAAAAGATTTCAAGCTGTCATTGATGGGCAATACACGGTATTAAGAAATGGGGTCTGTAAACTTTTGATCAGGGTCATTTGGATGTTTTGGGTTGTCATTATGATATTACAAGAGAAAACACAGTAGACTGACAATAAATGGCTTCACCCAACCACTAACCATGAGTGGAGACTAAGTTTTGGTGTTATCATTCATATTTTCTGAAAAAAGGCCAAAAAAAAATCAAAAATTCTGCTGGGGTATGTAAACTTTTGAGCACAACTGCATGCCCGAATCCCGTTTTGTCCAGAACACGGATGTAAGACATGAACGGGACCAACAAATGGGTAACAAAACACAATGTGAAAGCATCTTAAGTAAAAATCTAGTCTGACAAAATAATAAAGGATTTTTAATTTTAAAAAAGGAACACATTTTTTACATGAATTTACTGTAGGTTGAAGAGCTTTTTGTAGCTACCATCTGAATGGTTGGACACAAACATTTTTGTAAAACTTAAAGAGTGGGTTTGATTACCAACAGCTTCTTATGTTATTCTATCACAGAACCCACTGCAGGAAGTCCAGGATGTCTGTGCAATAGGACAAGTTAAAATTAACTTTCTCAAGAATATTCTGTACATTTCGCAATAACTGTATCATAGATAGTAAGCAGGAAACTTGGGGGTGATCAGACTTCTCACAGATGCTTACTTTGTCATCATGTCTTCCATCACCAAACTGTCTGTATATTAAAGAATATACTTGTTAGTATGCAGAACACTGAACCATAGAAATATGAATTCTCTGATCTCATGTGCTTATTAATTTTTATAGCTATGCTATGTGTAAATAATTTCACATGCATATTTAATATTTGTTTAAAAGGAAAATTCTACCAAAAATAAGCTGTAGTTAACAATAAAATGACATTTCGGAGATGCATAAACATATATAGTCCCCAAATCAGGGACCTCTTGATCATAAGTTAGAGCAACTCTTTACATATAATATCATCTCACAAAAAAAGAAAAGAGCAAATACCCTCAAAAAAATGAAGTAAGCTGAGACAAAATAGTTTTGATGAAGTAAAAAAGTATCTTTATTTATCCAACTCACTCATATAAATAGTACGAGTGTACAGTGGGTACAGAAAGTATTCAGACCCCTTTAAATTTTTCACTCTTTGTTTCATTTCAAGCCATTTGGTAGATTTGTTTTAAGTTCATTTTTTTTCTCGTTAATGTACACTCGGCACCCCATTTTGACTGAAAAAAAACAAATGTAGAAATTTTTGCACATTTTTTCTTAAAAAAGAAAAACTGAAACATCACACGGTCATAAGTATTCAGACCCTTTGCTCAGTATTGAGTAGAAGCACCCTTTTGAGCTAGTACAGCCATGAATCTTCTTCGGCCGAATCTGAGGTCCAGAGCACTCGGAAACAGGTTGTCATCCAGGATATCTCTGTTCTTGGCTGCATTCATGTTTCCTTTAATTGCAACCAGTCATCCTGTCCCTGAAGCTGAAAATACCCCCATAGCATGATGCTGCCACCATCATGTTTTACTGTTGGGATTGTATTGGGCAGGTAATGAGCAATGCCTGGTTTTCTCGACACATACCCTTAGAATTATCATTAAAAAGTTCTATCTTCATCTCATCAGACCAGAGAATCTTATTTCTCATAGTCTGGGAGGCCTTCATGTGTTTTTTAGTAAACTCTATGCAGGCTTTCATATGTCTGGTACTGAGGAGAGGCTTCTGTTGGGCCACTCTGCCATGAAGGTCCGACTGGTGGAGGGCTGCAGTGATACAGTGCCTTGCGAAAGTATTCGACTCCCTGGAACTTTTCAACCTTTTCCCCCTACCATGCTTCAAACATAAAGATACTGTCATGATCCAGGTTGGATGATGACAGTTAAAAGCACATGTAACCTTTTTTTCCTTAAGCTGTGTACTTGTTTGGTTTTGCCCCCGGTGGCCATTAGGATTATTACACAGTGGTGTCTTTTGTTCTAGTTTGCCCCCGGTGGTGGTTAGCGTTATTACACGGGAATCACTATCAGGTGTGATTCCTCTGGCTTAACTGTAAAGGTGTGTCATGTGCTCTCACTGGTGTTGGTGATAGTTTTCATTTCCAACCATCCTTGGTGGAGAAAGGAGCTAGAGAGAGTTCCTTGCAGCCCAGTCAGAGCCCTGGTGTGGAAGGAGTCAGAGGGGATTTCCTTGCAGCTCTAACAGAGCTTGGTGGCAGATATTCAGGAGGAAAGCTGCATTCTGGTGGTGGACTTTGTTGCTGGGAGCAAGAGCAACAGAGCAAAGCTAAGTGGTGTTTCCCTGTTTGTGCCTTTCCTTTATGTGTGTTTCAGTGCAGTGGTGGGATTAGTCTCTGCACCGGCCATTTCACAAGAAAGGGGTAGGTGCAGGGCGAGCTAGGCTTTAAAGATATCCTGAGCGGCGCCCGGTGCAGAACCGGCCTAGAGATCGGTAGGAGTGTAGAGACACATTGAATCAGGGGAGTGCAGGAGGTCTCCACGTCTCTATTCCCTATCGCAGGGCTCACCATTGTAATTGTTTCCCTGGTGTTTCCCCTTATTATTTAAATTCGCCCTGCTGGAGGCGGTGTATCCGGTTTTACGTGTATTTCTGAAATTCGCCTGCTGGAGGCGGTGTATCCGGCTGCACGTCTTATTATTTAAATTTGCCCTGCTGGAGGCAGTGTATCCAGGGTCGCGTGTGTCATATAAATTCGCCCTGCTGGAGGCGGTGTGTCCAGTCACTCATAGATCATTGCAGATACCAAATGTAAATTTTTGGTGTAGAATCAGCAACAAGTGGAGCACAATTGTGAAGTTGAACGAAATGTACTGCTTATTTGCTCTCTGTGCTTCAAACAGAACCCTGAGACTATTATAGAGCAGGTGCATTTATATGGAGACTTGATTACACACAGATGGATTATATTTATCATCATTAGGCCTGTTTCACACATACTTTTTTTCATCAGTTGCAATCTGCGAAAATGGCGGGACACGGATCCGCAACTCTTTTGAAAGCAATGGGTGCTACCGGACCGTTGCTTCAACGGATCCAGGGAAGGCAGAAATTTAAAGGAACCTGTGCCTGGGGAGGAGAGAGAGAGGGACAATTCTTCCGGGCATGCGCAGTGTACAAATGCGGATCCGGCCAGCAAAAAAAGTTTCAGTGTCCATCCTGTCATGTCTGCGGACGCCAAAATTTTGGCGGATCCGTAAAAAAATGGATCCAACGGATGACCATTCGTCAAGATCTGCCGATGCAAATCAATGGGAAAAACAACGGATCCGCCAAGAAAAATGGCGGATCTTTTTTTTTTTGCAAAACGGCGGATTTTGACTGATGGTGACAGACGGATGTGTGAAAAAGGCCTTAGTCATTCAGGACAACATTAGATCATTCAGAGATCCACAATGAACTTCTGGAATGAGTTTGCTGCATTGAAAGTAAAGGGGCCGAATAATATTGCACGCCCCACTTTTCAGTTTTTGAAATTCCACAAAAATTTAAAATAAGCAATAAGTTTCATTCAACTTCACAACTGTTTTCCACTTGTTGTTGATTCTTCACCAAAAATTTACATTTGGTATCTTTATGTTTGAAGCATGATATGTGGGAAAAGGTTGAAAAGTTCCAGGGAGCCAAATTCTTTCACAAGGCACTGTAGTTAACTTTGTGGAACTTTCTCGCCTATCCCTACTGCATCTGTGGAGCTCAGCCACAGTAATATTGGGGTTTTTCTTTACCTCTCTCACCAAGGCTCTTCTCCCATGATTGGTCAGTTGGGCTGGTGTAGAAAGACTTCTGGTGTTCCCAAACTTCTTCCATTTAAGGGTTTTATGCTCTTAGGAACGCTGAGTACTGCAGAAACTCTTTTGTAAACTTGGCCAGATCTGTGCCTTGCCACAATTCTGTCTCTGAGCTCCTCAGCCAGTTCCTTTGACCTCATGATTTTCATTTGGTCTGACATGCACTGTGAGTTGTGAGGTCTTATATAGACAGGTGTGTGCCTTTACAAATCAAGTCCTATCAGATTAATTAAACACAGATGGACTCCAATGAAGGAGTAGAACCATCTCAAGGAGGACCATACTGAAATGGACAGCATATGACTTAAATATGAGAGTCTGAGCAAAGGGTCTGAATACTTATGACTAGTGTTGAGCATTCCGATACTGTAAATATCAGGTATCGGCCGATATTCGCTGTATCGGATTTCCGATACCGAGTACCGATATTTCTGCAATATCGAATACCGGAATCGGAAGTTCCCATAATGCAATGAGCCAGTTGTGTTAGCCATGATAACTAATGGCATGGCTGTGATTGGCTGCTGAAATGATGTCATCATGATGCGCGGTCTGTGCGGGCCTGCCGGGGGTCTGTGCGGGCCTGCCGGGGGTCTGTACAGGCCTGCCAGGGGTCTGTGTGCACTGCCGGGGGTCTGCGCGGGCCTGCCGGGGCCCTGTGCGGGCCTGCCGGGGGTCTGTGTGGGCTGCCGGGGGTCTGTGCGGGCCTGCTGGGGGTCTGTGCCGGCTGCCAGGGGTCTGTACGGGCCTGCTGGGGGTTTGTGCGGGCTGCTGGGGGTCTGTGCGGGCCTGCCAGGGGTCTGTACGGGCCTGCCGGGGGTCTGTGCGGGCTGCCGGGGGTCTGTGCAGGCCTGCCGGGGGTCTGTACGGGCCTGCCGGGGGTCTGTTCGGGCCTGCTCGGGGTTGTGTGTGTGTGCAGGCATCGTCCGATGGGACTACAAGTCCCATAGGGCTATGCCTGCTACAATGACAGTGATTGACACATTAGCCAATGATGGGACAGTAGTAGTCCCATCATCCAGCTAATGTGTTGAATGTAAAAAAGCAAACAAACAAAAAAACATACATACTACATACATACAACATTCATACAACATACATACTACATACTACATACATACTACATATATACTACATTCATACAACATACATACATACTACATACATACTATATATATACTACATTCATACAACATACATACTACATACTACATACATACTACATATATACTACATTCATACAGCATACATACATACTACATAATACATACATACTACATATATACTACATTCATACAACATACATACTACATACTATATATACTACATTCATACAACATACATACATACAACATACATACTACATATATACTACATTCATACAACACACATACATGCATACTACATACTTACTACATACAAACAACATGCTACATACATACAACATACATACAACATACATACTACATACAATACATTCATACATTCATACAATACATACATATAGACATACAGTACATATAACATAGAGTACATACTCACCATCACTTGTCACTTTGATCCCCAAAGCCAGTGTCATTCTCACTGTAAAAAATATTAAAATAACAAACAACCAATATACTCCCTGATCCGCAGAAATCCACGAGTGTCCCACAACGATCTCCTGCAGTGCATCACTGAGAGGTTACTATAGTTCACTGGTCTCACTTTATGGCAAAAGCTGAGTGGGAACTTTCTCACACAGCAATGCCAAAAGTGAGAGTAGGGACTATTTTTTTACAGTGGTGGAGGAATACAGTGCGGAAGGATACCTACCTCCCGTCATTGTATTCCTGGGGCCCCTAGAGAGCAGTCGCATCAGCTGATGCTGCTGGTCTCCACGGGAGATCATCGTGGGACACTCGTGGATTTCTGCGGATCAAGGAGTATATAGGTTGTTTGTTATTTTAATATTTTTTTACAGATGACACTGGCTTCGGGGATGAAAGTGACAAGTGATGGTGAGTATGTACTCTGTGTTATATGTACTGTATGTCTATATGTATGTATTGCATGAATGTATTGTATGTAGTATGTATGTATGTATGTTGTATGTCTGTAGTATGTATGCAGTATGTACTATGTATGTATGTATGTTGCATGAATGTAGTATATATGTAGTATGTATGTAGTATGTATGTAGTATGTATGTTGTATGAATGTAGTATGTATGTTGTATGAATGTATTATATATGTAGTATGTATGTAGTATGTATGTTGTATGAATGTAGTATATATGAAGTATGTATGTAGTAAGTAGTATGTATGTTGTATGAATGTTGTATATATGTTTTTTTTTTTTTACATTCACCACATTAGCCGGATGATGGGACTACTACTGTCCCATCATTGGCTAATGTGTCAATCACTGTCATTGTAGCAGGCATAGCCCTATGGGGCTTGTAGTCCCATCGGATGATGCCTGCACACACACACACAACCCCCGGCAGGCCCGCACAGACCCCCGGCAGGCCCGCACAGACCCCCGGCAAGCCCGCACAGACCCCCGAGAGGCCCGCACAGACACCGCCCGCACACACAGACATGCACAGTCTCCGCCCACGCACTGCCCACACTCTTCCCCCCTCCCGAACTGGATGTGCAAGGAAAGAAAGGGTTTATTTTTATTCCGATATTTGTGCCCCATAGACTTGCATGGGTTTCCAGTATCAGAATCGGCGATACCCAATATTTTTTGGGTATCGGTCCGATTCGATATTTCCCAATATCAGAAGGTATCGCTCAACACTACTTATGACCATGTGATATTTCAGTTTTTCTTTTTTAATAAATTTGAAAAAATTTCTACATTTCTGTTTGTTTTCAGTCAAGATGGGGTGCAGAGTGCACAATAATGAGAAAAAAATGAACATTTTTGAAATTACCAAATAGCTGCAATGAAACAAAGAGTGAAAAATTGAAAGGGGTCAGAATACTTTCCGTACCCACTGTAAATAGCCCAATATGCAAATACAGGACAAGCATTTTAAAAGGGAACAAAGAACCAGGCAGCACTGATCATAATGAACCTCTCATAGTCAAAGAGTGGTAATGATTTGCACTGAGCACAAAGACAATAAATAAGCAAATCTCCAAAGGGCAGGGTACCAATACCTAGCCCAAATCATGCACCAGTCCATGTAAGAACATTGGCACATGTGACTTACAGTTGCCTGTGACGACCAGAGAGTAAAGTGCCGCTCATAGTGCATTTGACAAATATTGCTTAACCATGTGGGAAAGAGGGACGGTAATGAACCGTGCACGCCGTAGACCCAACACGCGTTTTGCGTGGTTGGCTTCCTTGGGGGCTGTGAAAAACTAAGCTGTGTTGCAGTAGAGAAGCACTAAAAAAGCTAAAACCAAACAAAAAAATGAATGTTTAAATTAAACAAGAAATTTAGTTGTTGTTATTCTTTCTTACTCTACTACATTTTCTATATGGTCCTGAAACAGCCAATTTAGAAGAAAACTTGCAGAGAACAAAAGGTTTCGAGTTAATGAACATGTCAGTATTTTCCACATACAAGAATAAAGGACTGACTATTTTAATCAGACTTTGATAAGTGTTTGGTCCAATTTTCTCGTAAGTGGCAATAAAGAAAAGGAAAACTTTCTACATCGTCTCTATTCTGTCAGTCCATGAAAATCAGACAATACTCAAATGCCATCTAAGTGCAGTCAGATTTTTTCATGGACCCACAGACTTGTATTGCCAATTTTGATCCGACCCTCAGATCAAACTTGAACATGTCCTCACGATTTTGCGAAAAAGGTCTGCAAAAAGTTACAGTCATGTGTATGTTCCCGTAGACTATAATAGTTTCAAGTGCTATCTGTGAAAAACATGAATAGCACTTGTATGAGAACAACGGTAGTGTGAAAGAACCCTTATTATCCTGCTGATCAGATCCATTTTCAGCAGGTGACTGACTGAAGCATCACTCCCTTGGCCCTTCTCAAGAAGAGATGACCACGCCATTGGAAAAGCCACAGTGGTGAATCTCAAGTTTTATATACTGTATTTTAGGGATCTTTTGTAACTACATTAAATTATGTTGTTATTAGAATTGATGGAATGCACCAAATAAGAAACTATAATAAGGTGCGTTCGCAAACTGGTGTCCATCATGCGGTGATGGAGAAAACACAGCTAGCACAGTGGCAAGGCTGCGAGAAAACACTTAAAGCACACTGAGTTGAATGTCACTCAGTGTGCACAGAGCTCAAAGTAACAAGCTCTGTTACATCACAGAGCGGTAATATGAAGCAAAGCAAAAATGACTATACCCTGTTAGACTGCACAGGCATATAGACAAAACACTAATTGGGGTCCCTATAACTTAACCCCCCAGGAAAGACTAAACTGATGGTTGGACCTGGTCTAACACACTGTGTGCTTTAGCACGCGCGTCTGAGGATGCCCGATGCAGATGCTAAGTTCAAGCGGGCGATCCCACCCTACACTGCCTGTCTAAACAAACACTCGCAGAGTTATTAGCAGCACACGTGCACACAGGGGGTGGTAAAGTAGCCACCAAACACACATAATACTACCGCACAGGAGTGCGCCATTGAGAGCCTTTTATACCTAAAGCTCAAGTCCACACAGACAGGACCTTGCCTGTGGACCAATCTGAAGCTGCCACATCACCAGAGCAGCTGATGTCTGAGCACCAATGAGAAGGCACCACATCATGGACATGCTCAGTAGGGTGAAAGCTGGACTTAGGCTCCATAGTACAATGCCGCATGTGTATACCAGTAGTCACCATAGGCTTAGCTGGAGTGCCAGCAGCAACCACACATGCAGAATGAGCTTGAACAAAGTGCTGGGTCTGGATTCTGTGCTGAGCAGATATCCCAGCAGCCAAGCCTGAATGGGAGAGCACTGCACCAGACAAGACTTGGGATCTATCCTGTGCAGCGGGAGAATCCCGGCACCTAACATTACCCCCCAACACCCCTTCCCCGGTGAAATTTGCCACGCTCAGAAACTGCCATATGCTGGGGGCAGGGAAGCGTCTTTGCAGAAGTTCTAGATGGTACGAAGCACTTGCACAGGGGTACATGGGCTTTTAGACACAGGCTCTCACAGAAGCTACCCCATTTTTGTATGCTTTCTGTTGGCCAATAAATCTGGGTTGAGTAAAGATGCAGCCAGGGTAACCCCAAAAGTACCTCACCCATTCTCTCAGAGATAACTAGAAAGAAGATTATCTCCTGATGCTTCAGAGACACGGTAGGGGGTACAGTCCAATGGAAAATTGGGGTTGGCAAAGTGAATCCGTTAGGCTAGTTTCACATTTGTATATGGAGGAGCTGCAGAGGGCTGTGGACTTCCTCTGTGAAGCTCCACCCCCTGCCGTGCCTTGGTCAGCTCCGCCTAAGTCCGCATACTTCTGCATGCGGCCTGCGTACCCTATCTTTAACATTGGGTATACAAGTTGTGCGGATGCCTTCACATGTGTCATTTTGACGATGCGGCGACCGCATCATATTCCAACATGTTGCGTTCGACGCAGGTCGCTGCATCGTCAAAATGACGCATGCGGAGGCATCCTCATACATTCCGCCCCACAATGTGCTTCATAATATGGGATTTATTTATTTGTGGTCTGGAGTATGGATTCTGTATAAATTCCAGATTACCCATCCCATGATTTCATTTTGAAATGCAGGAACAGATCATTTACATTGGTTTAGATAGCCTAATAAGTTAATGCAGCTCAGAGGTGCAACAGACCTAACTGGATATTCAATATTGTACACTGTGCATCACAGCGAACATTGTTCAAAAGTAATGTAAAAACTCCATTAACTTGAAACACTTAGAAAATATAACTCGGTAGGTCAATTATAGTTTATTTGAAAAATGAACTGTCAATTTGGTTTATACTTGGTGCTGTTCTGCAAACGAAACATGAAATATTTCTTGACAAGTAAAATTATTATGCAAATCAGAAAGGAATTTCATGTAGATCAATGTTTTTCTGCTTGATAAGTGACATTATTTGGACAATATCCATTTTATTGCTTGCTATACGAATGTTATAGCAGTCACAGACAGAAAATGTGAGCAGGTTTCAAAAATATATTTATTATATATTGATTTTCTATCCTTTTTAACTAGTTTTCTCTTCTTTCCTTCCTCCTTCATATTTAATTTATTGTTGAGATTTTAAACATGTGATTTGGGTTCTGTAATTTTATTTTTTTAAGTTTTGGTTATTTATACAAACGTATGTAATAGCTGATGTGCATTTGTTTTAAGGATGTATGTTTGGGACAAGCCTAGGTGACATAACTATAACTACAATATGAGGACCTGAATGGGGACATAACTACAATATGGGGACATAAATACAATATGAGGACCTGGATGAGGACATATCTACAATGCAGGGATCTGGATCGGGACATTACTATGATATGGGGACAAAAATACAATATAAGTGCACATTTGTTATCAATAGAGATAAGCGATTATTTCAATGTTCGGTTGGGATTACATTTTCCGAATTTGCAATATTCGCTGACTAATTCATTGAATATTCGCAGAACATAACTGAACACCATTCACGTCAATGGGAGGCAAAAACAAGCACATGCACAGCACCTTATAACGGCCCCAAATGCTGTCAAAACACATTAAATGAGGGAAAATAGCTTCAATTCACCCATAGTACAGATTTTAGCGTGGCACTGCACCAATCAGCCATGCATGAGGTATCGGGGTCTAGGACAGCATTTACACCTTTTAATTGAATGTCACAGTAAGACGAGGTGTGTGAGGGATCAGTGTAGGGCCCCCTTTGTTGGAAGCACTTATACCGCATGCAACACCTCTACCTGCTATCATGCTGAGCCACACTCAGGTGGCACAAATATCAGTTTTCTAGACTACCATTGTCAGAAAAATTTAAGGATAGTAACACGGGTAGTTGAGTCCACGGAAGTGGAGGCCTGACGGTGTCAAAGGCCTACTGCTACAGGCAACATGCATTAAGGAGACCCAACCAGCAGTGTTCACAATTCCAAAAATTATTGGCAGACACCACCAAAGTGGCATCATTTTCACCACAGTAGAAAAAGTATTGTAGGGACCGACAGGTCTTCCACTACACCTAATGCAAAAATTAAGTCAGAGCAAAACCAATTGTATACACAAAAAGTCTTGTACAAAATCTATAATAAATCCTCCTAAAAGTAAGTCCAACAAAGACTAAAATAATATTACATAAAAATTTTATTTTTATACAGACTCATAGACAATAAAGGAGATCTAATCATTTCTGCAATGTGTGCCTACCCAGCTTCCTAGCTCATGTTTTTCAAGGTCCAAGCACCAACAGAACCCGAGAAATTGATTTCTCCTGAACCGTTTAAAATAATTAGTTTGTGCTTGGTCTTGAATTAATGCCAGCGACGAGCTGGAAAAGATAATACTATGTGCGTGTCTATACGAGGTACCCTCTGTGAGATATAGTTATTATAAGCTTTGTAGTCAGATTCTAACTCCAAGAGTAAGGGGAGGACCCGGGTAAGCCAGCCCCTTCAGTGGTGTCACTAGCCCTAAGCTATAAGGCATTGTCCCCTAAACCTTCATTCATTCTAGCCTGGGATGCTGTGTAAATAGGATCTCAAATGCATTGGGACATCTGGCTCCTCCCCCCAGCATGGTGCTGCCTGATTTTCCTGAAATGATCTAAGTACCATGTGAGTATTTTCTTCTTTAACCCTGTCTTATTTTTAATTTTATTGTACATATATTATTGTCTCATTTCGTAAAGCCTTTTTATTGTCTCTAAACACTGCCCATCTTTTGGGAATAAACTATAAAATTTTATTAGTTCTGCCTCCATGCTCTGTGATGAATTCATGCGCCTATAAGCTAATTACGCTACTGATTTGGGTTTGCTTTGAACCCCTCTATTAATTTTAAATATTAATAGAGAAATCGAAGCTGGTGGCAGCGAAGTGTGATTTGGCCGGGTGGCCTAGCTGGCAGTGACGGAAGGGGTTTTATAAGCTGATTGTGTGGCTGCGGCCAAAGCATTTATAATTCCCTCACTGCAGCGGCCTAATCGCCAGTGCACAACAAGCAGCCCGTTCGGCGACTAATTATCCTAGGAGTAGTTCCCTCACTGACCTGAGGATAAAGGGGGCGCTGGAGAGCTGCGAGTTCCAAAGTGGAACTGAAAAATGGGATATACATAAATCCTGACAGCTTGTAACATAATGTGGCAGTGGTGGGATAACCAAAATACACCCCCTGCCGTAAATTGTTAGGACAAGACTAGCTTGCTGTTTTTTATCACTTGGTGCCAGCAGTGGGATAACTAAGATAAGCCCCCTGCGCCTATGATAGCCGTGTGCAGCCAAAGGTCACGTACCCCCGTCCGTGACGTACTGGTGTCAGAGGTGGGATCGTGACATATTGGTGGCAGAGCGGTGGGATCATAGAGCATTAGTGATCTGGTTTGAGCAATCATTCCTCTCACTAAAGACTTGCACGGTGCTTCCGAGGACCCTGCAGCAAAAGTTTTGGAGACTGAAACTCAGTGTTTATTAGTTTTGAGACAATTGTGTGTACTTGCGATTACCGCCTTCCTTCTCTTTGTTTTTCTATCCTATCTTTTATTTGGCAACCATAGATACGTGGGGAGAAGCCTCTTAAAAGCAGCTTAACAAGGACGCCCTCAGGGCCCTGTGCACGACAAACCTGATTGACGCAGCCGACATGACCAAAGCCCAGTTGGTCGCGGCTCTGATGCAATGGGAGGAGAGCCAGGGTGTGGAAGGCAGCACCAGTGCCAATAGTGCAGCCGCAGAGGTCCAGCAGGTGCCGGTCTGGCTGACCGGCAGCAAGGAAGTCGTGGACCGCTATCTGTAATTGGCCCTACAGCAACTCCCTGCCAAAGACTATGTTGGACGTCTGCAGTGATCCAGAGAGCTCAAGAGAGAGCTGAGTGCCAAGCCGAGCGAGACCATGAACTGGAGGTGCTCCGGCGACGGAGAATACTCCCCACAGCCCGGAGCCGTGAGCCCAGCAGCACACAGAGTCCTAAACCCCGGCCAGAGCATTTTCCCATGATGGAAAAGGTCGGAGACTTGGACACTTTTCTACAGGCCTTTAAAAAAGCCTGCAGACAGTACCGGCTGCCCAGGGAACAATGGGCCAGGTACTTTGCACAGCTGCGGGACCTGTTGACCAAAGACCAGTTCTTGCATCTTTGCCCGGCTGAGGTCCGCCAATTCATGATGGACAGAGAACCCGAAAATGTGGCTAAAGCAGCGCAGATTGCAGACGCCTATGAGGCCAACCGGAAACCGGAGACATGGAAGCCCGTCATCACCAGCTGGAGAGTGGGTAAGCCTGCAACCAACCCCAGCACCCCTGCCAACTGTCCTTCTGGAGGCCCTGCCTCCTTTACCAGCACCAGGCCTACATCAGACCCTCACCAGTGTTTTGTCTGCAAACGGACTGGACATCTCAGTGCCTCCGGAGAAGCAGAAGACCCCCCCAACCAAGGCCTCCGGGCCCAATGCCCCTGTTCTTTTGGTGGGTGGTGTGGTTGGGAGGATTGAAGACAATGTGCAGCATGTCCAGGTGGGGGCCCATCTTGCTGCAGGCCTCAAGGACACCGGGGCGGAACGAACCCTCATCTGTCCTGGACTGGCAGCCCCTGAAGAGTTTGAGGGGAAAACCCTAACTGTCACCGGGATTGGGGGCACCCACTGTCCATTGCCAGTGGCCCGGGTTTTTCTTGTTTGGGGTGCTGGGATCGGGGTGAGGGAAGTGGGGGTGTCCGAAAACCTTCCCACTGATGTTTTATTGGGGACTGATTTGGGGAGCCTGGTTGCATACTACGTCTCTGACACCCCTCCCCAATCTGATGATAAGGGTAACGTTAACGATGTTGATGATGATGATGATGATGGAAAACTGAATGTGTTACCTGCCAATGCTTTGATGAGTAATGATGCAACTAATAACCATTGTTTCAATAGGAATGATTCTGATGATGATGTAAATGTGCCAACTGAAATTAATAACCCTTCTTTCCCTAGGAATGATTCTGATGATGATGTAAATGTGCCAACTGAACCTGATAACCATTTTGTTGCAAAGGTTGGTGTGTCCACAGGTACAGGACTGCTCAGCCCAGTCGCTGTGTGGAGTGAGACGGCTGAGGAACCCCTAGGAGGAGCAAGCGTCGGTGCTACAAGAAATGGGGAGGTGCCTGGGAACCATGAGGAAGGTGATGCCATGTAAGTGACCAGTGCCACTGAGGAAGGTAACTGGTCCATAAGGAGCACTGCTCCTGAAGTGTTGGGGGTGGATGGGGAAGTAGCGCCCATGGCAGCGCTGGCTGATGGGTCTGTAGAAATCCCCAGGGAGACAGCATATGTAGCCGCTGTCACCCCCCGTTCAATGTGCCCGGATCGCAGGTAGCGCCCTGCCTTCTGGACCCTCCTCCTCTACAGGAAAGACTGAACCAGAGGTGAACCCAGAGCAGGTTCCAGAGAGTCCCAGTGAGGAGGGGACCCTGACGTCACTTCTGGCTGCCTCCAGCCAGGAGATCCAGGCCGCTCATCACTCAGATGCGAGCCTGGAGAAATTGAGAGACCTCACTAAGACGCCCACCTCCGTGACTGATAAGGAGAGGGTGTTCTGGGAACGAGGAAGGTTGTACCGGGAGACAGTACCTGGAGAATCCCAAAAGCATTGGTTAAGGGAAAGACAGCTGTTAGTCTCCTATCAATTTAGAGTTGTTACGGATTGCCCATGAGATTGCACTCGCTGGACACTTGGGGATCAGCAAAACTAAGGCCCGGCTGTCTCAACACTTCTATTGGCCCAAGATGAGGACAGACATGACTAACTACTGCCACTCCTGTGCCATCTGTCAAAGGTGGGGCCTGCTCTTAAGGCCTCCCTGATCCCTTTGCCGGTGATAGAGGAGCATTTCCAGAGAATTGCGGTGGACATTGTAGGCCCGCTGGCCATCCCCAGCAGCTCTGGAAAGCAATACATTCTCACTGTGGTAGACTATGCTACCCGGTACCCAGAGGCAGTAGCTCTGTCTTCAACCTGGGTGGATAAGGTGGCGGATGCACTGGTGACCATCTTTTCACGAGTAGGATTTCCCAGGGAGATGCTTACCGATCAAGGGACCAACTCATGTCTCGCCTAATGGAGGCCCTCTGCAAGAAAATGCAGGTGACACAGCTGGTATCGATGGGCATATCACCCACAGACCAATGGTTTGTGTGAACGCTTCATCGGTACACTCAAACAGATGCTCTGCATGCTGGTTGAGACCCAAGGGTGTGTCTGGGAGCGGTACCTCCCACACCTGCTGTTTGCTTACAGAGAAGATCCGCAGGCCTCGACGGGGTTCACCCCCTTTGAGCTCCTGTATGATAGGCGAGTCCGGGGACCCCTTGGGTTGGTAAGAGAATCTTGGGAAGATGAGCCAAACTCCACGGAAATGTCCATTGTGGATTATGTCATGCACTTCCATGACAAAATGTGGACCTTGACGCAGTTGGTGCATGACAACATGGTGCAGGCTCAGGCTGACCAGAAGCACTGGTACGACCAGAACGCCCAGGAGCGGACCTATCAGGTGGGTCAAAAGGTGTGGTTGCTGGTCCCCGTACCAAAGGATAAGCATCAAGCAGCCTGGGAAGGTCCATAAGTCGTCCACCAACAGCTCAACCCGGTCACCTACGTGGTCACGCTTGTCCATGCTTGGGGTAGGCACAAGGCCTTTCACATCAACATGATGAAGGCTCATCATGAGCATGAAGCCTGCATCCTCCCGATCTGCAACCTGCCCGAGGATGGGGAGGAAGATCTCCTCCTGGACATGCTGGCCCAAGCCAAGGCCAATGGGTCCATTGACGACATAGAGGTAAGTGCCTCACTATCCAAATCCCAGAGGTCGCAGTTGTTGACCACCCTGGAACTCTTCTGGGCCATGTTCTCCAACCGACCAGGATGGACTGAGTTAGCGGTACACAAGGTGGACACCTGGAATCATGCCCCACTACGGCGAACACCTTATCAGATCTCTGAGGAGGTGCAGCAGGTTATGCACCAAGAGATCAATGAGATGTTACAGCTGGGGGTGATTCAACAGTCCAAGAGCGCGTGGGCCTCACCTGTAGTTCTCGTGTCTAAAAATGATCAGACCACCCGGTTCTGCGTGGACTACAGGGGGCTCAACGCCATCACAACCTCTGATGCTCACCCGATTCCGCGCACCGAGGATCTGTTTGAGTGGTTGGCAAATGCAAAATACATATCCATCATGGATTTGAGTCAGGGATACTGGCAGATTCCCATGAGCCCGGAGGCGCAGGAGAGATCTGCCTTTATCACCGCTTTTGGACTGTACGAGTCCACCGTCATGCCCTTCGGCATGAAAAATGCCCCTGTCACTTTCCAGCAAATGGTCAACCACCTGTTTCAGAGACTGGGGGAGTACGCTGTGGTGTACCTGGATGACATTGTCATCTTCAGTTCCACCTGGGAGGAACACCTTCAGCATCTCCAGGAGGTGCTCAAGCGTATTCACCAGGCAGGTCTAACCATCAAGCCGGGAAAGTTCCAAGTGGATATGAGCAAGATCCACTACCTGGGACACCAGGTAGGCGGGGTTCCATGAGTCCAGAACCAGAGAAAGAGGATGGAATCATGTCCTGGCTCACCCCCAGGACCAAGAAACAGGTGATGTCCTTCTTGGGCACTGCAGGGCAGTGTAGGCGGTTCGTAGAGGACTACAGCGCCCTTGCAAAACCATTGATGGACCTCACCAAGCGGAGGCTACCCCAAGCAAGCGAGGCAGCCTTCCGAGCTTTGAAAACAGCCCTATGCAACTCTCCAGTGTTGAAAGCAGTAGACAGCAGTCACCCATTCCTGGTACTGACTGACACCAGCGAATTTGGCCTCGGTGCTGTGCTCAGCCAGGTCGACTCAGGGAACCAAGAGCACCCCGTGTTGTACCTGAGCGGGAAAATTCTGCCGAGGGAAGTGGCATACTACACCATCGAGAAGGAGTGGCTGGTCATGGTCTGGGCACTGCAACGTTTTCAGCCCTACCTGTACGGACGCACCTTCAAGGTGGTAACCGACCACAACCCTCTGAGCTGGCTGCATACAGTGTCCAGAACCAACGGAAGGTTGCTACGCTGGAGCCTTGCCCTCCAGCAGTACGACTTTAAAAAAAAGGCAGCGAGCATGGAAATGCCAATGGGTTGTCCTGCCGGGGCAAACCCGCTGAGGTGCGCATGGCGGATTACCGACAGGTTATGCCTACGTAGCGCACTCTAAAAGGGGGAGGTGTAAGGGTAATGTGAAATATGTATGATTTCCATGGAACATTCCAGAATCTTCTAGTTACACACTGATCTATGCTATGTCAGTGTGGGGGGTTTGACCCCCCTTCCCTTCCTTAGCCTGTCACAGCTGCAGCTTTGTATTCGGTCACTGCAGCCACTCGCCCCCTGTTCCTCCCCCCTCAGCTCACACACACAACCAGTCTAACCTGAATTACCAGTGTGAGACCTTCCTGCCTCATGGCAGGGGGTCCCTTTGTCTCTCCACCATGTGCAGCTTCTCTCATAGACAATAATGGAGATCTAATCATTTGGTCATAAAATGTGGTGCGTTTATGGTAAAAACACGAAAACTACATTTCTGCGATGTGCGCCGACCCAGCTTCCTAGCCCATGTTTTTCAGGGTCCAAGCACCAACAGAACCCGAGAAATTGATTTCTCCTGAACCATGTAAAATAATTAGTCCGTGTTTGGTCTTGAATTAATGCCAGCGATGAGCTGGAAAAGATAATACTATGTACGTGTCTATATGAGTTACCCTCTGCAAGATATAGTTATTATAAGTTTTGCAGTTAGATTCTAACTCCAAGAGTAAGGGGAGGACCCGGGTAAGTCAGCCCCTTCAGTGATGTCACTAGCCCAAAGCTATTAAGCATTGTTCCCTAAACCTTCATTCATTCTGGCCTGGGATGCCATGCGAATAGGATCTCAAATGCATTGGGACATCTGGCTCCTCCCCCCAGCATGGTTCTGCCTGATTTGCCTAAAATGATCTAAGTACCATGTGAGTGTTTTCTTTAACCCTGTTTTATTTTTAACTGTATTGTACATATATTATTGTCTCATTTCGTAAAGCCTTTTTATCGTCTCTAAACACTGCCCATCTTTTGGGAATAAACTATAAAATTTTATTAGTGCTGCCTCCATGCTCTGTGATGAATTCATGCGCCTATAATCTAATTACAATACTGATTTGAATTTGTTTTGAACCCCTTTTATTTCAAATATTAATAGAGAAATCGAAGCTGGTGGCAGCGAAGTGTGATTTGGCCGGGTGGGCTAGCTGGCAGTGATGGAAGGGGTGTTAAAAGATGATTGTGTGGCTGCAGCCAAAGCATTTATAATTTCCTCACTGCAGCGGCCTAATCGCCAGTGCACAACAAGCAGCCCGTCTGGCGACGAATTATCCTAGGTTAAAAGACAAACTGTGAATGGTGAGAGAAAAACCTGATAGGAACCGTAAATGTGGATCAATAAGAAGTGAAGGGGTAAAATTTACTTAATAAAATAGCCTTTATTATAACAATTGGCTACAACATCAAAATTAATCGATTAGTGCATGAACAGGCAATTAGACCGCAATAATATATTGAGCATGTATATATATAGCCATATAAAATACTAATAGCCCAAACAAAGAATGCTCATGTATCATATATACCCAACCTCACAGGCCTATAGCAGGTTAAAATACCCTATATAAGGGGCCAATGGTTTAGTATGAAAAAAATAATTGCATAGGGTACAATCAATGAAAAGTGAGATATACATAAATTCCGACAGCTTGTAACATATTGTGACAGTGGTGGGATAACCAAAATAAACCCCCCTGTGGTAAATTGTTAGGGCAAGACTAGCTTGCTGTTTTCTTATCACATGGTGCCAGCAGTGGGATAACTAAGATAAGCCCCCTGTGCCTGTGATAGCCATGTGCAGCCAAAGGTCACGTACCCCCGTCCGTGACATACTGGTGTCAGCGGTGGGATCGTGTCATATATATATATATATATATATATATATATATATATATATATATACAAAACTGTGCAAATACTTATAGAGTCAAATGTACAGTATATATAAAAGAATTATTAAAAAATTATATGGACTAAGATGATCAGAGAAAAGATGAATAACTTAGAGTCTCATTTAGTCCCAGAGGATGAAGCATACGGAGAGTCCAAATCCACCTAGTTTCTTTTTGCACAAGCCGACGACTAACATTACCTCCACGAAGATCTGTAATAATGCGATCTATGCCAATTATCCGAAGACCAGTGCGATCACAATTATGACATTTTTTGAAATGTCTTGGTATTGTCTTCAAATGTTCCATTACCATCTCTTTCTCAGCAGCAATACTTTCTCGCATGTGTTCTCGCACACAAATTTTTAAAGATCTCGTTGTAAGCCCAATATAAATTTTTGAACATGGGCATGTGGCATGATATATTACCGCCTTCGTGTTACACGCGATTGAGTAATTTTATAGGTTTTATTGTCAGATCCAAAAAAATTGGTGGCATGATGAACATTGGAACAAGCAATACAATTGTCACATGGAGAACATCCCCATTTTTCAGTGGGTTTTGGAACCAATGATGGGAATAATATTGATTGATTGTTCATGGGATAGAAACTCTTTGTCAGATGATCCTTCAAATTGCGTGCATGTCATGCTGCTATACATGGCCGCTCAGGAAGATATTCTTTTAAAACAGGATCACTTGTGAGTATAGACCAGTTCTTAGAGAGAATATCACGCATCACTCCCCATTGGGAATGATATTCAGTGATTAATCTGACTTTGTTATCCTTTTGCGGTATATGTGTGGAAAAAAATAAATTTTCAATTTCGGTCTTCAGAGCAAAATAATATGCCCTTTTGACACTTCTATGACTATAACCATGGTCAAAAAATCTCCTTTTCATTTCATAAGCTCGCATCTTAAAATCTTCAAAGGATGAACATAAGCGTCGAAGCCTCAAGAATTGTCCTGTAGGTATGGCATTAATAACATGTTTAGGGTGCGATGAAGAGGCATGTAATAATGAATTCACTGCTGTCTTCTTGCGGAAAATATCTGTCTGAAGCACACCGAAGCTATCACGCTTGATTGTTACATCCAAAAAATCAACGCAATTAAAATCAAAATGACATGTCAATGTTATGTTGAGTTGATACGCATTTAAAATATTGATCAAATCTAAAAGATCACCGAAGTACCACGCCAAATAAAAAAGATATCATCAATAAAACGGGTCAAAAAACAACCCGATCCATGGCATCTGTAGAAAATAGCTCCCTCTCACACAGCCCCAGGAACAGATTTGCTTTCTGAACCACATGTGCTCGTATTTCAGCTGTCTATTTGCTATATTATATTATATATATAAAAATAAAATAGTTTTAATATTAATTATATGACAATTTTCAAATAAATAAAAATTATTTAATATTATTTTAGTCTTTGTTGCACTTACTTTTAGGAGGATTTACACTACACCTAATGCAGCAGATGGACACCCAACCAGGAGTTTACACATTTACAAAAATTTGTGGTAGACACTAACAAAGTGGCATCCACTACAGCCAACCCAGCAGATGGAGACTGTATCAGGCACGGTGATGGCTGACCTACAGAATGTGGCAGTGACCCACTAAAGCGGGTAAGCTGCTATGACCCAAAGGAGGGATAAAAAACACAGGCAGGCACTGTAGCGAGTCTGGAACCATGGGTGCAGATGGGACCGGCTGAGAAACAGAAAAGCAATAGCAGGTGCGGGCTAACCGGGTGATAGATGGGTGTTGGCAGGTACGATCTGGACCAGCTGATGGACAGAAGAGCACAGACAGGTACAAGCAGACTGGCACAGACAGGTAAGAGCAGACGGGTCCAGGGTAGACAAGCAGACAGGTGGATCTGGGGAACCTGACAACTAGCAAGCATGCCAAGACAAGCTAACAACGAAGCATCGGGAACCTCCATATTGGAGGAGAAGCCTTAAATAGAAGGTGTCTCCCAGCTATAGGTGGGAATACCTTAGGTTGATGCAGGCGGTCCCGTTAAAAGAGAGGGAGCCTGCGCGTGTGCCCTCTATACATAGGTCCCAGTCCTACAACTGAATCTCAGTGGACAATGACACATAGGGGACAAGATGAGAAGGTGGTGTGTGAGTGGGAGACACTGAATGTCCTGTCTGTTAGGTACGAGGAGATCCAACAAAGGGCCAAGTCTGTCAAATGATCAGAAAGTCTGTTGTAAGAGAGAATGGTCCACTGTGTCAAAGACAGATGCCAGGTCCAGGAGAAGGAGGAGGACAAGCTCACGTTGCTTTCATTTGTTGGTTAGTAGGTCGTTGGTGACTTTATACAGGTTAGTTTCAGTGGAATGGTTCGGTCTGAAGTCAGATTGTAAGAGGTCAAAGAGGGAGCAAGAGGAGAAGTGGGAGGAAAGTTCAAAGTGGTAGTGTTATTCCAGTAGCTTGTAGGCATAGGGGAGAAATGATATGGGGCGATAGGTAGACAAAGATGATGGGTGAAGGGTGGGAATTTTGAGAATGGGTGTGATCGAGGTATGTTTCAATCAGGATGGAAGTGCCATGTTGAAGAGGTGGGTTATGCTTGTGATGAAGACTGTGGTAAAGTTTGGAATGAGGTGGGACGTTATTGTGTCAAGTTCACAGGTGGTGAGGCAAAGTATTCAGCTAAGATAAGAGGGAAGGGGAACTGGTGGATGCAGGAAATAATTGAAAGTACTGAATAGTTGCTTAGGGTTGTGAGACAGGTACATTATGATATAACGAATGAGAAGTTGGTTTGTTTTGCTGCAGTCAGAATTTGCACAACATTTTTACAACTTCTGTTAGTGGACAGGCAACTTTGCTCCTTTGCTTTGGCAGCCATACAACGGTACGCTTTGTAGATGAGGGCCAGAAAGAACATGTGTTCCAGTAGATGGCAAGCGCTGCATCAATCCCTCTGTGCCCCAAGTCAAGGCAAGGGTGCATTCAGCCGCTGTCTGGAAATTTTTTTACGATAGTCCTTCTGAACCAAATGTTGTCATCTGTAGCATCTGCCATACGAAGCTGAGCAGAGGCCAGGGCAGAGGCAACCGAAGCACCACCAGTATACAGAAACACATGGCAGCCAAGCACCCTAGTCGGTGAGCTGAACAACAGGGTACCAAATCAGTGTCTGTGACTGCGGGTCAAACCACTGCCATGTCGCTTGTGATACCATCCTTTCCAATCTGCTGGGCAGGAAGCAGGTGATCATCATACCTCTTGCTCACAAGCTGCGGTTGCACAGACACAGGCCACAACAAGCTCATCCACTTGTTTGTCCCAGGAAAGTGTCCAATTGTCCATGCCCCAGATGTATGAAAGGAGGCATAAATACCAAGCCGTGCACCCACAAGCACAAATACTGAACGCACGTGCACATTGCCAAGTTGCTAGCCGTGGATATGTTGCTATTTAGGCTTGTGGGGATACAGTCTTTCCGTGATCTTTTGGCTGTGGCTGCCCCACGATACTCGGTTCCCAGCTGGCACTATTTTTCCCGCTTTGCCATCCCCGCATTACACCAGCACGTCTCAAACAATCTAAAGCGTGCTCTCACCAACGCCGTAACCGAGAAGGTCCACCTTACAACAGACACGTGGACAAGTACTTATGGCCAGGGACGATACATCTCTGTCACGGCACACTGGCTCAACCTGGTGAAGGGTGGGACAAAGTCTCAAATTGGACCATCACATATCCTACCCATGCCACGAATAGCGGGCCCAACCTCAATCAGAGTTTCCGCCTCATCATATACGTCCAGTCTCCCCTCTCCCCCCTCCTCCTCTGCCTCGTCATCCTATGCTGAATTACCCTCCACATCACACCCAAGTTGGGAGCTGTGCAGGAGCACATCGGCAAGCGGCAACAAGCTCTGCTGAAACTGATCTGCTTAGGTGAAGCACCACACACTGCAGCAGAGCTGTGGCAAGGACTAAAACAAAAGACCCACCAGTGGCTCTCCCCACTGCAACTCCAACCTGGTCTGGTTGTCTGCGACAATGGGCGTAAGCTGGTGGCAGCATTAAAGCTCGGGAAGCTGGTACAAATGCCATGCATGGCAAACGTGCTGAATCTAATGGTGCAGAAATTTATAAAAACATACCCTGACTTGCTGTACCTGCTTGAGAAGGTGCGCCATATTCGCACCCATTTCTGCCATTCCTCAAACGCTGTTGCCGGTTTTGCAGCTCTTCAAAAGCAATTTAGTTTGGCAAACCACAGACTCATTTGCGACCTGCCAACACGGTGGAACTCAACATATCATATGTTGGCAAGGGTTAGTGAGCAGCAGAGGGCACTTGCTGAATACCAGCTTAAACATACCCGTCACACTGAGACTCAGTCAAGACACATAACATCTGTCGAGTGGGTGTGGATCGCTGATATTTGTGAGGTACTTGATAACTTTGAGTACTGCACCAAGCTTGTGAGCGGTGATCAGGCTATTATCAGCATAACCATCCCTATGCTATGTCTGCTGAAAAAATCGCTGCAGAATCAAAAAATGGAATCTTTGCGTTCCCAGCAGCTGGGTATGGAGCAAGATTTCACAATGAGTGATCCTACCCAGCCCAGCCAATATCATCAGGTAACATTGGGGGATGAAGATGATGATGAAAATGAGGAGGGAGAGAACTTCTTTTTCAGTGGTACCGAGGGGACACCTCATGCTACAGAGGGGAATCCAAACCCCAGCTTCATGTCTGTCCAGCATGGGTGAGCTGGAGAGGAGGAGGTGGAGGAGAGTCAGTGTGAGGAGAGGATGGGTATTGCTCCTCCTTCTGGGGTCACTACTGTTGCATTCAACAAGGAGTTTCACAATTGAATCCTTCAAGAAGGCCGTTGTCGATCATTTGATGGCAACAGCACCCTCAGACACCACTGCTAGCAGAGGTACCAGCTCTATGCAACAGCATGCATTAATGGGGAGAGACACGCCAAGCAGGTCCAAAAGAGGTGGTGGTAAAATATCCACAAACTGGGCCATTTTCAGTAAACCGGCTCATCACCAAGGACTAGCTGGAACAGTAACAATGTCAAGGAGGGAGAAGTTGAACAAGATGGTCAACAACTATCTAAGTGACCATACCTGCGTCCTTCCTGACGTTTCTGTACCATTTAATTACTGGGTATCCAAGCTGCATAGTTGTCCAGACCTCTCCTTATATGCCTTTGAGGTGCTTGCCTGCCCTGCTGCTAGTGTGATGTCAGAGTGTGTTTTCAGTGCCGCTGGGGCAATCATCACAGATACACGCATACAGTTGACTACAAAGAATGCAGACAGGCTGACTCTGATAAAATTTAACAAGGACTGAATTTCGCAACAGTATTTAAGCCCTCCAGATGACAGTATCCCAACCTAAAGTCACCCAAAACGTTATTTTTTTTTTAAATTGGTGATCACGTCCATCCCTTCTCATACAAGACCCTTTTCTTCTTCTTACACGTTTCAAATCTGGCTTCTGCCACATGTACCTCATGGTCAATAGCAATAAGCTAAAAACAATGTTACGTTAATTAATATTTCCCATCGGAGGCACTTGTGATGAGAGTAAGACCCTTCTTCCTTCATCAACCATGGTATTGTAGCGCCCCTGAGGCTCGGTCGCCACAGAGGTACTGCACCTTCTCCTAAGGTGTGGTGCCCCACCGTCTGGGTAAGTTGGGAGCTCCTTTCCACACTCCAACACTCGCACCCCACACAACAGGGTAGCTCTGCACAACCACATTGCGGCTCAGTGCTTAGAGAAGTAGCAGAGCACCTCTGGTGGTTCCCTGCTTGGAACACTGGATGTGTTGGGAGGTGGGTGGAGTTTAGATCCATATAAAAGATTGGGAAGGTTTAGAATTACAGGTTCAGTCTGACAGAAGGTCGGCGGAGTAGGAAGTCACTCGGAGAGGAGTGAGGATCCCTGGAAGAAGGGATGGAGGAAGGAGTGCTGCAGCTGCTTCAGTGACCTGAGCCAGCTGGCACGGGAAAGTAAGGAAGGTGGAAAGACGTAGAACTGTAACCTAAGTTTCCATAAGAAAGAGAGTCAAGTACTGAACGAAGGAGTAGAGAACAGAGTGGAGACGTGGGTTGGAAGAGGAACCCTGCCTATAGGTTCTCAGCGCAAGGCCGGGGCCCGGTCCCCGAGGTTGTATGGACACTTATGGTTCTGCAGCAGACACCGGTGGAGCAGTTGGCTGTAAATGCATTACTCCCATCTAAGACTAGAGGCACGACAGCAACACAGATAGAAAGCCGGGAGTGAGGCGTCCCCGAAGCAGGCTACAGCTGTCTGCCGTGCAAGTAGAGTTCTAGGAACATCTCTTAGGAGGCATTCCAGGGTTACTAAGTACTGGAGTGCTTCACACCACAAGGCGCATTGGTGGAGTCGTTCAGGAAGGTACATGTTAGCGGAGTGTTGGAGAGGAGAGCCCTGACTTGCCCAGGAGGTTGGTTGAGTCTTTACCCAGGAGGACACGGCATGGAGGCAGGCACCAGTGTGTACCACGAACTGTGAGTAAAGCTTTGAAACTGCAGCTCTGGTGTCCTCCATTCATTTGTGCGTTAACACCTTCAGCACCGCTACATCTGGGTACCAGCATCCATACCATCCTGCGCCTCTCCTCATCCATAGCACCTACACTGCCCTGGGTCTACAGCTCCATCTGTGGGGAGCTACACCATCTTTGCTGCACCACACCATCAGTCCCAGCGGATCTGCATGCAGCGTCGGCTTAACACCTCCCTTGCCGAACACCACAGGTGGCGTCACGAACTATTCCATTAACTACCACAAACCACCCATGACTTGGGCGCCCAGGGCCACAGACCGGGTCACCGCTGCTGTGACACATCCCCCGGACACCGGCCCGGTACCGAGTAACCCCACGGCCCTGGGAGGGTGACCCAGTATCGTTCTCCTTGGGCTAATTTTTGGAGACACTATGGCTATGCCTGGACACTCGGCACTGCAACCTCTATGCTAGTATTCCTAGCTTCGTCATGATTGTTTGGTCCTTCAGACATGCCTTGCTTAATTCATCAACCATGATACAGCCCCTTGGGCTAATTTTTAGAGACACTATGGCTATACCTGGACACTGGGCACTGCAACTACTATGCTAGTAGTGCTAGCTGCTTCATCATTGTTTGACCCTTCAGACCTGCTTTGCTTTCTTCATCAGCCATGATACAGCCCCTAGGGCTAATGTTTTGAAGACACTATGTCTATGCCTACACATTGGGCAGTAGCAGTGGAACAACAAGGACAGTAGTCCAAGCTTTATTATTGTGAATCCCTTGTGATGATGATGATGGGTGGTTTCTTCCTGCGTTAACCATCACACAGCCCCTAGGGTAGATTGCTCTCCTTACTCCACTTACACACTTAGCTGTCAGAAGATCACCTCCATCATCACTCGCTCTTACGGCACTTCTGATATATCACAGGCACTAGGGTAGGAGAAGAGGCCTCCGCTGAGTACCTGGGCCGGAACCGAGGGGACCGTCTTCCAGGTTCCTGGGGTATCTGTTTCCAGGGAGCAGAGCTAGGGGATGGACTGCTGAGACTGACAGGGCAGTTGGGGGAGGAGTCCAGAGAAAAGGGGCGGAGAGGGCCAGACTGTGTGAGTCAGCAGGGAGATTGAGGTGGAGACTTGGGGAGGGCCAGAGAGCGAGAGCCACGAGCAGCTTCAGAGGAGGACAGCGACAGGAGGGAGACTCTCGGTGGACCACAGGGAGATGGCGCCGAGCTTACCGACAAAAGAAGACTGCTGCCTCACTCCAGCTCTCGGCTGCGGCCTACTCGCAGCCGTCCGCGGCCGACGCTGCCTCACTCCAGCTCGTGTCTGCGGCCTCCTCGCTGCTGCTGGCAGCCACCGCCGCTTCACTCCTGACCATGGCGGTGACTCCTTTTTTGCCACCCGCAGCTGCCACCGCCCCATTCCAGTCCGCGGTAGAGACTGGGCCTGTGCCCGCTGCGGATCCTCCAGTGCGGCCTCAGACTGCACCTGTGGCCTATCAACTGCCACTTATCACCGCCGCTGCCAGTCCCTGTCAGGGAGTTGCAGCCTCCACTCTCCCACTCCCAGGCGGTATCCCGCTGCCTCCGCTGGGGGACATCCCGCCAAAGAACTCTCCATGGGCCTGTTGTGCACCTACTCATCCTGGGCGTCGGAACGCCCGAAGACTACGCCAGATCTTCAGCGGCTGGGCCCAGTGGCTGCGACGCAGACACACCGTTGGAACAGAACGCCGAGGGACGTCAGGACGGATAAGTGATGCACAGTGACTAAGGACCCGTAGTCCGCCATTCCGCAGCCATATAGTGACCGGTCTTTGCCAAATTAGTCGTGTTCTCCCAATCCTTGTTTATGTGTATTGGCTCCCTGCGAGGACAACTACAGTTATTCTGTTGGTTGCGTAACAATAGCCCTAACGGCATTTATCCATAAAAATTAACATTTAAAGTCATTTCTGTCTCGCGTCTCGTCACTGCATCCTGCGTACCTGCTATTACCACACTGCGTAAGTGGTGCACGAGTCCCGCTCTGCCGGCAAAAAATCACAGGACTTTAAAGGGAAGGTGCCATCCAAAAAAAAAAAAATTCAGCAATTGAAAAAATGTAAAGAATTAATGTTTAAATTTTCTTTAAAAATATTATCATTTGTTTATATTTTAGCAAAATATGAAAAATAATTTTAAAAGTTTTGGCATTTCCACTTTCAAACACTAGGGGGAGTAGCTACTGAAATTTGACAAAAACCTAGTGTACAACAAGCTCACATTACTGCCCTGCAGTAATTATGGGCGGAATCTGCTGACATGGGTGTGATGTCACTCCTCTCCTCCCCTTCTTGGTGTTTTCTAAGGGATAAGAGAGGATGAGATTCAGGAACACAGTGAGCAGCCATTTTGAAGGTGACTGAACAGTTATACTGACAAGCAGACAGTCACCGAGGATGGCAGGCAGCAAGGATTCTGGGAGAGGAGCAGGGTGACAGCAGCACAGAGTATTTCAGAAGAGCAGTGAGCTGGTCTATGGGGAGCACAGAGGAGATATATGGTGGAGGAGCAGGGAGACAGCAGCACAGAGTATTTCAGGAGAGCAGTGTGCTGGTCTATGGGGATTAGATACACGTGATGTGGATTTATTTTTGATTTGGGTAGATTTACCCCTGTGCGTACTGTGGCCAGTCGTGATTAGACAGAGTCTTATTGAGCGCTCAAAGGAAAAGAGGAAGCTACACTTAGCAACAACTCATTCCAGCAGAACTCTGGAAACTTTATTCATATATGGTCTTTTATCAGTTCATATAAAGAAGTGGTTACTCATTAACATAAAGGCTTTACTTCTTAGCTAATTGGTCAGTTTAAATGCATGAACATATATGGGTGTCCGACCTGGGGTTATTTAGACACCACGTGATTTACTGTCCGGAGTCTTGCACTTGTCAGCAAGTCTCCAATATCGGCCGTACCACCTGGCCTAAGTTCCTCATTCCCTATGTCTGCTAGATATTTCTCAAGTCACAAGACAATGAGATGACTGGGTAGCAGGTTATTTCCACCAACTAGTTATAAGGTTCAAACTGTGAATATGTATCTGTTTGCAGTATATATGAGTATATAGCAGTATATAGCCTATATAAGAGTACATGAGTATATAGTCTATAGCAGGCAAGTGAGATCTATATGAAATACATATATATTTCCATAACAATCCCCCCTTAGATAACACTTGCCCTAAAATCCTGCTCCTGGACCGAAGCGCTGCAACTCTTTTATGCTGCCAATGGACTGGCATATGCCTAGAGCATACATCCTCCTCTGTACAGACTTTTCGCAAATGGGCAGTCAGGAGACCTGTCCCTAAAGGGGGTGTGGTGCAATGTAATCAAAGTCGCTTAGTTAGCAGTCTATGCAGTCAGTGCATGTGTATTCTCCGTCAGGTAGGTAATTTATTCAGTCAGGGAGGTCATCCACAGCATCATTCCAGCTCAGGTATATCTTCTGGTATGAAGGCCTTTTCCTGCAATGCGATGCGTGGATCCAGGTGGGATTTTCTCTCCAGGTCGGTGGCGTCAGCACTTGGAGAAGGGCCATCAGATATGGGATCTAGTGCTTCTCTTTACAGACTTTTCCCACCAACACTCAGCAGTCTCCTGACTTCAGGGCGTGCATCCCAGGCACTGAATCTGGACCTGGCAATGAAGGAGAAAACTCGAGAATGGACATTAGCAAGATTCTTGATAAATTCAATTACACATGCAGACAAAGTATCATATTGCATAGTCAACTGCTAAGTAAAGAATACCCCTAAACTGGGATTTTTACCCAAATAAAGTTTCATATTGGTGACAGGCGCTTTCTCTGAGCCTACGGGAGTGTCTAATGCCAGGGTGTGTCTGTCTCTTGGGCAAATTTTTTAGCATGCTGCTCTTAAGTGTCCCACTTAGTCTATGGTGTGGGATGGTGAGAAGTGTGTAGGCCTAAGTCTGACCCTACTGCTGATCAGATCCCTTGTGTAAGGTTTGCTGTGTATGTGGGTCCCTGATCGCTTGCTATTGCTTCTGGAAACCCCATATCTGCACACTATTTTTGAGAGTAGCTTCTTTGCAGTAGTCTTCGCCAACTGGTTCCTTACTGGGAAATCTTCAGGCCAGACGATGTGGGGGAACTTTTCCCGCTTGTCCGATGTTGAATTTTGTCGGAGGCCAAACAGCTGCTGGGAATCTTTGCTGTTAAGGTGGGAGTTGAGTCAAATCAGGTCATTCATCTGTGTCTTCAGTTCTGTGTGGGGGCCATGTGCCCATTGAACCACCGTAGGGTACACACTTTGAGATAGACTGGGTCTGTCTTGAGGTAGATGTTTTGAGGTAGACGGTTTCTTGGAGCCCAGTGCTTTTAGCCTTCAGCATCCAGCTTTCTTTCTCCTCCTTCCGAGTCTGATCCTGTTACTTCTTGTACAGGTTTCAGGAAGTCATTTTGTCAGGTTTAGTTGACTGGGTTGTGGTAATTGACATTCTCTGAGCTGATTGTGGGATTTTAGCTGAGGTTTCGTCTATGTCCACGCCTCCCTCTGTATGAAGACTCGGGTTAGACTGTGTCAGAGGAGGACGTTGGACTCTTTGCATTGGTACAGATCCAGCCGACATTCTCTGGGGATGAGGGGGAAGGTCAAACTGTTGTAGCCTTGGGATGCCTTCGGACTCATGCAGCTCGTCTCGGGGAGTGTTGCCGTGGACTGCCAATCGTAGGACTGTGCTGGAGGAGAAGCTTCCCCACCGGAGGGTGGTGGAGGACAATCTTCTGGAATGTTCTCCATCAAATACGTCCTTTCTGGAAAGGTGGGCACCATTCTTCTGCCTCAGAATTCATATCCATGTCAGAGTCTTCATCCTGGAAGTGATTCAGCTTGTTGGCTGGTGGAGGAGGCAGCACTTCTGTCCAATTCAGAGATGGCATCTTCAACGGTTTTCCCATTCACTTCTGTTTGCCAGGTTTTCTCGTCTTCAGTCGTCATGTAGTAGCCGTCCGGCTCTACAACCTCTCCCATTTTCCATATTGTCTTCCTCTGGCTGCTTCTTTCGCTGCCACGTCTGCCATGTTCATGCCCCGTGTCTCTACTGTGTTCAGTTTTCCGTGTACCTTGACCTTCAACACTGCCACCACTTTTATTAGTTGAAGGGCGTCCAGCAGGTCTCTGATGGCTCCATGGTGCTTCACGGTCGGTCCGCTTGCTGTGATGAAGTTTCTTGCAGCCCAGATGGGTCCGAAGTCGGGTGCCATGTCATGCGAGTACCTGGAAGTTTTTGTTCTTCGCAATCTGGCAGGTCTTTCGTCAGCTCTATCAGCAACACTTCTTGGGCTCTTGGGCTGACAACCTTCTGGACCATAGAATGTCTTGATTGCTGGTCGCTGCACATCCCGTGTGGAACCTTCCTTCATCATTTGCAAAACTGGAGCCATCTACGGTATCTTGCAGATTTTTCATCTGAGGGTCCGTATCCGCATCCATCTGAGGGTCCATATCTGCATCTGGGAGTAGAGACAGGTAACGGCTGAAGAGTGGTGGAGAGCAGCCTTGTCAGGAGGACGTGTGCTGCAGATATTGTTTTCATGCAGGAGGGTCCCCCCCCCTTGCAACTGGATCCAGGCCGGCTGAGAGGTAGTCTAGAGGCCTCTGGTTTTCCTCTGTGGGTCTGTTTTAAGCCTGGCCAGTAGCATGGCCTTCTCCATCTTGGTCCTTCTTTTTCCGTTTTGGTCAGGACGGGATGGCTTCTCGTAGTCAGGGAGGCCTAGAGTTGGCGCAGAGACTATGAAGTCTTTCAGTTTCCTGTACGAGATGAAGGTTTCAATGTGTTGATGCAATTGTACAGAGGCTGCATTAAGTCTGGAGCACCAGGAATCCAAGTTCTGCAGTATGAGACTAGATTAAGGAAGGCCTGCATCTTCGGAGTTGTTGAGGGAGCCATCTTCTCCTCCACGGTCTTCCGGTCATCTGTCAAGTGTTTCGTCCAGTGGGCGATACGGTGTCTTCAGGAACTTGCTTTTGACACCACTGGACTCTGTTTTTGCAGAACTTACGTTGCTGCTCTGTCAGGCAGAGTAGAGGAGACATGGAAAGCGCTGCGCTGGTAGCGATGTCGATGACCTCTGCATGCTCCGCAATCCAGTTGACGGGGATGGAGGACAATGCTCAGGCGAGCTGTGAAAAAGCTGTTCTGGGCCCTCTTGGGCCTCACTGTCCATTTGTTCCGCACCCCCTTGTGTGTTTTCAGGAACTGGTCGTCCAGGTGAGGGGGAACACTGAGGGGAGCTTCGGGCAGATCCATCACCGTGAGCACCGTTGCTGTGGCTGGCAGGTTTGTCAGCAGAGTGTGCAGATCTGGCACAACTGGCGTTTCAAACACGGTTGCTTCTCTCACAGCCCTCAGGCTATGTACCATTCAATCCATTCTGTTTCTCCTTCCACAGTCTTCCTCTTGATCGAGAAAAGCTGGGACTGCATGATGATTCCCGTGGGTCAGGCGGCTCAATCTGGCCTTGCCCTTCACAGTGCCGTGAGTGACTCCCAACTTCTGGCACAGGACCGGCAGGAAAACAAGCCGTTTGCTGAGGTCCTCTTCATCAGAGATGACATCCAGCTGAGCTTTCTTGCTCTAACAGGGGGTCTTTTTGCTGGGGCGTCTTCTTTACCAGCCAGCAGCAGTTCCTTTCACCCAGCTTGATTTCAGGTCAGCATCTTGTTAACCAATTTGCAGAGCTGAGTGGCTGTCTTCTGGTCCAGGGCCTGGATTAACTTCAGGGAGCACCTTCAGAATCTTGTCCAAGATGATCCTCTGGCGCTGGAGCCGGAAGCAGTGCAGCCATTTCACGAAGCGGGTGTGGTCTCTCTGGGTTGAGAGTTTTCCTGGGCCATGCCAAAGTTCTTAGGCCGTTTCTTGAACAGCAGTTCCACTTAGACCTCCAGTTGGTCAGAGGAAGTTTAGCTCTGGGTGATGAGCTGCAGATGCTGGGCCTTCGGAGCGTCCGGGGTTGCAGATTTGAGTGACACCCGCACTGGTGCATCTTTAAGTCTCCCTTGGGCCATAGGCTTCTGGGTGCTATGTCCAGCACCTCCTTGGGTAGGCTTGCACCTGTTATTCGAGCGAGGCTCTTGTAGGGCCACCAGCATGGGCATGATTGATTCTTCTTGGATCTGAGGTGGAGAAGAGGTCACATCTTCATGGGACACTTTGGTCACCTTCAGTTCCTGCAATAGGTCTGCGCTCATCAAGAGGGGTGGGCAGGTCTCCACCGTAAACTTGAACAGGATGGAGTATCCTGGCTGTGTCCACATGCTCAGGGGCTTGCAAGCTGGGGAACGTCTGTCTTGACCTTTAATCCCCATACAAGACACAGAGTGTTCTGATAGACTGGTGGGGTCGGGGATTTTCACTTCTGACTGCACCAGTGTCCACAAGGAAAGATATGACAGCCCCCAGTGATTTGAGGTATTGGGTCCGCTGATGGGGTTTCACATGTCAGGGGCGTGACGTCTGGCGGACCTGGTTTGCCTCTGTCCTATGGACAGGGTTCTTCATTGTCTTCTGTGTTTCTTTCTTGGCCTACTCCTCTGCGTGATGACCTGGGTTTCTGGGGTGCTGTGCACCGGTTCTGGAAATGGCCAAGGTTGCCACAGTTGAAACAGCTGACAGGTATTCTGTCTCTGCAGGGTGGTTGCTCCTCCACGTCAGTGGCCATCACGGGAGGGCCTGTCCTCCGTATTCCTGGGAGGGACTCAATTCTTCTGGCTACTGTAAGCAGGACATCTACTGCTATTGTCCTGTACTCAGGCCTGGCCACTATCAGTAGTTTCTTGATTGGTTCTCTTAGGCCTCTTTCACACATCAGGTTTTCGCCGTCAGGCACGATCCGGCGCTTTTGACAAAAACCGGATCCGGCGAAATGCAATGCCGGATCCGGTTTCCCCCCCCCATTGACTTGCATTAGAGCTGGATCGAGCCGGATGGCCATGCGTTTCATCCGATTTTCGCCGGATCCGGCAATGTGACGCGATCCGGCGTCTGGAAAAAACGGCTACTGTAACGTTTTTTGTCTCCGGCGAAAAAGCCGGACACGCCGGATCCGGCGTGTCCGGCTTTTTCATACAATGAAAGCCTATGAGCGCCGCAATGCGCCTGATCCGGCGACAGCCGGATCCGGTGGCCGGATCCGTTTTTTTTGGTCTGAGCATGCTCAGTAGCTCTGCCCACAAGACATATATAAAAGCAAGACAGTGTGACCCTCAGCCACACCCAACATGCCACCCAAGCCAAGAACCAGGAGCAGGAGAAGGCAGCAGACATCTGCAGCAGCAGCACCATCAGCACCACCCCAAATGGAGCAGCATGCTGAACAACGGGAGGGGAGTCCAGCAGCAGATGAGAGACGGTAATTATCAAATCCCCCATTCCTCCAAACTAGGGCTATGAAATATCAAGATATTCATTGGCCCTTTGTTTCTCTTTATTCAACAGCCGCCCAATAGATGCAGCAGCAGCAGCAGCAGCAATGGCAGCAGCAGGAACACCACCCACAGCCATGGAGTCTGGCCATGAGGAAGACAGCACATCTTCTTCTGGGAGCCCTCCCTCGCATCGTCAGCGTTTGACGGTAAGTTTTTATTTCCAAAATCCATCATCTCTGGAATATATGTCTATTCATTGCCTTTTATTTCAAAACAGGAATCACAAGATGAAGAGGAGCTCCCAGAAGAAGAAGGAAGGGGTGGACAGACACTTGGAGTGGGCTCACAATTGGTAAGTTTTTTGCATCAAACGCAGAAACACAACATCACACTACACACAACACATAGAAAACAATGTTCTGCAGACCACACACAGCAAACAAATGCCTACATCCAAAGACATAACATTTTTTGTTTTCTTCTCTAGTCTTCCCAATCTGGTGCTCGGCCAAGAGGTCCTCGCAGTGCCTCCCAGGGTCGTCAGCGACAGCAACGCGGCGGTCACCAGCGTGTAAGTATAAATATTTTTGCTTTGTTTTTTTTGCACTTTTTATTTCATTTCTTTTGTGGAGGCTAATTATGTTATTTTTGTCTTTTTCTTTAACAGCCTTCACAGCGTGCTCCCGACTCTGACGGTGAGGATGGAGGGATTGATGTGGACCGCCTCATCGATCTCGTCAGAGAAAGGGAGCCGCTCTGGAATATGGCTGACCGCCGCCACGCTGACCTTATCGTTACCCGACGACTCTGGGAGGAAATCTGTTCGCTCCTTGTGGACCGCTGGGAGGACCTCGAAGCTCGGGCCCAGATTAAAGAGCGTAAGTATATACAGTACCGGTTGCTTGATTTAAACCAGTGTTTCCCGAACTCCAGTCCTCGTGGTCCCCACGGATCATGTGTTCAGGATTTCTATTTACTTTGGAAATCCTGAAAACATGACCCCTGGGGACCATGAGGACTGGAGTTTGGGAAACACTGATGTTGTATACTAACCACTTTGTCCTTTCTCGTTTCAGGGGAGAGAATTGTGAAGCGGTGGCGGTCTGTGAGGGATCGTTTCAAGAAGGAGTTCAATAAAGAGATGCGGGCCCCGAGTGGATCTGGAGGACGCAGGAGCAAGTACAAGTACGCACGAGCCCTGTCGTTCCTCCGGGAGACAATGCTCACCAGAAGGTAAATATTACACACCACATGTGACAAAAAAATGTTTAGATGTAACTTTTTTTTTTTCAGCCAGGGCCATACCATGTCACTATTTTAATTGTTTTTTTTTCTCTTTATTCCACAGCACGGTGAGCAGCACTCGGGAGCCTGCACGATTGGACCCTTCTGAGGCGATCCCTGAGGAGACCGTCACCGAGGGACACTTCGACCGCCCCGGTACATCTGCACCTTCCCAGCCTTCCCACACATTCGACCCATCTGTCCCATCCACCAGCACAGGAGCATCGTGGCCGCCTACATTACATGAAGCTGCTGGTGAGGAGATCGCTTTCCCTTTACCCCACCCTTCTGCCCCTGCCACCTCTAGTACACCTGCGGGTACTGGGTGGCAGCGGCAGAGGGGTCAGGAAAAGACTTATGCGCCAGAGTTCTTGCATCTGAATGCATCTTTCCAGAACTGTCTAAAAGTCTTGTCAGAGCAAATCTCCGCAGGCTTTCAGCAGATCAACTCCAGCATTCTGGAGGTGAAGACACTTCTGCAAACCATGCATTCAGAAGCAAGATCTTCGCCAAACCACACCTTTTTCAGGTCTGTTGTGGAGCGCATGGCAACACTATCTCCTACCCAGCAGATGCATGTAATGCATTCGTGCCACGGTGCTCTACAGCAGGTTACCTCCCAACCTCCACCTCCCACCACTGTAGTTCCTCCACCTGCACCCCCTCCAGCCACTTTCCATCCTCCCCCTCCTATTACATCTGCACCCCATCCAGCCACTTTCCATCCTCCCCCTCCTATTACATACCAGCAACCTCCCCAGTACCAGCAACCTCCCCAGTACCAGACATCTCCCCACTTCCAGCAACCTGCCCCGTACCAAACTCCTTCCCCGTACCAAACTCCTTCCCCATACAACTTTCCATCAACATCATCTGCTCCTACAGTCCCTGCCCAACCCTCCACTCCACCGCCCACCACCTCTTCTGCCTCCCACATGTCCACCCATTCTGTAGCTTTTTCCACACCATCACCTCTAACTGTTCCTTCCCCACCACGATCCCAGTCCTCTCTCCACACTCCCAGTGTCGAAGTGTCCTGCAGCCCCTCCAGCAGTATTTCCACCCCACACTACACCGAGTTATAATGTTTTTTTTGTAATAAAAATGCCCATTTGGTTGGTTTCAAACCTTTATTAAAAAAGTTTTTTTAACTTTAAAAACAGTTTACCAAAAAAAAATATTTTAAATAAAAGTTAAATTATTGTTTACATTGGTTGTCTGTCATTTCTTTCTGCGGCGAAATATGTTTAAAAAAAAGGTTAAATACAGGGTATTTAAAAGGTAAAAAGGTATTCAAAACCAGGTATATAACTGTGGGTAAATTTTAGCTTTTTGCCACAGTTGTGTTCCTGGTTGTGTTTGAAGCAAAGTATTTCACCTAAAAAGTTGTGTTTATTGTTGGTGATTTCCTAACAATGTACACAACTTTTGTTAAAAGGTGAAATACTTTGCATAAAACACAACCAGGTACACACCTGTGGCCTAAAGCTAAAAATAGAGACCATGACAAGATAGCCAACTTTGGTTGGCAAAGGTATATACTGTTGGTACAGAAGGTACACAAGTTTGGTTGGGCACAAATCTTTCACACTCTGTCATCCTGCCAGTGTACTCTGCCTTGAGGTGACATAAAGTATAGTGCAAAATTGTCCCTCATTACTGAAACTGTCACAGAACTTCTAGTGGTAATGTCATGGTAATCTTGCAAGGTGGTTTCTTCAGAGGTGTCCTCAATGGAAATGGGTTCCTTGCAGATAACAAAATTGTGGAGTACCACGCAAGCTTTGATCACCTCGTCAACAGTTTCTGTCTTGAGGTTGATCGCAGTCAATAGGACCCGCCATTTGGCTGTCAGAATACCAAAGGTACATTCAACCATTCTTCTTGCTCTTGTGAGGCGGTAATTAAAAATGCGTTTTGGTCTTGTCAATCCTCTGCTAGAGTACGGTTTCAAAAGGTGTTCTGACAGCTGGAAGGCTTCATCCCCTACACAGACAAATGGCATAGGTGGACCAGATGTTTGCGGCAGCGGTCTAGGTGGTGGGAACTGGAAGGTGTTTCCATACAGTTTACGCCCCATGGCAGACAGTTTGAAAACTTGAGAGTCATTGGAGCGGCCATAGGCCCCAATATCAACAGCAATAAATTTGTATTCCGCGTCAGCGATGGCCATGAGGACAATTGAAAAATATTTCTTGTAATTGAAATATTCCGATCCCGATCCGGCTGGCTTTACAATGCGGATATGTTTCCCGTCCACAGCGCCCAAGCAGTTGGGAAACTGACATATCTGTTGAAACTCGTCAGCAATTTCAATCCACCTCTCTGTTGTGGGCTCTGGTAAAAACTCTTCAGCTAAGGAGTCCCACAGTGCATGGCATGTGTACTTCACTATTCCAGATATGGTGGAAATCCCGAGTCTGTACTGGAAATGCAGTGACGAAAGGGATTCTCCAGTTGCAAGAAATCTGTGGGGAATTAAAAAACAATAAATTAGTTTTAAATCACAGCATTACATACCAAAACTCAGCTATAACACTTGGAGATACAAACTACCACCAACAAGATTGCAGTGAAAGTGTGCTCTGATGCGAGCATATCCAATAAATGTGGCTTACCTTAAAGTCACCATCAGACGCTCTGCGGGTGAAACAGAGAAGCGGCAATAGGTGTCCGCTTTTCTTATGAGGTGTGCAATGCGCTCCACCAAGTAATCAAAATTCTCCATTTTCATCTGAACATATCCAAAAAATTTATCTGGGTTTCGTCGAAGGTCCATGCAGAGTGTAGAATAGACCCCACGCGTCATTCTCTTGGCTGTGATGGGGTGGATCCACAAACGTTGTCTACGATGCCTGATGCGCTGCTGCCTCGCTCTCTCCTTCTCCAGAACAATCACCCTCAAACGATTCGCCTCCGCTATAAAATCCGCCAAATTCTTCAAAATATTTCCAATCACAACATCCATCTTCGCCAGTAACTTGCTCTTCTCTCCAACCTGCACTTTCTCCTCTCCAACCTGTCAAAGAAGGGCTGTAGGAACACGCTATATATAGTTTTCCAGTAGCCAATCCCGTTCGGAAGGCCACAAGGGTCAATTTTAAAAACCGGATCCGGCGTAATCCGTCGAAAAACGGATAGAAAAACGGATGAACCGGATGAGACGGATCCGTTTTTTTCTGTCAAGAACAAGACGGATCCGGCAGAAAAACTGATCCGGCACATCAGGTTTTACAAAACATTTGCCGGATCCGGCGTTCCGGCACGACGCTGGATCGCGCCTGACGCCGAAAACCTGATGTGTGAAAGAAGCCTTAGTCCATGCACAAAGGCCTGTGCCAACATTTGTCCGTGTACCTGATCATGAATAGTGAAGCCTAAAATTTGGAATACTTGCCTCACTCTGCCATGAAACTCGTCTACAGACTCTGTCTCGGCTTGGCTCATGTTATGCAGGCTGAGTGCTTGTCTGGCGTTGGCCCACTCTCTGAGCTGTTCAATTAGCTTTGATCCTGATTCCCAGGAATGCACATCTAATTCTGATGGAAGCTTGAAGTGTTCCTTCATGATTGGCCAGAGTGTTTCACCTGCTTTAATCTCCATTATGGACCAGAGATCACTCCAGGTTGCAGCATATGTCTGCTGGCTCTGCTGCATTCTTTGGTAAAATGGCATGGGGTCCATATCTGGGTCTGGCAGATTTCTTAGAATACTGAACACCTGACTAGGGGTGAAAGGCACATAGTGTAAGAGTTCTGGCTCTATCTGCCCCTGCCTTCTTGGTGTCTGTGAGTTTCCCCTAATACTGTGCAGCATAATCTCCTCTTCATGTTCATCAGAGGAGGAACTGTGCCACTGTGTGATTTGTCTTTCTGTGTGTGTGTACTCCCCCCCCCCGAGACTGGAGCTCCGTGTGGCACATAGGTTCTTCAGTCTCAGCAAGTGCAGTGTCTGATGGCCCACACCTCTCTTCTGCTATCTGTTGTATCGGGAGGGCACCTGTGTTGTCATGTGTGGGGAGTGATTCACTTTCTTCTCCCGGTGTTATAACTGTCTCTTTAGAGAGAGTGCCCTGTGGAACTAGGGACACTTCATTGTCTGGATCTGGCACTGGGCCAGCGGGTGACGATGAACTGAGAGATGGGTGAGAAAAAGAAAGAGAGGGAAGGGTGGAGGAGAGATTTGGAATAGGAGGAGAAGTGAGAGATAGTGGAGGAGAATGGGGAGGAGACAGAAGAGGGAGGAAGACAAGGAGGAGGGAAGAGGAGAGGCATGAGAGGTGGGCGTTGGTGATGAAGATGGAGAGGGAGGAGAGATAGGAGAGAGAAAAGGAGGAGGAGGAGGGATAGGAGGAGATATAGATGAGGGGAGGAGATTGTGAGAATAGCAGAGATAGAGGGAGGAGAGATATGGGAGGAGGGAAGAGTGAGGAGAGAGGAGATGAGGGGGCGGACTGCTCCCCCCCTGCCTTCACGGAAGGCATTCTTAGACCTGTGGTCCTTCTCAGACGGCACAGATTGGTATGCCGCTGAAAACACTTTCCCTACACGTAAAACAAAAAACAATCCTTTCTTGTTCACACTATCTGCTATCACCTTCTGCGCTGTTAAAATCCTCTGTCACTTTAACAAAATGCAGACAGTAATTGAGCTCAACTAGCTACTTCCCTTTTTCCTTTCAGTACATCATACCATGCTGCAGCATACGGAGCTGCCCGTAGAAAATGATATGCTTAACTTTCTGAATAACACCTACTGAGTCTGTTCCAAAAACTTCAAAAAAGTGAGTGATTAAACCTTTCAACACTTTGCAACCCCTTTTAACCTGCTTAAAAGGGAACAAAACAAGAATATTTAGTGAATAACCCAACGCAGGTAAAAATTCTCTTTTTAACAAAACTGAAAGAAAGAAGTGAAAACTAAACCTAAAAAACTGATAAAATGTCACAAAAAGTGGAAGAAAACTAAAAAGAGATAAAAAGGGAAAAATTATTTTCTGTCCTTTTTTTTCCTAAAAAAGATTTTTAACCCCTTCACCCCCAAGGGTGGTTTGCACGTTCATGATCGGGCCAATTTTTACAATTCTGACCACTGTACCTTTATGAGGTCATAACTCTGGAACGCTTCCATGGATCCTGGTGATTCTGACATTGTTTTCTCGTGACATATTGTACTTCATGACAGTGGTAAAATTTCATTCAAATAACTTGCGTTTATTTGTGAGAAAAATGGAAATTTGGCGAAAATTTTGAAAATTTCGCAATTTTCCAACTTTTAATTTTTGTGCCCTTAAATCACAGAGATACGGCACACAAGAAACTTGATAACTAACATGTCCCACATGTTTACTTTACATCAGCACAATTTTGGAACCAAAATTTTTTTTTGTTAGGAAGTTATAAGGGTTAAAAATTGACCAGCGATTTCTCATTTTTACAACACCATTTTATTTTTACGGACCACATCACATTTGAAGCCACTTTGAGGGGTCTATATGATAGAAAATACCCAAATGTGACACCATTCTAAAAACTGCACCCCTTAACGTGCTCAAAACCACATTCAAGAAGTTTATTAACCCTTTAGGTGTGTCACAGGAATTTTTTTGAATATTTTAAAAAAAATGAACATCTAACTTTTTTCACAAAAAAAATACTTCAGGTTCAATTTTTTTTATTTTACCAAGGGTAACAGGAGAAATTGGACTGCAAAAGTTATTGTGCAATTTGTCCTGAGTACGCTGATACCTGATATGTGGGGGGAACGATTGTTTCGGCGCATGGCAGAGCTCAGAATGGAAGGAGCGCCGTTTGACTTTTTCAATGCAAAATGGGCTGGAGTTCAGATCGGACGCCATGTCACGTTTGGAGAGTCCCTGATGTACCTAAACAGTGGAAACCCCATACAAGTGACCCCATTTTGGAAACTAGACCCCCCCCAAGGAACTTATCTAGATATGTGGTGAGAACTTTGAACCCACAAGGGCTTTACAGAAGTTTATAACGTACAGCGGTACAATTAAAAAATCATATTTTTTCCACAAAAATGATCTTTTCACCCCAATTTTTATTTTCCCAAGGGTAACAGGACCCTAAAAGTTATTGTGCAATTTTTCCTGAGTACGCTGATACCCCACATGTGGGGGTAAACCACTATTTGGGCGCATGGCAGAGCTCGGAAGGGAAGCAGCGCCATTTGACGTTTTAGGCTGGAATTGAGATCGGACACCATGTCGCGATTGGAATACCCCTGATGTACCTAAACAGTGGAAACCCCCCACAAATGACACCATTTTGTAAACTAGACCCCCCAAGGAACTTATCTAGATGTGTGGTGAGCACTTTGAACCCCCCAGTGCTTCACAGAAGTTTAAAACGCCCGGGCGTGAAAATAAAAAATTCGTATTTTTTCCACAAACATGATCTTTTAGTCACCATTTTTTTATTTTCCCAAGGGTACCAGGAGAAATTGGACCCCAAAAGTTGTTGTCCAATTTGTCCTGAGTATGCTGATACCCCATATGTGGGAGAAAACTACTGTATGGGCACACGTCGGGGCTCGGAAGGGAAGTAGTGTCGTTTTGGAATGCAGACTTTGATGGAATGGTCTGCGGGTGTTATGTTGCCTTTGGAGAGCCCCTAATGTACCTAAACAGTGGAAACCCCCCACAAATGACCCCATTTTGAAAACTAGACCCCCTAAGGAACTTATCTAGATGTGAGTTGAGCACTTTGAACCCCCAAGGGCTTCACAGATGTTTATAATGCCAGGGCATGAAAATAAAAAAATCGTATTTTTTCCACAAACATGATCAATTAGTCCCCAATTTTTTCATTTTCCCAAGGGTAACAGAAGAAATTGGACCCCAAAAGTTGCTGTCCAATTTGTCATGAGTATGCTGACACCCCATATGTGGGAGAAAACTACTGTATGGGCACACGTCGGGGCTCGGAAGGGAAGTAGTGACGTTTTGAAATGCAGACTTTGATGGAATGGTCTGCGGGTGTCATGTGCGTTTGGAGAGCCCCTGATGTACCTAAACTATTGAAACTCCCCACAAGTGACCCCATTTTGGACAATAGACCCCCCACGGAACTTATCTAGATGTGTGGTGAGCACTTTGAACCCCCAAGTGCTTCACAGAAGTTTAGAACGCTCAGACGTGAAAATAAAATCATTTTTTTCCACAAAAATGATATTTTTGCCCCCAATTTTTTATTTTCCTAAGGGTAAAAGGAGAAATTGGACCCCAAAAATAGTTTTGCAATTTGTCCTGAGTAGGCTGATACCCTACATGTGGGGGGTAAAACACTATTTGGGCGCATGGCAGAGCGTGGAAGGGAAGGAGCACCATTTGACTTTTTCAACTCAGAATTGGCTGGAATTGAGATCAGACGCCATGTTGCATTTGGAGAGCCCCTGATGTGCCCACAGTGGAAACCCCCAGTTCTAACTCCAACCCGAACCCCAACACACCCCTAACCCTAATCTCAGCCCTAACCCTAACCCTAGTCCTAACCCTAGCCCTAGACCTAACCCTAGCCCTAACCCTAATGGAAAAATGGAAATAAATACCTTTTTTATTTTATTGTTTTTCCCTAACTAAGGGGGTGATAACGGGGGGTTTGATTTACTATTTATGGCGGTTTTTATGTTTGGTAGCTGTCGCACGCTAAAAGACGCTTTTTATTGTAAAAATAGTTTTTGCATCACCACATGTTGAGAGCTATAATTTTTCCGTATTTTGACCTACCTAGTCATGTGAGGTCTTATTTTTTGCGGGACGAGTTGACGTTTTTATTAGTACCATTTTAGGGCGCGTGACATTTTTTGATCGCTTTTTATTCCGATTTTTGGGATGCAGAATGAACAAAAACCAGCGTTTCATGAATTTCTTTTGGGGGGGTGCATTTACACCGTTCCGCGTGCGGTAAAATTGATAAAGCGATTTTATTCTTCGGGTCAGTACAGTTACAGCGATTCCTCATTTAGGCCGTTTTTTTATGTTTTGTCGGTTTTATGCAATGAAAACTATTTTATCTAAAAAATAATTATTTTTGCATCGCTTTATTCTGCGAGCTATAACTTTTTTATTTTTTCACTGATGATGCTGTATGGCAGCTCGTTTTTTGCGGGACAAGATGACGTTTTCAGTGGTACCATGGATATTTATATGCGTCTTTTTGATCGCGCGTTATTACACTTTTTGTTTGGCGGTATGATAATAAATCATTATTTTTTGCTTCGTTTTTTATTTTTATTTTTTAAGGAGTTCACTAAAGGGGTTAACTAATGGGACAGTTTTATAGGGCGGGTCGTTACGGACGCGGCAATACCTAATATGTGTACTTTTATTGTTTTTTTTTATTTCCAAAAAATGGATTTATTGGGGGAATATTTTTTTTTTTCTAATTTATTTGGCAATTTTTTTTAAATTATTTTAACACTTTTTTTTATTTTTTTTTAACTTTATTACATAGTCCCAGGTGGGACATCACTGTCTTGTGACAGATCGCTGATCTGTCACATCACAGATCACTGTGACAGATCAGCGATCTGTCACAGGCAGTGCAGAAGGCTTCCTCATGCCTGCGCTTTGCAGGCACTGAGGATGCCAGCTTCCTGCAGGCCCCCGAAGGCCCCTGTCGCCATCTTGGATTCGGGGGCCTGCAGGAAAGGAGCCCCCAGCAGCAGCGCTGCACATTGCGCTGCCGTGGGGGGCTCAGGGAAGCACGGAGGGAGTGATCGCGGTGTGCAAGGGGTTAACGTGTCGGGGGCGGTCCGTGACCGCCCCTGACACATTGTGCTGGGTGTCAGCTGTGATAATCAGCTGACACCCGGCCGCGATCAGCGGCGCTCACCATGTGGGCGCCGCTGATCGCGGTAGACGTACTATCCCTTCCATGGGCATAGGGGCCCAGGTCCCATGGACGGGATAGTACGTCGGATGTCAGGAAGGGGTTAAAGGATGAAACCCCCCCAAAAAATTGATAAAATCAAAAAGTATATAGTATATAGACTTTAAACCAACAATAAAAGGGTTAATGTAGAATGCAGGCACCCAACTTCCTCTTTTTTTTTTCCCTGCCTGCGTCTCTCAGTGAAATCTGAGAACAATGGAAAACCAAAAAAACAGACTCAAAATGACCCAGCTTTCCCAAAAATTCTCATACTGCAGTAACAAGAATGAAAATCTCCACCATAAATGCAAGATAAAACATAAAATAGGGAGAAGCAGAGTCCAAAATATAACAATATGAAAAATATATATATATCAGGGGCACACCCTGCAGGCAAAAGAGGAAGTTTACAATAAAAAAGACTAAACTCTTTCTGCTTCAGATCTTTGCAGAAACCTGCAATGAATTCACATGTAGACGTCCGGGGAGAGAGATCGAAAGCCCTTGTCTTGTGACGCGTATGTGAAACAGCTGCTGGTAACCGATAACTGCCAACCACACTGGGTGCACTGCGCTGGTAACCCGGGAATGTTAACACGCTGTACCGGACGTCCTGGCTGGCTCGTCAGTATCAGTAATGTGATAACTCCCACTGTGTTGCCACCACCTGATGCCTGGGCCGGCTTCTCCTGTCCTTCCCTGTGACCAAGTGTGTTGGTGGCAACTTGTCAAGTGGTTTGGCTCGCAATATCTCCCCTAAGCTAACACCACCGTGTGGCCTGGCGTGGGCGCTGTTGTCCCTTCCTGTGCACGGGTGTTTGTTGTGATAGCTTGATGTGAGATTTGCCTTGTGATATCTCTGTAAGGCCCCCACCACCTGTCCCTGGGCAAGGCTTCACCTGTCCTCCCCCTGTGTCCAGGTGTATTTGTGAGGACCTATCTGAGTGGGTCAAACTCTCCCGTTATCGGTCTACCATCAACCATAAACACAAATCTGTCACAATTTCCCACCAACTCTCCCACCCGGATCTTAGACATACAGGACCACAGTAGACACTTAGCTTATCCCAGGGTTTGGATTTGCGCGTGGACTTTTTTACACTCCCTGGGTTTGGTGACCACACTGACCGGCTAGAGTTGCTGACCCGGACTGGGCACAGGGAACATTCAGGTAAGATAACTAGATTTTCTTACCTTACTTATGGAGTTGCGCAAATCTCCGTTCCCATGAGCCAAGACCTTGGCCGGCACCTCTGTCCTCTCCGGTCAGCAGGATCCCTGTGCGTTTTCGTCCATGGCCCCACGTTGGGCGCCACTTGATGTGGATTTATTTTTGATTTGGGTAGATTTACCCCTGTGCGTACTGTGACCTGTCCTGATTAGACAGAGTCTTATTGAGCGCTCAAAGGAAAAGAGGAAGCTACACTTAGTTAGCAACAACTCATTCCAGCAGAACTCTGGAAACTTTATTCATATATGGTCTTTTATCAGTTCGTATAAAGGAGTGGTTACTCATTAACATAAAGGCTTTACTTCTTAGCTAATTGGTCAGTTTAAATGCATGAACATATATGGGTGTCCGACCTGGGGTTATTTAGACACCACGTGATTTACTGTCCGGAGTCTTGCACTTGTCAGCAAGTCTCCAATATCGGCCGGACCACCTGGCCTAAGTTCCTCATTCCCTATGTCTGCTAGATATTTCTCAAGTCACAAGACAATGAGATGACTGGGTAGCAGGTTATTTCCACCAACTAGTTATAAGGTTCAAACTGTGAATATGTATCTGTGTGCGGTATATATGAGTATATAGCAGTATATAGCCTATATAAGAGTACATGAGTATATAGCCTATAGCAGGCAAGTGAGATTTATATGAAATGCATATATATTTCCATAACACAAGGTTCAGCAGTCAGTATCACACAGGACAGGATTAGATATACAGCTCAGCAGACAGTATCACACAGGAGAGGATTAGATACACGGCTCAGTATCACACAGGAGAGGATTAGATACACAGCTCAGTATCACACAGGTTAGGATTAGATACACAGCTTAGCATCACACAGGTCAGGATTAGATACACAGCTTAGCATCACACAGGTCAGGATTAGATACACAGCTTAGCATCACACAAGTCAGGATTAGATACACAGCTTAGCATCACACAGGTCAGGATTAGATACACAGCTCAGCATCACACAGGTCAGGATTAGATACACAGCTCAGCATCACACTGGTCAGGATTAGATACACGGCTTAACAGAGTATCACACAGGATAGGATTGGATACACATGTAGATGGACAATGTGCCAGGGTGGCTGTCAGACCTTCTGCAGAATCCTGGATCCATCCCAGAAGCTGCTACCCACCTCTTTACACTATGCAGCCCCCCTCTGCTGCATGCCTGCACACTGATCCCCCTACCTGCATCATGCACAGCAGGCAGGGAAGGGTTAACCATTACAGGCCAGCCTGGCTTTCGGTGCTGCCCCTTGTAACCATGCAGGGATCCTGCTCTATCTACAGATGCATTGATCACTGCAAGGAGACACCAGGCTGTGGTCTGTACCGACAGTCACTGTATCAGGGTGATGAAGTGCAACACATCCAGCCACAAATCAGTACTGCACAGAAAAGCAGCAGACATAACGCTCCATGTTTCTGCAGCAGCTTCTCCCCGAAATCTCCTGACACCACAGCACATGCAGGCTACAAGATGGCCATGATCTCCACCCACAGCTGTGATGTGAACAGCCTTGGGGTGTGCCCAGGTCACAGCTGAGAGGCAGGAGGAGCGGCCTCAATGTAAGAGATTGGGTCGGAGTCCGACTGCAGTTTCTTATACCCATGGCTGTCGTAAGTGAGGAGTGAAAGTGTCGTTACAACCACACTAACAAAGATGGCAGCCTCCAGTGGCAGAAGTAAAAGGTAATAAATAAAAAACTATGAAAGTAGTTCGTTTAATTTTGTATTAAAAATAATTGATTATATAATCAATAATTATTACTACAAAAATTAAAATCACGGCACCTTCCCTTTAAATAGTGTTTGTACATTCTAGTGAAGCAGTGGTGTAAAACCACTCGTGCAGCCCCTGACCGGATGCCCCCATGTTATATACTTTTGTTTACAGCATACATTTTTTTAACATTTACACATTTTTTAGCCTTTTCCTCAGCCCCCAGACCGCTTTGTAGGGTCCAGCAGACAATTACTCGCATTTTTCCATTGACTATCATTGGACTCGCTAATAGTACCGAATACCCGAGTATTACGGTATACTCGGTACGAGTATAGCGAGTCCGATTACTCAGTACTCGCTCATCCCTACTCAGGAGTGGACATGGATGTCAGACATATGTACCATCCTCCCAGGGGCGGACCTCCTGTACTCTTCCTGAGCAAGGAGGTAGCCCTGGTAATGAGGAGTCACGTGACCATCCACGTCACGCCAGGTCCTGTTCCAGCCATCGCACACAGCGAGGACGTGACTGCCTGCTATCACTGCTGGGAGTCTCTCCATGGGCGGACATACCACATGTGTAGCCCCTGCAGCTGCACAGGGGCCCAGGAAGACAGGGGGCCCCATCAGCTGCTGAAACATCTTGCTCTCTGATAGAGCCAGCAGCAGCATCTACACTAAAAGGAGAGGAAGGGGGCCGTACTGGAGTCTTTTGCTATTAGAGAGGGGCCCCTTCCTCTCCTCTGAGCTGATGCTGCCGCTCGCTCTATGATGCTTGGTGCAGGCAGGGACAGGCCTGGTAAGTATGGCTGATCGCAGCCAATGCTGTCTTCCGCCTCCTCACTGCCTCTGACTGCTGCTGGGAACAGCCTCCGAGCAGTCAGTACTGCTGTCACCTCTCCTTCCTTCTGAGCAGTTCTGCCAAATGAACTGCCTAATCAATCTTAACATGAGCGATCACATGAATCCCCCCTGCAGCTGCCTGCACCACCTGTACTGAAGGGGCTTTATTAGGAAACCGCTGCACTGGCCCATTCAGAAGCAGGAGCTGCAGTGTGAATGCTGCCTTACTGGACCAGTGCAGCCATTCCTCAATAAAGCCCCCTCAGTACAGGGGTGGTAAGTGGCTACAGGGGGGAGGGGAGGGTGATGTGATGGTCGATGGTCACATGGGTCAGGCAGCTGCCAGAACTTGTCAGGACTCAGGAGGAGAAGTGTCAGATTCACTGACTGCTGGGAGGCTGCTCTCTACAGATATCAGAGGTAGTGAGGAGGCAGAAGGACTGGTGACAGCTGGTGATCTGGCCAGTAAGTGCTGATGGATGGACTGAAGACCCCCAGGATGGACAGGATGGAGATGGAAGAATGCACCTGCCAAAGGGACCACATGTGTAAGTAATAAAATGTGTACAGACTTACTATTACCTGTTTGTAAAAGTATGTATACATACCAGTACTGTGCCTAACTATAGGTGTATGTGTGTATATACACAACGATAATCACTGGACACTATATACTGTATATATATATATATGTGTATTAGAACCTGAGTGTCCAGTAGCTATCTGTGTGTGTATAATTTTATATATGTAACAGCTATATAATATATATATATATGTGTGTGTTTTCATGTATCGATGTGTACTTTGGTTATCTGTGCATGTATGTGTGTACACACGCACAGGTAAGTGTACAAGAGTACCTAAGACACAGTAGACCGTCTGTGTAAAGGTAAATATCACTTAAAGCGAAGCTCTCACCAGGTTTCGCCGATATAAGATGTGGCTACTGCCTTTCAGGCTTATCTACAGCATTCTGTAATGCTGTAGATAAGCCCCTGATCCGACCTGCAAGATAAGAGAAATAAGTTTTATTATACTCACCTTCTGGACAGTCCAGTGCGGTCGGGTCCGATGGATGTCACAGGTCCGGCGCCTCCCATCTTGTGATTGCCGCCCTCCTGCTTACTTCATTGCTTCCCGGCATCACGCTCCTGCGTTGGTGTACTTCTCTCCCCTGTTGAGGGAAGAGAAAAGTACTGCAGTGCGCAGGCGCTGGGTCTCTCTGACCTTTCCCAGTACTTTCCTCTGCCTTCAACAGGACAGATAAGTACACCTGCACAGGAGCACAATTCCAGAATACCCATGAAGTAAGCAGGAGGGTGGCAATCATAAGAAGATGGGAGGTGCCGGACCCGGACCTGCGACATCCATCAGACCGCCCAGCAGGTGAGTATAATAAAAGTTTTTTTTCTTATCTTTCAGATCGGATCGGGGGCTTATCTACAGCACTATAGAATGCTGTAGATAAGCCCTGAAAGGCAGTGGCTGCATCTTATATCGGCAAAACCTGGTGAAAGGTTCACTTTAACGGAGCATTCCCGGGGCCAGACAAATCGCCGATGCAGCTGCATCGGGCCAAGAAGTGGAGTGAGGCCACTGACACCAGCAAATATTTCAGCTCAATCTGCATCCTCAGATGTACATTCAGCTGAAATATATTACAGCGCAGGGGATCCGCCAGTTCCGCTGCAGTACACGCCACTGACCAATTTGCATCCAGCATCTGACCTCAGTGTGCCTATGACTGGGCGGCATATGGCAATGAAGACATAAGCAATGGTGGGGATGCCGAAGTCAGCTAGCGGCTCTTGCGCCAGTTGCAGAAGAGTATGACATGTGGTGTGGGAGTGAAGAAGGGTGAGTAGAATCTGTTTTTTTCTCTTCGCCACGACAGCACCCACTGAGAGAGGGGATCCGCCCCTAGGAACAGGAAACCTACAGAGAGATAAATGGGGCGGTCCCCCTCGCTCCCTCTGTTTGGTTTCCTGTTCCTAGAGGAAAGAACCCTCAGAGAAGAGGATTCCTTGCCTGGTAGCCACCCGCGGCATTATATGAGCAACGGGGGCCCCAGAGCTGGAAGCAGCGATGGGCGGATCCAGGATGGGATTCCCCCCTCAGCTGATAATGTGGGTGAGGCCTTGACGAAAAGTGCCTGGCTCACCAGGAGGCGCGTTGGAGCAGCGCCTGGGAAATTCCCCGGTATGGGGTGATGCATTATGGAGCGTGGCACAGCGTCGGGGAACCAGGAGAAGACCCCCCCACTTCCCTGCCCCAACAACAACCAGGGATGGCGAGGCCAGGGAAGAAGATGAATCCCTGAGCTCGCGCAGGACACAGTATGTGCCACGAGCGCTGAAAGGGAGAATCAGCATACCTAGCGTTTGTCGCTCCGGTGGTGCAGGGGCAGCGGTCGGGAGACGCGCGGTAGCCAGGAGAGCAGGGGGCTGGCGCCATTGTACAGAGACCAGGCAGCCTGGAAGTGGTGGAGGCATTTCCGGGGCAGGAGCAAACATCGCAGGACCGCGGGCGCGACCACGTAGGCGCAGTAGCGCTAAGAGAAAAAAAAGTTGTTTAAAAAAAAAAAGAGGGGAAGGGGATCCGGGAGGCTGCATAAAAGCACTGGCCAGAGGCTCACCGGTGCGCAGCCATGTCGTCAGCAAACGACCCGGTTTCGCTCCTCAAAATACAGCCAGGAGAATCCTCTCAGAGCGGTACTAGGAGAGGTGATAACACTAGAAGAAGCAGCAGCTCCAGGAGAGATACTAGCGGATGTTCTAGGCAGAGCGAAGCTTCGGAGAAATAGCGGAAGAAAGCACCTCGCTCCTCGCCTCAGCCTGAGTCTCGAGCCCCGCAGCCGGTATTTAGCTGACGAAATTCACGGGTGAGTGTTTTGGGTCAAGCTCCTAGCTGATGGCGTTCCGTTTTGTCTGTTTATATACCCTCAGGCCAAAAGAACGAAGAAAAATAAACACAGGGATTGTGCCTTATGCTCCCAACCCCTCCCTGATAGTCACCCTAAGTGCTTATGTCAGTCATGTATTGAACAAACCCTGCAGGAGGAGTCCTCCGGTAGAAAGGAGGATATTCATATGATAATCAGAGAAGAGCTGCGGGCCTTAGGCAGTGATAGCAGTCAAGGTGGACAGACCTCCGTTAGGGGGATAAGGTCACAGACGAAAATACCCCTTTGATGATGATGAGCTGGCGTCTTGGTCTAAAGCCCCCAAGGTGGATGCAGCAGTGGCTTCCACCTCCCACCAGTCTTCCTTACCAGTATAAGGACGCAGGAACATTGTCTGATCCATTGGACCGCAGAGCGGATACTTTCCTCAAGCGGTCTTGGGAGGCATGCACAGGGGCCTTTAAACCGGCTATAGCAGCCACGTGCACGGCAAGGTCCATGATGGTATGGTTGGACGAATTGGAGGAGAAAATAAAAAATGGAACGTCCCGAGACAGGCTCCTGGGTTTTCATGGTTGAGAGCCTTGTCGATAGCCGACCCCTGGATTCTCCCACTGCATCGGGACCTTCTTTCTCAGGGACCCTGCCACCTTCCCCGAGTCAGATCCTTGCACCTAGCGGCATGGAATTTGAAAGGAGGCTATTGAGATTAAGAGGGTTCTTGAATAATCTTATTAACACGCTATTACAGAGTAGAAAAGAATTCCACAACAAAGATTTATGTGACGATATATGGAAGACCTTTTTAGCTTTTCATACTGCAAGGCTTTCCAGCTATTCTAGAATTCCTGCAGAAGGGTCGAGAGTTAAAACTCTCAGTTAACACCCTAAAGGTTCATGTATCGGCTCTAGGAGCCCTATATAACCACAATGTGGCAGGCAATAAATGGGTGACCAGATTTATTTCAGCTTGTCAGAGAGCGAGTCCAGTTCACATCCCTCAGCTACCAACTTGGGACCTTAGCTTGGTCTTAGATGCCTTAACTCAGGCCCCATTCGAGCCTATGCACCTAGCGTCATTAAAGTGCCTTTCATTGAAAACTGCTCTATTAGAAGCCCTAGTCTCGGCCAGAAGAGTAGGTGATCTCCAGGCACTATCGGTAGATCCCCCATTCCTGTCAGTGAGCCAGGACAAATTGGTATTGAGAACAGACCCGTCCTACCTTCCCAAGCGTGCTACTAGATTTCATAGATCCCAAGAGGTCTGCCTTCCCTCCTTCTATGAGAACCCAGTGACACCAGAGGAGGTTAAAATTCACACATTAGATGTGAGAAGAGCAGTCCTGACCTACCTAGATAGAACCAATCCCTGGAGGCAGAGTAGGGCTCTTTTTATCTCCTTCCAGGGTAACAAGAAGGGGTCTAAGGTTACGAGAAGCACGCTGTCCAGGTGGATCAGAGATGCCATCACGATGGCATATTCAGCAAAGGGAGAAGACCTTCCACAGGGTATAAAGGCGCACTCTACTCGAGCCATATCGTCCTCCTGGGCAGAGAAGGCAGGCGTCCCAATTGAACTAATATGTAAGGCTGCAACCTGGTCTTCTCCATCTACGTTTTATAACCACTATAGACTAGATTTATCCTCCTCCGAGGACTTGGCCTTCGGTAGATTGGTCCTTAACACGGTGTGCCCTCCCAAGTGACTATCTCTGAAAGTCTCTCAGTGGGTGCTGTCGTGGCGAAGAGAAAAAAACGGATTACTTACCGGTAATACTCTTTTGTAGAGTCCACTACAGCACCCGTTCTCTTTTCTCCCTTAATTTAGAAACTTGCACATGGTTCTCCTTGGTGGCAGAAAACAAGAATTAAGGAGTAAAAATATAATTGTGTGTAGTAAGCTATAGATATGTATAGATGTCAGTTATTTATCTAGCAAATTGACTAAAACGTGTATGGCGGTTCCTCTTTGTTCTCTGTAATCCAAATTGAGGGAGCGAGGGGGACCGCCCCATTTATCTCTCTGTAAGTTTCCTGTTCCTAGGGGCGGATCCCCCCTCTCAGTGGGTGCTGTCGTGGACTCTACAAAAGAGTATTACCGGTAAGTAATCCATTTTTTCATGTGCTGCAGAAGAACAAGACAAATTATCAGAGAAAGGGGCATGTAGCGCTATGCCCGATATGGTGTCCCCTCCTCCCTCCATGCAGGGATGCCAGCTAACTCACTGGCCCATGGCGCTGTCCACAGCATGCTCCTGCCTTCCTCCTCCAATATGCTTGCTGCACTGTGTCCCGACGGTGTGCCCAGGGTGCGTGTGCGCGGGCTCCCCTGTTCTAAAAGGGGCATCACACGCACATGGTAAATGCTCCCAGCAACAGCTGGGAGGCATTTAGTTAAATGTGTGTTCACTTGCAACATGTCTCCCATCCAATAGCTTGGAGACATCTTGTATGAAAAGCATCCTCCCCAATAGGGAAGTGCCGGAGTAATTCCTATAATTACAATGGGGGAAATAAGTATTTGATCCCTTGCCATTTTTGTAAGTTAGCCCACTGACAAAGACGTGAACAGTCTATAATTTTAAGGGTAGGTTAATTTTAACAATGAGAGATAGTATATGAAAAATAAAATCCAGAAAATCACATTGTATTAATTATATAAATTTATTTGCATTTTGCAGTAAGAAATAAGTATTTGATCTCCTACCAACCCATTAAGAGTTCTGGCTACTACAGACCAGTTAGACACTCCTAATCAACTCGTTATCTGCATTACAGACAGCTGTCTTACATAGTCACCTTTATAAAAGACTCCTGTCCACAGACTCAATCAGTCAGACTCTAACTCTACAACATGGGCAAGACCAAAGAGCTTTATAAGAATGTCAGGGACAAGATCATAGACATGCTCAAAGCTGGAATGGGCTACAAAACCATAAGTAAGACGCTGGGTGAGGAGACAACTGTTGGTGCAAAAGTAAGAAAATGGAAGAAATGCAAAATGACTGTCAATCGACATCGATCTGGGGCACCGTGCAAAATCTCACCTCCTATGGCGGTTCCTCTTTGTTCTCTGTAATCCAAATTGAGGGAGCGAGGGGGACCGCCCCATTTATCTCTCTGTAAGTTTCCTGTTCCTAGGGGCGGATCCCCCCTCTCAGTGGGTGCTGTCGTGGACTCTACAAAAGAGTATTACCGGTAAGTAATCCATTTTTTCATGTGCTGCAGAAGAACAAGACAAATTATCAGAGAAAGGGGCATGTAGCGCTATGCCCGATATGGTGTCCCCTCCTCCCTCCATGCAGGGATGCCAGCTAACTCACTGGCCCATGGCGCTGTCCACAGCATGCTCCTGCCTTCCTCCTCCAATATGCTTGCTGCACTGTGTCCCGACGGTGTGCCCAGGGTGCGTGTGCGCGGGCTCCCCTGTTCTAAAAGGGGCATCACACGCACATGGTAAATGCTCCCAGCAACAGCTGGGAGGCATTTAGTTAAATGTGTGTTCACTTGCAACATGTCTCCCATCCAATAGCTTGGAGACATCTTGTATGAAAAGCATCCTCCCCAATAGGGAAGTGCCGGAGTAATTCCTATAATTACAATGGGGGAAATAAGTATTTGATCCCTTGCCATTTTTGTAAGTTAGCCCACTGACAAAGACGTGAACAGTCTATAATTTTAAGGGTAGGTTAATTTTAACAATGAGAGATAGTATATGAAAAATAAAATCCAGAAAATCACATTGTATTAATTATATAAATTTATTTGCATTTTGCAGTAAGAAATAAGTATTTGATCTCCTACCAACCCATTAAGAGTTCTGGCTACTACAGACCAGTTAGACACTCCTAATCAACTCGTTATCTGCATTACAGACAGCTGTCTTACATAGTCACCTTTATAAAAGACTCCTGTCCACAGACTCAATCAGTCAGACTCTAACTCTACAACATGGGCAAGACCAAAGAGCTTTATAAGAATGTCAGGGACAAGATCATAGACATGCTCAAAGCTGGAATGGGCTACAAAACCATAAGTAAGACGCTGGGTGAGGAGACAACTGTTGGTGCAAAAGTAAGAAAATGGAAGAAATGCAAAATGACTGTCAATCGACATCGATCTGGGGCACCGTGCAAAATCTCACCTCCTGGGGTATCCATGATCATGAGGAAGGTGAAAGATCAGCCTAAAACTACACGGGGGGGAACCTGTTAATTATCTCAAGGCAGCTGGGACCACAGTCACCAAGAAAACCATTGGTAACACATTATGCTGTAAAGGTTTAAAATCCTGCAGTGCCCACAAGGTCCCCCTGCTCAAGAAGGCACATGTGCAGGCCCATCCCAAGTTTGCCAATGAACACATAGATGATTCTGTGAGTGATTAGGAGAAGGTGCTATGGTCAGATGAGACAAAAATTGAGGTCTTTGGCATTAATTCAACTCGACGTGTTTTGAGGAAGAGAAATGCTGCCTATGACCCAAAGAACACAAATCCCACTGTCAAGCATGTTTTGAGGGAGTTTCTCTGCTAAGGGCACAGGACTACTTTACCGCATCAGTGGGAGAATGGATGGAGCCATGTACCGTAAAATCCTGAGTGACAACCTCCTTCCCTCCGCCAGTACATTAAAATAGGTCGTGGCTGGGTCTTCCAGCAAGACAATGACCCAAAACATACAGCCAAGGCAACAAAAGGGTGGCTCAAGGAGAAGCACATTAAGGTCATGGAGTGGCCTAATCAGTGTCCAGATCTTAATCCCATAGAAAACTTATGGCGGGAGATGAAGCTCCTAGTTGCCAAGTGACAGCCTCAAAATCTTAATGATTTAGAGATGACCTGCAAAGGGGAGTGGAGCAAAATTGCTCCTGACATGTGCGCAAACCTCATCATCAACTACAAAAAACGTCTGACTGCTGGGCTTGCCAACAAGGGTTTTGCCACCAAGTATTAAGTCTTGTTTGCCAGAGGGATCAAATACTTATTTCTCACTGCAAAATGCAAATAGATGTATATAATTTATACAATGTGATTTTCTGGATTTTATTTTTGATATGCTATCTCTCAATGTTAAAATTAACCTAAACTTAACCTCTTCACGACCGCCCACAGTAGATAAACGTTGGCGCTTGCTGGGCTTTGTGCAGCGCCGACGTTTATCTACTGTCGGCGGTTTTGTGCCCCCCGGGACCCCCACATACCTTACAACGCGGGGATCCCGGTGCGCAATGCATGCTGGGACCCCCGACGTCATCGAGACCTGATTGGTTCAGGTCCCGATGACGTCAGCGTCACAGCAGCCAATGGGAGCGATCGCTGGGAAAGCTGCTTGTTTCCCGGCGATCTCCCTCATTGTAACGCGGCTTCTCCCTCTGATCTAACACTGACAGCTGATCAGAGGTGAAGCAGCGTTATTGTGTGACTAGATCGCTGCCTGGCACAGCTGATCGCTGCCTGGCACAGCTGTGCCAGGCAGCGATCTTGTCACACAGTAACGCTGCTTCACCTCTGATCATCTGTCATTGTGAGATCAGAGGAGAAGTCGCGTTATTATGTGCCAGGCAGCGATCTTGTCACATAGTAACGCTGCTTCTCCTCTGATCTCACACTGACAGATGATCAGAGGTGAAGTGGCGTTACTATGAGTCAGATCGCAGGGCAGCGATCTTGTGACAAAAATAAAAAAAAGTAAAAAAAAAAAAATGCAGGGGCTAGGGCTAGGGCTAGGGTTAGGGTTAGGGCTAGGGCTAGGGCTAGGGCTAGGGTTAGGGTTAGGGTTAGGGCTAGGGCTAGGGCTAGGGCTAGGGTTAGGGCTAGGGCTAGGGCTGGGACTAAGGTTATGGGTGTGTTGGTGTTAGGTTTGTGGTTAGGGTTATGGTTAGGGCTGAGATTAGGGTTAGGCATGCGTTGGGGTTAGGGTTGGAATTAGAATTGGGGGTTTCCACTGTTTAGGTACATCAGGGGCTCTGTAAATGCAATATGACGCCCGCAGACCATTCCATCAAAGTCTGCATTTCAGAACGTCACTACTTCCCTTCCGAGCCCCACCGTGTGCCCAAACAGTAGTTTTCTCCCACATATGGGGTACCAGCGTACTCAGGACTCAGGACAAATTGGACAACAACTCTTAGGGTCCAATTTCTCCCGTTACCCTTGTGAAAATAAAAATTGGGGGCTAAAAGATCATTTTTGTGGAAAAAAAATGATTTTTTTATTTTCACGCCTCTACATTATAAACTTTACTGAAACACTTGGGGGTTCAAAGTGCTCACCACACATCTATATAAGTTCCTTGGGGGGTCTAGTTTCCAAAATGGGGTCACTCGTGGGGGGTTTCCACTGTTTAGGTACATCAGGGGCTCTGCAAACGCGACATGACACCCACAGACCATTCCATCAAAGTCTGCATTTCAGAACGTCACTACTTCCCTTCCGAGCCCCACCGTGTGCCCAAACAGTAGTTTTCTCCAACATATGGCATACCAGCATACTCAGGACAAATTGGACAACAACTCTTAGGGTCCAATTTCTCCTGTTACCCTTGTGAAAATAAAAATTGGGGGCTAAAAGATCATTTTTGTGGAAAAAAAATGATTTTTTTATTTTCACGCCTCTACATTATAAACTTTACTGAAACACTTGGGGGTTCAAAGTGCTCACCACACATCTATATAAGTTCCTTGGGGGGTCTAATTTCCAAAATGGGGTCACTTGTGTGGGGTTTCCACTGTTTAGGTACATCAGGGGCTCTGCAAACGCGACATGACACCCACAGACCATTCCATCAAAGTCTGCATTTCAGAACGTCACTACTTCCCTTCCGAGCCCCACCGTGTGCCCAAACAGTAGTTTTCTCCAACATATGGCATACCAGCGTACTCAGCACAAATTGGACAACAACTCTTAGGGTCCAATTTCTCCTGTTACCCTTGTGAAAATAAAAATTGGGGGCTAAAAGATCATTTTTGTGGAAAAAAAATGATTTTTTTTTTATTTTCACGGCTCTACATTATAAACTTTAGTGAAACACTTGGGGGTTCAAAGTGCTCACCACACATCTAGATAAGTCCCTTGGGGGGGGTCTAATTTCCAAAATGGGGTCACTTGTGGGGGGTTTCCACTGTTTAGGTACATCAGGGGCTCTCCAAATGCGACATGGCATCCGATCTCAATTCCAGCCAATTCTGCATTGAAAAAGTCAAACGGCACTCCTTCCGTTCTGAGCTCTGCCGTGTGCTCAAACAGTGGTTTAGCCCCACATACGGGGTATTGGCGTATTCGGGAGAAATTGCACAAAAAATTTAGTGGTTCATTTTCTCTTTTTACACTTGTGAAAATAAAAAAAAATGGTTTTGAAGTAAAATGTTTGTGAAAAAAAGTTAAATGTTTATTTTTTCCTTCCATATTCCATTCATTCATGTGAAGCACCTGAAGGGTTAATAAACTTCTTGAATGTGGTTTTGAGTACATTGAGAGGTGCAGTTTTTAGAATGGTGTCAATTTTGGGTATTTTCTGTCATATTGACCCCCCAAACTCACTTCAAATGTGAGGTGGTCCCTAAAAAAAATGGTGTTGCAAATTTTGTTGTAAAAATGAGAAATCGCTGGTCAACTTTTAACCCTTATAACTTCCTAAAAAAAAAAAATTATGTTTCCAAAATTGTGCAGATGTAAAGTAGACATGTGGGAAATGTTATTTATTAACTATTTTGTGCGATATCACTCTCTGATTTAAGGGCATAAAAATTAAAAGTTTGAAAATTGCAAAATTTTCTAAATTTTTGCCAAATTTTGATTTTTTTAACAAATAAGTGCAGATCATATCTAAAAATTTTTACCACCATCATGAAGTACAATATGTCATGAGAAAACAATGTCAGAATCAGTAGGATCCGTTGAAGCGTTCTAGAGTTATGACCTCATAAAGTGACACTGGTCAGAATTGAAAAAATTGGCCCGGTCACGAAGGCAAAAACAGGCTCGGGTGCGAAGGGGTTAAAAACTATAGTTTGTTCATGTCTTTGTCAGTGGGCAAACTTACAAAATCAGCAAGGGATCAAATAATTATTTCCCCCACTGTATGTTAGGTGTTTGGTGTGTATGCAACTGTACGTTGCCAGGTCCCCCATCCCTAGTCTGATATAGCATCCCATATTCCGTACCCTGTGTACTGTTATTAGTGCTCACTTCCTGTGACTGCTTCTGTATCCTGATATCGCGTCTGCGGTACCGGTACCCTCCCGTCTCTTATTACGTAACATCCCCTCAATTTATATATGGTGCCATCCTCTATTATATAGCGTCCTGTTATGTGGAGTGACGTCCATTATTACACAGTATCATCTACAGCACCGTCCCTTACATTGAGTATTCTCATTATTTTTGTTTTTCACAGCACCCTCTCTTTATTGCCTAGTGTCCTCTCCTGTAAAATGACTGCTGACGGAGCAGCATCTGACCAGAAGACCAGTCCATCTGCCGCATCCATCACAAAATGTCACTGCCCCCACCGCCGCGAGCTCTGTCACGGCCCCCACTGCCGCGCGCCCTGCCACTGCCCCTACCGCACACCCTGCCGCACGCACTCATACTCACCTGCCAGCACCGCAGCTCCCCTCACTCCAGCATCGGCGTCCTCAGACCGGTCCGCGGCCAGTGACGTCATTGCGACTCCTGCGCATGCGCCTTAGGCCGCGGCCGGCTTTCCCTGCTGGATCTTATACTCCGGCGGAGCCCTAACCCGGTAGCACCGACGGACCAATGGGGGTGGTTCCTCACCTATATCAGGCCGCCCTCCCTTAGTGGAGGCGCCTGATCGCTGTTGTTTCATCAGCACTCTGGGTCCCCGTGGCTTTGCTCTGTATGGTGCTTACCTCACTCTACCTTGTGCTTCCTTGCAGCCCTGCCTGTTCCTGCTCCGGTCCTGCCTGCCAGTATCTGTTCCTGCAGTCCTGTCCAGCCTAACCGTGTCTGTTCCTGCAGTCCTGTCCAGCCTAACCCTGCCTGTTCCACTCCGGTCCTGCCTGCCCTTATCTGTTCCTGCAGTCCTGTCCAGCCTAACCGTGTCTGTTCCTGCAGTCCTGTCTAGCCTAACCTTGTCTGTTCCTGCTCCGGTCCTGTCTACCCGTGCCTGGTCCTACAGTCGTACTCCAGTCCTGCCTACCTGTGTCTGTTCCTGTTCCGGTCCTGCCTACCGGTCTCCGTTCCTGCTGCCCTACTCCAGTTTGTCTACCCGTGCCTATCTCCGTAGTGCACTCCGAGCCGCCCCTCTTGGTTCCGGCTATCGTGGCATTCGAACCCCTGGACCTGCTCCTAACGATCCCTGTGTAAAATAATGCTTATCCTGTAAAATACTCAGGACTAGTTACCAGATAAAAATATAGTGGTTTATTTGGATTCTTCCATCAAAGAAAGGTTATTACAGAAAAACAGGTGAATAAAAATAGGTGAAAGAGAGATTGTCCATTGTTCATAGCAAAGCAACATGTATTCTTCTCTCCGAGATCCTGAATAGCAAATGGCTGCTGTCTCTCAGTTCGGCTTCTCACATCGCCGTCAAGTAATATACCAGCTGTTATGTCATGTCATGGCCCAACACAGGCGACATCTTCGTGTCTGTCTCTCATGATGGTGAGGGAAGAAGACAGCGACCTCTACAGTTAGCCATGAATTATATACGTCTCTTGAAGCACGTGATCTCGGTATATATGGAGTTTGACATTTACCTCAAGGCTAAACTTAAATATGTAGTGAGCTGACATTTCTACCATGAGCCAAGCTTAAAAATAGCCTATGTCATATAAGCTAAAGCAATCTACAGAACTGGGTGTAATATGAAATATTTAACGAATTATTAATATTTAACAATTCCCCCTTTTGAGGGAGACAGACATTAATTGGAACCCTCAAATATAACGATCTTTTTTCTTCTTTTCTTCTTCTTTGACAAAATAATTTAATATCAATAATAATAATATCAGATTACCGTTATAAGTACTCAATGACATAATTGATGTGAATTCATGTTATGGTAAGTCGTGAACAATATTCATATAAAATATGTATAATTATACTTCCCTAAGTCTAAATTAAAGCATCTCAGGTCCAGTCATCATCATCTGATGTCATCTGGTCTTCATTTTGATGTCTTCTGTCTTCTTCTTGGTTCTTTTAAAAATACAGTTTTTCTCTAGCATATAGATGTTGTAGAAATCATGTTGTATATAAAATCAAAGTCTATAGATGAAATGCAGCTTTAATATCTGTGCAGTGTCATCTTTAAAAACCTGGGCTTACATTGGCTCGCCTTGGATATTCTGGAATCCTCCATCGGTACTGGTCTTTGAACAGGTGTGACGTCTTTGGTCAGCAAAGCAAGGGTTAAAATGACTCTTCCTTGCTAAACATAGCACCATAACCAGTCCTTGTCCTAATGCACAGGACATATGTCAGGGTTAATTACCTTCATTGTTCACCAGCTTTACTTTGAAGCTTTACAGGTGATTGAAAACCTCTGGAACTTGATAAGAACGTGATAACACAGTTCATCTCAGCATCATAGGATCATTGTCCTCTGGTTGTCAGGTTAGACACTTTAATTGTGACTGTCGGTGGTGGATACTGCACTTGTGACTGTCAGTGGTGGATTCTGCACTTGTAATTACCACAGTCTATTACTCAGTAATCATAGCTTTGTTACCTTCTGGGACTTCTGGATCACGGCATTCTTCTTCTTGCAACTGATAAGAATCAATGAAGTTTAGAAATGTGAAAAGTCTTTATTAACATAATTTCAGTATCTTGCTTGAAGTCTTCATTCCCTATTCTATACCAAATCTGGTAATTTTCCTATCCTATAATATCACAGCGTACCATAGCAATCAGTAATATCCATATAATTATTATCAGAATTTGTACTGTATATAGATTTCAATATTTGAAATAATAAACCAATAATAAGTGATAATACATTATTATCCATATTTTTTTCATGTGATAGAACATTTTTTTATGTCTTAGGTGTAATTACCTTTTTCAACCCATAGGTGTCACTGTGTTTTATGTAACCAGTGTTTTCATCTTTATTAATAAGGAATATATTTATTATACTAATAATATGTAGGAATGTATAGCCATGAACCAAAATAAGAATATGAGTGAGCGAATGAATGAATAAAAGAATTGTTGCATATAACTCAGAAGTGAAACATTTCCTTAGTAATAGAACCATATAATTGCTATATTTAATGAAGCAATATTCTCAGTAGACATTACCCCACTAAATATTGGTGAAAGAATTAAAAATAATGAAAAATAAGAATAAAAATAAAAATAAGAATAAGGCCTTTATGTTGATGCAGAGTAGTTATGTCTTCAGTAACATATACCCTTAATATTTCCATGATCTGGATTATTTCATAATTGTCATAAACTTGTGTTACCAAAATATTCAAATTATGCAACTTTGCCTGTAATTCCTCTTAGTGTAAAGAAATGACTCTTTATAATACTTGTTATTATACCCAATACTTATACCATTGTACCTTATTAATATTTTTTCCTATTAAAATGTGTGAAGAAGAGGTATTAATCAAATGTGATGATGTAGTCAGGATCAAAAACATATTTTCCCCCTTAATACCAAAAAATATTGTTTCATGAAATAATTCATTTATCAAAACCAAAATTAAAAATAATTAATTTATAAATTGTGTAAATATTATACTTGCTTATACCATTATTTGTCTGAAGATGTGTAACCATCAAAATTAATTTGAATATCATAAAATTATCCTTTGGAAAAATTAATTTGCATAAACCATTTTGATGTGCGATTGCACTTTGCACTTATCCACAATTAACTAAATCAAGAAATAATTACTATAGAAATACAGAAATATATGTTGTATAGATAATATTTCATTATATATCCTAATATTCTAATAATTTATCTGATCTGCATATTTCTCCTAAAGATAAAAGCTTTTGGAGTTTTTTTTCTCTTTTTTAATCCTGAGGCCTCTTACAAACGTATCACATCACTCGCTCAGCAGCTGCTCATACACTCAGTCACTGTCATTCAGACTGTGTCACATATTTAAGTTTAAACCAAATACCTCACATACGAAGGTGTGATGAATACACGTATTTTAACCCAAATTATCCTAATTATCAATGCATTGTAAACTATTTCAATTTAGTCTTAATATTTCTTTGAATATTCCCCACATGACATAAATATATGTATATGTATAGCTATACTTGACATTTAGGCCTGAAAAAAATTCCATTGCTTTGCAAAAGTTGAGACCCCCTTAAAAATTCTTTTCCTAAAGAACAGGGACCTAGTATACTGGTATACTTGTATTATTAGAACAAGGTTCAAATTTCACCTGCTGTGGTTGTCATTCAAGCCACGCAGCAGAAAAGCACACACACAGAACATATTTTAAAATGCAGTTAGTTATTGCCTTTTAAGGGTTAGATATATAAAATCATGCAATTATTGCAACTTCCTGTGTAAATAAAGGCATAAATCCTTGGAAGATAATTTTGCCCGATTAAGTCCTGCTTTGAAATGAAAATTCTAAGGAAACATAAAAGATAAGGTTAATATCATATTCATAATTCTAAATATTATTACTGATGTAGATTTTAATTTTCATTAAAAAATACAGTTCTACTATTTCTACTTCTACAAACACTCTATATATACTGTATGAATATGTATATATCCACAAACCATAAAACTACAGGATTATACTCTATAAAATAATTACATATAACTCACTAATTGTATAACACTGTTACACAAAATATATATATAATTACTTTTTCTAGCCAATTCCTACACCCATACTTATTTCTCTGCAAAAAATATCCTGAAAAGTTCTTGCCATTTTAAAGCTGATAGATTCTTGGAGCAGAGTATTCAGTTTACAGGCCATGATGTCACTCACCACCTGTTTCTGTCTGTCACATTCGGCCATCTTGGTTACAGAAAGAAGATCAAAACTCATCATTTTTCTTAATTCAATCTGTGTCTTTTCAGTGATATTTTGCATCATTCCATATGGCTTAAAACAAACATGTGATTTCCTTTGTTCTTCATATATTTGATTTTGGGGAAAACTCATTTTAGAAGGTTTTGCTAATACAAGCTTCTGATAAGATTTTACTCTGCCTGTCTTTACAAAATTAGCACAATTTACTTTCCTCTCACGATTCTCGTGTTTTCTGGCAAAATCAAGGGATTGCGCACATTCAAATAAAGAATCTTTTTGTGACGCAATAACACAAGATGCAGGATTTAGAAACCAAAATTTGCTTACAAAACTCCTTATGAGGGACGGTGTTTTGACATTCTCACTCAGCATTCTATACAAACGTTCATATATGGACATGAACGTAAAAATACATTCCTTCCGACCAATCCTTAATTTTTGAAGAATATCAATATCTGGATGATTTTCATTTGATGAACAAAAAATGAGAATGTTTAATCTGTCCTTATCAGTTAAATTCTCATGTATTTCACCAGATAACTTTAAAGACAATCTCCTAGCAAAATTTACAGGGATCCACATTTTGAACAACTGATTCTTCTCCTCGTTAGATAAATCAAATTTGTCAACACAACTTTCAAAAACCTCAGAGTTTCTACAACCATGCATTTTGTTGTCATATGCAGGTATTATTTTACATATCTCTAGCAAACTTTTCCTTACTTTCCTTCGGATTTGGGCCTGTGAGTCGTCTATTTTTAGTGGTACGTCTTTCCCTTGTACGTCCTCTACGTCAGTTCTGAAGTCTCCTCCTACTTCTCCATCTTGTTCCACGTCTGCAAGGTCACCTTCAATGGCCGCTACTTGTAACTGTTTCTCCACATTACAGTGAATCTCGGGAATATCACTATCCTCTACACAATCATTTTTGGATTTCTCTGACACAGATCTATGAAATATATCTACCATCTGTAGAATATTTTTTAATCTCTCTCTTTCTCTATTGAAGAATTTAGAATCTAACCTTTGATTCTCGAATTCACACTCGGCATATAAACTTAACCATAGAACTTCTGAATTAGAATTGTCTACAGACTTAAATTTCAATTTACTCTGCTTAGCAAGACAATTAATGACATCCATTTCTCTTACCTTGAAATGTCTCAGCTTGTTCCTTTGATGGACAACGCTGGGCTCTTGTCTTCACACGTCTTAGCTTCAGCACGTCTGGTACTTTTGGCCCTTGTAGTACTTCTCAATCTATCTGGCACTTCTTAGTCCTCACGTCTAGGTTCCGTCTGATTCTTGTGAATAGTGGAATTCCTGACAACTTGCACATATGATTTGACGTTAGCAAAGTCCAATCCCCCTTATGGGCAAGTGGAGGGAAATCCACAAAAAAGAACAAAAATTCAGATCTGGCTGGCTCTCCAATGTAAAATAATGCTTATCCTGTAAAATACTCAGGACTAGTTACCAGATAAAAATATAGTGGTTTATTTGGATTCTTCCATCAAAGAAAGGTTATTACAGAAAAACAGGTGAATAAAAATAGGTGAAAGAGAGATTGTCCATTGTTCATAGCAAAGCAACATGTATTCTTCTTCTCTCCGAGATCCTGAATAGCAAATGGCTGCTGTCTCTCAGTTCGGCTTCTCACATCGCCGTCAAGTAATATACCAGCTGTTATGTCATGTCATGGCCCAACACAGGCGACATCTTCGTGTCTGTCTCTCATGATGGTGAGGGAAGAAGACAGCGACCTCTACAGTTAGCCATGAATTATATACGTCTCTTGAAGCACGTGATCTCGGTATATATGGAGTTTGACATTTACCTCAAGGCTAAACTTAAATATGTAGTGAGCTGACATTTCTACCATGAGCCAAGCTTAAAAATAGCCTATGTCATATAAGCTAAAGCAATCTACAGAACTGGGTGTAATATGAAATATTTAACGAATTATTAATATTTAACACCCTGTATAGGGGTCGGTTCCACCTGGCTGCTCGTCCGGGGCCCCTCGGTGCCACGGTCCAGAGGGTCCACTCCGGGACTTCCACCTTGCCTAGCGTGTTGCTAACACAAAAGAAGCTTTCCCATGCTCCATCAGCCATCATTTCAGTTTACATTATATCTAACAAGAGTGGATGATATGTAATAAAGAACAGGGTGGTATAAATAACAAAAATAACGAGAATCTGATATGTAAGGGACGGTGCTGTACATAACAAGAGGGAACTATGTTATAAGGGACGGCGCTATACATAAAGAGAGGGCACTTGTAATATGGGGCGGCAATATATAATGAGAGGAGACGCTAAAAAAAATATGCATATCTGTAGCTTGGTCACCATAAAAGGAGGGGGGCTCAGATACATTTCTTGCACAGGGGCCCCAAGCTGTCTGTGTCCGCCCCTGCATCCTCCCCAACTTTGAGGACTCCACCAAGATGGTGATTGGCTATGATGCCAAAATTAACATAACCATCCCGCTTCTCTGTGTTCTAATAATAATAATTGATATTTATATAGCGCCAACATATTCCGCAGGCAGCTCTTTACGGTTTAACAGTTTCAAACACAACAGTCATAAGTAACAACGTTAACAATAATACAATAATTAAAACTAAATAAATCAACCCTGCTCGTGAGAGCTTACAATCTACAATGAGGCGGGGGAGATACAAAGTACAGGTGTGTGTTTAAATTGATGTATTAACAATGATGGTCCAGCCATTTTGAGGGAGTGGGGGATAGATAGAGATAGTGAATGGGCTACACTCACACTCTTACACAAAAATAACTTTGATTAGGGAACGTGATGACCTGCTCTGAACAAATGTGTTTTGAGGGAGCATCTAAAACTGTGGAAGTTGTGGATGCTCCTAATTTTCTTGGAGTAGAGCATTCCAGAGGATTGGTGCAATGCGGGTGAAGTCATTGAGTCGGGAGCAGGAGGTAAGGATTAGTGCAGAGGTGAGTCAAAAGTCAATTGTAGAGTTGAGCGAAACGAGTCGAAAAAATTCAAAAGTCGCCGACTTTTAGCAAAGTCGGGTTTCATGAAACGAAACCCGACCCTAGGATGAGGTCGGCCACGAGGTCGGCGACTTACGCGCCAAAGTCGCGTTTCAAAAGTTTGTTTTGCGCTCTTTTTCAGCCAATCAGGATCCACGGACACTGTGGGCAACGTGATGACATAGGCACGGGTCACCACCATCTTTCAGAAGGGCATGCAAGTGATTGGCTTGCTTTGGTGGGCGTCACAGGGTGTATAAAAGGGCGTGCACGCCGACCGCCATCTTACTTCTGCCGATCTTAGTATAGGGAGAGGTTGCTGCTGATTCTGTAGGGAGAGCGTTAGGCAGGGAAGAAGACAAAAAAACTGCTTCTGCTGCTAGCAATTTGGCCTGCACAACACACCAGTCACTGTGTGTGCAGTGCAAGGGGAGGCTATATAGTGGTGTATCAGTGGTGTTGGTTGTTGGGCTGCCTTCTAAGGCTTCCTGACATTCCTGCATTGCTGTTTACCCACTGCTCCGCAAACTGCTTTTTTAAAAGCAATCCCAATTTTTTTTTTTTTGTCCTGCTGAGAAGACAAAAAAACTGCTTCTGCTGCTAGCAATTTGGCCTGCACAACACACCAGTCACTGTGTGTGCAGTGCAAGGGGAGGCTATATAGTGGTGTATCAGTGGTGTTGGTTGTTGGGCTGCCTTCTAAGGCTTCCTGACATTCCTGCATTGCTTTTTACCCACTGCTCCGCAAACTGCTTTTTTAAAAGCAATCCAATCTCCCTTATCCTCTAGTCACTTTTGTCACAGCTGTGCCATCGAGCCTGTCACATAGCGCTCAGATATTCATTGGGCCTCACACAGTCCAAACGTGTCCAGTGTCCAAAAGTGTGTGCAGAGATTCAAAATCTCCCTTATCCTCTAGTCACTTTGGTCACAGCTGTGCCATCGAGCCTGTCACATAGCGCTCAGATATCAGTGGGCCTCACACAATCCAAAAGTGTCCAGTGTCCAAAAGTGTGTGCAGAGATTCAAAATCTCCCTTATCCTCTAGTCACTTTGGTCACAGCTGTGCCATCGAGCCTGTCACATAGCGCTCAGATATCAGTGGGCCTCACACAATCCAAAAGTGTCCATCCAGTGTCCAAAAGTGTGTGCAGAGATTCAAAATCTCCCTTATCCTCTAGTCACTTTGGTCACAGCAGTGCCATCGAGCCTGTCACATAGCGCTCAGATATTCATTGGGCCTCACACAATCCAAAAGTGTCCAGTGTCCAAAAGTGTGTGCAGAGATTCAAAATCTCCCTTATCCTCTAGTCACTTTTGTCACAGCTGTGCCATCGAGCCTGTCACATAGCGCTCAGATATTCATTGGGCCTCACACAATCCAAAAGTGTCCAGTGTCCAAAAGTGTGTGCAGAGATTCAAAATCTCCCTTATCCTCTAGTCACTTTGGTCACAGCTGTGCCATCGAGCCTGTCACATAGCGCTCAGATATCAGTGGGCCTCACACAATCCAAAAGTGTCCATCCAGTGTCCAAAAGTGTGTGCAGAGATTCAAAATCTCCCTTATCCTCTAGTCACTTTTGTCACAGCTGTGCCATCGAGCCTGTCACATAGCGCTCAGATATTCATTGGGCCTCACACAATCCAAAAGTGTCCAGTGTCCAAAAGTGTGTGCAGAGATTCAAAATCTCCCTTATCCTCTAGTCACTTTTGTCACAGCTGTGCCATCGAGCCTGTCACATAGCGCTCAGATATTCATTGGGCCTCACACAATCCAAAAGTGTCCAGTGTCCAAAAGTGTGTGCAGAGATTCAAAATCTCCCTTATCCTCTAGTCACTTTTGTCACAGCTGTGCCATCGAGCCTGTCACATAGCGCTCAGATATTCATTGGGCCTCACACAATCCAAAAGTGTCCATTGTCCAAAAGTGTGTGCAGAGATTCAAAATCTCCCTTATCCTCTAGTCACTTTGGTCACAGCTGTGCCATCGAGCCTGTCACATAGCGCTCAGATATCAGTGGGCCTCACACAATCCAAAAGTGTCCATCCAGTGTCCAAAAGTGTGTGCAGAGATTCAAAATCTCCCTTATCCTCTAGTCACTTTGATCACAGCTGTGCCATCGAGCCTGTCACATAGCGCTCAGATATTCATTGGGCCTCACACAATCCAAAAGTGTCCAGTGTCCAAAAGTGTGTGCAGAGTTTCAAAATCTCCCTTATCCTCTAGTCACTTTTGTCACAGCTGTGCCATCGAGCCTGTCACATAGCGCTCAGATATTCATTGGGCCTCACACAATCCAAAAATGTCCAGTGTCCAAAAGTGTGTGCAGAGATTCAAAATCTCCCTTATCCTCTAGTCACTTTTGTCACAGCTGTGCCATCGAGCCTGTCACATAGCGCTCAGATATTCATTGGGCCTCACACAATCCAAAAGTGTCCAGTGTCCAAAAGTGTGTGCAGAGATTCAAAATCTCCCTTCTCCTCTAGTCACTTTGGTCACAGCTGTGCCATCGAGCCTGTCACATAGCGCTCAGATATCAGTGGGCCTCACACAATCCAAAAGTGTCCATCCAGTGTCCAAAAGTGTGTGCAGAGATTCAAAATCTCCCTTATCCTCTAGTCACTTTGGTCACAGCTGTGCCATCGAGCCTGTCACATAGCGCTCAGATATCAGTGGGCCTCACACAATCCAAAAGTGTCCAGTGTCCACAAGTGTCTGCAGAAATTCAAAATCTCCCCTGTCCTATAGACACCTTGTACCTTGTTTTACATTACTATATAGTTTGTTGGATTTTGTCTACATTTCTACCAAAAATGAGGAAGGCTGGTGGAAGAGGCCGTGGAATTGGGCAGGGGTTGGCAGCTGGTAATGATGGTGTTGGTGGTGGATCTGATGGTAGTGGCAAGAGCAAAATAGGACCGAATGCAGGAGGTGCTGACCCTGCGTCATCGTCTGGCTACATAAGGCCTCGAATGCTTAGTTTTCTAGGAGTTGGCAAACCGCTTTTAAAGCCAGAGCATCAGGAAAAAGTTTTGTCTTACATTGCTGACTCAGCCTCCAGCTCTATCGCCTCCTCTTCTTCAGTTGTAAAAAGTAAAGTAAAAGCACTGAGTCGTCATTGGAGGCTCATGTTCATGAACCACACCTTTCCTTGTGTCCTTCACCCCAACCAAGATTGAAGGATGACGCAGGCCATACTACTGATTACTCCATGGAGCTGTTTTCACATACCATGCCTGGATTATCAAGTGAAATGGTGAATTACCCAGGCCAAGATGAATCTGACATGGAGTGCACTGATGCACAGCCGCTGATGGATGATTCTGCTGGTACATTCACTCAGAGCACTACATTGTCCTCGCAGTGTACAGAGCCAGATTCTGACCCTGATGAGACTCAGGTGCCCCTTCCCACACACTATACCACCATACACGGTGACACAGAGGAAGGTGCACATGACATAGAAGAGGAGGTGATGGATGACCCAGTTGTTGACCCAGATTGGCATCCATTGGGGGAAGAGGGTGCTGCTTCCAATAGCTCAGATGAGGAGCATCCACAGCAGACATCGACATCGCAACAGCTGTTATCTGGCAGGCCCGGAGCACTCCAAAGACAGGTTCCAAACATCAAAAGAGTTGCTGGTAAGCTTGTCCAGAGGGTCAAAAGATCACAGCGTGCTAGGCCGCAAAATGTCTGCCAAAGTAGGAAGAGTGCAGTGTGGCACTTTTTTGGACAAAATCCTCATGATCAGGCCAAGGTTATCTGTAAGAAGTGCACAAAGACCTTTAGCCGAGGGAAAAATCTGAAAAATTTGAATACCAGTTGCATGCTTAGACATTTAACCAGCATGCACTTGCAAGCGTGGACACAACACCAAACCTCAAGTGCCACATGTGCAACTGATCACAACGAAGGTAGTCAGCAACGCTACATTGTTTCCCCCACTGTAAGCCCACCGGTTAGCACAGCAGCAAATGTTGAGGTGTCGTTGCAAGACCACAGCAGTCAGGGAATCCCACTGTTATATCAACGAAAGACTGATTCTAGGCCATCAGAAAGAACACCAACTCCATCACCATCATCAACCCTCTCTCAGTCCGCCCTGTCCACCGCTACTTCCACCATATGCAGCTCTCAAGTCCAGCTCACCCTCCCAGACACTATGAGTAGGTCAAGAAAGTACTCAGTCTCTCATCCGCGTACACTGGGTTTGAACGCCCACATTGCCAAACTAATCTCGTTTGAGATGATGCCCTTTCGGTTGGTGGAAAGCACAGCTTTCCGCGAACTCATGGCCTATGCAGTACCACGCTATGACCTACCCAGTCGCCACTTCTTCTCTCGCAAAGCCATCCCAGCCCTCCACGATCATGTGAAAGACCGCATTGTCCATGCACTCAAGCAGTCAGTGAGCGGAAAGGTGCACCTCACAACTGATGCATGGTCCAGTCGGCATGGCCAGGGCCGTTACGTGTCCATCACTGCGCACTGGGTTAATGTGGTGGATGCAGGGTCCACAGGGGACAGCAGTGGTGGGACAGTGCTGCCTAGCCCATGGTATAGGAAACAGTTGGCTGTAAGCGTTCGACCCTCCTCCTCCTCCTCCAGAAGCGAAAGCTCGTCCACAGAGCGCAGTCGTACGAGCACTCCATCTGCAGCTGCCACTGTTGCACACGATGTGTCCCCCTATCGAGCAGCTAGTGGAAAGCGTCAGCAGGCTGTGTTGCAGATGATGTGTTTGGGCGACAGACACACCGCCGAGGTGCTGGCCGAGTACTTGAAGCGACAAACTGAGTCATGGCTGGGCAGTGTACATCTTGAGGCAGGCAAGGTAGTTAGTGATAACGGCCGTAATTTTGTGGCAGCCATAGCCCTTTCAAAACTCAGCCACATACCTTGCTTGGCTCACACCTTGAACCTGGTGGTGCAGTGCTTCCTCAAAAATTATCCGGAGTTAACAGCCCTGCTCCAGAAGGTGCGAAGACTGTGCGCGCACATCCGCCGGTCGCCTGTACACTCCGTTCGTATGCCGAAGCTGCAGCGATTGCTCCACCTTCCCAACCACCGCCTCATTATCGACATTGCAACAAGGTGGAACTCCACCCTGCACATGGTGGAGCGGCTGTGTGAGCAGAGGCAGTCCATAATGCATTTGTGGGAGGATACACGGCCAGGCACTTTGAGAGCAGACATGGAGTTGACAGGTGTGCAGTGGTCGAAGCTGAAAGACCTTTGTAAAGTCCTTCAGTGTTTTGAGGAATGCACACGGCTGGTAAGCGCAGACGACGCCATCCTAAGCATGAGCATCCCACTTATGCGTATGCTCATGCAAACTTTGACGCACCTTAAAAAGCAGGCGTCTGCAGCCAGTGTTGATGAGGAGGAAGAGGAGGAGGGAATCCTTGATGACATTCAGCCATTGTCTGCTCAGGGACCTCTCCGGGACGAGGTGGAGGAAGAAGAGGAGGAGGAGGATGATGATGGGGATGATTACTTAGGGGAGGAGGATGCATCTCGTGGGGCAAGTGAAAATGTTGGCGTGGCAAGGTCTGGTACAGGGTTTGTGCGTGACTGGAGGGATGTGGATTTGCCAGAAATTGCTCCTCCACCCAGCACTCGCAGTGCATCATTGACACCGGGAACATTGGCCCACATGTCAGATTATGCCTTGCGGATCCTAAAAAGGGACCCCCGCATTGCCAAAATGATGAACGATGACGACTACTGGTTGGCCAGCATCCTGGATCCACGCTATAAAGGCAAATTACAAAACATCATGCCACAGGAGAACCTTGACCTAATATTGGCTAATAAACAAGCAACTCTGGTAAATCAGTTGCTTGAGGCATTCCCAGCACACAGCAGCGGTGATGGTTCTCACACGAGCCGTACGGGCCGGGGGCAGCTTGGCAGAGGTGTTCGTGGTGCACACAGCAGAAGTGCCGTTGGAGACAGGGGTTTCATGACAATGTTGTGGACTGATTTTTCAAATACCGCTCACACAACTGGTAATACTGCATCGATGGAAAGTGACAGGAGACAGCAGTTGTCAACTATGGTTACAAACTACTTTTCCTCCCATATCGATGTTCTCCCACACAGGTCATTCCCCTTTGACTATTGGGCCGCTAAACTGGACACCTGGCCTGAATTGGCCCAATATGCCTTACAGGAGCTCGCTTGCCCAACTGCAAGTGTGCTATCGGAAAGAGTCTTCAGTGCAGCTGGATCAATCCTGACAGAAAAAAGGACCCATCTGTCAACCCAAAATGTGGATGATCTAACCTTCATTAAAATGAACCACGCATGGGTTTCCAAGGATTTTGTCCCACCTTCCCCTGATGACACATAGGGTGACAGAAAAATGGCTTGCTTTGGTCCACCTCTTCCTGGTACTTCACCTATTTCGCCTTTTGCATCAGCTGAATGTCCAACATCAACATATGCCACTTTCTAAAACTCCCTAACTGTGCTGCCTCCCCCCCCATGGCCGGGGTCACCACCTAGCACACGACACCGTGCGAGTGCCGTTGCCCTGGACAGGTGGGTAGGCCGACTCTTGGGCGCGGGCACTGGCACAGGGTCCCTCATAGTGCAATCAAGTGTCTCTGATGGTGGTGGTGCACACCCGCCGTCAGACACACCGCTGTACTATGAGGGGCCCAGTGCCAGTACCGACGCCCACGAGTGGGCCCCCTTGCTTGGGCAGGGCCCCAGCATTTGCAATCTTTACCTCTCCCTGCTCCTCCGCTGTGTAATCTGGGCCGTCAAATCCATACTGTGCCTGACACCGTCTGAGCCTGCCTCCTGATGTATAGACATATATTTTGAATGTGTATGCTATCCATACATGTTATCCGGGGATACGGTACCCTTTCTAACCTTTGTGAAATTACATGCAATCCATACTGGGCCTAACACCGTCTGAGCCTGCCTCCTGAGACATATATTTTGAATGTGTACGCTATCCATACATGTTATCCGGGGAAACGGTACCCTTTCTAACCTTTGTGCAATCACGTGCAATCCATACTGGGCCTAACACCGTCTGAGCCTGCCTCCTGAGACATATATTTTGAATGTGTACGCTATCCATACATGTTATCCGGGGATACGGTACCCTTTCTAACCTTTGTGCAATCCATACTGGGCCTAACACCGTCTGAGCCTGCCTCCTGAGACATATATTTTGAATGTGTACGCTATCCATACATGTTATCCGGGGATACGGTACCCTTTCTAACCTTTGTGCAATCACGTGCAATCCATACTGGGCCTAACACCGTCTGAGCCTGCCTCCTGAGACATATATTTTGAATGTGTACGCTATCCATACATATTATCCGGGGATACGGTACCCTTTCTAACCTTTGTGCAATCACGTGCAATCCATACTGGGCCTAACACCGTCTGAGCCTGCCTCCTGAGACATATATTTTGAATGTGTACGCTATCCATACATGTTTTCCGGGGATACGGTACCCTTTCTAACCTTTGTGCAATCACGTGCAATCCATACTGGGCCTAACACCGTCTGAGCCTGCCTCCTGAGACATATATTTTGAATGTGTACGCTATCCATACATGTTATCCGGGGATACGGTACCCTTTCTAACCTTTGTGCAATCACGTGCAATCCATACTGGGCCTAACACCATCTGAGCCTGCCTCCTGAGACATATATTTTGAATGTGTACGCTATCCATACATGTTATCCGGGGATACGGTACCCTTTCTAACCTTTGTGCAATCACGTGCAATCCATACTGGGCCTAACACCATCTGAGCCTGCCTCCTGAGACATATATTTTGAATGTGTACGCTATCCATACATGTTATCCGGGGAAACGGTACCCTTTCTAACCTTTGTGCAATCACGTGCAATCCATACTGGGCCTAACACCGTCTGAGCCTGCCTCCTGAGACATATTTTGAATGTGTACGCTATCTATACATGTTATCCGGGGATACGGTACCCTTTCTAACCTTTGTGCAATCACGTGCAATCCATACTGGGCCTAACACCGTCTGAGCCTGCCTCCTGAGACATATATTTTGAATGTGTACGCTATCCATACATGTTATCTGGGGATACGGTACCCTTTCTAACCTTTGTGCAATCACGTGCAATCCATACTGGGCCTAACACCGTCTGAGAATGATAGATGGGGCCCACCATACACTGGAACATTCCAAAGGTGGACATCAGACACTGGAGCAGCATTTACAGGGCCCATTATACACTAGAGCATTAGAAATGGGGCCCATTATGTTTGGAGCATTATTTGGGCCCATAAGACAGTAGAGCTTCAGCCATGGGGACCAACATATACTGTAGCATTATGTGGAGCTCATCATATACTGTTTCACACATTATATGGGACCAATGATTCTGTATGGAGAAATAGATGGGCCTCGTCATGAGATGTAAAAAGTGAGGTATTTTTCATTGTACTATACCGCTATTTCTCTGCCGTATCGGAGCATGATGAGTTGTGGTATGTGTTAAAGGGGCGATCTTTCGCCCAGGGCACATGAAAACCTGGAGCCAGCCCTCCCCCCCCACAGTCTGTAGCCAAATAACCCCCATTTTTCAGTGCGTAACTTGTATTATGAAGTGAATTAAGGTTGACAAGCTTAAGTAAGAAGAATTGATGCTTTTGGCATTCAAATGGGCACTGTTGGTGTGTTTCCTGTCCTCCTCTCACTGCCGACTTTTATTCCCCATTGACTTACATTGGGTTTCGTGTTTCGGGACGACCCCGACTTTTCCCTATAATCGGACGATCTTGCTCGACCCGACTTTTGGAAAAGTCGGGTTTCACGAAACGAAACGCGACCCTAAAAAACCAAAAGTCGCTCAACTCTAGTCAATTGCAGAGTGCAGCGATCGTCTAGGCCAATAGACAGAAATGAGGGAGGAGATGTGAGGGGGTGCCGCACTGTGGAGAGCTTTGTGGGTGAGAACAAGTACATTCAATTGGATCCTATTATGCATGGGCAGCCAGTGTAATTGAAGCGATGGCCGGGGGACCACCACAATGCAGGGAGACTACAGTACGCAAGATGAGGTGCAAGCAACAAAGGGTTAATTTATTTACAGGCAAGGAATGCAGTGTTAGGAAAATATAAACAGGGGTATGCAATGACATAAAACAATTTACAATTTAGCTGGGTTGTACAAATGGCATAGTGCACCAACTATTACAGATCAGTGTATTCTTTCAAAAGGCAAAACAATACAATAAAGTACAGTATGCTGCTACTCTAACTATAAGCTATCTGGCCGTTGCTACTCCGGCCGCACGGCTACTGTGTTCTGTCTATTGCAGCCTATCCTAAGCCCTAAACATGGGGATAACACGGTAAAGTTGGTGTCTCAATTCCTTCCTGGGGGCCCCTTGTAGTTCTCTGCAAGATGATGCGATGTCCTCCCTGGCAGCTCTGTACAATGTGGTTTTGTCCTTGGGTGACGATTCCGAACCTGTTCCTAGAAATGGTGATCTCCCTCTTCTGAATTCCTTCCTTGTAGATCTTCATGGATCCATGCAGTAACACAGGAAAATCACCTTCATTATCCCCAGAAAGGTATTCACAATCCCACAAGTCAGTCAGTTCTAAGCTGCACGCTTTTCTCCTCACGTCAGTCTCTTGCAGACTCCCAGCTCCAAAATACCCACTGGGAAAACAGCCCCTCCCTTCTCCATAGCTGGAAGAGCAAACCAAAGCAGTCTTTTGAAGGGTAGAATAGACTGTACCATCGCATTATCCAATAGGGTGCTGTCTCTTAAAGGGGCAGCGTGTCTCTGCTGTCCATAGCAGTGTCAGCCCCTTACATAATTACTGGCAATGAGAGGACACGTCCGAGTATCGATTAGCTAGATGGACAACCCTGGCTGCAGCATTAAGGATGGACTGGAGAGGGGAAAGTCAAGTGAGGGGGAGGCCAATTAATAGAGCGTTAAACGCTCTCTGTTGTAAGGTAGCGCTCACTGAGTGTATTGGGGGACACTCACTTGGCTGCGATATTGATGCACACCGGAACACTTTCACTTAAAACAGTCCAATGCAGTTTATTGTGCCATCAAAGACCGCACCGTAAGCCATGTTATACTTTACAGGCTTACACATACAGCGTGTGCAGAATTATTAGGCAAGTTGTATTTGAGAGGATTCTTTTTATTATTGAATAACAACTATGTTGTCAATCAACCCAAAAGACTCATAGATATCAAAGCTTAATATTTTTGGAAGTTGGAGTGGGTTTTTTTTAGATTTGGCTATCTTAGGAGGATATCTTTGTGCAGGTAATGATTACTGTGCAGATTTATTAGGCAACTTAATAAAACCAAATATATACCCATCTCACTTGTTTATTTTCACCAGGCAAACCAATAGAGCAACACAAAATTTAGAAATAACCATTTCTGACATTCAAAAACAAAACCAAAAAAAATCAGTGACCAATATAGCCATCTTTCTTTACGATGACACTCAAAGCCTTCCATCCATAGATTCTGTCAGTTGCTTGATCTGTTTACGATCAACATTGCGTGACCAGACCTCAGGCACATTATACGGTACATAACCACACCCACCAGTGAGGTATGGACCACATGGTTATGACCTCACTAAAGGTCCTATTTCACACACAGCCACACACAGCCACACACATACAGGCTTTACATTGGGCATTCAGACACATGCCCCTGGGTGGTTTTATAGGTGACTGGTCCCACCCATCTCACCAAGCCACCTGGAAGCTTTTCCCTGATACAGAGTAACAAACAGCAGTACCTCTGCTGATTACCACATTCTTCAGCTTCCATCCCAGGGCCACCTACCCTGGGATACATATCAGTCATCTACCATCCTGCCGTTCATCGTTTCTCCATTACCATAATGGATATGCCTGTGTGCATGACCCATACAGCGCCCTCTAGCTGTCACAGGGCTCACTGCATTCCATACCCCGTTTAAACTTGTCACATACTAGGTGTCTCGAGACCGGGTACCCACTGTCACCCAGCCCTACAAGTCGAGAGGACCGTCTCAGTCTGTTTTGGGCGTCATACGGCATCCTGTTTATGTTAGGCCTCCCCCACCCCCAGCGGTCAGTATATCGGCCTTGGGCTTTGGCCTTCCAGTCAAAGTCCGTCTGTGTCACCAGACCCTTTTTAGTCTCCACACTTTCCCCGTTGGCTCCGTCCCCCGACTTTTCTCTCCATGACCGGCTCGCCCGGATGGTGCGGCCGTAAGTCTTACATAGAGTATAGCCCACTGTCTGATCTCTCAGTCTCATACTATGAGTAGAACTGCCACTTGCAGAAAGTCTTTGGCTACCTACCATCTTATTATTTGGAGGGTACCTTCTGGTCTTATGCCCCGGGGTGAAGGCTGCCACCATCTGATGTTCCGCATCTCTTTATTAATCTGAAGTCGGTCCAGTCTGAACTGCTCTATCTCCTGGAGGTACGTTACTCGGTATTCCAGGAGCATCCGGAAATTCCTAAGGCTTTCCATGGAGCCAACCACAATGATGGGAATCATGCCATCTTCACCAGATACCTGGACTTCACCATCAGGAGGGATCCTCACCCTCGCCACACCTTAGATATCCACAAGGTCTTGCATCAGTTTACCGAGCCTTCCAACGACTCTCCACCAGATATTTGGGTACCGGAACTACATCTTCCCCCAATCCCATCCAATTCTTAGCTTCCTTCGCAAGCTCTAGACGTCGAGCAGCTTTCACATTACTCTGCCTGATCATTTGTTTAGTGTGGAGACATTGTAGATGCATATCCGTCAGGACAGCCACTCGCTTTACCGTGTCTTCCCTGGTTGACAGTACCACCAACTGCCGAGTCTCAGATGCCCATTGCACCCTACACACTTTGACCTCTTTTTTAAAAGACTCATGCACCCCTTCATCGGTACAGGCTTCTCGCACGTCTTCCGGTATGTCAATCACACACTTGAAGGTCGTGGGCTTGCTCTCTTCCTGGACAGATGGCTCCGGGTTTACCATGGACTCTTCCTTCGAAACAGTTGTCCCGACCGGGGAACTATCTTGTTCAGCTTTTAGCTCAAAATCTTCATGAGATTTTACCTCTTCAGGACACCTTGCCAAGATGGGCATTTGCAGCTCCGCCTTGTTATCACTTGGGCACAACTGCTGTACGTCTTTGACCACCAACTTCTCCTGCAGGAGACCTCTTACTGCTCCTCTGAGCACTTCCACCTCTTCCCTTAGGGTCTTATTCAGACATTGCCATGTTGACAGGTGACCTCTGAGTTCAGAGACTTCCTTCTCCAGCTCATCCACTCTGTGCTTGGACATTTGACGCAGGACCCTTTCTCGTTCGACATGTTCTTTCACTATATTTTTTAGCAGCTCTATCTCACGATCCTGTTCTCTTTTGGCCAGCACGTGTCGCATCATTACTTCTTTAATTATATTTTCAAAGGGTACCACTTTTTCAGCCCCTTTTTGCCCTTTACGTCTCTGGCGATGGGAGGAAGTCTTGTCACTTACATCTGAGTCAGTCTTACTGCATCACATACCCCCTTTTGGGACTCCACCCCCTTTTGGGCAATCATCCCTGTTAGGGTTACTGCCTTTTTTTGGGATACCACCCCGTTTAGGGACACCACCCCTCTCCGGAGTACACTCCGTGGACTCCCCCACGCAGTCTCAGGTCCCAAGTTCACACAGACCCAATGTCTTTCTGGGCCTGGTACTGGCGCTTTAAGAGGTCGCACAGTCTGTACCTCTGACGTCTTTTAACTACACCACACCAGCTCCTGCTGTAATTGTATTTGCAGCTCCCGCTGCCACAAGTCCGTGCAAACTTCCGCTGCGCCGTCTTCGTGAACCCGCCGATCCACAGCAACCTTCGTGACACCGTCGAGTTACAGCCAGCCACTTGTCACCTTCGAGGGGCAGGAATGGGAACGTACAACAGGTTCAATAACAGGGTGGCTATGGGAAGTACAAGATCCAGGATCCAGCCTACAACTATTACTCACATACCCAACACCAATTACCAGAGAGCGTTTGATGCCAGAAGATAGGTGTAACAGATGCATGTCTCAAGTTAGGTATAAAAGATGCCAAGAAATTGGATGCCAAAGATGCACTTAATCTAGAAGATAGGCTCAAAACGATGTCAGACTCAGATGTCGGCTGCTGTATCACGTTTGTAAAAAAAAAATTCATTTTAATGTGCAACAGCTCTGCACACAGAATAATTTCAACGCCACTAAATGAAAAGGTTGCATATAGCAGGCTGTATCATATTTATCAACTGAAAAACATAAATATTTTAATGTGCTTGAGGTCTGCAGACAGCTTCATGTCACCGCCACAACATGACAACGTGGGATACGGCAGGCTGTTTCACATTTAGCAACAGAAAACATTAGAATTTTTTTAATGTGCGTTAGGTCTACAGCCAGGTTCGTATCACCACCACAAAATGACAATGTGGGATACAACAGGCTGTTTCACATTTAGCAACAGAAAAAATTAGAATTTTTTTTAATGTGCATTAGGTCTACAACCAGGTTCGTATCCCCACCACAAAATGACAATGTAGGATACGGCAGGCTGTTTCACATTTGGCAACAGAAAAAGTTAGATTTTTTTTTAATGTGCCTTAGGTCTGCACACAGTTTCATATCAACTTAGCACTAAATGACAAGGTGGGATACAGCAAACTGTTTCACATTTAGCTAGTGAAAAAATATTAATTAGAATGCTATACTCGTGTATGCAGCACATTGGAAGCAGTGCCCTGCTAGCTTTCTTTGTGGACCTCAGTATGGCCAAGAAAGAAAAGAAAAAGTGCTGGATGGAAGGTAAATTTAACAGCCACACTGGACACTAGCTACCTAGAGAATCTGACTGGTATACAACTACCTAAGTAGCTAAAATATGGATACAGCACGCTTTTTCACATTTAGCTAGTGAAAAAATATTATTTAGAATGCTATCATTGTGCATGGAGCACAATAGAAGCAGTGCACAAGACACTTGTAGGACATGTGCCCTGCTGATTTTGTCTGTGGACCTCAGTAATGGCCCCAAAAAAAATTCCGGAAGGTAAATTTTACAGCCACACTGGACACTATCTAGCTATTATACTATCTGACTGATATACAACCACCTAACTAGCTAAAATCTTGCTATTAACAGTGCCAGCGTCAGTAGCAGCCTCTCTGTGCGGTTACAGTGTCAAAATGGAACTAAAACAAGATGTCCGCTATTTATATGGAGAGGGACATGTGATTGCAGCAGCCAATGACACAAGCCGTTGTGTCAGGACATTGTGGGTGTTAACTGCTCCCTGATTGGCTAGCTGCAATGTGCACACATAAAGTTAGGGGAAAAAAATGACTGCTTACAAGAATGCTGCGCCTTTGAGCTCTGCAAAACCCCTCCCCTAATCAAATACGTGCCAAACGCTAATGATACACCACCATTATCGTTGCTAAAGCGCTGAAAATATTTTGTGGCAACACAAATATTTTCCCGCACTTTTACCGAATGTTACCGATTTTATAAAATTTTTTGCTCAGGTTTCTGATCATGAATCCGAATGTGCCATATTCATAACCACCCAAAGCTATAAAAAAACTAAAATAAACACAGCAAAAATGTTCAAAGGGTATTTAGAAAAAAAAAATGGTATCACTGAAAATGTCACTTTGTCCTTCAAAGAATGTGGCCCCCAAATTCAAATTTTTTCTACATGCTGCCCATCTACCAAGCCAAGTTTGAGACCCCTGCCCTAAATTTTTAAATGCAGTGTTATTTATGCAACTGGTTGGTTGTTATTATTGGTCACCTTATGATGATTTTATTCTGAAATTGTATTCTATGGTTCTTTGTTCACCCTTGCTGTATTGTACCTCAGCATATTACACCAGAGCCTCTGCTTATCGTGCTATGGTTACATAGTGTTGGCAACACAATGGCTCAGTGGTTAGCACTGTTGCTTTGCAGCACTGTGGCCCTGGGTTCAAATCACCACCAAGGACAACATCTGTAAGAAGTTTGTATGTTCTCCCTGTGTTTGCATGTTTTTTTTTATGGATACTCCAATTTCCTCCCACACTCCAAAGACATACTGATAGAGAATTTAGATTCTGATCCCCAATGGGGACAGGGATGATAATGTCTATAAAGCAACATGGAGTTAATAGTGCCATGTAAGTGAGTAAAATAAATATAGTGGATCAATCCATGATTGCACACATTTTAAGATTAGTCTAATGTCAGACCCTACCAAAAATGAGTTGGATTATGAGACCCTATGTGCATGTTCATTACCTTAGCAATGGGGCTACGGGAACTTCTGTAAAATATACCATCACCTTAATCTGACATAAAATAATTCAGCAAATATTTTGCCTATGGGTTATATTGTTTATTTCCTCAGAAATGAGTATCTCATTCGCCTATTGCCTAATTCACTGTAATCTTAAGCATTTTATGAGAATTAAGCCTTTTTCTTCATCTGTTATATGAGTGTCAAGAAGATACAGTATGGTAATCCAAGATAGTCTAACAGATGTACATTTTCTTTATTCTTTATATGCTTTCTCCTTGAGCCTAATGTAACTCACTATGAACAAATATGACAAGCAATATTCCTTGTAATTCCTCCTTAACATGGAAGGTATCCAAGTATTGAATCTCTCCTGCTCTTTGAAACTTGCTTTATGGGCTGTGTTCACTAATGCTCCATTTGTTCATCACACAGTGGAGAACAATGCTCTCTGTGCACTTTCAATAATTGCTAAAACTCACCCTCCCCACTGGCTATTATGGGGTAATGCTGATAGGTAATCCAGGCTGACAAAAGTGCATTTTTTCCTCATCCAAGTTGGCTTGCTGATATATTGTCTGTTTCATACCAGCATGTATTATAGCAATATATTCCTGGATTTTCCTGCCAGAACACAGCTTCATCTTATGGAATACTGCATTCCAATCATCTTACACCAAACCTGGATAATTCAAGTCTGAAGCCTCAACAGACCAATTACTGTTGCACATGAAGCTCTGCTCATGACTTAGTGGATAAATCAAGCAGTACTTCGACAGGAGTTCTTTAAACAGCTTCAGTCATTATTTTCTGTCTCCAAGCATGTTCACATTAGTGGTTAAAGATTTTACATCAAGCTGTGGTAACGGCTAATATCACCATCTCACGAAAACAGCTACACAATATATGAAACGACGAGTCCTACATGTAGCCGGAAAATGGCTTAACATCTGATGTGCTGCCAGTATGCATGGCAAACAGAATAAATCTTCTGCATTCCACTCTCTTTTCTGTTTCTAAACCAACTGCAATGACGGATTAGGTATCTGGGAATTCTAAGCTGCATTGTTTTAAGTTAGGCTAGGTTCACATCGCGTTAGGGCAATCCGTTTAACGGATCCATTACTAAGCGGCACTAACGCAATGTAACGGATCCGTTAACGCACCCATTGACTTCCATTAGCGTAACGCATCCTAACGCATGTCAAAATCGGCATGCGTTAGCGATGGTCCGTTATTTTGTGACGCACCTTAGAACGCTGTCAACCACGTTTTTGGGTATGTTACGGCGAACGCACAGCGAACAGAAGCATTCGCTCTGCATTGAATTCTATTACTAACGCAGGCGGATGCAATGCAACCATGCGTTAATGCGATCGCAAACAAAAGGACAATTTGGAGCTCATCGTTAGGGCATCCATTTAACAGATCCGTTAAACGGATTGCCCTAACGCGATGTGAACCTAGCCTTACTGCATGATAATTATACCATCATTACCATCATTAACATGGGCTCTCAGCAGTAGCCGCAGAGAAATCATCTATATTTCCATGAGAATTTTAGAAAACATCATTACTTCTGCAATTCTGCTACATGCTTTCTTATGAATCTTGGATAATTTCCATAATACACCAAAATAAATTGGCTCTAAAAAAAGTATTTCATAGTGTTAGGGTATATGAACAGTGATATAGCAGATTATGATTAAAATTAAACATACAAAGTGGGAGATGGGCTCATATTTAATTTGGACAATATCTACATGGAGTCTGCATGTTTCTCTAATCTTCCTGGAGGTTTTCTTTACATGCTTCACTTTGCTTGCACACCTCAAAACAAAATTATATGAAGCTTTCTGACCTGGACAGACTGCACCATGTGACTGTAAGGGGCAGTGGGGGAAGAGAAGGAGTGGTGGACCGGAAGCTGTGCAGGCTGAGGGTGCAAAAGCAGAGCGCCAGAGTCATGTAGAAAGCAGACTGCAGCACCGCGCTCCAGAAGAGAACTCCCCGTCAGGGGACTGGGACTGCAGGACGAGATAGAGAAAGCGCTGTCTGTGAGTACTTTAGGTGGACTCGGTAGCCTCCGTGACCAGAGAAGGTTTTCGCAGAGAGCCTTCCCAGTGTGCGCATCGTTCCTGTGTAGAGACTGACAGTGTATCATACAGAGACTTAGAGCAGGAGAGACTCAGGTTCGCAGCATCTCTCTGCTTCCTGCTTTAACCTCAGGTCCCAGCTTCATCCAGAGGAGAGATTACAGAGACTGCAAGTGCCGCAGTTGACTGTGCCAATGTGGGAGGAGACCCTTCAATCAAGCTTTCCCCAGACTGATAAGTTACAAGAATTCCAGTTTGACCATTTCAACTCTGCATAACTGTTTTATAGCTTTCCCTAGCCTTTTTACTGTTTACTCTGTCACTTTTAATCCCCACTACTTCTCACTGTGTGGAGAGTCTATTCCCTTTAAATAAACCCTTTAACTTTTGATCTGTCTCTGATCCGTGGCAACATACTCAGTACCTGCAGTTTATTACACTTAATTGTAAAACACTGGGAAAAACTGTCACTGAAAAAGACATGGGTGTATGGGAGGACAACAAACTCACATTTAGTGGCCAGTGTCAGGCAGCTGCTGCAAAGGCAAATAAAATAATGGAAGGATTAAAAGAGGCATAGATGCTCACGAGTAGAACAAAATTTTACCTCTTTAGTCACTAGTGAGACCACACTTAGAATACTGTGTACAGTTCTTGTCTCCGGTGTATAAGAAAGACATAGCTGAACTACAATGGGTGCAGAGAAGAGCGACCAAGGTTATTAGAGCACTGGGGGGGTCTGCAATACCAAGACAGGTTATTACATTTGGGGTTATTTAGTTTGGAAAAACAAAGGCTTAGGGGTGATCTTATTACAGTGTATAAATATATGAGGGGACAGTAAAAAGATATTTCTAATGATCTTTTTACTCTTATACCTGTGACGGGGACAAGGGGGCATCCTCTACGTCTGGAGGAAAGAAAGATTAATCAATCACAGACGCAGATTCTTTACTGTAAGAGCAGTGAGACTATGGAACTCTGCTGTATGATGTTGTAATGAGTGATTCAGTACTAAAATTTAAGAAGGGATTGGATGCCTTTCTTAAAAAGTATAATGTTACAGGTTATATATACTAGACTCCTTGATAGAGTTTTGATCCAGGGAACTAGTCTCATTGCCATATGTTGAGTCGGGAAGGATTTTTTTTCCCCCAATGTGGAGCTTAGTATTTGCCGCATGGTTTTTTTTGCCTTCCTCTGGGTCAACATGTTAGGCTATGGGTTGAACTAGATGGACTTAAAATCTCCCTTCAACCTTAACTACTATAATACTACAGTATTTTTTACTGAATGTAGTTAGGGTTGGTGTCATCGCAGAAAAAAAGAACCACATCCATGTGTGCATCCTATAGCCACCGAGCACGGATCACTGTTGCACATGAGTGATCGGCCTATGGTTGTTACTTTTTTGAGGGGGGGGGTCTGAAAAAAGGATTTAAAAAATGAGATTACTTGATAGGACTAGATTAGGGACGGTAAAAATATATCATAATAATCTCTCTATAGTATTTCACTGAATTAAGTTAGGGTTAGTATCAAATAGCATAGAGAAAAAGGAATCTCATCTGTGCATGCATCTTACGGCCGTTGAGCATAGATCACTGAAGCACATAAGTTATCAGTCCCAAGTTGTTGCTCTTTTTTTGTTTGGTGTGAAGAAAAAAATTAGTTTACTTGGTAGGACTAGATTACGGACGCTAAAATAATACTGTAGTAATCAGCATTTATCACAGTATTTTCTACTGGAGGCAGTGCCGGGTATTGAGACTCGTGCAAGTTTTTTGCAAGTGTGACCCTGGCCTGAGTGAGAGGATGCCACCTTCTGTTATGTTTCTTTCTCCCCTTCTTCCTCAAGTAACAACCACCATGCAGACACCTCAGGAAAGAAAATAAACCAGCGCCCACTGTTACTGACCCTGTATGGACCTCACCTCCTGAAGATTTTGAATCACTGATTTCTGATTGTGTGGAGCAATCAAAAATAAAATTTGACACCACTAGCCTCACAGAAATAGACTTTTTCAAAGTCTTTGGGCTCATACTCACTTGCGAGAGACTCGCACGATTCTCGTGTGAGTCTCTCACATGAAAACCTGTAGCTGCTGCCGGCACTTGGACCGGAGCGTGCAGCTGCATAGAAATACATGCAAGCCGCAAGCTTCGATCCGAGTGCCGGCAGCAGCGTCAGGTTTTCATGCAAGAGACTCGCATAAGAATCATGCGAGTCTCTCGCAAGTGAGCATGAGCCCCTTTTCTCTGAGGAATTTGTAAGGAGGTGGCCGGTCCCCTCAGTTGCACCCTCTCCTCTCGGCGTGTGACACTTCCTGCACCTCCTGTATAATAGTTATGCATCACCATATATATGTTGTCTATTGTGTAATGTATGTGCTTGTTATGCCATGTGATGTACAGTAGTTGTTGTAATGTTCCCTTTAATGTGCTCTGCCTGTCAAGTCTGTAATGTACCTAGTAGAGGCAGGGACAGAAAAAGTTAGCAGGTGGGTTGGGCTAGCAGCAGTAAGGCCACAGGAAGCTGCTGTTTTCCCACCAGAACTGCCTGGAACTTGGACAGGACAGACGTGCATGATACAGGGCACTGCCTGGCCTCCGGATAGGAGGGAACTGTTGCCCTGGATTCTACAGGACTGAGCAACAAGGACAGGGAGAGAACAGTAATCCAGTTGTGTACTTTTCCTTGTCATCTTATTCCTACCATCCTGTTCTATTAAAAATTACTTTATTTTCCTTCCCTGTTGGACACAGTTGCCTCTTCTGCCTTTGATTTGCCCGGACTACTGTGGCTGGTGCAAGAACAAGGTACATCATGAGGAAGGTTGTGTTGATCCCATCTGTTTATGTGCAAGGGGACCAGGGAGGTACCGTATATACTCGAGTATAAGCCGACACCCCTAATTTTGCCACAAAAAAATGGGAAAACGTATTGACTAAAGTATAAGCCTAGGGTGGAAAATGCAGCAGCTACTGGTAAATTTAAAAAATAAAAATAGATACCAATAAAAGTAAAATTAATTGAGACATCAGTAGGTTAGATGTTTTTGAATAATCATATTGAATCAGGAGCCCCACATAATGCGCCATACAGTTCATGATGGCCCCATAAATGCTCAATAGAATAATATGCCCCATATAATGCTCCATAAAGGTTATGGCCCCATAAGATGTTCCATAGATTATGCCCCATAAGATGCTTCATAGAATATGCCCCCATATGCTGCCCTCATAAGATGCTCCATAGATTATGCCCCCATAAGATGCTCCATAGATTATGCCCCCATATGCTGCCCCTATAAGATGCTCCATATATTATGCCCCAATATGCTGCCCCCATAAGATGCTCCATAGATTATGCCCCCATATGCTGCCCCTATAAGATGCTCCATAGATTTTTTCCCCATATGCTGCATCCATAAGATGCTCCATAGATTATGCCCCAATATGCTGCCCCATATGATGCTCCATAGATTATACCCCTATATGCTGCCCCTATAAGATGCTCCATAGATTATGCCCCTATATGCTGCCCCATAAGATGCTCCATAGATTACGCCCCTATGTGCTGCCCCCATAAGATGCTCCATAGATTATACCCCTATATGCTTCCCCTATAAGATGCTCCATAGATAATGCCCCTATATGCTGCCCCCATAAGATGCTCCATAGATTATGCCCCAATATGCTGCCCCCATAAGATGCTCCATAGATTATACCCCTATTTGCTGCCCCTATAAGATGCTCCATAGATTATGCCCCTATATGCTGCCCCCATAAGATGCTTCATAGATTATGCCCCTATATGCTGCCCTCATAAGATGCTCCATAGATTATTCCCCATGTGCTGCCGCTGCTGCATTTAAAAATAAAAAAATGACATACTCACCTCTCCATCGCTGGGGCCAGGTGCCGGTGTCACTGCTGGCACCTGAGATATTCACCTGTCCCCCGGTCCATCGCTGCTTGCTGCTGTCTGGCACGTCATCTGTCAGTGATGTTCAGATTGCAGGGGGCGCGGCGCACACTAACCATGTCACCGTGCCCTCTGTTGTCTGAACGTCACTGACAGATGACGTGCTAGACAGCAGCAAGCAGCGATGGAACCCGGACAGGTGAGTATCGCTATACTTACCCGTTCTGGCACGGTCTCTGCAGCCCCCAGCTTCTCCACGATCTCCCTTGATTCAGCGGTCACGTGGTACCGCTTATTACACTCATGAATATGTGCATATTCATGAGTGTAATGAGTGGTATCATGTGATCACTGAAGGAAGGAAGGGAGATCGTGGAGAAGCTGGGGGCTGCAGAGACCGTGCAAGGACAGATAAGTATGACCTGACACCAACGCCCCCCCTCCCCCTCCGACCCACTGGTGTATATGACTCGAATATAAGCTGAGGGAGACTTTCAGTCCAAAAAAATGGGCTGAAAATCTTGGCTTCAATTTGAGTATATACGGTAATTGCTGACAGTTAGCTCAGTGGACTCTGTGTGCTGTACCTTTAAGAACTCCACTCTAACTACAAAAGCTTCTCCCCTGGTCGCCCCTTGTTACAAACTTCATGGTGACTGAGACAAACTTGCACTACAGAAATTATTGGCACAAAACCCCCTTCAACATTTTCTTTCTGGACCCCTGTAGATGTAGTCCTTCACATGAGGTTAGTGAAGAAGCCAGAACTTCAGCAATATTGGAGTGTTTTATACAACACTGCAGTGTTCCACATGGCTATGACCTGTAAACGATTTAAAGCAATCCAAAAATTTTTGCATTACAAAGATAATGCACAATGTTCTCCCCAAGATGACCCCAACTTTGACTAACTTTTCAAAGTTCGGTGGGTTATTGGTCACCAGCAACAAGTTTGCTGAGGTGTGTGTTTTCCAAAGGGACATCCGCATGGTTGAGTCCCTAATATATTTGAAGGGGAGGCTCAATTTACGGCAATACCTGCTCAATAGGAGTGCCAAGTATGGAATTAACATAGCATAGTTTGCAAAGGTGTAAAAAGACATTTGTCCATCCAGTTCAGCCTATATTCCATCAGACTAAATCCCCAGATCTACGTCCTTCTAAAGAACCTAATAACTGTAAGATACAATATTGTTATGCTCCAGGAAGATATCCAGGTCTCTCCTGAACCCCTCGACTGAGTTCGCCATCACCACCTCCTCAGGCAAGGAATTCCAGATTCTCACTGCTCTAATTAAACTCTAGAAGCTGTATGAGAGTACCTCAGGGTACACACACAGATTTAGAGTTTTTGAAGAGAAGAAAACCAGGATTGAACCCCCTGAATGTCCTCCTGTCCTGGGAGTGAGTAGGAAAATTGTGTGGGATTTGGTGCACCCACTGCTGGATCAAGTTTATCACCTATATATAGATAACTCTTATATCAGCATCCCAATCTTCAAGTCCCTCTCTGCATGAGCTACTGCAGTGTGCGGTACTGTCCGCAGAAATTAGAGAGGCCTCCCTAATTGGGCAGCTGCTCTGAAAGCATGAGCACAGAGCCTAATGAGCCTAGTGACAACGTGCTGGTGGTCAAAACCAGAATCGCAGTTTGCAGACACTGTGTTTCAGGGTACTTGCCCTTGTCACTGCAAAGTTTGAGATCTGGTTTGGCTGTCAAATGGTGCTTCTCCCCTTTCAAGCCCTGCGTTGCTCCCAAACAGTAGTTTCCCTCACATATTTTAAGTCCGCTTTTTCCTGTTAGCCTTGTAAAAATAAAAAAATAGGTCTAAAGCAAAAAATTTTGGAAAAAGAGTTAAATGTTAATTTTTTTACTTCCACATTGCTTCAGTTCCTGTGAAGCACCTGCAGGGTTAATAAACTTCTGGAATGTGGTTTTGAGCACCTTGAGGGGTACAATTTTTAGAATGGTGTCAATTTTTGGTATTTTCTGCCATATAAAGTTATTGGCATCAGTTCATTTTTTTCATAGGCTGAACAATATCTTTAGAAATAAATGGAAATGCACCAAAGTTACCGTATATACTCGAGTATAAGCCAAGATTTTCAGCCCATTTTTTTAGGCTGAAAGTGCCTCTCTCAACTTATACTCGAGTCATTGTCCCAGGGGGTCGGCGAGGGAGGGGGAGCGCGGCTGTCAGATCATACCCCCTCCTGGCGCGGTCTCTGCAGTCCCTGCATCTCAGATGGTCTCCAGCGCCGCAGCTCTTCCTATGTTCAGCGGTCACGTGGCTGGTGACCGGTTAAGGCAATGCTATTTGAATACCTTATTAACTATATTGTTGACTAGACCACACAATATAATAAATAATAAGAATCCAAGAAGTTTTCTTCCTTCTACCTTTTGTGTCTCACCTATTTCCTCATAGATTGTAAGTTTGCAAGCAGTGCACTCCCTCACCTTGGTTTAAAGGAAACCTGTCACCAGAATTAATGCTGTTAACCTTCAGATAAGCGGTTAATCAATCTGCAGGTTAACAGCGTTATGATGCTGCTCGGCGCTTGCACGCAGCTGAATGCAGCGGGGAGAAAATGATCTTTATCTTCCTCGCCAGCATTTGGTATTCAGTCATAGGGGCGGCGCTGGTTCAGTCACAGCTCTGAGTACACGGAGTAGCCACTGTAACCGCACCACCTGCCCTGACTGACACTGGCTTTACCTCGCAGACGGCTCTCAATCAGGGCCAGGGTCGCTATTACAGCAGCCGCTCTGTATTCTCAGCGGTGACTGAACCAGTGCCGGCACCGCCTCCCGTGACTGAATACCAAATGCTGATGGGGAAAAAAAGATAATTTTTGGCTGCGTGCAAGCATTGGACAGCATCATAATACTGTTAACCTGCAGATTAACCTCATATCTGAATGTTAACAGCATTATTCCTGGTGATGGGTTCTCTATAAGTTGGATTCTCTATTACTCTGTAATGTCTTTTTTATCTGTACATGTCCCCTCTGAATTGTTAAATAATGAAGAATATTTTGGCACTAGGGAAATAAAATTATTAACTACATATGTATTGCACATCATGAAGATTACAATGTTACGTTGTTACTGTAATTAATGATTATAATGGTTAATTTCGACTCATGTCACACCATGTCCATGACTGCCATTTCTGTACATAACTCCTCAGTGTAAGTACAGTAGCTAGTGATTTGCAACTCTCAGGTGACCGGTGTTTGATTTACAGTCTAATTCCAGCTCTAATAAAGTGACCTTAACGTCATAGTTCAATACAGTTTGTATCTATCTGGCTTTGGCTTGTTTATGTTGTAAGATCTAGTAAAGGTCTACATTATTTACGGTGGAACATGTTGATAACTTGTAGCAGAGGGTTATCTCACTAGAAAGTACTAAAATAATCTAACATTGCACGAGACATTGACCGATGTCAAGTTAGATGTTAAATTGCACATTTTTGTGCCATGATATCTCAGTACTGTGTTATCTGAGTCAAGATAGCCTTTGCCATATTTCTATATCTAGTCTTTCATTTTCTATTGTACAATGAAAGTTTCATTGTTGGGATGGAAAATATGTTTTAGGCTATAGTGTATTCTTGCATAATAGAAAAAGGATTCATTGCCAATTATTGTTATTTCTGTGACTGATTAATCTATGGGTATACTTTTTGAAGACTTTCCCTACATTTAAGACACTAGGTCTGAAAGAAATATTGTGGTAAGCACATTACATTGTACTTCCAAGTTTCTGATGTTGTGGAATATTTACTTTCATATATGATTATATATGTTATTGGAATTATATATTATCCCCTCAGTTCCTTCATCATGTTATACTTTTGTATTGCATTTTGAAAAGTTCAAACAGTAAAAAGTGTAAAATGCATTGAATGTATAGTAAAATCTCTAGTGGTTATGAGTCATGTCCCAAAAATCATAAGCTCTTTACAAAGTCGTCAATCAAGCCATATTAAAAATTAATCCGCTACCATATGCTAAATCTTCTCATGTATTCCATGCATTCAGAATTTTCTGTAAATGTAAATAAATATTGGCTTCATTTCATCAGTAAGCATCGCTATGAGCTTCTTCATGAAATCCAGGACTTTTTGGCTCGGTATAAGCCCTAATAATATTGGACAGAAAACATATAGTATGATTGAAGCTCGTAACAGCCAACTCTGCGCATAAATGCCCAAAATGGAGATATTGGTATTCTTAAAGGGAATTTATCAACTAAATTTTTGTACTAATTAAAATGATACACTAATACATATTCTTGTATTCTAATATTTACTATCGCACTGTGCAGAGGTCATCACCTACTGTCAGTGCAATATACAGAACCTCCAGCTTTTTAGAGGCCTTACTCTTCATTGCAGTCCTACCTGTGATGACAATGAGATGACTACCTGTCAATGTGTAAATTAATATTTCATTTTGAAAGCTATATAATGACAATGAAAATTAGGAAAGTACCCCCCAAAATATTTCTTTAAATGGAGTCTTCAATTTAAAGGGTTGTCCACTACTCGGAGAGTCCCTTTTGAATCCTATGTTTCCCCTTAAGTACCTCCGATGCCAGTGCTGTTCCAGCAATATTGGCACTAGCTTTCCCAGGGCTAACAGCAAGTAATCCCTGTGGCCAATCAGCGCTGATTTCACTCTTCTCTCTTATGGACGTAATTCACATCTGGAAAAAGTGAGAGATGTAGCTGCTCTCTCCCTTCCTCTAGAATTCTTGATTTGTCCAAAGGATGGGATAATTAAGCCAGCACTGATTGGCTGCTGGTATCACATAGTTTAATAATGCCATGCGAACCCCAGGAAAGCCAGTGCTGCCAGCCCCAGAGTTGAGTATAAGTGCTATTATTTTACTAGGGAAAACAGTGATTCAGATGAGGTTGTCAGAGTAGTGGACAATCCCTGCATTTGCAGCAGGGGCGGACACTGACAGCTTGGGACCCCTGTGCAAGAAATGTGTCTGGGTCCCCTTCCTGTTATGGCAACAAAGCCATATATATATATATATATATATATATATATATATACATACATACAGAGAGAGAGAGAGAGAGCAACAGAAATCCCAAAACCATATTGAGACGTTAAGGAGGTGGTAGATAGTGCTAAACACCACCCAGACCAACTGCATCTACATATAGCCACACACACATACGTATATATATATATATTACATAGTTTCCTTTATTATGTATATTGATGTTCCTTATTATACAGTGCCCTCTCTTGCTATGTACAGCACCACCCCTTACATACTGGATTATATAGAGCCCTGTTTTTATTACATACCGCCCTGTCTTGTTAGCTGTATAATGCAATGATGGCTGATGGAGCATGGGGAAGCTTCCTTTCTAATAGAGGAGCTGATGGACTGGTAGTTTGGTCACCGGCTGCACCATCAGCAGTCATTTTATATCTATGAAGAGAGGGGACTATGAAATAAAAGAGGGCGCTGTGAATAACAAAAATAACAAGAATACACTATGTAAGAGACAGCACTGTACATAACAGCAGAGAAGCTATATAATTAGTGATGGCACCATATACAGTATAACTAGAGAGGATGGTATGTAATAAGGACGGTGTTATACATAATAAAAGAGGAAACTATGTAACTAAGGATGGTGTAACACAGAATTAGTGAGTACACTATATACTAAGGGATTGTGTTAGACATAATAAGTGAGTACACTATATACTAAAGGACTGTGTTAGACATAATAAGTGATAATGTCTTTCTCCACCTCCCCTGTTCCTAAGTCCATTATAAGTCCCCCTTCCTACCATCCCAATCCCTCACAACCCTCATTGTCCTCATTCCCCCGCATCCCATTATTGTCCTCTCTCCCATCCCATCATTGCCCTCTATACCACCTCCATTATTGCCTTCTCCCCCACCACTATCATTGCTTTCTCCCCTGCCACCCCATCAATGCCCTTTCCACCACCTCCATCATTACCTTCTCCACCACCCCCATCGTTGCCTCCTTCCCCATCACTCCCATCATTGTCTTTTCTACTACCACCATTATTGCCTTCTCCCCCACCCCATCATTGCCCTCTCCCCATCACCCCCATAATTGCCTTCTCCCCATCACCTCAATCATTGCCTTCTCCCCATCACCTCCATCCTAGCCCTCTCCATCACCCCCATCATGGCCTTCTCCCCATCACCTCCATCATGGCCTTCTCCCCATCACCTCCATCATTGCTCTCTCCCCATCACCCCCATCATGGCCTTCTCCCCATCACCTCCATCATAGCCTTCTCCCAAATCACCTCCATCATGGCCTCCCCATCACCTCCATCATTGCCCTCTCCCCATCACCCCCATAATTGGCCTTCTCCCCATCACCTCCATCATGGCCTTCTCCCCATCACCCCCATCATGGCCTACTCCCCATCACCCCCATAACTGCCTTCTCCACCTACACACACACAGACACACACAGCAACATTCACCTGTCTGCAAATTCCCCCGCAGCGCTACACATGCATGCACACCCACACACACACAGCACCTCTCAGCTGTCCGCACCGCAGGCACTCCCGCAGCATCACCGGTGCCCGCACTTCCTCTCTCTGTCACAGCCGGCTGCTGAATGATGACATCATCCAGCGGCGCTGCTGTCTGTCAGACAGGAAGCACGGGCACTGGGCAGGAAGCAGGACGGATCCTGCAGCTTCACTGCTATTTTCTCTTGTAGGTAGCAGAGCTGCAGGGATCTCTCCCTGCTCGCTGCACATGAGGGCAATCTGTCCAGGGGCCCCCGGAGCCTCGGAGCCAGATACACAGGCCAGATTGCCCTCATTATTAGCTGCCCTGCATGGGCCCCCTGGAGCCTCTGGTGCAGCCGCATCGGTTGAACCGGCGGTATGTCCGCCCATGATTTGCAGATGATACATAAACTTTAAAGTTGAACAACATTGTGCATGACCTCTTATGGACCAAAATATTTTGATCTTTTTTTTTCTTTCATCCTTGCTAGAACAATAACAATACTTTATAATTTTTTACCAGCAACATACTAGACACTGGGGCTTGTTTTACTGGGATAAGTTGCAGTTAGGATGTCATCATGTATTTAATTTAAAATGTAGTGCACTGTTTGCTTTTAAACTAATGTCAACATTTTTTTGTCCCCTTGGCGGCTTGCCTTTGCAATCACTTGTCCACTAGCTCAATATATTGCAATACTTCTGTACTCCAGTGTATATTTCTGTCAGTGAACTTTTATGAAGCCTTACCTGTTGCAGAATAGGAGTATAAAGATGGAAAGGTGGCAGAGATGGGACTTTTGATTTAGACCCTAGCTACCATTCTAACTTATTGGTGTAAGGGGAAAGAACTAACTAGGCAAGTCTCTTCCGTGAAGGGTCTGGAACCGTCAGGGCTATCACCTATATTGCAGGGTAGAAAGCTTGAGACTCTAGACCGTACTCTGTGTTTGAGAAACGGGGGCATGGCTAAGCGGACAGAGCTGCAGCGCGCGAGTGGCCAGACAGTTTGGACGGGAACTTTGGTTGCATGGGATGCCTGTGAGGTAAAATCGGCTGAGAGGCGTCTGGGCGGAGCAGAGCATGGGATGGCAGAGCGCTTTGACCAGAGACCGCCGACTGAGTACCGCTCAGACACCGCTGTCCCAGCCGACATCACTGCCCTCACTAAGACCACTGACACAGCCAACAATGCTGCCACAGCTGCCCCCGCTGACAGTACTGATTGTGAGAGACAAGGTCTGTGAATGGACTTAGGCGTGTGTCGATTCTGCACAGCGAACTGGGCTGCCCATTGTAAACTGTGTTTGGGCAGTGCTGCAAATCTCCGTAGTGTTGGGACACTCACCACTGAGTATAAGGACGTATCCCTCTTCATCACCTCATCTGCTGTACCCAAGACTCACATCAGGATCCCGAGGATTCACCGCCATCGTCAGGACCACGGGAGGACACCGCCAACGTCAAAAGATAATACATCATTTACCTCAGGATTGTGACAGACCCCCACTGCGATGCAGTCTTATGCAGCACCAGTCACAGACAGAAGTTCAACCGTGACTAGCGCCTGAGTGATAATTTATATTTTATTGTATTGTCGGCTTTACTTGTCCCTGTTCCTTAAGTTATCCCCATTAGCCTTTTGATGTATTAGGGAATATTATCCCTCTGTTTTCTCCCTGCATGGCGTTTCTACTGTATAATAAATCCCTGTTACCCTTGGTCTGTGTACAGTCCATTACTGCATCCTACGTGCCTGCAGTCTCCTCACACTGGCACCCTGTGATCAAGATGCATGTAAGAAGTTACATTTTGGAGATTAGAACAGAGTTTTGCTGTGGCAGTTTAAAGTGTCAGCTGTTTAATACATCCAGCAACCAATGTATGTGGAGTGGGAAAAGATCCTGAGCCAGCTGGCGATATGACATAAACGTATATCAATGTAAATCATTGTTCATTGACGAATAATTCTCCAACAATGTTTTTGACATTTTGGAACCTTTGCCATTCACGTTCAGATTGGCACACCAGAATAAAAGAGGATCTTTCTGTCGCAAGACATTGGCACAAGATTTGGAATTAACTTTGGAGTCAATTACCTTGCACTATTTCTCATAGGTTTATTCACAAATAACCAATTGGAGTGTGTAATGGTAGCACAGATTGCAACATGATGGAATAGCAATGTATGTTGTATATAATTGGATGGCGTACCATAGATTTATCTGGGAGAACCATAAACCACCATTAGTTTATTATTTATCTATTCCATTCAGATGCCAGACATTTGGCATTCAAATCTAATCTTTTCATCCACATGCCGCTCAAATGTATTCAAGCTACAATCTTCAAGTTAAAGAATTACTGACTGACATAAAGAGATCCATTACACATTGTGTGGTTGTCCACAGTCACGTAACTTGAATCCTCAAAGCAAAATTTACAAGAGGGCCCTTAACTAACACAGCTTTTTAATAGTAATGGTCTTTTCACATAGGCCAAAATGGACCTTTTGGGCCCCTCTAGGAAACAGAACCCGGGAACGACTGCAACCCTTGCACCCATTATAGTTGCGACCCTGGTTTCCCAAGAACAGTATGTTAATTCCATTCTTACAAAGTTAGCAAATACATGTAGACAGACAACTTTGAGACAGAGCAGACCAAACCAGTTTGGAATACTTTAATGAGAAAACTGTTCAGCAAATGTCTGTCCTCTGAGGCATTAATGGTTAAGCAAATGCAAACACACCAGATTTATCTCAATATATATTTTTCTAGTGACTCTAAAAATAGTGTAAGGCATAAGTAAACTCTTTAGGCCTTAGTAAAAAAAGAGAGATTTTCATCAGTGTATGGTCAGTGTTTCTTCAGTAATTTTCTCACATGCCAAAAAAAGAAAAATTACAAAGCTTCTCATATCCATTGCAATGTTAAAAATGGACAGCACACAGATTGTACAAGGATGGTGTCTGTTTACTGGTTTTTACAGACCTATAGATTCTTGTGGGTGACGCAATCAAAACCAGACATGTCCGTCAGACACTCCGAAAGTGAAAAGCCTGGATAGAACACGTGCATGAAAAATGGATGTTTGAATGAGGACTTAATTATGTGCTTTCTCCTTGATTTTTAATGTGGTGTTTCTTAACTTCTTTACTGGTGATAGGCGAGCATGCTCAGCACTGCTCGATACTCGATGGAGCACCGGGCTACTTGATCGAGTATTGAGCAGGGTCGAGTATCACTTGGTGATCAAATCCTCCGCTCCATGTAAGAAGCTCATTATAATTATCTGAACTGGGCGCCGCATGAGAGAGACAGACAAACTTGAATTTGCCATTCACTTCCATTATGCTCACTACGTGAGTCAAGCACATCAGAGCATCCAACATGCTTGATTCGAGTACTGAGCACGCAAGCATTTCAGTGCTTGATTAACAGTATTCTCCACCCATTGGTATGATATATAGAATTGCTGCATAATGGCACATATTAAAAAAAAATGAATTTGAGTCAAAAAGTAGATCATTTCCGTAATAGCTACCAATGGATTGTGCTTAGTCTTTCAAAAGTAAGTGGCTGACTGCAAGATCAGCCACAGAATGGCGTACACAATTTAATGCCTTCATAACAATTTATGTAAGTTTACGTCACGATTGAGAAGGAGTTCCAGCAAAATGACATAAATTTAGATCATGGCAATCATGCAGGGAGCTCAGTGTAATTTATAGCTGAGCTACAGCCAGGAGTGGTGTCTGTACCGCCCCAGGGCATATAACCCCCTAAATTCTGAGATCGATAGCAATTGCAACATTTAGAACAGGGTTCCCCAACTCCAGTCCTCAAGGCCCACCAACAGATCATGTTTTGAGGATTTCCTTTGTATTGCACAGTTGAAGCAATTATCACCTGAGCAATACTAAGGAAATCCTGAAAATATGATCTGTTGGTGGGCCATGAGGACTGGAGTTGGGGAACCCTGATTTAGAAGACTGGGAGAGGGAGATGGTGCTCTCTTCCTTCAGATCAGTGCCCCAAAACATCATTACGAGGGCCCGATCATTGCCATGGCAAGGCCAAGGTTGTTATGATTACCTCCAGGTATGTCAGCTACGGAGACCTGTTCAGACCATGGCTGGAGCATGGTCTATAAGGGACTCTGTCAGTGCAGCATTGACAGGTATAATGCATTACAATGCTCGTGTCACGGCTCTGCTGTTGAGTTTCCCAGGACCAGGGCCTCCTTCCCTGTCCCTAATGATAGAGGCGCCCTAGCTCGTCCTGCTCCGCACATTACTTATGATGGTGAAGACACCAGGCCACGTAGCTTGCCTTAGCTCCTGAATTCGCCCTCAGACTGTACCCTTCCCCCACCCAGGGAAGAGGGGAATAGTAGTGTACCATAGTATACCAATCAAACTAACAAGGTAATGCAAACTGGGGTGACAAAAAAAACAAAGATGCAAAAATACCCACACATATAACAGAGTAATGCATCAGGGAGTGGAGGATGGGTTTAAATCAAAGTAGGAAAAGAAAGGGAATTAGCACACACCCAAAACCTAGCAGCAGTCACAGATAAACCCACCAAACGCCTTCTCCAATGATAACCAACAACAACCTCAAGCCACGCAGCATAAGCTCTGACAATGAATGTTAGCCAGGACAGCTGAGCCTAAATGCTCCAGGGTCTCTCAACTGAGCAGATTAGCCCCTGCATTGCCAAAAGTAATTTACACCATTTATTATGAATGGGAAGTACTTCTAATCAGTGCAGGGACCTCTGGAACCTCAGAAGCAGGTTTATCAGGGTGTGCCACGTGAAAACACGGGATCAGCCTGGCAACATGGATGTCAGATGCTGGTACCCACATCCTCTCATCAGGACCCTTCCAGTGTACCAGATACTGAAATGACCAACAAACTACGTGAGAATCAATGATCTTGGCTGTTTCAAATTTCAAATTTCCATCCACAATGACTGGAGATAGTGGTACAGAGGACACAATTTATTTTTGAGTAGAGATCAATTAAACACATTATGGATCCTAAATGTGAGCGACAAAGCAAGGCGAAAGGCTTCAGGATTGATGACAGCCACAATCTTATAAGGACCAATGAACCTTCAACTTAATGTTCCTTGAGGACAACCACACCAAGTCAACAACACACAGGTCCAGACCCACCAAACGTCTCCAATCAGCCTCACTCTTATATTTGGACCCATCTTCAAATCATCAATAACCCGTTGCCACACAGATGTAATTGATGATGAAAATCGATCTTCTGGCATTCCAGAAGAACGGTTCCTATTAAATGAGCTGCCTTCAGGATGAAACCTGTATGCCCTGAAAAATGGATACTTACCAGTAGGCTCATGACAATGATTATTTACCGCAAATTCAGCTAGAGGTAAGTAGGTAACCCAATCCTCCTAATTCTCAGACACAAAACACCTAAGATAAGCCTTAAGATTCTGGTTAACCCATTAGACTGAGGGTGAAATGCTGAAGAGTATGACAGGTGGATCTCCATACAAGTACAAAATGCCATCCAAAATTTGGAAATAAACTGCATGCCCCGATCAGACACAATATCAGTAGGAATCCTATGTAATTTTACAATCTCATTGATGAAAATTTGCACCAAAGTGTTGGTGTTAGGTAAAGTGGGTAGCATAATAAAATGTGACATTTGACTGAATCTGTCCACCACAACCAAAATTAAAATGTTACTTGCCGACACATGTAGATCATTGATAAAATCGACAGATAAATGAGTCCAAGACGAGTATAAGAGGTTTTAGAATGCGCACAGACACTGCAGGTGGCTACATACTTCCGGACATCCTTATGTACCCCTGACCACCAAAAACGCAGAGAAAGAAGATAGGTGGAGAATTTATTACCGGGATGTCCAGCCAAGTCTGAATCGTAATGTTCTCTAAGAAATCTCAAAAGGAGAATCGCAGGCACAAACAGTTTACCTAACGGACAGGCACCAGAACATCAACAACCTCTTTTTAAAGATCAGAGCATAGAGACATAATAACCACACCTTTTTGTAATACAGGAACTGGTTCACAAATATCCCTCCCACCCCACCACCCCCAGGAAAACAACAAGATAAGGCATCCACCTTAATGTTCATATTCTCCAGCCTATATGTAACAAAAAAGTAAAACCTGGTAAAGAACAATGCCCATCTTGTCTGTCGAGGCATTAGACATTTCACAGACTCTAGATTTACGAGAGTCTTATGATCCGTGATTATCATAACTAAATGAACTGCCCTTCCAGAAAATTATGCCACTCTTCAAAGACCCACTTGATTGCCAAGATGTCACGTCGCTGCCAGACTCAGGGCCTGTTGTTCTGGCTTCGGCCACTAGGGGGCGCCGGACTGGCACGTCGCCGTCGGACTTGGGGACAGCTGTTCCTGCCTCGGCCACAGGGAGGCGCCGTGGTTCACCCCAGGGTGAGGGTGGTGACAGAGAAGAGGCTCCTGCGCAGGCATCTGGTGGGCGCAGGCTCCGCCCCTCTGTCAGTCATGTAGGGCTTACTGCATCTCCATCTGACCTGGTCCTGGGGGCGGTCCTAGTTACATCATCAGTCCAGGAACCTGTGAGGGATGAACTGATCCCTCAAATACCTTGGGACTGGTCTTGCCAGCCGCCGGATATATTCTTGGCTCCCATGTGTGCTACTTTGTAATTTGCTATAGTTAAACTCTGACCTCAGCCTGGATTTCTGACCATTCTATTGCCTGCCATTTTCGTACCTCCGCCTCTCTTCCGATTTTTGACGCTGACCTTCGCTTGGATTCCTGACTCTCCTGCCTGCTGATTCTATACCTTGCTGCCCTCCTGGTTTTACTGACCCTGGCCTGGACTTTTGACTCTCCTTCTGCCTGCTGATTTTGTGCTTCTGCTGCCCTCCGGCCTCCGACTCCTGCCTCCTGACCTTGATTACGGGTTTTAGTTTTGGGTTAAGTAACGCACCTGCCGTGTTCCAACACTTTGTGAATGACATCTTCAGGGATATCTGTGGGGTATATGTAGTGGTTTATTTAGATGACATCCTGATCTACGCCGCTGATGTTCTTACACACACGCAACATGTCCGATCTGTGCTCCAGAGACTTAGAGAACATTCTCTATTTGCCAAGCTGGAGAAGTGTGTTTTTATGGCTGAGGAGGTACACTTTTTGGGGTACATGATTTCTGCTAAGGGGTTTCGCATGGATCCTGTCAAGATCCGACCCATTAGAGAATGGGTACAACCCAAAACTCTAAAAGCGCTGCAGCGATTCTTGAGATTTACAAATTACTACCGTAAATTCATCAAAGGCTTCTCTGAGATTACCAAACCGCTCACGGATCTGACCCGGAAGGGGGCAGACGTGGTTAATTGGAAGCCTGAGGCACTTCAGGCATTTTCTGCTTTAAAGGATTCTTTTTCTGCCAACCCAATATTAATTCAGCCTGATCTAGACCGCCCCTTTGTGGTAGAGGTTGATGCCTCTGAGGTTGGAGTAGGGGCTGTGCTTTCCCAAGGCACTGCCTCCCTCACTCAATTCCGTCCATGTGCCTTCTTTTCTCTCCCCTACTGAGAAAAATTATGATATAGGGAATCGGGAATTGTTGACCATAAAGTGGGCCTTCGAAGAATGGCGCCACTTCCTCGAAGGTGCTAAACATAAGGTTACAGTGATCACAGATCACAAGAACCTGACCTACTTGGAGTCAGCTAAAAGACTGAATCCTAGGCAGGCTAGGTGGGCTTTGTTCTTTTCAAGGTTTAACTTTGTGATCACGTTTCGTCCAGGGACTAAAAATGTAAGGGCTCATGCCCTCTCTCGAAGTTTCTGCCCCTCACAGGCTGAGGACTCGGAACCAGTTCCAGTACTGGCCAAGGGGATCGTTGTGTCGGCCGTGTCTCTGGACCTTCTGGAGGAGATCCGTAGGTCCTCAGAACCAGTCCTGGACACGACGCCCCCCCAGAAATTGTTCGTTCCAGCCCCGTTTCGTCTACAAGTTCTGAAGGAGTCGCATGACTCTGTCCTGGCAAGCCATCCTGGTGTTAATAATACCGCCAGACTAGTGACTAGGAATTTTTGGTGGCCGACGGTGGTTAAGGACTTTAAAGTTTACGTACTAGCTTGCGAAACTTGTGCTCGTGCTAAGTCTCCCCATAGTCGGCCTGCTGGCTGGCTTCAGTCCTTGCCCGCCCCAGAGAGTCCATGGACCCACATCTCCATGGATTTCATTACTGACCTGCCGCCCTCAAAAGGGAAGACATGTATCTGGGTGGTGGTGGACAGGTTCAGTAAGCAGTGCCATTTTGTTCCCCTGTCTGGATTACCTAATTCAGAAACGTTGAGTAAGTTGTTCGTCATTCATGTAATACGACTGCATGGCGCTCCGGTGAATATTGTGTCCGACCGAGGTACCCAGTTCTTTTCTAAATTCTGGAAGGCATTCTGCAAACACATTGGCGTTGAATCATCCTTCTCCTCCGCTTACCACCCTGAGACCAATGGTCAAACTGAGCGCTCCAACCAGGCCCTAGAGCAGTATCTCCGCTGCTATGTCTCGGAACATCAATCCAATTGGGTGGAAAATCTCCCGCTAGCCGAATTCGCCCTAAATAACCAATACCAAGAATCCATCAAAAACACCCCGTTCTTCTGCAATCATGGTTTACACCCATGTTTTGGTTCATTTTCGGCTAAGATGTCGGAGCTCCCGGGGGTAGAGAAATCCATACATCACTTAAGGACCATCTGGTCGGAGGTGAACTCAAACTTGAAAGGCTCCCAGGTCAGACAGGCTTTGGCCGCAAATAAACGGCGGACCAAGGGGCCGCACCTGGGAGTTGGGGACAAAGTTTGGCTGTCTACCAAGAACATTAAGCTTAAGGTACCATCTGCCAAACTGGGCCCCAGATTTATTGGTCCCTATGAGATTTTAGAGGTACTTAACCCGGTAGCCTTTCGTTTAAAGCTCCCTCAGTCTTTCAAAATACCCATTGTTTTCCACAATTCCCTCCTCAAGATGTACCGCTCCCCAATTCATCCTGTCCAGTCCCCTCCTCCTCCAGTTTTGGTCACGGGTGCCTTGGTGTACGAAGTCCAGGGTATCCTTGATTCCCATTTAGTGAGATGGTCCATGCAATATTTGGTGCATTGGAAGGGCTACGGTCCAGAGGAGAGGTCCTGGGTCCCCGCTGGTGACATCCATGCAAAGGGGTTAATTGGAAGGTTCCACCTCCTTCACCCTGACAAACCGGGTTTTGAGGGTCTGGAGGCCCCTCTTAGAAGAGGGGGTACTGTCACGTCGCCGCCAGACTCAGGGCCTGTTGTTCCGGCTTCGGCCACTAGGAGGCGCCAGACTGGCACGTCTCCGCCAGACTTGGGGCCTGCTGTTCTGGTCTCGGCCACTAGGAGGCGCCGGACCGTCACGTCGCCGTCGGACTCGGGGACAGCTGTTCCTGCCTCGGCCACTGGGAGGCGCCGTGGTTCACCCCAGGGTGAGGGTGGTGACAGAGAAGAGGCTCCTGCGCAGGCATCTGGTGGGTGCAGGCTCCGCCCCTCTGTCAGTCATGTAGGGCTTACTGCATCTTCATCTGGCCTGGTCCTGGGGCGGTCCAAGTTACATCATCAGTCCAGGAACCTGTGAGGGATGACCTGATCCCTCAAATACCTTGGGACTGGTCTTGCCAGCCGCCGGATATATTCTTGGTTCCCCTGTGTGCTACTTTGTAATTTGCTATAGTTAAACTCTGACCTCAGCCTGGATTTCTGACCATTCTATTGCCTGCCGTTTTTGTACCTCCGCCTCTCTTCCAATTTTTGACGCTGACCTTCGCTTGGATTCCTGACTCTCCTTCTGACTGCTGATTCTGTACCTTGCTGCCCTCCTGGTTTTACTGACCCTGGCCTGGACTTTTGACTCTCCTTCTGCTTGCTGATTTTGTGCCTCTGCTGCCCTCCGGCCTCCGACTCCTGCCTCCTGACCTTGATTACGGGTTTTAGTTTTAACCCCTTGGCGGCCGTCCTGTTCTGGTCCACTGCTCCTCTAGACAGCTACCCCCTGGACCTTGCTATAATTCCAGATCCCTGTATAGGGGTTAAGGGTCACAGGGTTACTCGGGGTGCTTTTCCACTGCAGCCCAGATTCGCAGATGGCCGTCACACAAGAGTTCCCTGTTACCAATGTCATAATTTCTCTCTGCAGATGACAGTTTTTTTGAAAAGTATGCACATGGATGCTATTTACTAGTAGACGCACCCTGCGACAATACAGCCCCCATCCCCAAATCAGCCGCATCAACTTCTACAAAAAAAGGCAGAGTTACATCAGGCTGTATGAGAATTGGCACAGATGCAAAACACTCATTCAAAGTTTTGAATGCCTCCCTGGCTGGACTGGACGACTTGGAAAAGTCTATCCCTTTCCTGGTCATATCCGTTAGAGGTTTGGCTACTAACAAAAATTTTTTGATGAACTTATGGTAGTAATTAGCCTTTGTAACGCCTTTAAATCCTCAGGATGATTACAATCCAGTACTGCCTGGACTTTAGTCGGATCCATGCGAAAACCGGTGGATGATAACACATATCCTAGAAAAGGGATCTCCTCAACCGAGAACATACATTTCTCTGGTTTGACAAATAATTTGTCTCTGAGTATCTCTAAGACCTGCCTGACATGTAAATGATGTGAATCAGGGTCAAGTGAATAGATTAATATATCATCAAGATAGATTACAACAAATACAACAAATCTACCTACCAGGTGACTAAAGATGTAATTTACAAGGTGCTGAAAGATGGCAGAAGCATTCATCAACCCAAGTGGCATCACAGGGTTCTCACAGTGCCCCTTAGGCATATTGAAAGCTGTTTTCCACTTATCCCCTCTTTAATACGAATGAGATTATACCGAGATCTAGGTTAGAAAAACATTTTGCTCCTACAATTTGATTAAAGAGGTCCGGAATGAGAAGGAGCGTATACGGATCTCAGCCTGTGATCTGATTCAGTTCGCTAAAATTTAGGCAGGGGTGTAACCCCCTGTCTTTTTCTTTACAAACAAAAACACAATTGGAGATGAGAAAGGTCTGATATGACCCTTGTCAAACTTTCCGCAATATAGTCCTTCATTGCCTGCCTCTCTGGACCAGAGATATTATATAGCCTGCTCTTTGGCATTTTTCTGTTTAATTACCTTTCTGGTGTGGCTATATAAACTTTCCCACCTGCTAGTATGTCAGAGAATGACCAGACAGGGTTTTTTTTCTCTGCTGATTATGCTTTTAACTCTGCACTTATCTTTTGTAGCTTGTTTAGGAAGTAGGTGGCATACTCTCTAGCAGTGCGTACTTTATCTTTTAATTCTGTATGTCACTCTGGCATCTCTACTTATCTCAGCACTCCTTCCCTTCTGTAGGTAAATTGCACTCTACTCTGCCCTATGGCTCCTTAGGAGGAACATGAAGCGCTAGACGACTTTTCAGGCAGCATAGGTCAGAGCTGCCATTGTTTAGTTTGTTGTTAAGGCTATTCCGGCTCACCTAGGAACCACTAGGTACTGTGGGGTCATAATCTTTAGTCTGTACTGGATCAGTTGCAGGTTTATTTTTAGTGTTTTACCGATTTTACAGTGCGAGTTGTTACAAAATCATATAAGTATTGGAGAAGTGGAGGGCACCGCTCATAAATTTCAAAACAAGGGGGCTCACTAAGGGCCTGGAAAAAACATGACATAAAAGAGCAAGAAAAAAAGATCATGCCCATATATAAAGGAGCACCTCAATTGTATATATAAAGAATAATGACACTTTATTAGACAATATTACAAAAAGCAAAGAAGCACACAAAGCATATCAAAAACATTATTCTTTATATATACAATTGAGGTGCTCCTTTATATATGAGCATGATCTTTTTTCTTGCTCTTCTATGTCTTGTTACACAATCATAACACACACAAATTGACATAGTAACATAGTTTTGAAGGCTGAAGGAAGACCTTAGGTCCATCTAGTGCAGCCTATTTTTAATGCAGCTGTTCTGCATTGTTGATCCTGGGGAAGACAAAAAACCCACAGAGTAGAAGCCAATTTTCTCCATAGGGAAAAAAATTCCTTCCCCTAAGCTGGGTCAACCATCTACCTATAATATTCTGTTAATCGTAACCTTCTATACTGTTACTCACAAGAAAAGCATCCATTCCTTTCTTAAATTCATTCAGTGAGTTGGCCATCACCACTTCCTCAGGAAGAGAATTCCAGAGCCTCACTGCTCTTACCGTGAAGAACCCTCTTCTATGCTGGTTCAGAAATTGTCTTTCCTCCAAACGAAGAGAATGCCCCCTTGTTCTTGTCACAGTCCTTGGTACAAACAGTTCATTGGAGAGATCTCTGTATTGCCCTCTGATATACTTGTACATATATATTAAGTTTCCCCTAAGTCTTCTCTTTTCTAGAGTAAATAGGCCTAATTTTGATAACCTTTTTGGGTATTGTAGTGAACCAACTCCATTTATCATTTTAGTAGCCCGCTTTTGAACCCTTTCAAGTTCAGTAATGTCTTTCTTGAGCACCGGCGTCCAAAATTGCACACAATACTCCAAGTGTGGTCTGACGAGTGATTTGTACAGAGGGAGAATTATGTTTTCATCTCGTGTCCCCAGACCTCTTCTAATGCATCCCATGACCCTATTCGCTTTGGTGGCAGCTGCCTGACACTGGGCACTCCAATTTAGCTTCTTATTGACTAAGATGCCTAAGTCTTTTTCCTTGTCTGATTTCCCCAGCAGTTTCCCATTTAGTAAGTAATTGTAGCATCTGTTTCTCCTTCCCATGTGCATAACCTTACACTTATCTGTGTTAAACCTCATTTGCCATTTTTCAGCCCAATTCTCCAATTTACTCAAATCTGTCTGTAGTTGCAAACTGTCCTCCTTTGTGTTATCTACCTTACATAGTTTTGTATCATCTGCAAATACTGATATTTTACTGTGTAAGCCATCCACTAGATCATTAATAAATATATTAAATAGTAGGGAGCCCAATACAGAACCCTGTGGTACCCCACTAGTAACCCTGGCCCAATCTGAGTATGCACCATTAATAACCACTCTTTGTTTTCTATCACTAAGCCAGCTGCCTACCCATCTACACACATTTTCCCCAGCCCAAGCTTTCTTATCTTACTTACCAATCTTTTATGTGGGACAGTGTCAAATGCTTTAGAGAAGTCGAGATAAATGACATCCAATGATTCTCCTTGGTCCATTAGAGAGCTTACATCCTCATAGAAGCTGATCAGGTTAGTTTGACAGGAGCGATCCTTCATAAATCCATGTTGATATGGAGTTAAACATTTATTAACATTGAGATATTCCATAATGGTATCCCTTAGAAACCCTTCAAAATTTTACCCACAACAGATGTTAAGCTTACCGGCCTATAGTTTCCAGGTTCCCTTTTATACCCCTTTTTGAATATTGGTACCACATTTTCTTGCCGCCAATCAAAAGGAACAGACCCTGTTTCTATAGAGTCTTTAAATATAAGTAATAGAGGCCTGTCTATCACATTACTTAACTCCCTTAATACCCGAGGGTGAATGCCATCAGGGCCTGGTGATTTGTCAATTTTAATCTTACTAAGGCGGTTCTGCACTTCTTCCTGTGTTAGGCAGGTAATACTTAATGGGAAGTTTACATTATCACTCTGCATTTCCCCTGGCAAATCCTTTTCCTGTGTGAACACTGTTGAGAAAAAAGTATTTAAAACATTTGCTTTTCCCACATCGCTCTCTATGATTTCACCCTCATTGTTCTTTAAAGGGCCGACACCATCAATTTTAATCTTTTTACTGTTTATATAATTAAAGAATAGTTTGGGGTTTGTTTAACTTTCCTTAGCAATGAGTCTCTCAGTTTCCACTTTTGCCGAATGACATTTTGACACTGGTCAAAATTGCAAAATTTGGCCTGGTAATTATGGGAAAAAATGGCCTGAGGGTGAAAGTGTTAAAGTTTACAGACAGTGAAATAGGAGTGAAAAATCCCTCTAAAATATAGGGCGACTTTCTCCACTTCTAATGAAGTTTTATATTAATGATTATCAGCTTTGACTAGGAAAAATTTATAACCAACTTAGTGATGCCCTAATGTTATCTGTTCCTTTTACCATATTTTAACTGAAACAAAACCGTGTAGCAATAAAGAATACTAATTACACACAAGTCTATTGTCTATTACAAATATATTTATACCCAAGATGGTGACTATAAATATATATATACAGGTGGTTCTCACTAACTTAGTGTTAGGCGTCAGGTTCCTGGCGCTGCACAGCAGGAATACCGAGCGTTGCCTTCAGCAGTCTCCCATTCCTCTCCAGCCGCAGTGGAGCCTGCTCAGCTGACTCGTCGATCCCGGTGCTCTGCCCACACCAGCACTGTGGGCTTGGTTGCTGCTGCCACCTCTGGTCCAGCTATAGCAATGCATGCTGGTCAGCAGCGAATGATTCCGGGGACTAAGTCCCCCTTTCGGTCCACTGAGCATGCCCCTGGGACGATCTCCCATTGGAGATCGGAGGTCACAAGTTCAGGTCCTTCTCCAGCTCGGATTGGACCATCAGGAAGGCCCCGGAAGGACGCTGCTATAAAAGGTTCACATGGCCGCCACACCATGCGCTATGATAGACTTTGATGCTATACTGTTTAGTGGTGTGAGTGATGACGGATGTATGAGACTGGTGACTGACTCATAAAGACTCCCTCCCTTTGATACGCATGAGTTAGGGTCCTAGAGTCTGAGTTAGCATCTAGCACTAGCACTGCTTAGCACCACAGTGTAGTCAGCTCTCCGTCCTGTAGCGCCTTAGGGCGCCGGTCTGTACAGGCCTCACATACCGCTAATACTGCAGTGTCTGCCAGAGCGGCTATGTGCGCTTACCAGCACTGTTCTTATGCTGGTTAGTGGTGTCCACCACGGTAGACATTGTACCCGCTCTGAGCGGTAGTTTACTTAGTCGTGATCTGTGACGTTTAACAGCTCACACTTATACGCTGGCTAGTGTGGACTCCATGAAGTAACAGTCTGTCCTTGCATACAATGGGTCAGTGGTTAGGCTGGTTTCACACTAGCATTTTATCGCACAGCGCATCGTGAGCTATCGGGCGCACGCGCAATGTTCCCCTATCTCTAACAGGGTGGTCGCAGGGTCTTGCGATTGCACGCGCTCATCAGCTTTTAATGTGCACTGCACATTTTACAGGTGTGCGCTACATGTTGCATTTTTTGTTCTGCCTACATCGTTTAAAAAATCGTGCACGCACGGTGTACGCCCAAAAATAGCATTAAAGTCTATGGGGTCGCTGACGTGCGCTTGGATGCGCGCACGTCAGCGCTTTGTGCGCACACGTGATTTCAGTAAGCAATGTCTAGACACTTGCCTAAACCTCCCCCTAAACAAGCAACATTGTTTGAGAGGAGTCTAGATAAAAGAAGGTGTCTTCAGGGCCAGACCAATACTCTACAGACAGCCTTGAAGAGACAAGACAGCCTTCCAACTGTGGATTCAAGCTTCAGAAGCCAAAATGTGAGTATTCTTCAACATAATGTCTGTGTGTCCTGTACAATTTTATAATGTATTTTTGTTTAAATTTCAGCATGTCTTCTTCTGGATCGGTCTATTCGCCATCTCGGCAAGAACTGGCCTAAGCTGATTGTGAGGTGAGGATGTTGCTGCCTTTGGGTAAGTTTAGCTGCCTCTAGAAATGTGTTTTAATTTTTTTCTCTCTTGTACAGACATCGGACATGGCCAGTGAAGGTTAAGTGCGGGAGCAGTCTGAGCGGGAGCAGTCTGAGCGGGAGCAGCGTATCCAAGTCGTGGCGAGGAGACGCAATGTTAGTATATAGTCTTTCCTTTTTTTTTCTGTCTTTATTTTCATCTTCTTCTCTGTTTATTTTTCTATCTTTTTCATTCTCCAAAATTACAAAGATTCTAATTTTTTTTTTTTTCTAGGTTCCACAACGGGATGACGAAGAAGTGTATATCGACAACTAGCAGCTGATCCACCTTGTTGAGGAGCGTATCCCGTTGTGGGACAGCCGTGACCAGCAGTACAAAGACACAGTGGTGACCCGGCAGCTCTGGAATGAGATGGCCGCAGCGATGATGGATGGCTGGGACAGCGCCTCTCCAACTTCAAAAAGGGCGTTCAGTAAGTATAAAGATGCTCTGTGATACTGCATTGATTTTTGGTCCAGATGGTGCTAGTGTGTTTGTGGCAAGATATATTCTTGCATCAAACACACCAATGCCTTCTGTAAAACAGTGATTGCTTTGTGTATTGAACTGCTGTCTTGAAGCTGCATTGATTTATGTTCCTGATGGTGCTGGTGTGTTTGTGGCAAGATGTATTCTTGCATCAAACACACCAATGCCTTCTGGAAAACAGTGATTGCTTTGTGTACTGAGCTGCTGTCTTGAGCTCATTGATTTTTGGTCCAGATGGTGCTGGTGTGTTTGTGGCAAGATATATTCTTGCATCAAACACACCAATGTCTTCTGGAAAACAGTGATTGCTTTGTGTATTGAACTGCTGTCTTGAAGCTGCATTGATTTTTGGTCCAGATGGTGCTGATGTGTTTGTGGTAAGATATATTCTTGCATCAAACACACCAATGCCTTCTGGAAAACAGTGATTGCTTTTTGTATTCAACTGCTGTCTTGATCCTGTTTTCACTCTTGCACCTGATGATACTGTTGTTTTGGCTGCTACATATATTCTAGCCGGAAACATAACGGTGTCCTCAGGATCAACAGTGACTGCATTGTGTATAGAATTTTTTTGTGCTGCAGCATTGACTGTTTGCAAAGTTCTATCAGGTGTGTGTGCTGATAATTATGTTGCCTTCAGTGCATTGTCTAACGTTTTTTCTTTTTTTTTCCCAACAGTGAACAAAATCCGCACACGTTGGCGCTCGATGAAGGACCGCTTCAACACTGATGTTCGTGCTGAACGACAGGTTCGCAGTGGTGGCAAAGCGCAGAAGAAAGTACCGCTATCATCGAGAGTTGGCTTTCCTGAGACTAGTCCTTGCCAGCAGAGCGTAAATATTTTTTTTTTTTATTACTATGTGCTTTTCTATTCCACAGCTGATGCTTCTTGTTAATGCATGATACTAATGTTTTCCCTTTCTTTCCACAGCACTTGGAGCAGCACCCTGAAACCTGTCCCGGGAGCGGTTCTTCATCGATCGACCTCGGACCCGTCCCAGCCATCCAACAGCCAGGAAACATCTTGCAGGTGAGCAACACAGACAGCTGGTGACCAGGAAGCTGGTCCATCAGGTGTTCCCCTGTCCCAGGTCTCTGTCACTGGTTATGCGGGCACTACCCGCCAGCGGCAGAGGGCCTCGGACAGGCCTGTCATGCCCGAGTTCATGTACTTGAGCGAGGCCTTTCAGGCCAGCCTCAAGGCGCTGTCCGCCAGAAAGGAAAGCGGTTTTTCCCTGATGGAACGTGGTTTTAGCCACATGGAACACCGCTTCCACTCTGTCGACCAGCGCCTTGACCATCTGGAGGCCGACCTCAACAGACCAGCGCACCATTTTTTCAGTAAAATTGAACAGGGCATGGCAGAACACCTTAGTCCTGAGCAACAGCTGAGTGTGTTACAGGCCTGCAACACTGCCTACTTGCAGGCTATGCAGCAGAATCAGTATGTGCAGCAGTCAGTGGTGTCATTTCCAACAGTGCCACCGCTGACTCGCTACACCTCCCTACCGACTTCTGCTGCATACCACTGCACGGCCACCTGCATTCCCAGCGAAGCCGGACACCACTACACCACTCCAAGTCTGAGTGCTGCTGGACACTCCCCCGCCACCACCACTATGGCAAACGCTGCTCCTGTATGGAGCACCACCACCGCCACAGCACCTCCTGATTGGAGCAAAACCACCACAGAACCTGCTTGGGCCACCGACACCACCAGTTAACATCAAAGGAGCACCGCCAGCACTCCTCATCAAAGGAGCACCGCCAGCACTCCTCATCAAAGGAGCACCGCCAGCACTCCTCATCAAAGGAGCACCGCCAGCACTCCTCATCAAAGGAGCACCGCCAGCACTCCTCATCAAAGGAGCACCGCCAGCACTCCTCATCAAAGGAGCACCGCCAGCACTCCTCATCAAAGGAGCACCGCCAGCACTCCTCATCAAAGGAGCACCGCCAGCACTCCTCATCAAAGGAGCACCGCCAGCACTCCTCATCAAAGGAGCACCGCCAGCACTCCTCATCAAGGGAGCACCACCAGCACTCCTCATCCAAAGAGCACCGCCACCAATTCTCCTCGGAGTCCCGCCAGAACTTCTGCTCAGATCACCGACACGCAGCCCCCTTCTAGGAGCACCGACACGACTACATCTCCAAGGATCGCCACCACCGCCACTTCTTTGAGCACTGACACGATTTCGTCTCCTCATATGACATCCACCTCCGCCACTTCTATGAGCACCGACCCAACTTTATCCCCTTCTAGGAGCACTGCCACTGCCACTTCTAGGAGCACCACCACCACAGAGCAGCAGAGTGGTGACCCGCATTCGATATTTTACAGGTCAACGCCACGGTCCACCATCTACAAGCGGTCGAGCAAAGTAAGGCGGTCACACGGTGGAAGTCGGTCCAGGCAGGATACTCCGGCGCCAAAGAAAAGAAAAAAAAACTTTGTTCGTCCATCCACCCTCTCCACCTAATGTGTCTCAACCTGCCTCCATGTCCATTCCAGAGCTCCCTTCCCCCAGTACTTTTGTCGCCCCTTCTCCTAGAACCCCTTCCTCAACCTCCAGCCGTTCCTCGTCTCTCCACACCCCAAAAGTATCCTAATCTTCCCTCAAAACGTCATTCCTAATAAAATCTTTTTTATTTTTGTAAAAATAAGTGTGCAATTCTGCTTTCAAAATATTTGGATTGGTTACTGTGTCAATCGCCAACTACACACACTGCGCCATACACACACTGCGCCGTACACTTAGCGTTTTTGCTACCAGATATCTCCATTACTGAGACATGTTTCTTGTGTCAGTCTTGGAGATTCTTGTGTCAGTCTTGGAGATATGTGTTGTCAAAACAACCAATCTATATGACTTGTCTTTTCCACAGCAGTCTCTACATTCTTGGAGTATTGCACAGACTGGACCCAGCAGGGTTCCCCAACTCCAGTCCTCAAGGGCCACCAACAGATCATGTTGTATGGAATTCCTTTTTTCTTTTTGCTCTTGTGAAGCAGTTATCAACGGAGATGTGGATTTCCTTACAACATGATCTGTTGGTGGCCCTTGAGGACTGGAGTTTGGGAACCCTGCTGGATCCAGTCTGTGCAATATTACAAGAATGTAGAGACTGCTGTGGAAAAGACAAGTCATGAATTGAGCAGGGTTCCCCAACTCCAGTGTTGAAGGCCAACAAACAATTCATGTTTTAAGTAATTCCATTACTCTGGTGATAACTGCATCACCTGAGGGAAAAAAAAATTAACTCCTTAAACATGATCTGTTGGTGGACATTTAGGACTAGAGTTTGGAAACCCTGGCATAGAGGATGGTGTTGAGTGCAAGGCATATCTATTGTTACCTTACCTATTTTGTACCGTCATCATTTAACTATTAGAGATAGGCAAGGAACTGTAGATATACCTTGTAATTAACCACATACTCTATTCCATGTGTGTTGAAGAAACTGATTAATGATGGTGAAAATAAATGTTATGTATACTTCACAAATACACTGACCTTGTATCATCATCACTATCACACATGGGCAGGAGAATACACATTAAACTGCAGCATCACTACACTGTTCTTCAAATATATGGAGAGTTAAGCAACGCTGCAGGTTCAAACTCATGTGTATTCACTTGCCCAGGTGTGATAGTGATGATGATACAAGGTCAGGGTATTTGTGATCATCATCACTATCACACCTGGGCAGGTGAATACACATGAGTTTGAACCTGCAGCGTTTCTTAACTCTCCATATATTTGAAGAACAGTGTAGTGATGCTGCAGTTTAATGTGTATTCTCCTGCCCATTTGTGATAAATTTGTGAAGTATTCGTCACTTCAGCATGACACCAAGCCTGGGTATTTTACCAGTGTGCTTTCAAAATCCAAGCCACAGTGCTGATCCTACAAATAATATTTATAGTTACATGTTTCGGTGTCATAAAAAGTATGCAAGTGAATCCAAAAATCACTATTTGTAAAATCGCCCCATGTCACACAAATATTAGTTGTATTATCTCCACGATCGCTGCTAATTGAACACACTGTAGAGATTATAAAGGTAATACAACTTCTGTGTGTATGTATAGTTACCTACTCAGGAGTATTAGTGAATTCATGATGCACAAAACACAGCATCATAAATTCACTGATACACCTGGCTACTTGTTAATTGTATTGGGAGTGTAAAAACACAGAATGCACTCAGTACAGGTATCAAAACAGTGTATTTTATTAACATACCAACAATACAATTTTTTTACACCATGTGCTCTTGCCATTCCACCCGTCCTACATCTGAGTTGAAGTAGGCCGCAAATTGGTCCCTCATGTGGCCAACTTCAACGGATAACATGAGAGGGTGCTGAGTAAATTCAGGCAATGGGTTAGGAGCAACATCATCAAGATCTAAGTTCGGGTGCTCTCTAGCAATTACAAAATTATGTAGAACAACACACGCCTTCACCACCTCATCCACTGTTTCCAGTTTCAGATTAATGGCTGTGCCAAGAATGCGCCATCTAGATACAAGTTTACCAAATGCACACTCTAGTGTTCTTCTGGCCCTGATCAGCCTGTAAATAAAAATTCTTTTGTTGTGGTCCAAGTCCCAGCTGGAGTAGGGCTTGAGCAGGTTTTGGCAAACCTGGAATGCTTCATCACTAGAGTTGAGCGATACCGTCCGAAACTTCAAAGTATCGTATCGGATGGTATCGGCCGATCTTTAAAAAAAGTATCGGTATCGCCGATTCCGATACCGGAAGTCCCATTCAAGTCTATGGGACTTCCGGTATCGGAATAAGATATACCCTTTCCTGCCCTTGTACAGCCTCTCTGGGGTCTGTACGGGCCTTTCGGGGGGCTGTGCCGGCCTGCCAGGGGGTCTGTGCAGGCTCCGGGGGGCTGTGCCGGCCTGCCGGGGGGCTGTGCCGGCCTGCCGGTGGTCTGTGCAGGCTCCGGGGGGCTGTGCCGGCCTGCCGGGGGGCTTTGCCGGCCTGCCGGGGGGCTGTGCCGGCCTGCCGGGGGGCTGTGCAGGCTCCGGGGGTCTGTGCAGGCATCGTCCGATGGGACTACAAGTCCCATCGGGCGATGCCTGCTACCATGACAGTGATTGACACATTAGCCAATGATGGGACAGTAGTAGTCCCATCATCCGGCTAATGTGTTAAATGTAAAAAAAAAAAAAAAAAAATTACATGCTACATACATACAACATGCATACTACATACATGCTACATTCATACTACATACTACATACATGCTACATTCATACTACATAAATACTACATGCAACATACATACTACATGTATACTACATGCATGCTACATACATACTGCATGCTACATACATACCACATATATACTACATACATACTACATGCATGCTACATGCATGCTACATGCTACATACATAACACATATATACTACATGCATGCTACATACATACTACATGCTACATACTACATATATACTACATGCATGCTACATACATACTACATGCTACATACTACATATATACTACATGCATGCTACATACATACTACATACTACATATATACTACATGCATACTACATGCATGCTACATACATGCTACATACATACTACATGCATGCTACATACATACTACATGCATGCTACATACTACATGCTACATACATACTACATATATACTACATGCATGCTACATACATACTACATGCTACATACATACCACATACATACTACATATATACTAACTGCATGCTACATACATACTGCATGCTACATGCATGCTACATACATACTACATACATACTACATGCTACATACATACCACATATATACTACATACATACAATACATTCATACAATACATACATAGACATACAGTACATATAACATAGAGTAACATACTTACCAATACTTGTCACATTGTTCCCCGAAGCCATTGTCTTTTCCGGAATAAATATTAACATAACAAACCACAAAAATACTCACCCACGATCCGAAGCAGTCCCACACAGCAATGGCATAAAGTGAGACTAGGGACTTTTTTTTTTTTAAGTGGCGGAGGAATACAGTGCGGAAGGATACCTACCTTCCATCATTGGATTCCTGCAGCCCGTAGAGAACGGCAGCATCATCTGATGCTGCAGTTCTCTACCCAAGATCGTCGTGGGACACACTCGTGGACTGCATGTATGTAGCATGCATGTAGCATGCAGTATGTATGTAGCATGCATGTAGTATATATGTAGTATGTATGTAGCATGCATGTAGTATATATGTAGCATGTATGTAGTATGTATGTGGTATGTATGTAGTATGTGGTATGTATGTAGCATGTAGTATGTATGTAGCATGCATGTAGTATATATGTAGTATGTATGTAGCATGTAGTATATATGTAGTATGTATGTAGTATGTATGTGGTATGTATGTGGCATGTAGTATGTATGTAGCATGTATGTAGTATGTATGTAGTATGTAGCATGTATGTAGTATGTATGTGGTATGTATGTAGCATGTAGTATGTATGTAGCATGCATGTAGTATATATGTAGTATGTAGTATGTATGTAGTATGTATGTGGTATGTATGTAGCATGCATGTAGCATGTATGTAGCATGCATGTAGTTTGTATGTAGCATGCATGTAGTATGTATGTAGTATGTATGTAGTATGTATGTAGCATGCAGTATGTATGTAGCATGTATGTAGTATGTATGTAGTATATATGTAGTATGTATGTAGTATGTATGTAGCATGTAGTATGTATGTAGCATGCATGTAGTATGTATGTAGCATGTAGTATGTATGTAGCATGCATGTAGTATGTATGTAGCATGTATGTAGTATGTATGTAGCATGTATGTAGTATGTATGTAGCATGTAGTATGTATGTAGTATTTTTTTTTTTTTTTTAACATTTAACACATTAGCCGGATGATGGGACTACTACTGTCCCATCATTGGCTAATGTGTCAATCACTGTCATGGTAGCAGGCATCGCCCGATGGGACTTGTAGTCCCATCGGACGATGCTTGCACAGACCCCCGGACATCAGCACAGCCCCCCGGCAGGCCGGCACAGCCCCCCGGCAGGCCGGTACAGACCCCCACAGGGTGCACAGACCACCGGCAGGCCGGCACAGCCCCCCGGCAGGCCGGTACAGACCCCGGGCAGTCCACACAGCCCCCCGGCAGGCCGGCACAGCCCCCCGGCAGGCCGGCAGAGACCCCCGGCAGGCCCGAAATGACGGCGCATCATGATGCGCACACACCGCGCATCATGATGACGTCAGTCTGTCAATCAACTTTGAACTTCCGATTCCGATGCCGAATTCCGATATTGAAAAAATATCGGAAGTCGGTATCGGAATTCCGATACAGCAAGTATCGGCCGATACCCGATACTTGCGGTATCGGAATGCTCAACACTATTCATCACCAACCATTACAAAGGGCTGTGGTGGACCTTCAGTGTTGGGAAGAGGACATGGCATGGGAAAATTGAAGTGGTTGCCATACAACCTCCTGTCCATGTCCAAGTTCGTAAAAGCCTGGGAGTCATTCCTACGGCCAAATGCCCCAATGTCCACAGCAATAAACATACAGTCTGCATCCGCAATGGCCATGAGTACAGTAGAAAAGTACTTTTTATAGTTGTAGTACTCAGAGCCTGTTCTTTTGGCCTTGATAATCCGGATGTGTTTCCCATCCACCGCTCCCAAACAGTTAGGGAAATTGCAGACAGTCCAGAATCTTTCGGCGATTTCCAACCACTTTTCTGCGGTGGGCAGGGGCATGAATTCTGGACAAATAACGTTCCACAAAGCCCGGCAGGTGTCCGCTGCAATTCCAGACAACGTGGAGATTCCAATACGGTACTGGAAGTGCAGTGAAGAGAGGGTCTCTCCAGTTGGCAGGAATCTGTGACACAAAGAGAAAAAAAAAATTAATATTTGTGTATAGGGATTTTTGTACACACCTAAAATTCAATAATAAAAAAAATGTATATATCTGCAGCCTTTTGTTCAATACATGCCATAAAAAATTACCTCAGCCTTTTGTTAACTACATGACAGAACTCTAATTCTGCCAGATTTGGAAGAGTACATGTCATAACAAAGAAAACTAGGCAGGCATTGGTTTTGCAAAACTACATACCATAATGTGACCAGGAGCCGTTCCTCAGGAGTAATCGCACGCTGGAGCTGCGTGTCCTGTCTCGACCAAGCAAATAGTTAAAGGTTTCTTGGGACATCCTGGTATAATCCGTAAATTTCTCCGGGTTTGCCTGTAGCTCACTGTAGAGAGCGTGGTACGCTCCACGGCTCTCCCGGAGTTTAATAATGGGATGTATCCACAAACGCAGCCACTGCCGTCTTCGCTGACTCTCTCCCTCTGTTCATGGCAAGCAACTGCATAAGCCTGAGCCATCCTCATGTCCAGATCCAAGTCAAAGTAAAAACTCTTCCAGTGCAGATCCATGTTTATCAAGGCAAATGCAAGCAAATGTGAAGAATTCAGCTGTAAACAGGGTCTATATAAAGAATTTCCATAAGACACGCCCACTGCTGTCCCATTGGTGGAGTGTGCAGCAAGAATTTTTCAAGGATTTTTCCTCCTGTGAAGTGACACCATTGCGCATAAAAAATGCAAACTCATGAAAAACGCTGTTAAACGAATAAAAACGCTGCGATTTTTTGTCGTAATGCGCACAATAATGCTACAAAAAACGCAGCGTTTACAAGCGCTTTTGACATGTGTTTCATGTGCGCTCGATACGCTGCGTAAAAAGGCGCAAGTGTGAAACTAGCCTTACCCGCCGGTGTCCGGCTACCTCTTGTTATATATCATTCGTCATTGTCTTGCTGCAGTTTATCACCTCTGCACGGTGGACGCCGGGCTGCTAATGCACCATATACCTTATACTATCTTTACTATTTGGTGCGTTCCGCCAGCCCCTAACACTTAGAGTGTCATCAAAAAGTTAATTTATTTCAGTTTTTCAATACAAAAAGTGAAACTCATATACAGGTGCTTCTCACAAAATTAGAATATCATCAAAAAGTTGATCTATTTCAGTTCTTCAAAACAAAAAGTGAAACTCAAATATTACATAGATTCATCACAAACCGAGAGATCTATTTCAAGTGTTTATTTCTCTTAATGTTGATGATTATGGCTTACAACCAATGAAAGCCCAAAAGTAATTATCTCAGTGAATTAGGATACTTTATAAAACTAGCTTGAAAAATTATTTTAAAATTCAAAATGTTGGCCTTCTGAAATGTTCAGTAAATGCTTATTTTCAGGGTTCAACGTTATAAACTTTGGTGAATCACCAGGAGTTTCAAGGTGCTCAGCACACGTCTGGATAAGTTCCCTGAAGGGTCTAGTTTCCAAAATGGTGTCACTTGTGGGGGCTTTCCACTGCTTAGGCACATTAGGGGCTCTCCAAATGTAGCATGGCTAATTATTACTGGAAATTTTGTATTCAAAAAGTCAAATGGCACTTCTCTTCCGAGCCCTGCCTGTTAGAATCTGTTTAGTTTGTGACTATCCGCCATTTTCTTGTAGTGTTCTGGCTGCTGGTCTTTTTCCTCTGGTGCTGGGTTTGTCTTTGGTCAAGTGATTGTATCACCCTTTATTAACCTGCACCTGTCTCCCAGTCCTTGCTGGACAACATTGTTAATCCGCTTGAGTTCTGGCTTGGAGCTTTGCTTTGCCTTCTGTGTGTTTAATTAGTTCAATACTGGAACCTCTGGTTCTGCTAGTCTTAGTTTCTGTTTTCAGTTGTTTCTGCAGCCTTCTCTTTGTTTTCTATTAGGTTACCTGTTTTTGTACCTAGTCCTTAGATCTTTCAGGGACCCCCTTCCCCCATCTATAGGTCTTCGCTTGAGATTAACCTAGGATCGTCGGTGGGTCTATTCGCAAGGAATGGGTCGCCCACTCCATCGTAGGGTATCAGCCTAGTCATAGTGCAGGGTCAGTTTTCCCCCTTCTTCCCTAGTCCTGTGCTGCAGATCCGTAACACTGCCATGTGCCCAAACAGTGGTTTTACCCCACATATGTGGAATACACATGACCTGGAAAAATTGGACAACAAATTATATGGTCCATTTTCTCCTGTAACCCCTGTGAAAGTAAAAAAAAATTGGGTTTAAAGAAAAATTTTTGCAAAAAAAGTTAAATTATTTTTCCTTCCAAATTCCATTAATTCCTGTGAAGCACCTGAAGGGTTAATAAACTTATTGAATGTGGTTATGAGCACCCTGAGGGGTGCAGTTTTTAGAATGATATCACGTTTGGGTATTTTCTTCAAATGTGATGCTGTTCCTAAAAAAGTGTTTTTGCAAATTTTATTGTAAAAATTAGAAATCGTTGGTCAAATTTTAACCCTTATAGCTTTCAAACAAAAAAAATATGTTTTAAAAAATTGTGCTGATCTAAAGTATACCTGTGGGAAATGGTATTTATTAACTAATTTCTATCACATGATGCTCTGATTTAAGGGTATAAAAATAAAATTTTAAAAATGCAAAATTTGCTAAATTTTCGCCAAATTTCTGATTTTATAAAAAAATGAAATACAATAAGATGTTAAGGTTTTGCAACTGCTTGACTTTAGTATATATACTGTATTATAGCAAGCACCAGCCAATACTTATGGGATCACCTAATGCATACTAATTTAAACATGACCAACAAGAGAAAAAGTTGATGCAGAACCAGGGATCACCAAAGATTTACAGGTGCTTCTCACAAAATTAGAATATCATCAAAAAGTTATTTTATTTCAGTTCTTCAATACAAAAAGTGAAACTCATATATTATATAGTCATTACAAACAAGAGTGATCTATTTCAAATGTTCATTTCTGTTTATGTTCATAATAATGGCTTACAGCCAATGAAAACCCAAAAGTTATTATCTCAGTAATTTAGAATTCTTTATAACACCAGTTTGAAAAAATGATTTTAAAATCCAGAATGTTTGGCCACCAAGATCCACATTGCGGTTGTTAGGGGCTGACGGAACGCACCAAATAATAAGAAGATGGTAGTAAGGTGCGTTCGCAGCCCGGAGTCCACCGTGCAGAGATGTTAACTGCTGCTCGGTAATGGAGGACACAAAATGGCGGTATCAAACTGGACACGCGTGGGTTAAACGCCACCCAGAGTGTAGTAGCAATGGGCTCTGTTGCTTCACAAAGCCAAGAAACTGCAGAACACAGATGCCATACCCTTGTTGACTGTCACAGGGCACAGCTGAATCAGCGCTAGTGTATGGTCACAAGACTCTGCCCAAGGACGCGGGTAAGAGCCTCTCTAGATCCACTAAACGCACAGCGTCGCACCTGCGAATGCCACTAATAGACACTGGCTACTGTGAAGTGCAGACCAAGTGCACAGTGGCATACAGGCACTGAAGCTAGTCCCTGACTCTGCCTCCTACCTGCAATATCAGGCTAGTGAAGGTGCTGAAGTGGCCATCTTAGTCTCCTTACCTCAATATCATTGAGCGACTCTGGGGAAATCTCAAGCGGGTAGTTCATGCTAGACAGCCAAGGAATTTACAGTAGCTGGAGGCCTTTTACCAAGAAGAGTGGGAAGCTTTACCATTTGAGGAAATAAAGAACCTCATCCACAACTACACAAAAGACTTCAAGCTGTCATTGATGTTAGAGGGGGCAATACAAGTTATTAAGAAATGGGGTATGTGAACTTTTGATCAGAGTCATTTGGATGTTTTGGGCTGTCATTATGATTTATAAAGAGAAAACACAGTAGTTTGACAATAAATGGCTTCACCCAACCACTAACCATGAGTGGAGAAAAAGTTTTGGTGTTATCATTCATATTCTCTGAAAAAAAGCCAAGAAAGCAAAAATTCTGCCGGCATATGTAAACTTGTGAGTACAACTGTAGATCACTCTGTTTTATATGAGTTTCACTTTTTGTATTGAACTGAAATAAATGATGATGATATTCTACCGCAACACAAATACAGTAATAGCAAAACAATATCACACATTCAAACCCACAATTACCTAATAATTTACCACCCATGTTATCTAATAGCACACATCCAATATCAACCACAAATACTAGCTGTCCCTTTATATAAATAGAGAGGTTAATAGACATATGTAGATTGAGGGGTTATTGCAGGAGTACAGGGTATGCAGGACCTAGTAAGTGATTACAGGGGATTATGGGGTAAGTAGATACTCAGCCAGAAATGCTCCTCATGGTGCCAGTGGGGTAATTCTGCGATATTTAAGTCCAGAAGTCAGGGCCGCCATCAGGGTATTACTGGCATTACTGCACTTACTGGCGTATAGGGCCGATGAGCAGAAGAGGCCCACAGCGGGCCCCCTGTCCTCTGCTCACCGGGCCCGCAGCAGGATTCTGCCATTTCAGTAACTGTCTGTGTGTCCTCAAAAGCAAGGGCAGTTAAAATCACAGGCCAGCAGCTGATGTCAGCGTGCACATCACTGGCATATGATGTCACTGTCATACGCCGGAATGACTCACACGTATCGATCCAAGGATGTCGCTGGTTCTCGGCCAGGTGAGGAGAAACTTTTTAAATTTTTTTTGCAAAGTATGAGGCTGCATTGTACACCTATGGGGGAGCATTAGACCACTGTGGTGGAGCATTACACATCTATAGGGCTGCATTATACCCCAGTGGGGAAGCCTTAGACCACTATGAGGGAGCATTATACCCCTATTGGGAGAATTATTTTAAGGGGGTGCATTATACCCCTATGAGAGAGCATTATATCCCTATGGGGGAGCATTATACCCTTATGGAGGAGCATTATACCCCTATTGCGGGCATTATATTATGGGGGAGCATTATCCCTCTATGGGGGAGCATTATATACCACTATTGGGGTGTATTATACGCCTATGAAGTGCATTATAGCCCTATTGGAGAGAATGATATTATGGGGGAGCATTATACCGCTATGGGGGGAGCATTATCCCTCTATGGGGGAGCATTATATACCACTATTGGGGTGTATTATACGCCTATGAAGTGCATTATAGCCCTATTGGAGAGAATTATATTATGGGGGAGCATTATACCCCTATGGAGCTGCATTATACCCCTTATGGTGAGCATTATATTCCTATGGGGGAGCATTATAACATGAGGGAGCATTATGGGGGATCATTATATTATGGGAGAGCATTATACCCCAATTGGGGGAACATTATACCCCTATGGGGAGCATTATACCTCTGTAGGGCTACATTACACCTGTATGGGAGAGCATTATATTATGGATGTACATTATACGCCTATGGGGGAGCATTGTAGGAGCTCGGCCAGGTGAGGAGAAACGGTTTAATTTTTTTTTAGTAAAGCTGCAGTATGCAGCTGCATTGTACACCTATGGGGCAGCATTAGACCCCTATGGGGGAGCGTTATACCTCTATGAGGGAGCAATATATTATGGAGGAGCATTATATCCCTATGGGGAGCATTATACCCCTCTGGGGGAGCATTATTCCCCTATGGGGATGCATTATACCCCTATGGGGGAGCATTATACCCCTATGGGGCTGCATTATACCCCTTTAGGGGAACATTATATTATGGGGGGTACATTATACCCCTATTGGGGACCATTATATTATGAGGGAGCATTATACCCATATGGGGGAGCATTATACCCCTATGGAGGAGCATTTTATTATGGGAGAGCACTATAACCCTATGGGGGAGCATTGTACCCCTATGGGGCTGCATTATACCCTATGGAGGAGCATTTTACCCTATGGGAGAGCATTATATTATGGGGGAGCATTATACCCCATGGAGAAGTATTATACCCCTGTGGGGGAGCATTATACCATATGGGGGAGCATTATACCACTATGAGGGAGCATTATACACCTATGGGGCTGCATTATACCCCTATGGGGGGAGCATTATATTATGGGGGTGTATTATACTCCTATGGGGGAGCATTATATTATGGGAGAGCTTTATACCCTTATGGGGGAGCATTTTACCCCTATGGGGATCATAATACCCCTATAGGGCTGCATTACACCCCTATGGGGGAGCATTATACCCATATGGGGAGCATTATACCACTATGGGTGAGAATTATACCAGATGGGGGAGCATTATATTATGAGTAAATATTATACCCCTATGGGGGAGCATTATAACCCTATGGAGCTGCATTATACCCCTATGGGGGGCAATATATTATGGGGGTGCATTATACCCCTATGGGGGATTATTACATTATGGGGGTGCACTATACCCCTATCGGGGTGCCTTATATTATGGGGTGCATTACACTGCTATTGGGCTGCATTATTCTGCTATATATGACTATGAGATGCATTATACTATTATTGATGACTATGAGAGCAATATGGAGAGACATGAGGCAGAAAGGGTGGACACGTGGGGTCCAGAATGTGTGATATTATTACTGTAGGAACTAATTAAAGAATATTTTTGAGGATACTGTTTTCAGTGTGGGGAAGGGGGTTCCTGTTACTGTGCAGGGCGACACGGTCGCTTTTTTCATCTGGCGTAGTATAGAGGTTGGGCAAAAATTGGTGAATGTGGTCTGGATAACTGTGTTATTTCATGCAGAGACGAGTCCTGGCTGGAAGAAGTGAAGGCAGTCTGAACTGGATGAAGAAGAAAAGCGAAGATGAAGGACTTCAACTAGAGACGTCACCGGTGAGTCAGTATGTTACCTGTACACTTACACTATGTACTGTATACTATACACAGATCCTGTGTATAATGTCACTAGTGATCATGATATTACCTGTACACTGACACTATATACAGATCTCCTGTGTATGTCACTGTTAATCCCTGTATTACCTGTAAACTGACACTATATACAGAGCTCCTGTGTATAATGTCACTATTGATCATGGTATTACCTGTACACTGACACTATTTACAGAGCTCCTTTGTACAGTATAATATCACTGGAGATCCCTGTATTACCTGTACACTGACACTATATACAGAGCTCCTGTGTGTAATGTCACTGGGGATCACTGTATTACCTGTACAGTATACACTATATATAGCGCTCCTGTGTATAATGTCACTGGTGATCACTGTATACTAAGTACAGATCACCTGTGCATAATGGCATTAGTACTGTGTTTTTTTTATTAATGATCAGTATTTAAGTATTCAGTCACTATGTGGTGGTAATATGTGATCTGGTCATGGTGTAGTGGTATTTGTTCCTTGTATGTGCTATTATTTGGTCACTGTGGTGATAATATGTTGTCTGGTAATGGTGTGGTGGTATTTATTCCCTATATGTGGCAATATTCGGTCACAATGTGGTGGAAATATGTGATCAGGCCATGGTTCGGTGGTATTTGTCCCTTGTATGTGATATTAATGGTCATTTTAAAAAATTGAAAATTAAATAAAAATATACCTAAAATTGTATTGGATATTTTACCAATGTTTAATACATTACAGTAGAGTAGAGCCTGGCCAGAAGAGTCTACCTTGTCGTGGTGGCAGATTAAAAAATCTTTTGGCCAAAACAAAAACTGCTGGCTATATATGTAATCTGGTGATGTGTGATTGGTGAGGACATGTTGTAGAAGTGGAGTTTTTTCAAGAGTGAGACTGTGGAAGGTTCGAGGGGTTAAGGTGGGACTAGGGTGGAGCCTGGGCAGAGTTTCAAAGGGGCCTCCAAAATTTTGCCAGTATGGGGCCCCAAAATTCCTAGTGGCAGCCCTGCCAGCAGTCAAGAGGAAGATAAGGTAGGTAAAGTACATTCCTAGCTGAACTTATTTTCAGCAATTGACTGATATATACATACAGCTCTGGCAAAAATTAAGAGATCACTGCAAAATTTTCAGTTTGATTTTTCTCTTTATAGCTATATTTTTGAGTAAAATGTAAATTGCTCTTGTTAGGCATCGGGTTTCTCCCTCTGCACTGGAGGAATCCCGAGCCTTGCCTTCTGCAGTCTCCCATTCAGTCGCAGAGGACCCTGCTTAGCAGGGACGTCGTTCCCAGTGTCTTGCTCAGGCTAGTGCTGTTGGGTTGGTTGTTGCTGCCGTCCCTGGTTCAGCTATAGCAGCCTGCACTAGCCAGCGGTGAGCAGCTCCTGGGACTAAGTCCCTTTTTCATTCCACTGAGCATGCCCGTGGCTCAACCTCGCATTGGAGTTCAGGGGTCACATGCTCAGGTCCCGTGCCTGTTCCGATTGGACCACGGGGAAGGTCCCGGAAGGTCGCCCTATAAAAGACTCACATGGCCGCTCGGCCATGCGCTAATATAGACTCATATTGTCAGTGGTATGTGTGATGATGGATGCATGAGACTGGTGACTGATCCTTATGACTCCCTCCCTTTGGTTGTGCTTGTTACAGGGTATAGAGTTAGAGTCAGGGCCAACAGGTGGCTATGCTCTCGCCACCATGCTCCTAAGTGTCAGCACACTCTAGCGTCCGGTAGTGTCATCCTGTACGTGGCACTACCGTACCTCTCCAAGTCACAGCACACGCCAATGCAGCACCACGTGCAAGTTGTGTGCTGTTTAGCCCAACCCTGGGCGATTGTTGGCGCATACTAGAGGGGCGCCGTGCACACTTGTACACTATTGGTATATTTATATTACTTTTCTGCTAGTACCACAGTCGCATTGCCAAGCGCTGGGGGTTTAGAGGGACTCTATCCCTTGTCTTTGGGAAAGGGTCATGTGACCTTTTAGCAGGGCTCCCCCTGCCGAGTCCTGTGAAGTTAACAGGCTCTGGCATTTGTCCCAGCGGCTCTGTGAAGTAACAGAGTTCACTCCTGTACACACCGGGTTACTGGTTAACCCACCAGTGTTCAGTTAGTACTTCGCCATTACTGAGCAGCAGGTTACCATCTCTGCATGGTGGACCCCGGGTTGCGATCACACTTTCTTATATTTTATATTTAGTGCAATCCGCAATCCCAACAGCTCTTTTATTCTATAAACTACTGACAACATGTCTTTGAATTTCCAAGCACTAAATTTTGTATTTATTTTCAGAAAGTGAGAAATGGTCAAAGTACCAAAAAGTGCAATGCTTGAAGACCTCAAATAATGCTAAGAAAACAAGTTCACAATCATTTAGAAGCAACAATACTAATGTTTTAACTCAGGAAGAGTTCAGAAATCAATATTTTGTGGAATAACCATGATTTGTAATCACAGCTTTCATGCGTCTTGGCATGCTTTCCACCAGTCTTTCACACTGCTTTTGGGTGACCTTATGCCACTCCTGGCACAAAAATTTAAGCAGTTCTTCGTCTGATGGCTTGTGACTATCCATCTTCCTCTTGATTACATTCCAGAGGTTTTCAATGGGGTTCAGGTGAGGAGATTGGGCTGGCCATGACAGGGATATGATGTGCAGGTCCTTCATCCACACATTGATTGACCTAGCTGTGTGGCATGATGCATTGTCCTGCTGGAAAAAACAGTCCACAGAGTTTGGAAATATTGCCTGAGCAGAAGGAATCAACTGTTTTTTCCAGGAAAGCCTTGTATGCGGCTTGATTCATACGTCCTTCGCAAAGATTAACCTTCCCAATTCCAGTCTTGCTGAAGCATCCCCAGATCGTCATCGATCCTTGACCAAATTTCACAGTGGGTGCAAGAAACTGTGGCTTGTATGCCTCTCCAAGTGTCCACACAACCATTAGACGACCAAGTGTTGGGCAAAGCTGAAAATTAGACTCATCGGAGAAGATTACTTTACTCCAGTCCTCTATGGTCCAATCCTTATGGTCTTTGGCAAACTTCAGCTTGGCTCTCCTTTGCTTCTCATTGATGAAAGGCTTTTTTCTAGCTTTTCCTGACTTGAGCCCTGCCTCTAGGAACCTGTTTTACTTCATCCCAGCTGCCATTTGCCATTCCATTTGTAGGTCACTTGATGTCATCCTGCGGTTGCTGGGTGACATTCGAATAAGATGACGGTTATCCCGGTCAGTGGAGAGCCGTTTTCGTCCTCTGCCGGTCTGTAGCTTTGTTGTCCCCAATTATGCTGCTTGATCTTCGTGTAATGAACTGCCGTCTTTGAAATTTTAAGGATGAAGGCAACATGACGCTCACTGTATACCTCTGCTAGTAAAGCCTGAATTGAGCCTCTCTTTTCCTCACTCAGTACTTTTCTTTTCAATTCCTTTTGCATGGTTAAAAGTTATTTTTTCATTCCTATTACTTTTAGCATATTACTAGCACTTGTTTTGCCATCCAGCTTGTCCTATTGCAAGAGGATTGTGAACACCACAGCAGGGTTTTTTAAATACTTTCCTTCGTTAAATAAGATTTGGTTCAGGTGATCACCTAATCAGAAGTACATTAAGTAGAATGAGGCGTGCTCTGGTTGGAATTCAACTGACACTGGAATGGAATGGCTATCAGACATGTAGAGAAGCTGATTTTTATAAAACTGATACTATATATATATATATATATATTCAAACAATGTAAAAAACATATAGCCAGCTCACCATAAAGGAGTTCCTCTTAATGCAATAGTCGGTGTTCACCTTATATTCTGCACGGATCCAGGCAGGGAGTATGCCCCAACAAATAGAAATATAAGAGAATTGGGATCCAGCAAAAAGATGAAAGTTCACCAGAATTATAAAATCTTCTTTATTTATCCATTAAATCATATAAAAAATATATGAGGAACTCCAAACAATTGGTAACATTCCAGCAAGGGACTACATGTTTCAGCACTATGTGCCTTCTTCACGGTCCTATACAGTATATATATACACTGCTCAAAAAAATAAAGGGAACACTAAAAAACCACATCCTAGATATCTCTGAATGAAATATTCCAGTTGCCTCCACGTGCCTGTATGATCTCCCTACAACACCTGGGCATGCTCCTGTTGATGCGGCGGGTGGTCTCCTGAGGGATCTCCTCCAAGATCTGGACTAAAGCATCTGCCAACTCCTGGACAGTCTGTGGTGCAACGTGACGTTGGTGGATGGAGCGAGACATGATGTCCCAGATGTGCTCAATTGGTTTCAGGTCTGGGGAACGGACTGGCCAGTTCATAGCTTTAATGCCTTCATCCTGCAGGAACTGCTAACACACCCCAGCCACATGAGGTCTGGCATTGTCCTGCATTAAGAGGAACCTAGGGCCAACCACACCACCATATGGTCTCACAAGGGGTCTGAGGATCTCATCTCGGTACCTAATGGCAGTCAGGCTACATCTGGCGAGCACATGGATGGCTGTGCAGCCCTCCAAAGAAATGCCACCCCACACCATTACTGACCCACTGCCAAAACGGTCATGCTGAAGGATGTTGCAGCCAGCAGATCGCTCTCCATGGCATCTCCTGACTCTGTCACATGTGCTCAGTGTGAACCTGCTTTCATCTTTTCATTTGTGAAGAGCACAGGGTGCCAGTGGTGAATTTGCCAATCCTGGTGTTCTGTGGCACATGCCAAGTGTCCTGCACGTTGTTGGGCTGTGAGCACAACCCCCATCTGTGGACGTCGGGCACTCAGACCATCCTCGAGGAGTCGGTTTCTAACTGTTTGTACAGACACATGCACATTTGTAGCCTGCTGGAAGTAATTTTGCAGAGCTCTGGCAGTGCTCCTCCTGTTCCTCCTTAAAAAAGGCTGAGGTAGCGGTCCTGTTGCTGGGTTGTTGTCCTCCTACGGCCCCCTCCACATCTCCTGGTGTACTGGCCTGTCTCCTGGTAGTGCCTCCAGCCTCTGGACACTATGCTGACAGACACAGCAAACCTTCTTGCCACAGCTCGTCATTGATGTGCCATCCTGGATGAGCTGCACTACCTGAGCCACTTGTGAGGGTTGAAGAGTCCGTCTCATGCTACCACAAGTGTGAAAGCACAACCAACATTAAAAAGTGACCAAAACATCAGACAGAAAGCATTGGTACTGAGATGTGGTCTGTGGTCCCCACCTGCAGAACCACTCCTTTATTGAGTGTGTATTGATCATTGGCAATAATTTCCATCTGTTGTCTATTCCATTTGCACAACAGCATGTGAAATTGATTGTCAATCAGTGTTGCTTCCTAAGTGGACAGTTTGATTTACTTGGAGTTATATTCTGTTGTTTAAGTGTTCCCTTTATTTTTTGAGCAGTGTATATATATATATATATATATATATATACACACTCACTGGCCACTTTATTAGGTACACCTGTCCAACTGTGTGTTAAGACTTAATTTCTAATCAGCCAATCACATGGCGGCAACTCAGTGCTTTTAGGCATGTAGACATGGTCAAGACAATCTCCTGCAGTTCAAACCGAGCATCAGTATGGGGAAGAAAGGTGATTTGAGTGCCTTTGAACGTGGCATGATTGTTGGTGCCAGAAGGGCTGGTCTGAGAATTTCAGAAACTGCTGATCTACTGGGATTTTCACGCACAACCATCTCTAGGGTTTACAGAGAATGGTCCGAAAAAGAAAAAAAATCCAGTGAGCGGCAGTTCTGTGGCCGGAAATGCCATGTTGATGCCAGAGGTCAGAGGAGAATGGGCAGACTGGTTCGAGCTGATAGAAAGGCAACAGTGACTCAAATTGCCACCCGTTACAACCAAGGTAGGCAGAAGAGCATCTCTGAACGCACAGTGCGTCGAACTTTGAGGCAGATGGGCTACAGCAGCAGAAGACCACACTGGGTACCACTCCTCTCAGCTAAGAACAGGAAACTGAGGCTACAATTTGCACAAGCTCATCGAAATTGGACAGTAGAAGATTGGAAAAACGTTGTCTGGTCTGATGAGTCTCGATTTCTGCTGCGACATTCGGATGGTAGGGTCAGAATTTGGCGTAAACAACATGAAAGCATGGATCCATCCTGCCTTGTATCAACGGTTCAGGCTGGTGGTGGTGGTGTCATGGTGTGGGGAATTTTTTCTGGGCACTCTTTGGGCCCCTTGGTACCAATTGAGCATCGTTGCAACGCCACAGCCTACCTGAGTATTGTTGCTGACCATGTCCATCCCTTTATGACCACAATGTACCCAACATCTGATGGCTACTTTCAGCAGGATAATGCGCCATGTCATAAAGCTCGAATTATCTCAGATTGGTTTCTTGAACATGACAATGAGTTTACTGTACTCAAATGGCCTCCTCAGTCACCAGATCTCAATCCAATAGAGCATCTTTGGGATGTGGTGGAACGGGAGATTCGCATCAGGGATGTGCAGCCGACAAATCTGCGCCAACTGTGTGATGCCATCATGTCAATATGGTCCAAAATCTCTGAGGAATGCTTCCAGCACCTTGTTGAATCTCTGCCACGAAGAATTGAGGCAGTTCTGAAGGCAAAAGGGGGTCCAACCCCTTACTAGCATGGTGTACCTAATAAAGTGGCCAGTGAGTGTATATATCTATAATATAACGGTGGAAGCATCACTCTGTCTGAAGCCTTTATAGACTGCGCAAGCATGACGCGCCTGCGCAGTACAGAGTGATGCTCTAAGCGTTATATTATAGAATCACCTCTGGCGCCATCATGGTGCTGTGGTTCACGGGGAACTCCCCAATGACGTCAGTGACCCGCACACCTCACTAACAGGCGCCGGAAGCAATGCTCCGGCCCCACTTGCATCGGAGACATGCACATTAGTGTCTACACTGACCTGTCAGGGTTTCTGTCAACTGCCTGGGGGTGGCGCGGTGCCAGGCTCCGGAGCACGAGTGCGCACGGCCTGTGAGGTAGACTGCAGGGTCTGTGTCACCACTGCACATCGGGGAGGGGGAGGGGAGCTGCTCCACGTCCTCCCTCATTGTGAGCAGCAGACCTGGGGACTGTCTGGCCGGACAGAGAGGCAGGAGACATGGCAGGGTCCACCGCTGTGCTGCCTGCATTGTGTGGTTCCCGAGCAGCGCTGCCCCCAGATGTGAGGTAGAGGGGGCTAACATTACATGACTGCTGGATCAGCGGCTCTATGCATACCAGGATTGGGGGATGAGGGGATCATGCATACCAGGATTGGGGGATGAAGGGACCATGCTTACCAGAATCAGTGGGAGAGGGGACCATGCATACCAGGATAGGGGGGTGAGGGTACCATGCATACCAGATAGGGATGAGGGGGTACCATGCATAACAGCATGGGGGGGTGAGAGGACCATTCACACCAGGATGAGGAATGGGGACCATACATACCAGGTTAAGGATGAGGGGTACCATGCATACCATTATAGGGATGAGGGTGCCATGCATACCATTATAGGGATGAGGGGTACCATGCATACCAGGATAGGGATGAGGAGGCATGCATACCATTATAGGGATGAGGGGTACCATGCATACCATTATAGGGATGAGGGGTACCATGCATACCATTATAGGGATGAGGGGTACCATGCATACAAGTATAGGGATGAGGGGTACCATGCATACCAGAATAGGGATGAGAGGTACCATGCATACCATTATAGGGATGAGGGGGGCATGCATACCAGGATAGGAGGGGGGGCAGCACATACCAGAATGGGAGACCATATACCAATAAAAATGCTCCCCACCCAGGCATAGAACGGGTTCAGAGCTAATATATATATATATATATATATATATATATATATATATATATATATATATATATATATATATTCAAACAATGTAAAAAACATATAGCCAGCTCACCATAAAGGAGTTCCTCTTAATGCAATAGTCGGTGTTCACCTTATATTCTGCACGGATCCAGGCAGGGAGTATGCCCCAACAAATAGAAATATAAGAGAATTGGGATCCAGCAAAAAGATGAAAGTTCACCAGAATTATAAAATCTTCTTCTTTATTTATCCATTAAATCATATAAAAAATATATGAGGAACTCCAAACAATTGGTAACATTCCAGCAAGGGACTACATGTTTCAGCACTATGTGCCTTCTTCACGGTCCTATTTGAACTGACCTCCAACACTGACAATATATCCTCCTTTGTGGAACATATTCAAATGACCCTTAATTAAAAGCAGTGAAACAAACCAGTTAAAAACACCTGAGTAGATGGTTGAAACTCAGTTCAAAAATATTGCTAGAAAAATACATATATTGAACATGTTTTATACATAGACCAATGATATAAACATTTGGTAATAAATCAACAGTGATATGGAATAACTGCCACAAAAAAAAAAAAATATATAAACATATATGAAAAAATACATCATGTAGTAGGCGCGATCTAAATATAAGAGACAATCACAAATATAACTCTCAAAAGGTATAATATATTGGAGTAAGTTTAAGATAGAGATATAATCTTTTAAAAACTAATATATGCACTCTATCTTTTCAAAAAAAAAAAAAAAAATTCTTCTCTTATTTTCTTACTTAATATTGTGTAATAAGATCCATTCTACTGTTCAATCCGTCAGGAACTCTAGTCTCTAATAAAAAGATCCACCTACTTTCTCTAGAGAGGATTTTACTTTTATAATCACCACCCCTACGTGGTGTTGTAACCACCTCTATTCCCCTAAAGGAAAAGCTTTTTAAATCTCCTTTATGCACATTAGCAAAGTGTTTGGAAACCGCAGAGGCTCCTGCAATAGGCAAATTAACTGCATCCGACAAATGTTTTCGCATTCAATGAATTAGTGGTGCAACCCACATATTGAAGTCTGCAAATATTGCAATCAATAAGATATATTACATTTTCTGTATTACAATTAATAAAAGAAAAAATCTCAAAGTTTTTTCCATTTTTTATAGAAGAAAATGTTTTTGTTTTAACAATATATTTGCAACACTTACAAATTTTTGCACCACAACCATAACAGCCTACAGTTTTCATCCAATTTTGTTTCAATTTTTTGTCTGGATCAGTAAATAAGCTTGCCGTCAACATAAATCCTATAGTAGGAGATCTCCTCGCAACAAATTTAATTGAATTTTTTTTAGTATTTCTTTCAATTCACCACTTTGTTCTAAAATGGGTAAATGTTTTTTAATAATGGAGACTATTTCTTGATACTGTGGACTAAATTTAGTGCTGAAAACTATACCCAAATCATTGTTATGTTCTTTGATATTTTTATATTCCAACAATTCCTGTCTATTTAAATTATCTACTATGCCTCTCGCTCTTTTTAGAGACCAGTTTGGGTAACCCCTGGATTTTAATCTTTTTGCCAAAAATTCAGATTCTTTCATATAGCTATCTTTTTCTGTACTATTTCTTTTTGTTCGAATCAGTTCACCTGTGGGTATATTCCTAATTACATGGTTGGTGTGACATGAGTTTGCCATCAATATACTATTCACAGCTGTAGATTTGCGATAAGGTTCCACCAACACTTTTTTTCGATTTGAATCTATTTTCAAGGTCAAATCAAGAAAATTAATTGACAGCTCATTCATGTGGCATGTAAATTTGAGATTGAAACTATTGTTATTTAAATATGAAAAAAAGGAAGATGCTAAATCCTTGTTCCCCCTCCACACAAAAACCAAATCATCAATGAAGCGTCCCAACCAAAAAATGTTATGTCTAAATGGATTGTTAAAATGAAAAATATACCTCTCCTCCCATACTGACATAGTTAAATTTGCTAAAGATGGTGAGAATTTGGCCCCCATGCTCACTCCCTGTATCTGCAAATAATATTTCTCATCAAAAACAAAATAATTATGAGTGAGCAAAAAATTAGTTGCAAGCAATAAAAAATGTTGAATTTCAAATGTATACTCACTGTATTTAGATAGGTAATATCTGAGGCTCTCCAATGCAACAGAATGTGGAATTGATGGATATAATCCAATAACATCACATGAAAGCCACAGAAAATCATTCCCCCATCCTATTTTTTCTACCATGTTAATAGCTGCTTTGCTATCTCTCAAGTGACTAGGAGTTAAAGCCACCAGGGGTTGTAGATAATGATCCACCCACTCTCCAAGGCGTTCACTGAAAGATCCTATCCCTGAAATGATAGGTCTTAGTGGGGGAGGAAAAATTTCTTTATGCACCTTGGGGAGTGAGTGGTAAATGGGTATAATGGGATGGTCACAATACAAAGCTTCACTCAATTTCTCTGAAATAGCTCCTGTAAATACACCTTCCTGCAAATTTTTTTTCATTTCCTTATTAAAAGGGAGAGTGGGATTTTCATTTAATTCCCTGTACACACTGGAGTTTCCCAATGCGGGTAAATTAAGTTTCTTATATAAACCAACATCCAGAATGGTAATTGATCCACCCTTATCCGACTGGACAATTTTTAGATCTTTATTCTTACTCAATTCCTGAAGAGCTTTATGCTCATGAAATGTCAGATTATGATGGGTCAGTTCCACTCTGTTATTTAATTCCACCAAATCCCTTTCCACCGCTTCTTGAAAAACATCCAGCATCGGAGGTCTAGATTTAAGTGGGTAAAATTTTGTATTTTTTACATGAAAAGAATCATTTAAATTAACCTGGTATTCTTTGGAGCTTTCAGATTCTAGTTGTCTCAAATTGTACAAACCCACCTGTTCCTCAAACGTAAGTAACCTTTCAACATCCCTATTTTCTACAGAACAAAAATTATCAGTACCAATATTATCCACAAAGTGACATTTTAAGGTTAAACTACGTGCTAGATGATTGACATCCAACACTGTGTCATATACATTGAATTTACATGCCGGGGAAAAACCAAGTCCTTTTGACAAAAGTGAAAGTTGCGGTGCTGAAAGTATATAACTGGAAAGGTTGTAGACTGGTACAGTTACTTCTTCCGTTTCCGGAGTTTGTCCTGATAAGCCTGTTCTCTTATGGCGTCTTCCTCCTCTCCTTCTAATCCGTTTTTTGGTTTAGCTCCCTCTTTGTTGTAATTTCTTTGGTAAGATTTTTTTCTTTTTTCCATACCTTTATTAGATACACAAGCCACTGATGAATCTGAATAATCATCTGAAGTATCTCCAAAAGTAGTGTCCATATTTTCTTGAGTGTTTTGAAAAGTCACTTTATGTTTGCTGAGCCAAGGTTTCTGTTTTTTTAATATTGATGACGGATTCTTACTCCAATTATATACACATTTATTGTTATAATCCTCCAAATCTTGTGTGTATTTTCTTTTTTTAGTCTCAATAATGGTATCCTCTAGTTTATTTAATTTTTGTTGCATTTTTTCATATAATGATTTGTAAGAATCATTGCCTTGATAAATTTCCAGAGAATCTTTCACAATCTTAATTTCATCACTGAGTTTTTTAAGTTCAGTCTCCTCTTCTTCAATGATTAATTTTATAAGGCTGAGAGAGCATTCACTAAGAACATTTTCCCACCTGGTCTGAAACTCATCATTATAAGCTGTTGTAGCCACTTTTTTTAATCTCAGACCACGTGGGATCATCTTCCTCTCCCAGTAGCAGCTGAGAGAATTGTGGTCCCACCATAATTTCTGTTCCTTGATCATAATACGTTCCAAATTGTACATGATGGAATTCAATCCCCCAGGTGCTATATCCACTCCATTGACATTGTCATTAAATATCAAGGCAAGTTTATTGCGTCTTGTGTTGCAGTAATCCACTTCCATAGCAAAAAAGGATTTTTTACTAATGGGATCAGTCATATGTAATAAAGTTTCAAGTTCAATACTTTGATTATGGGTGCTCGGCTAATACTCCCAGAGGCAATATTCAAACAATGTAAAAAACATATAGCCAGCTCACCATAAAGGAGTTCCTCTTAATGCAATAGTCGGTGTTCACCTTATATTCTGCACGGATCCAGGCAGGGAGTATGCCCCAACAAATAGAAATATAAGAGAATTGGGATCCAGCAAAAAGATGAAAGTTCACCAGAATTATAAAATCTTCTTTATTTATCCATTAAATCATATAAAAAATATACAAGGAACTCCAAACAATTGGTATCATTCCAGCAAGGGACTACATGTTTCAGCACTATGTGCCTTCTTCACGGTCCTATTTGAACTGAGCTCCAAGGGTACGTGCACACGCTGCGGAATCCGCTGCGGATTAATCCGCAGGGATTTTGCAAAAACCGCAGATAATCCGCAGGTCAAAAGACCTGCGGATTATCTGCGGTTTTGCCTGCGGTTTGGTCCTGCGGATTCACTATCTCCACAATGGTGGAGATAGGAACCCGCAGCGGTTTCCGCAGAAAGAATTGACATGCAATTCTTTCTGCGGATTCAAAACCGCAGCAAATCCGCGCGGATTTTTCCGCAGCGTCGGCACAGCGTTTTTTTTTTACCATTCATTTGAATGGTACTGTACACCGCAGCTAAAACTGCTGCGGGTCCGCAGCGGCCAAAACCGCTGCGGAAACGCAGCGGAATCCGCAGCGTGTGCACACAGCCCAACACTGACAATATATCCTCCTTTGTGGAACATATTCAAATGACCCTTAATTAAAAGCAGTGAAACAAACCAGTTAAAAACACCTGAGTAGATGGTTGAAACTCAGTTCAAAAATATTGCTAGAAAAATACATATATTGAACATGTTTTATACATAGACCAATGATATAAACATTTGGTAATAAATCAACAGTGATATGGAATAACTGCCACGTAGTTTAACCTTAAAATGTCACTTTGTGGATAATATTGGTACTGATAATTTTTGTTCTGTAGAAATTAATTTTCTTGATTTGACCTTGAAAATAGATTCAAATCGAAAAAAAGTGTTGGTGAAACCTTATCGCAAATCTACAGCTGTGAATAGTATATTGATGGCAAACTCATGTCACGCCAACCATGTAATTAGGAATATACCCACAGGTGAACTGATTCGAACAAAAAGAAATAGTACAGAAAAAGATAGCTATATGAAAGAATCTGAATTTTTGGCAAAAAGATTAAAATCCAGGGGTTACCCAAACTGGTCTCTAAAAAGAGCGAGAGGCATAGTAGATAATTTAAATAGACAGGAATTGTTGGAATATAAAAATATCAAAGAACATAACAATGATTTGGGTATAGTTTTCAGCACTAAATTTAGTCCACAGTATCAAGAAATAGTCTCCATTATTAAAAAACATTTACCCATTTTAGAACAAAGTGGTGAACTGAAAGAAATACTAAAAAAAAAATTCAATTAAATTTGTTGCGAGGAGAGCTCCTACTATAGGATCTATGTTGACGGCAAGCTTATTTACTGATCCAGACAAAAAATTGAAACAAAATTGGATGAAAACTGTAGGCTGTTATGGTTGTGGTGCAAAAATTTGTAAGTGTTGCAAATATATTGTTAAAACAAAAACATTTTCTTCTATAAAAAATGGAAAAAACTTTGAGATTTTTTCTTTTATTAATTGTAATACAGAAAATGTAATATATCTTATTGATTGCAATATTTGCGGACTTCAATATGTGGGTTGCACCACTAATTCATTGAAACAGCGTATGCGAAAACATTTGTCGGATGCAGTTAATTTGCCTATTGCAGGAGCCTCTGCGGTTTCCAAACACTTTGCTAATGTGCATAAAGGAGATTTAAAAAGCTTTTCCTTTAGGGGAATAGAGGTGGTTACAACACCACGTAGGGGTGGTGATTATAAAAGTAAAATCCCCTCTAGAGAAAGTAGGTGGATCTTTTTATTAGAGACTAGAGTTCCTGACGGATTGAACAGTAGAATGGATCTTATTACACAATATTAAGTAAGAAAATAAGAGAATTTTTTTTTTTTTTTTTTTTTTTTAAAGATAGAGTGCATATATTAGTTTTTAAAAGATTATATCTCTATCTTAAACTTACTCCAATATATTATACCTTTTGAGAGTTATATTTGTGATTGTCTCTGATATTTAGATCGCGCCTACTACATGATGTATTTTTTCATATATGTTTATATATATTTTTTTTTTTTTTGTGGCAGTTATTCCATATCACTGTTGATTTATTACCAAATGTTTATATCATTGGTCTATGTATAAAACATGTTCAATATATGTATTTTTCTAGCAATATTTTTGAACTGAGTTTCAACCATCTACTCAGGTGTTTTTAACTGGTTTGTTTCACTGCTTTTAATTAAGGGTCATTTGAATATGTTCCACAAAGGAGGATATATTGTCAGTGTTGGAGCTCAGTTCAAATAGGACCGTGAAGAAGGCACATAGTGCTGAAACATGTAGTCCCTTGCTGGAATGTAACCAATTGTTTGGAGTTCCTCATATATTTTTTATATGATTTAATGGATAAATAAAGAAGAAGATTTTATAATTCTGGTGAACTTTTATCTTTTTGCTGGATCCCAATTCTCTTATATTTCTATATATATATATATATATATATATATATAATCTAATATATAAAGCTCAGTGTGTGTGTATGTAGGTCCGGGATTAGCATCCGCACCGTCGCAGCTACAGCCACAAAATTTGGCACAGTCATACGTCTGTACCCCGAGAGCGTCATAGGCTATGTTGTGAGGCGAAATTTTAACCCCACGCGTTCCAATCCACCAAACAATTTTGCTCCTATCTACATAATGGTATAATGGGGAAAAAGTATATGTATGTATTGGCATCTGCACCGTCGTAGCTACAGCCACACAATTTTGCACAGTCACATGTCTGGACCCCGAGAGCATCATAGGCTATGTTGTGAGGTGAAATTTTAACCCCGCGCATTCCAATTCCCCAAACAGTTTTGCCCCTATCTACATAATGGGGAAAAAGTGAAAGGAAAAGTGTTGGATGCAAATTGACAGCTGCCAGATGTGAACAAGGGGGACTTAAAGAATGAGAGTGATGGCACCAAAGAGTATATACCATACAGTTGCTAAGGTGTGGCCCTGACATGGGATACTCACCACACATGGGGATATGAGCACACACAAATGCACCACACACTACCACGTGCTTCAACACATATACCACCCTCAGCACACATTTCACCACACGTACACCAACCTCGCCACATAAAAGTCGAAACACAAAAGTCGCCACTCAAAACCCGCCACGCTGTCCCAAAGCTGTTTAAAAGATGAAAAATGAGCTGTGATTGGTTGCTATCAGCAACAGTTTTCGTTATAGACAGTTGTGGTAACTGAGGCCTATTATTCTTATCATTTCTATGGTGTTATCGTCCTTCTGTAAAGCTGGAAATAACACAATTTATTACCGTGCCAACACAGACCACCCTCTGACACAGACTGCAGGGGGAGCCCAGTATCACACAGGATAGGATTAGATACATGACTCAGCAGTCAGTATCACACAGGTTAGTATTAGATACACAGCTCAGCAGTGAGTATCACACAGGAGAGGATTAGACACATGGCTCAGCAGGCAGTATCACACAGGATAGGATTAGATACACAGCTCAGCAGTCAGTATCACACAGGATAGGATTAGATACATAGCTCAGCAGACAGTATCACACAGGATAGGATTAGATACACGGTTCAGCAGACTGTATCACACAGGATAGGATTAGATACACAGCTGAGCAGGCTGTAACACACAGGATAGGATTAGATATACAGCTCAGCAGTCAGTATCACACAGGATAGGATTAGATACACAGCTCAGCAGTCAGTATCACACATGATAGGAATAGCTACATGGCTCAGCAGGCAGTATCACACAGGATAGGATTAGATACACAGTTCAGCAGTCAATATCACACAGGAAAGGATTAGATACATAGCTCAGCAGACAGTATCACAAAGGAGAGGATTAGACACTGCTCAGCAGTCAGTATCACACAGGATAGGGTTAGATACACAGCTCAGCAGACAGTATCACACAGGACAGGATTAGATACGCAGCTCAGCACACAGTATCACACAGAATAGTATTAGATACACGGCTCAGCAGACAGTATCACACAGAATAGGATTAGCTACATGGCACAGCAGTGAGTATCACTCAGGATAGGATTAGATACACGGCTCAGCAGTCAGTATCACACACGATAGGATTAGATACATGGCTGAGCAGTCAGTAACACACATGACAGGATTAGGTACATGGCTCAGCAGTCAGTATCACACAGGATAGGGTTAGATAAATGGCTCAGCAGACGGTATCACACAGGACAGGATTAGATACACTACTCAGCAGTCAGTATCACACAGGATAGGATTAGATACAATGCCCAGCAGTCAGTATCACACAGGATAGGATTAGATACACAGCTCAGCAGTCAGTATCACAGAGGAGAGGATTAGACACACGGCTCAGCAGTCAGTATCACACAGGATAGGATTAGATACACAGCTCAGCAGTCAGTATCACACAGGATAGGAATAGATATACGGTTCAGCAGACAGTATCACACAGGATAGGGTTAGATAAATGGCTCAACAGACGGTATCACACAGGATAGGATTACATACATTGCCCAGCAGTCAGTATCACACAGGAGAGGATTAGACACACGGCTCAGCAGTCAGTATCACACAGGATAGGATTAGATACACAGCTCAGCAGTCAGTATCACACAGGATAGGAATAGATATACGGTTCAGCAGACAGTATCACAAAGGATAGGATTAGATACACGGCTCAGCAGTCAGTATCACACAGGATAGGAATAGATATATGGTTCAGCAGACAGTATCACACAGGATAGGATTAGATGCACAGCTCAGCACACAGTATCACACAGAATAGTATTAGATACACAGCTCAGCAGTCAGTATCACACAGGATAGGATTAGATGCATGGTTTTTATGTGCAATATAATCATTATAATTTGTTATAACTAACCACAGTTGGTTGCTATGCCCAGGCAACGCCGGGCTCTTCAGCTAGTCAAATATATAAAGTTCAATGTATGTGTGTATGCTTGTGTGTATGTCCGGGATTGGCATCTGCACCGTCGCAGCTACAGCCACAAAATTTTGCAGTCACACATCTGGACCCCGAGAGCGTCATAAGCTATGTTGTGAGGCGAAATTTTAACCCCGTGCGTTCCAATTCACCAAACAATTTTGCCTATTATTCTTATCATTTCTATGGTGTTATCGTCCTTCTGTAAAGCTGGAAATAACACAATTTATTACCGTGCCAACACAGACCACCCTCTGACACAGACTGCAGGGGGAGCCCAGTATCACACAGGATAGGATTAGATACACGGCTCAGCAGTCAGTATCACACAGGATAGGATTAGATACACAGCTCAGCAGTCAGTATCACACAGGATAGGATTAGATATAAAACTCAGCAGTCAGTATCACACAGAATAGTATTAGATACACGGCTCAGCAGACAATATCACACAGAATAGGATTAGCTACACGGCTCAGCAGTGAGTAACACACAGGATAGGATTAGATACACAGCTCAGGAGTCAGTATCACACAGGATAGGAATAGATACACGGCTCAGCAGACAATATCACACAGGATAGAATTAGATGCACAGCTCAGCACACAGTATCACACAGAATAGTATTAGATACACGGGTCAGCAGACAGTATCACACAGAATAGGATTAGATACATAGCTCTGCAGTCAGTATCACAAAGGATAGGATTAGATGCACGGTTTTTATGTGCAATATAATCATCATAATTTGTTATAAATAACCACAGTTGGTACATAGCTCAGCAGTCAGTATCACACAGGATAGGATTAGATACACAGCTCAGCAGTCAGTATCACACATGATAGGAATAGCTACACGGCTCAGCAGGCAGTATCACACAGGATAGGATTAGATATACAGTTCAGCAGTCAATATCACACAGGATAGGATTAGATACATAGCTCAGCAGACAGTATCACAAAGGAGAGGATTAGACACTGCTCAGCAGTCAGTATCACACAGGATAGGGTTAGATACACAGCTGAGCAAACTATCACACAGGATAGGATTAGGTACACAGCTCAGCAGTCAGTATCACACAGGATAGGATTAGATACACAGCTCAGCAGTCAGTATCACACAGGATAGGAATAGCTACACGGCTCAGCAGACAGTATCACACAGGACAGGATTAGATACGCAGCTCAGCACACAGTATCACACAGAATAGTATTAGATACACGGCTCAGCAGACAGTATCACACAGAATAGGATTAGCTACACGGCACAGCAGTGAGTATCACTCAGGATAGGATTAGATACACGGCTCAGCAGTCAGTATCACACATGACAGGATTAGGTACATGGCTCAGCAGTCAGTATCACACAGGATAGGGTTAGATAAATGGCTCAGCAGACGGTATCACACAGGACAGGATTAGATACACTACTCAGCAGTCAGTATCACACAGGATAGGATTAGATACAATGCCCAGCAGTCAGTATAACACAGGATAGGATTAGATACACAGCTCAGCAGTCAGTATCACAGAGGAGAGGATTAGACACACGGCTCAGCAGTCAGTATCACACAGGATAGGATTAGATACACAGCTCAGCAGTCAGTATCACACAGGATAGGAATAGATATACGGTTCAGCAGACAGTATCACACAGGATAGGGTTAGATAAATGGCTCAACAGACGGTATCACACAGGATAGGATTAGATACATTGCCCAGCAGTCAGTATCACACAGGAGAGGATTAGACACACAGCTCAGCAGTCAGTATCACACAGGATAGGATTAGATACACAGCTCAGCAGTCAGTATCACACAGGATAGGAATAGATATACGGTTCAGCAGACAGTATCACAAAGGATAGGATTAGATGCACAGCTCAGCAGTCAGTATCACACAGGATAGGAATAGATACACGGCTCAGCAGTCAGTATCACACAGGATAGGAATAGATATACGGTTCAGCAGACAGTATCACACAGGATATGATTAGATGCACAGCTCAGCACACAGTATCACACAGAATAGTATTAGATACACAGCTCAGCAGTCAGTATCACACAGGATAGGATTAGATGCATGGTTTTTATGTGCAATATAATCATTATAATTTGTTATAACTAACCACAGTTGCTTGCTATGCCCAGGCAACGCCGGGCTCTTCAGCTAGTCAAATATATAAAGTTCAATGTATGTGTGTATGCTTGTGTGTATGTCCGGGATTGGCATCTGCACCGTCGCAGCTACAGCCACAAAATTTTGCAGTCACACATCTGGACCCCGAGAGCGTCATAAGCTATGTTGTGAGGCGAAATTTTAACCCTGTGCGTTCCAATTCACCAAACAATTTTGCCTATTATTCTTATCATTTCTATGGTGTTATCGTCCTTCTGTAAAGCTGGAAATAACACAATTTATTACCGTGCCAACACAGGCCACCCTCTGACACAGACTGCAGGGGGAGCCCAGTATCACACAGGATAGGATTAGATACACGGCTCAGTAGTCAGTATCACACAGGATAGGATTAGATACACAGCTCAGCAGTCAGTATCACACAGGATAGGATTAGATATACAGCTCAGCAGTCAGTATCACACAGAATAGTATTAGATACACGGCTCAGCAGACAATATCACACAGAATAGGATTAGCTACACGGCTCAGCAGTGAGTAACACACAGGATAGGATTAGATACACAGCTCAGGAGTCAGTATCACACAGGATAGGAATAGATACATGGCTCAGCAGACAATATCACACAGGATAGAATTAGATGCACAGCTCAGCACACAGTATCACACAGAATAGTATTAGATACACGGGTCAGCAGACAGTATCACACAGAATAGGATTAGATACATAGCTCTGCAGTCAGTATCACACAGGATAGGATTAGATGCACGGTTTTTATGTGCAATATAATCATCATAATTTGTTATAAATAACCACAGTTGGTACATAGCTCAGCACTCAGTATCACACAGGATAGGGTTAGATACATGGCTCAGCAGACAGTATCACACAGGATAGGATTAGATAAATGGCTGAGCAGTCAGTAACACACTATAGGATTAGATACACAGCTCAGCAGAAAGTATCACACAGGAGAGGATTAGGTAAACGGCTCAGCAGACAGTATCACACAGGATAGCATTAGATACACGGCTGAGCAGTTAGTAACACACGATAGGATTAGATACACGGCTCAGGAGACAGTATCACACAGGATAGGATTAGATACACAGCTGAGCAGTCAGTAACACACGATAGGATTAGATACACAGCTCAGCATAAAGTATCACAAAGGAGAGGATTAGGTACACAGCTCAGCAGACATTATCACACAGGATAGGGTTAGATACACAGATACACATGTTGTTTATCAAAAGGCTCTTGAATGAGTTGAAAATAAAATACTCTCAATGCTTGGGTAATCATTTAGTTAATTTGTGTTGCAAATCTGTAGTGTTGAATATATGTTGTGAAATGTTTTTATGTGCAACATAATCATTATAATTTGTTATACCTAACCACAGTTGGTTACCATGCCCAGGCAACGCCGGGCTCTTCAGCTAGTATATATATGTATATATATATATTTGCATACATGGGTGAATACACAATATATATACAGTATATGTTGATGTACATTTTGGGACACTTCCTTTCTATAGACAGCATTTTAAATCATAAATAATTACCTACAATATACAATCATTTGCAGATGGGAGTCAAGAGACCAATTGGATAAAGTATTATACGGTATAGAAATAGTATAGAAATGCAACTTTCATTTTCAGAGCCTCTTTAAAATGTAAATGACAAACATTCATCTTGTTCTAGTTTCTATTATTAATTAGCTTTCTTTATGATATCCATCATTTACACTTTGTTTATTAGAGACTTAAGAAGCCCCAATCTTGATGTAATAATGATGCCTAATGTAGTATCACACTAATTATACTGGCATTGATCTGGGCTTGTTAAGTTCATCAAGGCTATGGTAATACTGGATTTCTCCAGATAAAAGTAAGTATAATAATTAAGTCAATAAGAAACATACAGGTGCATCTCACAAAATTAGAATATCATCAAAAGGTTAATTTATTTCAGTTCTTCAATACAAAAAGTGAAACTCATATTATATAGAGTCATTACAAACATTTCTGTTAATGTTGATGATTACGGCTTGCAGCCAATGAAAACCCAAAAGTCATTATCTCAGTAAATAAAAATACTTTATAACACCAGCTTGAAAAAATTATTTTAAAATCGAAATGTTGGCCTACTGAAATGTATACTCAGTAAATGCACTCAATACTTGGTCAGAGCTCTTTTGGCATCAATTACTTCATCAATGCATGAAGTGCTCCAAAATATCCTGGTAGAAGGCTGCGCTGACTTTGGTCTTGAGAAAACATAGTGGACCTATACTAGCAGATAACATCAGTCCCCAAACCATCACTGACTATGAAAACGTCACACTAGACCTCTAGCAGCTTGGATTGTCTATCCCTCCACTCTTCCTCCAGACTCTGGGACCTTGATTGCCAAGGTCTAGTGTGAAGTTCCACAATCAGTGATGGTTTGGGGAGCCATGTCATCTGCTGGTGTAGGTCCACTAAGTTTTATCAAGACCAAAGTCAGCGCAGCCGTGTACCAGGAAATTTAAGAGCACTTCATGCTTCCCTCTGCCCACATGCTTTTTGGAGATGGAAATTTCATTTTCCTGCAGTACTTGGCACCTGTCCACACTGTCAAAAGTACCAATATCTGGTTTAAAATCAACAGTATCACTGTGCTTGATTGGCCAGCAAACTCGTCTGACCTTAACACCATAGAAAATCTATAGGGTATTGTCAAGAGGAAGATTAGAGACACCAGACCCAACAATGAAGATGAGCTGAAGGCTGCTATCAAAGCAACTTGGGCTTCCATAACACCTCAGCAGTGCCACAGGCTGATCACCTCCATGTCACACCACATTGGTGCAGTAATTGATGCCAAAGGAGCCCTGACCAGGTATTGAGTGCATTTACTGGACATACATTTCAGTAGGCCAACATTTCAAATTTTAAAATAATTTTTTTCAAGCTGGTGTTATAAAGTATTCTAATCTACTGAGATAATGACTTTTGGGTTTTCATTGGCTGCAAGCCATAATCATCAACATTAAAAATAAACACTTAAAAACATCACTCTGTTTGTAATGACTCTATATAATATATGAGCTTCACTTTTTTTGTATTGAAGAACTGAAATAAATTAACATTTTGATGATATTCTAATTTTGTGAGAAGCACCTGTATAGTGGCTCAATACTGATGACATCTATCAGTGGATTGAATAAGTCTACAATTCTGAAAATAACTGAATTGTGAGTACTATACAACTGGTTTTCAGATTATTATTAGAATTATAAGGCCACATTCACACATTGAATATTTGGTCAGTATTTTATAACAGCATTTGTAAGCCAGAGCCAGGAGAGGGTGGTTAATTCAGAAGTGGTGACATGTTTCTATTATACTTTTTCTATGATTATTCCTCTTCTACTTTTGGCTTACAAAACATATTGTAAACATTAATGACCAAAAAACTGAACGTATGAATGTGGCCATATTAATGCTATTATTCTTTTAGTTAAAATTAGGAATAAATCATTGACCAAACCAGCTATGATATTGGTGTGGGGCATAGCTATCTATGTGTCTATATATATTAAAATAAAAAAGAAGCTACCTGTTTACATGGCATGGACTTTTATGCTCTTCTATACCAGGCTACTATGCTAATTCGGCAAACACCTCGATCATTATCGTCACCAGTTTTGTGAAATGGCAGCTAAAAATGTCACCTTATTCAGCGTTTGTTATGCATTCCCTAAATTCCCCCAGACCCCCCTTGTATGCTCCCGAAAAATCTTTTTTAATTTCTCCAGCGCTGTATGTTAATTGTCTCAGGCTGGTCTGATGGGCGTGGTTTTGGGCCTCTGCATCCTTCCCCGCTGCTTCTGCTCGCCATCCTCCAGACGTGGATAACAACCCACATCAGCATGCCACATATTGCGCCTGTCCAGAAATATTGGATTTTGCACCTGCGCAGCATGCTTTGCCCAACTGCAGGCAAAGCCGAGAAAGTGCGTATGTGCTGGCAAACGTTCTAGTACATGAGCCAGAAGTACGTGTGCCGGCGTATGACACTTCTGTTTTTCAGTTTTGCCCACAGTTAGGCAAAGCATACTGCGCAGGTACAAAATGCAATATGTTGTGAATTCGCTTTCTGGTCTACCTCTGGTTACTAGTGAAGGTAGTGGAGCTGGTTATATTGACAGAGGGGTCGCAAGTTCTCTTTCTGTTCTCCCTCTGGTGGTTACTGGACGTAATGGAGCTGGTCTAATTAACAGAGGCCTGCCACCTGATAATGAGGAGGATGACTGGAGATCTGGAGTTTCTGACTGGATTTAAGACAGACGACTCCCTCTATCCCTCCTGGTGATTTTTCCTGCCTCCTGAGGTCTTAGTTTCCAGCTCAGACCCTGCATGCTCAGCTAAAAGTTCTTTTGCTATTGTTCACATTTGATCTGGTTTTGTCTATTTCAGTTTTGTGTGTTCAGCCAGCTCCGGCTGGGGCTGTGCCGAATTTCTATCCTTATGGTACTGCTTGAGCCAGTTTGTTTTTGTCCCTTGTTAGATTAGCCTCTTTTTGCTCTGCTTTTAGAATATACCAGAGTGCTGATATAGTGGGCGAAGTCTAGTGACTTCAGTATTTTTCTATCAGAGGTGTAGGGCATTTTTTGCAGGGTTTTTTGCGTGATTGCAGACAGTCTTTCCTTTCCTGTCCTGTCTAGTTAGCATGGGCCCCTTCATTTGCTCAGTCTATTTTCCTATCTGCGCTTGTGTTTTCATCTTGTCTCACCGACAATAAAGTATATGTTTGGAGGCTATCTATTCCTTTGGGGTCTGCTATGGGGCAGTTTAGATTTCCCCCTTCTTACTTTAGGCTTATTTAGTTCTCCGGCTGTGTCAAGGCATCTAGGATCATTGTAGGTACGCTCCATGGCTACTGCTAGTTGTGTGGATAGGATCAGGGGTCTGCAATCTGCTTAGTTACCAACCTCTCTGGTTTTCTGTGGCTTAACTTGGTCTTGCTTTCCTCCTCGGTGATCCAATCATAACAGAATCACCAGCCTAAACCGCAGATTCTAGGGTACTCAAAAGCAGGAGAGAATTGTAAAAAAAAAAGTGTCAGAATTTTTTTTTTAATATATTTTTTCCTCTTTTTCTCTGGGGCCGTAGGAGGATTCTTTCTTTAATGGAGATTGAGCAATTTTCTGATCGTGTTGAGCAGCTCGCTGCTGAAATGCGGGGAATTTCCGCCTTTTTCACTCAATCATCTGCTGTTGAACCAAGAATCCCTACTCCTGATGTGTTTTCTGGGGATCGGTCTAAATTTTTGAATTTTAAGAATAATTGTAAACTATTTCTTGCCTTGAAGCCTAAGTCATCGGGGAGCTCTGCGCAGCAGGTTAAAATTGTCATCTCCTTGCTGCGCGGTCTTCCCAAGGATTGGGCTTTTTCTCTGACACCTGGAGACCCTATTCTGACTAATGTGGATGCATTTTTTCAAGCCTTGGGGTTGTTGTATGGTGAACCTAATTCTATTGATCAAGCTGAGAAAACCCTATTGGCATTGAACCAGGATCAGGATTCTGCAGAGTTATACTGTCAAAAATTCAGAAAGTGGGCGGTCCTTACTACATGGAATGACGGTGCCTTAGCAGCGCTCTTTCGGAAGGGTTTGGCAGAAACTGTAAAAGATGTTATGGTGGGATTTCCTGTTCCCTCTGATCTTGATGATTCTATATCATTAGCCATTCAAGCTGATCGGCGTTTACGTGAGCGTAAAACTACACGAGAGGCGTTGCCGCATTTTGAACGAACGTCTGATCCCAAGGAAGGTGATGGGCTTTTGAAGGCATAATAAGCTGTGTTTTTTCTGTGGAGACGCCCCTCATACTATTTCTGTCTGCCTTAAACGAGAAAAATGTTTTGTGCACACATTTGCTGTGGGCAGTGTACAACCTAAGTTCCTATTGGCAATTACTCTGATATGCTCCTTGTCTACATTTTCCGCTAAGGCTTTTATAGATTCAGGAGCAGCTTTGAATCTGATGGATTTAGACTTTGCTAAACATTGTGGTTTTCCCATGATACCCCTGCGGACTCCTATCCCTCTGAGTGGTATTGATGCTATTCCTTTGGCAGAGAATAAACCCCAGTTTTGGATCCAGGTGATAATGCGGGTCGCCCCGGACCACCAAGAAAATTGTAAATTTTTGGTGTTGCACAATTTGCATGATACTATTATTCTGAGTTTTCCCTGGTTGCAAACTCATAATCCTATTTTGGATTGGAAATCTGTGTCTGTGGTGAGTTGGGGTTCTCAGTATGTTCTTAGTGACACTCCTGTTTTCTCCACCTCTCCCCAGTCTCATGATATTCCTGATTATTTGGCTGATTTTTCTGATGTATTTAGTGAGAGTAAGTCTGCGTCTTTGCCTCCTCATAGGAGTTATGACTGCAATTGAGCTAATTCCAGGGTGTAAATTTCCCAAGGGTCGGCTTTTCAACTTATCGGTACCTGAACATGATGCTATGCGATCTTATATCAAGGAGTCATTGGAGAAGGGTCATATTAGACCATCCTCTTCACCTTCAGGTGCTGTTTTTTTTGTGGCCAAGAAAGATGGTTCATTAAGGCCTTGTATTGACTATCATTCCCTTAACAAAATCACTGTTAAATATCAGTACCCGTTACCCCTGATTTCTGATTTATTTTCCAGAGTTAAAAGTGCCTGCTGGTTTACCAAGCTTGACCTCAGGGGGGCATATAATCTTATTCGCATCAAGCATGGGGATGAATGGAAGACGTCGTTTAATACTCCGGAGGGACATTTTGAGTACCTGGTGTTGCCTTTTGGGCTCACTAATGCTCCTTCTGTCTTCCAATCTTTTATGAACGATATTTTCCGGGACTTTGTGGATAAGTTTTTGATCATTTATCTGGATGATATTTTGATCTTTTCCAGTGATTGGGATTCTCACGTGGAACATGACCGGACTGTGTTCCGGATTTTGAGGGAAAATTCCCTGTTTGTTAAGGGATCAAAGTGCCTCTTTGGTGTACAGAGGATTTCATTTTTGGGATTTATTTTGTCCCCGTCGGCTGTTGAAATGGACCCAGCCAAGGTACAGGCCATTTATGATTGGGGTCAGCCCACTTCTTTGAAGGCTCTCCAGATGTTTTTGGGTTTTGCTAATTTCTATCGTAAATTTATTTATAAGTAATTTTTCTGGTATTGTCAAACCACTGACGGATCTTACCAAAAAGGGCGCTGATGTGGTGAATTGGTCTCCAGAGGCAGTCTCGACATTTCAGGAGCTTAAGCGGAGATTCACTTCTGCTCCGGTTCTACGGCAACCTGATGTCTCACTCCCATTTCAGGTGGAGGTAGATGCTTCTGAGATTGGTGCAGGAGCCGTTTTGTCCCAAAAAGATCCGGTGACTTCTAAAATGAATCCCTGTGCCTTCTTTTCTCGAAAATTCTCCCCATCTGAACGTAACTATGACGTGGGGAATCGAGAATTGTTGGCCATGAAATGGTCATTTGAAGAGTGGAGACATTGGTTGGAGGGAGCTAGACATCAAGTTGTGGTCCTCACCGGCCACAAGAATTTGATTTATCTTGAATCAGCCAAATGCTTGAATCCTAGACAGGCTAGGTGGGCCTTGTTTTTCACGCGTTTTAATTTTGTGGTCTCATTTCTTCCTGGCACTAAGAATGTCAAGGCGGACTCCTTTTCTAGGAGTTTCTTTGCGGATTCTCTTATTGTGACCGAGCCTACTACCATTTTAAATGAGGCGGTAGTTCTTTCTGTCATCTCACCCAATTTGAGACGTGCCCTGGAGGAATTTCAGGAGGACAAACCTGAACGTTGCCCTATGGGAAAATTGTATGTTCCTGATCAGTGGAGGAAGAGAGTAATGTCTGAAATTCATTGCTCCGTGTTGACTGGTCATCCAGGTATTTTTGGTACCAGAGATTTGGTGAGTCGGTCTTTTTGGTGGCCTGCCTTATCTCGTGATGTCAGGAATTTTGTGCAGTCCTATGGGACTTGTTCTCGGTCTAAACCCTGTTCTTGTTCTAGTGGGTTGTTGATGCCCCTGCCGGTGCCCAAGAGGCCATGGACCCATATCTCAATGGATTTTATTTCTGATCTTCCTGTCTCTCAGAGAATGACTGTTATCTGGGTGATTTGTGATAGATTTTCTAATATGATCCATCTTGTACCACTCCCAAAGTTGCCATCATCTTCAGAGTTGGTGCCCTTGTTTTTACAACACGTGGCTCGGTTGCATGGGATTCCTGAGAACATTGTGTCGGACAGAGGAATCCAGTTTGTTTCCAGATTTTGGAGAGCTTTTTGTTCCAAACTGGGAATTCAGTTATCTTTCTCCTCTTCATTTCATCCTCAGCCCAATGGGCAGACTGAGAGAACAAATCAGACTTTGGAGTCCTATTTGAGATGTTTTATATCTGCTGATCAGGATGACTGGGTCTCGTTTTTGCCCTTGGCCGAATTCGTGCTAAACAATAGAGCTAGTTCTGCCACTTTGATGTCACCCTTTTGCTGTAACTTTGGGTTTCATCCTCGATTTTCTTCAGGGCAAGTGGAATCTTCGACCTTCCCAAGTGTGGACACTGTGGTAGAGAGAATGCAGCAGATTTGGGACCAAGGGGTGGATAAGTTGTCCCTCTCTCAGGAAAAGGCCCAACGGTTTTCCAACCGGCATAGGACCATTGGTCCCCGGTTTAAAGTAGGTGATATGGTTTGGTTGTCATCAAAGAATATTCCTATGAAGGTTGCGTCTCCAAAGTTCAAGCCAAGATTCATTGGACCTTATAAGATTTTGGAGATTCTTAATTCTGTTTCTTTTCGATTGGCTCTTCCAGTTACGTTTAAGATCCATAACGTGTTTCATAAATCTCTGTTGAAGAGGTTTGTGGAGCCAGTAGTTCTATGGCGGCACCTCCTGACCCTGTATTGGTTAAAGGCAATGTGGAATATGAGATAGAGAAAATATTGGATTTTCGTTTGGCTAGACGGAGACTCCAGTACTTGGTCAAATGGAAGGGTTGTGGCCAGGAGGATAATTCTTGGGTCTCTTCTTCTGACATTCATGCCGATAGATTGGTTTGTGCTTTTCACCGGGCCCATCCTGATCGGCCTGGTGGCATGGATGAGGGTTCAGTGACCCCTCCTCAAGGGGGGTACTGTTGTGAATTCACTTTCTGGCCTACCTCTGGTTACTAGTGAAGGTAGTGGAGCTGGTTACATTGACAGAGGGGTCGTGAGTTCTCTTTCCGTTCTACCTCTGGTGTTTACTGGAGGTAATGGAGCTGATCTAATTAACAGAGGCCTGCCACCTGATAATGAGGAGGATGACTGGAGATCTTGAGTTTCTGACTGGATTTATGACAGCCGACTCCCTCTATCCCTCCTGGTGATTTTTTTTTGTTTTTGTCCCTTGTTAGATTAGCCTCTTTTTGCTCTGCTTTCAGAATATACCAGAGTGCTGATATAGTGGGCGAAGTCTAGTGACTTCAGTATTTTTCTATCAGAGGTGTTGGGCATTTTTTGCAGGGTTTTTTGCGTGATTGCAGAGTCTTTCCTTTCCTGTCCTGTCTAGTTAGTGGGCCCCATCGTTTGCTCAGTCTATTTTCCTATCTGTGTTTGTGTTTTCATCTTGTCTCACCGACAATATATGTTTGGGGTCTATCTATTCCTTTGGGGTCTGCCCTGGGGCAGTTTAGATTTCCCCTTTCTTGCTTTAGGCTTATTTAGTTCTCCGGCTGTGTCGAGGCATCTAGGATCATCATAGGTACGCTCCACGGCTACTGCTAGTTGTGTGGATAGGATCAGGGGTCTGCAATTCGCTTAGTTACCAACCTCTCTGGTTTTCTGTGGCTTAGCTTGGTCTTGCTTTCCTCCTCGGTGACCCAATCATAACAGCAATATTTCTGAGCAGGCGATGTGGATGGCGCAAGAGGCATCATCCACGAAGTAGGATGGCGAGCAACAGTCGATGAGAGGGATTAAGAGGCCCGAAACCACGCCCTTCAGACCAGACTGAGACGATTACCATACAGCGTGGGAGAAATTAAAAAGGTTTTTCGGGAGTATGCAAGGGGAGTCATGGGGTGATGTAAGGATTTAGGGAATGCAGCGCACATGCGGAATAAGGTGATATTTTTAGCTGCTATGTCACAAAACTGGTGACAGGATCCCTTTAAAAACTGACTTGTCAAAAGTGGCTTTAACTTTCACTTAGCTCAAGCTTTATCCAGGTGCCTAGTTACCTTTTGCTATTCCTAACATCCTTTCAACTAGAGATGAGTAGCTCAATCTGCAAAGAATCGAGCTTGAGTCAAATTTTATGAAATTCGCAGGTTCATGCAAATTTGAACTTTTGAGATTCAATGCACAGTTTGCAAATAAAAAAAACCTTACCTCATACAATTTTCCACACTACTGAAGCATCAGGGAGCGGGCTAATATCATTTTGCATTTGGCATCTTATCATACCTTGTACAGTAGTGGTCAGTACCTGGGCCATCAATGATCAATGAATCCCAGTGGAACACAGTTTGTACGAGTCGTTTTCCATCTCCAGAGTAGCTAGGTAAAGCTGGAGTCACACACAACGTATAAAAATACGGTCCGTATTTTACGGCCGTAATACGCAGAAATGGTCCCTAAATAGTTATCCGTATGTTATCCATTGTCAGGGTGTGGCCGCGTATTTTTCCCATGTAAGCATCCGTAAGTAATCGGTATATGAGATCCGTATAGCGTTTTTTCCTCGCAAATTTGCAAAATGGACATTTAAGGCTGTGTGCACACGCTGCGGATTTTTCTGCGGTTCCACAGCGGTTTTGTACAGTACCATGATTCCCTATGGGAATCAAAAGCCGCAATGCAGACGGTGCGGAATTTTCCACGCGGATTATCTGCGGTTTTCAATCCGCAGAAAGAATTGACATGTCAATTCTTTCTGCGGATTCTCCTGCGGTTTACCATCTCCTCCATTTGAGGAGATGAAAAACCGCAGGGCAAAACCGCAGAGCAATCCGCAGGTAAAACCGCAGGTCTTTTGACCTGCGGTTTCACCTGCGGATTTTACAAAATCCGCGCGGATGAATCCGCACCTAATCCGCAGCATGTGCACACAGCCTAACAGTTTTGAGGCCTGCACATAATTTAAATCATCATCAGCAACCCTATTTATTGCCTCTACAGCAGGTGCCAGCCTCCAATCTGCCCATTTTGGTGCTGTGATTGTGTTGGTGTTTTGGTGGTTTTTTGCAAACATGTCAGACACACTTCAGTTCACCGCATTTGACCGTGTTCTGTACATCTGGGCTTTGTCCCTTCGCTTTGGCCAGCCCTACCCAGTGATTGTGGATCCGAGGAGGAGGAGATGAATGTGGGTGCATCCACATTTCAGACAACGCCTCAATAAAGGCCATTTTCACAGGCTTTATGCAGCTCTGAGGACACATCCCGACAAGTTTTCCCTCTATTGTCGGATGACCGTTTCTACCTTTGATGTTTTGTTGGAGACAGTGCGCCCAGGGATCACCTTCCAGGACACCTGGATGCGCAAATGTATGTCTGCTGAGGAGCGCCTTCTCCTTACGTTACAGTATGTATTCCTCAGCTACAGAATGTATGTAGATGATTCGTTTTCTAAATAATTATCTTACTCAGTGACCCCTTTTTTGCTGAGTGACGTTCTTAATGTTTCCCAAATCTATGGTCTAAGTAAGAATACTTTGATGTTTTATTACACATTACATAGCCGTGTTACGTGTGTATATGTAATGTAAGCCTAGCTTCTTACTTACCCACTGTTCTGGTGATCTATATGTAATGTGTGCATCCTTTAGCATGTAGTAATGTATACATTTTCTCCATTTGTTTAATTGTAGGTTCCTCACAACTGTCCTTTCTTATGGCGCACTCCATCTGGAGTTTTTGATTGGGCGATCGACAAAATCTGGCATAGTCCGGGCTACATGTTCGCAAATCTGGACCAGACTTCATCAACTGGTCATGCCAGAGCCCAAGATGGGAGACTGGTTGAGGATTGCCAGGGGATTTGAGGCCCACTGCCAATTCCCTAATTGTATTGGAGCCCTGGATGGGAAGCACATCCGTGTTCGTAAGCTGCCAAACTCAGGGTCCCAATCCTATAATTATAAACAATATTTTTCTGTAGTTTTGTTGGCTCTGGTTGACAGTAACTACAGGTTTATAATTGTAGACATCGGGGCTTATGGAAGAACTGGAGACTCTAGAGTCTTCAATTTTTCCATTATGGATCGGCGGCTGCGCAATAACCAGTTGGACCTACCACCACCACCACGTCAGCTGCCAGGCTCAAATCAAGAAGCGGTGCCTTATGTCCTAGTGGGGGATGAAGCCTTCCAATTGACCAGGCATGTAATGAGGCCATACCCGTGCGGAAACCTTGACCACTGGCACAGGATTTTTTATTTGCGTCTATCACATGCCCGAAGACTGGTGGAGTGCGCCTTCGGCATTCTTTGTGCCAAATGGCGTGGCCTCCAGTCTGCCATTCAGCTGAGTGAAGCCAACATCAATGAGGTCATCAAAGCTTGTGTGGTCCTCCATAAGTTCACTAGACTGCATGATTGCTCCTCATCTGATGTGGCTGAAGGTGTGGTGGACAATGGGGATAGGCCTAGGCCACATGTACTCCCTTTATGTCGTCCTCTCTCAGGACTCAAAGTCCGTGATGTGTTCACACAGTATTTTGTTTCACCTCAGGGTGCTACTACCTTGCAAGATCAGGCTGTATCTATGCTGTGATGTTCTTATGTGTGTGTATATAAATATAATTTTTTCCTTTAATATGGTTTGTGTGTTCTGTTAATTTGGCTCAAAGATGTGTTACTTATTAGATTTCTTACAATAATGAAAGAAGAGGCAAAAAGTTGCATTTTCATAATTTTTATAAATGCAAAAGATAACTTGTGATAGTGGTCACCATATTTTTTGCTTATGGCATATATTGCCCTTCAAATTTGGGCTTTTCTGTATTCAATATTATTTGTAGAACCAAATAGATAACAAGAAAAAAACATTTGCTAACGCAAACAAATAAATAACTTTTTTTATAATTGCTGGTATGTTGGTAGAGGTGAGGCGGGAGGCCTTCATCTCTTTGTTGGGGGTTCCCAGCTTGACTATCACCCTGTTGGGGTGGATTATCTTGGCCCTGTGGTAATATGTGACCAGGGTCATGTAGCTGAGTGCCAAAGTGGCCATAAGGAAAATGGAGATTATACTCCTCTGGATAATTGTAACCACGTCCATCATACCCCCCAATATGACCATGTCGTCCAAACCCAGATTGGGGCCAGCCTCCAACACCGGGTCTGTACAAGTGGCCATATTGAGCAGGTTGGTTATAGGCTGCCATTTGGCCCAGTTGTGGCCAAGGTTGGTTTGGGGGGAATGGGATGAGGTGTAGGCGCACGTGCAGGAGGAACATCAGATCCTAATTGAGCATGCACATCTGGGTGTGGGGTAAGGCAGAGACGGTTAAGGGGTGAGAGCTGCCACCTCTCAAGATACTTAAACACCTCATATGGGTCATTGGGGTGTGTGCATGCATCAATTAGGATCTGGTCCTGGTGCCAGCCACCTCTTTACCTCCCCCGGCCGGGTCTATAATGGCCTCAGAATCCAACCCTGTCTCCCTCTTTGTGAGGTTGGACTGAATTCTGTTAGGAAATGTAATAAACAAAAAAAATGTAGCTCCAACCCTAAACAGCATATGTCATGTGGTGTGATGTCTGTACTTACGGTCTGAGATCCATAATTGGTGCCAAAAAAGACAAGCAGTCAAAATAAATATATTTGCGCTTGGTCGGTGCTGCTGCCCCACTCCTGGTCCTCTGCTATTTTTCCCGCCAGTACTGGTCGCGGATGCTGCGCCAGCGTCTCATCACATCCTCAGCTGCAATGTGAAGGGAAAATGTAATATAACCTTTGGGCAATGTGCCAAGCAACTTTCCTAGCAATTCACATAGTCATGTAGCCTAGTAGGGTGTGCTTTATTTCCTAAATTTGCTATTCCAAACAAGGAAAACCACATACACAGTATAGGATTTTAGGGGCTATTTTAAAAAAAGCTTACTTCTGGCCTTTAAGATGATTTGTAAAAGGCAATTACTTACTCATTTATTGCTGCTCCTCATGTGGCTGTTGGTCAAAATCTGGAAACATCTGCCCACAGATGCGCCTCCATGCCGCCTCTTTTTTGGCCCTGTCGGAATAATTGGCATCCCGTTGGTCCCAAAAGTAGACATGCTGCTGGAATCCGTGGAGGCGTACTTCCTGGATGTCTGGAGCGCTTTTTGAGCTAATTTTCATATCTAAGCTTCCTGATAATGGATTGGCCAATTTCCTGTCTCCAGGAGAAGTTTTGTGTATTTCTCGTAAGTCACACATGTGGTCCGTGTGTAATGTGTTTTTTTTGCGCACCCATAGACTTGCATTGGCGTACTACGGGCGTAGTACGCTGACAATCGTAGCATGCTGCAATTGGCACAGCCTGTAAGAAATATGCCAGAAATATACGGCTGATGGGAGCTACCCCATAGAGAATAATTGGTCAGTATGCAATGCGTGTTTTTAACGCCTCTCACTCATCCGTATTTCTCTCTAGTGTGACGCCGGCCTAAGTCTATCTCTCCTGCAGAGTGTAAGCCATTATGTTCACTATGATTCTCCTTCCCTCCTGTAGAGTGTAAGCTAATATGGTCAGTGAAATGCTCTCTCTATTTTATACAGAAGAATGTAAGCTCTTGTGGTCAGATGTGTTATCTCTGTGTTTTCTCTCTCTTGTAGAAGGTAAGCTTTTATGGTAAGTGGAATTCTCTCTGTATTTTATTCAGTAGAATGTAAGCTCTTATGCTCATATGTGTTCTCTATCTGTGTTCTCTCTCTCTTTATGGTTAGCAGGATCCATTCTCTCTCCTGTAGAATCTAAGCTTTTATAGTCAACAGGGTTCTCTGTTTGTCTTCTCCCTGTATATTTTCTGAGGAATTACAAGCTTACTAATATTGAGATTCGTGCAACTGTATTCTCTGCAAATCAATTTTTTTGCAAAATTTGGAGCAATAGGCAAATTTGAATTTCAAAAGACATGTTGTTAAGCATCGAGTTCCCGCCACTGCACATGGGGAATCTCAAGCCATGTCCACTGCGGTCTCCCATTCTTCTGCAGCCGCAGAAGTTCCTGCTCAACAGAGACATCAGTCCCAGCATCTTGCTCAGGCTAATGCTATGCGTCTGGTTGCTGTTGCCACCCAAGGTTCAGCTATAGCAGCCAGCATTAGTCAGCGGCGAGCATACGCTCCTGTTACTATGTCCTGCTTTTCTCCATCTGAGCATGACGGTGAGATGACCGCTCATTGGTGGTTGGAGGTCACATGCTCAGATCCTCAAGCAGCTCGGATTGGGCCATCAGCAAGGTCCCAGAAGGCTGCGATTATAAAAGGATCGCACGGCCGCGCGCTAGTATAGACAATGTGGCGTGAGTGTTGTATGCACATATGAATGTCTCTGGTGACTGACTCATTATGAAACCCCTACCGTTGGTACGCATCAGTGCCTAGGCTGACAGTGCAGGTAGGGGGCAGAGTCAGGGCCTGCTTCAGAGGTTATTAGTAGCTTGTCTGTACGTCACTGTACGCTTTGCACTCCACAGTAGCCAGCATCATTTGTGGAGTTCGCTGGTGTGACGCCTTGCACTTAGTGGGTCTAGAGAGGCTCTTACCTCGCATCCTTGGGGCAGAGTCTTGTGACCATACACTGGTGCTGACTCAGCTGTGCCCTGTTACAGTTAACAGGGTACAGCGTCTGTGTTATGCGGTACCGTGGCTCTGTGAAGCAACAGAGCCCTTCGCTACTACATACTGAGTGGTGTTTAACCCATGTGTGTCCAGTGCGATACTGCCATTTTGTGTAAGCCATTACCGAGCAGCAGTTAACAACTCTGCACGGTGGACCCCGGGGTGCGAACGCACCTTATTACCATCTTTATATTATTTGCTGCGTTCCGCCTGCCCTAAGACACGTCTGTCTCTAATTTCAACTATCAGCGCTTACTTCCCAATTCAGTGCAGGTTAGATAGGCCTATTCCATACCTATCTCTACTAATAATGCTTCCAGATTACCAACTGTTCTCAGCGCTATTCTCACTTCAGTCACTCACTGCTATCCTGCAGTTAACAATTTCCTTGCTACAAGTTTCTATTTGCATACAGTTCATCTGTGCTATAAACCAGAATTTGTCTATTGTTCCTGCGTGTACCCCACACCTCTGCAAACACGAATCAGTTGCCATAACATCACTGCTATTAGAACAAAGTTCAAACAAATAAGAGCTGAAGTCCTAAATAAAGTGGTAAAAGATCTGCAAAAATATGAATAAAGCACAAAATAAAAACAAAAGAATTTCTTAAAAGTTCCATTGACAAATAAACACATTCTTTATCTTTGCATGTGTTTACTCCGGGTACTCTGTTTCCTTCCACTGTCCAAAGACAGATTCAGATTGTGAGCCCCAAAGGGGACAGTGATTATGATGTCGGTAAAGCGCTGTGGAATTAATGGCGCTATATAACCATATAAAATAAATAAATAAAAATAAATACATTTATTTATTTAAAAAACAGACAAAAGGCAAGAGAAAAACAAAATGAGCAAATACACTGCAGTAAATAAATAAATACCGTATTTTTCGCTTTATAAGACGCTCCGGATTATAAGACGCACCCCAAATTTTGAGGAGAAAAATAGGAAAAAAACTTTATTTTTAATAAAATGGTGGTGCATCTTATAATCCAAGCGTCTTATTGCTTTCCAGGGGTGGTGATGGAGGAGGCCGGAGTGGAACATTGCTGCTGGGATGAGGGGGTGTTTTGATGTGCAGCGTGCCGCTGCCGGTGTCTGTTACTGCCGCCGCCCTCTGTCCCCTGATGCTTGCCACCACCGCCACGCTCTGTCCCCCGGTGCCTGCTTGCCACCACCGCCGCACTCTGTCCCCCAGTGCTTGCCACCACGCCACGCTGTCCCCCGGTGCCTGCTTGCCACCACCGCCGCGCTCTCCCCCGGTTCTTACCGCCACCACCGCGCTCTGTCCCCCCGGTGTTTGCCGCCATCGCCGCGCTCTGTCCCGTTCTGAGGGTACTTGCCGCGGCACTCTGTGCCCTGATGCTGCCGCTGCGCTGTCCGCCACCGCCGCGCTCCTGTCCCCCGGTGGTTTCTTCCGCCCCACCGCCGCCGCCGCGCTCTGTCCCGTTCAGCGTGGGGGGGTCTCTGTCGCTCCATGCCTGCTTTCTTCCTGGAAAATGGCCGCCGCGCATGCGCAGACGGACATCTCGGCACTGAAATCTCGGGAGATGAGATTTCAGCGCTGAAATCTCATCTCCCGAGATTTCAGTGCCGAGATGTCCGTCTGCGCATGCGCGGCGGCCATTTTCCAGGAAGAAAGCAGGCATGGAGTGACAGAGACCCCCCCACGCTGAACGGGACAGAGCGCGGCGGCGGCGGTGGGGCGGAAGAAACCACCGGGGGACAGGAGCGCGGCGGTGGCGGACAGCGCTGCGGCAGCATCAGGGCACAGAGTGCCGCGGCAAGTACCCTCAGTGGCAGCGCAAATGTATATCCTCTTTGTAAGACGCACCCCCTTTTTCCCCTCAATTTTGGGGGAAAAAAAGTGCGTCTTACAAAGCGGAAAATACGGTAGCTAGCAACAGTGCATGAAAATAATGTAGGGTAATTGGTTAACATTTCTTTGATAAAAAAAAAAGTAAAAGTCATCACAGCGCATCACGGTAACCCTATTTGGGACTGTCCTAACCTATGGTATTGGAACCTTACCATGTGTCTAGTGACGTATGTGTTTTTTATCTAAAATATGTCTGTTTAATGGCTAATGTGAACATGCACTTACATGCTGCATGCATACCAACTTACATTTCAGTTCATTGCTTCTGCTTTCTGTTTCAGTCACTGCACCTTGTGCAGATAGGGTCGTTGCCTTCATTTTCATTGAGCTGGACATTTTGTTTAAAAAGCTCCCCACTGCTGAGTGCTCATTAGTTGGGGTCTCGGTCCTTCTCAGCCCTTATCTACACATATGTCATTAGACATATGGTAAGGTTTTAATACTAGAGGTTAGAGGGTATTTTCTCAGTTTCTTTTTCTCTTGGGGTTGATCTGTTTAGTGGCCAGTGTGAACTTACATGCTGCATGAACACCAACTTAGATTCCAGTTCATTGCTTTTACTTGCTCAGGAATGTCAGCAGGCATGTGCTAGTGCTTCTGCACACACAGTGAGGTAAAAGCTTTAGCATTGCACAATGACAAGAAGGGCAGCTAAGAAACCTCCTCTCTAAAAAAAAAATCATGTACAGGCTGACTTTCTGCAGGAAGTAAAGGGATTGCATTGTAGAGGACTTGGGTAAAGTTATTTTTGCCAATGAACCAACTTTACACTGTTTTGGACATCCAGAAAAACTATTTCCTGAAGAACTAAAGGTTAGAACTACTATGAGTCCTATGTCATACTGAAAGTAAAGTATCCTTTTCATCCAAGGGAGTGGGCTCACTTACAATTTTGCCTAAGAAAACTGTAATTACGGTAATAAATATTTGCATCAAATTTCCACCAAAAGTAACTTCTCCCAGGGATCATGGAGCAATTTGGACATGAACAATGATTTGTCAGCTTGGTGGAGCACCACGTCACAAGGCAAAATTGATGACTAAGTATCTCGGTGAACAAAACATTTACACTTTCGATTCATGGCCAAGAAACTCCCTAGATCTCAATCCCATTGAAAACCAAACCTCAAAAAGCAAGTGTTCAAATAAAAACACAGAAATTGTGATAAACTCCAAGCACTAATTAGACAAGAATGGGTTGTCATCAGTCAGGATTTGGCCAAGAATTTGATATCCAGCATGCTAGGGTAAATTTCAGAAATCTTGAAGAATAAGAGTCAGTGCTTGTAAATATTGTGTCTTTACATAAATTATTAACTCATATGAAATTCCTATAATTTTACTTTAGTAATCATAGAAATATCTGACTCCAAGATCTAAAAACACTGAAGTAGCAAATTTAGTCAAAACCAGTATTTGTCTCCATCTCAATTTTTTGGCCACAACTGTAGAATGCTGAGGAATATATGGGTGCTCTGACTTCTATTTTAAAATGATTTAGAAATAATGCTAAAGCATAAAAATAGTGGATTTATTACAATATAACTTATTTTAATTGTAATTAATGTTCTCAAGAGTTTCATGTGCAGATACCATTTGCTTTCCAGTCCTTCATGCTTTATACTGTTCTATGATATTTGTATATTAGGTTTAAATGGAGAAATGTAATAGGTAGCACACCATAAATTAACTAGACTAGAATATTTTCCAAGAATGCTTGCCAAAAATAATACACTTGTACTTGTTGCCAAGAAAGAGGTTTGTTAATGCAGATCTAGTTCTTCTTGGTCTCAATTGCATGGTAAATAAGGAGGTCTAGACTCAATGGGTCCTTTCATGAAACAGCAGGTTGTGCCATGTAAAATTATTTAAACATTTAATTATCTCTGCAGAAAGATCACTATAAAAGTAATTCATTTTTTATTCACTTTTTTCTGTGCAAAGTGCTGAATTGAACAAAATTTCCCTTTCTCGAACATTCAGCAGTGGATTTTGACGAAAGATAGTTTCTCGTACAATAAGAAGGCATTTCTTGTTGTCTGGACTGTGTGTGCTTCTTGTGCTTTTCAGATGCTGGGAGACAATTTTTCATGATGAATAACACCTTTTTCTAGGCCAATAGGACCATATGCGTTCATGTTTCTATATATATAATTTCTTACTGGCTTGGGTAGTGGTGGTCTTTAATGTCATATGTGTTGCTGGCAGAATATATAAAGACCGCATTGAAATGTTAAAGTACATACGGTATGTAAAGTTCTAGACAAAAGTTGCAGTATTTCAGCTAACTTGAATACATTTTTATTCCTATGAATGTGAGCAAATCATGGAGCTGAAAAGAACCTACTGGACCGACTATATTACTATTTAATGTCTTTCATTATCAATTTATGCACCCCTTTTTAGCCACATTCTGGAATGAAAATTGTGACAAATGGAGAGAAGAAGTCTGCATTAGAGTTGAGCGAAACAGGTCGGTCAGATTCAAAAGTCGCCGACTTTCGCCAAAGTCAGGTTTCATGAAACGAAACCCGACCACAGTGTGAAGTTGGCCATGCGGTTGGCGACCCAAGCGTCAAAGTCGGGTTTCGTCGAATGCTTGGATGTGACTTTTTTCAGCCAATGAGAGAAGCGGAGCGTAGCATAGCTGGAGTGGGAGTAGGAGAGAGAGAGAGAGAGAGGGAGAGGGAGAAAGAGAAGTGAACGAGAAGAGAGAGAGATTTTGCTGCCTCTGGGGTTAAAATTCATGCCAGGTGTGTTTACAGTCCTCCACTCACTGCCGACTTTTCTCCCCATTGTCTTGCATTGGGTTTCGTGTCTCACGACTTTTCCCGACTTTTCCCTATAGTCGGCCGATTTCGCTCGACTCGACTTTTGAGAAAGTCGGATTTCATGAAACCCGACTCGACCCTAAAAAAGGCAAAGTCGCTCATCTCTAGTCTGCATTACAATGAACACGTCTTATGATCCGTATTTGAGATTGCTAAAATAGGAAATGTCTCGGTACAACTTTAAAACATTGCTTTTTAATAAACATTACATTGTAATGGGAAAACGACATGATGTCGAAGGGTGATGTTTTCTGTGAGAAGAAATCAATAACGGGATAGTCCAGGTTACTTCAGACTGAACCACAGAATTGTTATTTCGCTTAGAACAAATCAATACAGTGTATGGTCATAATATAGTTATTTTAGAAAAGATGTCTGTATCAACCCTGACCAACACACATATTCTGCAGTAAGCTGTATTATCCTATTAATGGAACAGATCTTCTGCACTATTATTTTCCTGCAGACAAAAAAGCAATGAAGGTAATAGAAGCAATATGTCTTAAGCGGAAGTACAAGTGACAAACAAATTGGTCAATTCATACAGCAGTTACTCTCAAGAAGTCATTTAAAAGGGACGCGACCATAAGTATAGATAAACAGAATCTAAAATATACACTTTCAGTCTGGACACAGATACTTACTAGAACATATCTTCTCTTTCCCCTCATAGCTGCATTGTAATAAACATTAGCTACTTGCTTAAAACTATGTTTATTTTCTCCTTGGCAATAGATGGCTGTGGATAACTTTTTAACAGTGTCAGGTTGTCAGCTGGAAAGCAACTGTCATAATTTGGTGTGTGGCAAATATCTGCAATAATGAACCTATATATTCATTGATTGTATATATCTCTTTTACAGTTGTGTGAAAATAGTGTTTGCCACCATCCTGATTTCCTATTCTTTTGCATATTTGACATACTTAAATGTTTCAGACCAAAGAAATTTAAATATGAGGCAAAGATAACACAAGTAAACACAAAATGTAGTTTTTAAATGAAGGTCCTTATTATTAAGTAGTACAGAAATCCAAACCTATAGGGCCATGTGTGAAAAAGTGTTTGCCCCCTAAACCTAATAGCTGGTTGTGCCACTGTTAGCAGCAACAACTGCAATCAAGCTTTTGCGATAACTGGCAATGATGAGTCTTTTACAGTGCTCTGGTGGAATTTTGGCATACTCTTGTTTGTAGAATTGTTGTAAGTCAGCCACATTGGAAGGTTTGCGAGCATGAACCTCCTTTTTAAGGTCATGCCACGGCATCTCAATCGGATTAAGGTCAAGAGTTTGACTAAGCCACTCCAAAGTCTTAATTTTGTTTTTCTTAAACAATTTAGAGTTGGACTTACTAGTGTGTTTTGGATCATTGTCCTGCTGCATAACCCAAGTGTGCTTCAGCTTGAGGTCACAAACAGATGGCCGGACGATCTCCTTTAGGATTTTTTGGTAGACAGCAGAATTCATGGTTTCATTTACCATAGCAAATGTTAAGTCCTGAAGTAGTAAAACAGTCCCAGACCATCACACTACCAACACCATATTTTACTTTTGGTATGATGTTCCTTTTCTGAAATTCTGTGTTAGTTCCATGCCAGATGAAAAGAAACATACAGCTTCCAAAAAGTTCAACTTTTGTCTTGTCAGTGCACAAGAGTATTCTACCAAAAGTCTTGGGAATCATCAAATGTTTTCTGCAAAACTGAGATGAGCCTTTATTTTCTTATTGCTCAGCAGTGGTTTTATTCTTGGAACTCAGTCATGCAGGCCATTTTTGCCCAGTCTCTTTCTAATGGTAGAGTCATGAAAACTGAATCTAACTGAGGCAAGTGAGGCCTGCAGTTCTTTAGATGTTGTTGTGGGTTCTTTTGTGACCTATTGGATGAGTTGTCGCTGTGCTCTTGGGGTAGTATTGGTCTTCCAGCCACTCCTGGGAAGGTTGACCACTGTTCCAGGTTTTTGCTATTTGTAGATAATGGCTCTCACTGTGGTTTGCTGCAATCCCAAAGCTTTAGAAATGGCATTATAACATTTTCCAGACTGATAGAGCTCAACTACTTTGCTTCTCATCTGTTCCATAATTTTTTTTGTATCGTGGTGTTATGTCTAGCTTTTGATGATCTTTTGGTCTACTTCACTTTGTCAGGGATAGGCTAAGTGATTTCTTGATTGAGAACATTTGTGGCAGTAATCAGGCTTTGGTGTGGCTAGGGAATTTGAATGCAGCTTCCCAAAGATAAACCGCAGTTAATTTATGTTTTAAGGAGAGGAGGGGCGGAATCACTTTTTCTCATAGGGCCCTGTAAGTTTGGATTTCTTTTAACCTTAATAATAAAGACCTTCATTTAAAAACTGGATTTTGTGTTTACTTGTGTTATCTTTGTCAAACATTTAAATCTATTTGGTGAGCTGAAACATTTAAGTGTGACAAACAGGCAAAAGAATAGGAAATTAGGAAGGGGCAAAACACTTTTTCACACCACTTTATATATGCGTATTGTCCTATTCTAACATCTTTAATTGGCGATAAAGTAATAAATACCAAAAATCAATTTTGTGAAAGTGTTATGTTAGTATGTATGTTCAGCTTTATCCAACACTCCTGTTTTCTTGGAACATCTATGATATGAACAAATCGATCCACTGCAAATCTATATAGAGTCAAATTTCCTGAAATTTGCAAGGTCCCAGAAAATTCAAACAATTGCAATGTGATTTTCTGGGATCACAAAAAAAAGACTGACACAATTTCACACACTGTTTAGGGACTTAAGAATAGAGGGCACAGCCATTAGAGAGGCATGGTGGTCACCTCTCTGATCCAAACCGAGCACACTTCCATGCCGCTGGTAGAGACAGCAAATGTGGAGGCATTGAAACTGGCTGGTAGCAGTGACCTAGCCAGCTAAAGAGCAGCACTTACAAGTTCTAAAGCAAAGAACACGTGTTCCTTTCTTGGCTCTGAGATCTCTTCTCCCGAGATCTTGCTGCCGAGATCTCCATCTGCGCATGCGCCGCCCACGGAAGCCATTTTCCTGGAGTCCACGGCATAGTAAATCATGGAAGTGCGGGGATTCCGGGCTTTCACAAATTGTCGGCAGAGCCCCCACACCACCGAGCACCCGCAGCATCGCACATTGGAAGACCCCCTCATCCCAGCCTGTGGCCTGCAGCAATAATTCACTCTTGCCTCCTCCAGCAGAGACCCTGGGACCCTGTTCCACCACGGCCGGTAAGTTACATTAGCATTATAAGATGCACCCCCATTCCCCTCTCCCAAGTTTTTTGGGGAAAAAAAGTGCATCTTGTAATCTGAAAAATACGGTAATCAAAAAATTAATTAACTCACCCCTCATGTGATAGCTGGAGTTGCTTTTCTTTTGGTGAGTGGTGTGTTGCTAAGTTATGGTGATGATGTTGCTACTTAAAACTGCTTTTCCAGGCTTATATCGTTCTGTAACACAGTTGAATTTTCGCAATAGATTTTGTACAGAACTCGCAGCAGTAAGTTGTTCCAAACAAAGATGTACATAACATGGGTACATAAAGTGGGAAAATCAACACAGCTCACAATACATTTATAGACCTCAAGCAGTGAAAGATCTGAAGAATACGTGACACTGAGATTGCTGTTTACATCATATAGGAGACATTAAGAGTGCTTTAGAAATGAAATAGGGTACACTAAGAGTGCTGTATACATAACATAGAATACACTGAGACTACTGTTTCCAAAAGGGTTGACATTGACTTTTAGGAATGCTACTTCCAATAGGTGGCACTAGAGTTCTAGTCCTCTTCTTCTCTGAAGAGACAGTTTGCATAATTAGCATATTTCCCAGAGTAGCATTGCGGCTTTAAGTCTCCTCATCTCGACATGCTTAGCATGCCATTCTCCGCAAGTAGAAATGATACTTCCAAAACATAGGAGACACTGAGGCATCACATACTGTAGGAAACACAGTATTTGGTGATTGTCACGATGACCCGTCCTGTGTGAAGCGACCTGCAGGCCGGTAACTAAAATAAAAAGAAGCGGCACGTGATACTGTCCTGTATGACACGGCCCGCAGGCTGGTAACTAAAACAACAAGACATGAGGAAAGGGGAAACAGTTTCAATGGTGGGCCCTGCGATAAGGAAAGGGGACGTGGAGACCTCCTGCACTCCCCTGAGTCAGTGTCCCTAACGCTTCTAACGTTCCCTGTTGTGAGTTCATTTTCCGGTCCACGAGTTGTGAGTTCTCCATCCAGGCTCCCTCTGGTGGTAACTGGAGGTAGTGAGGCTGATTTAATCAGTAGAGATCTGCCACCTGATAATGAGGATGACGATTTGACCTCAGGAATCTCAGACTGGATTTAAGACAGCCGACGCCCTAGTGTGGTGCTGGTGATTCCTTCTGGCTTTTCAGGTCCTGGTTTTCAGCTCTGTTCCAGTCATTTCAAACTAAGTTTTTCTGCTAATGTTCACACTTGATTTTGTTGGTCTATTCAGTTTTTTGTGTGGTCAGCCAGCCCCGTCTGGGGCTGTGCTGAATTTCCACTCTTATTTATCTGTATTTGCCAATTTGGTTTTTGTCCCTTATTAGATTGGCCTCTTTTTGCTCTGTCTCAGAATATTTCAGAGTGCTGATATAGTGGGAGAAGTCTAGTGACTTCAGGGTTAATTTTGCTATCAGAAGTGTTGGACATTATTTTTGTAGGGTTTTTGGCAGATTGCAGACAGTGTCTTTCCTTTCCTATCCTTTCTAGTTAGTTTGGGCCCCATCATTTGCTCAGCCTATTTTCCTGCCTGTGTTTGTGCTTTCATCTTGTTTCACCGTCAATACATGTGAGGGGGCTGTCTTTCCTTTGGGGTCTGCTCTGGGGCAGTTAGTTTTCCCCTTTTCTTGCTTTAGGCTTATTTAGTCCTCCGGCTGTGACGAAGCGTCTGAAACGCTGCCATCAAGCTCTGTCAGAGCTACAAGGAAATCCTCTATGACTCCTTTCACACCAGGGCTAAGACAGTGCTGCAATGAACATTCTCCCATCCTTCCTCCACCAAGGATGGTTGAAATGAACACTATCACCAAACCTGATTGCAACACCTGTGACTCATTTATAGCAGAGCCAGAGCAATCACACTTGCATTATAATCATGTGCACTTAACTAAAGAAACAGAGTGCAATGATGCTCACCACCACGGGGGAAAACTTAGAACAAACGACACCACAGTGCAATAATCCTAATGGTCACTGGGGGCAAAAACCAAACTAAAGCACAGCTTAAAGGGAAGGTGACATCCCCAAAAAAATTTTTCAGCATTTGAAAAAATGTAAAGAATTAATATTTACATTTTCTTAAAAAATATTATCATTTGTTTTTAATTTTGTAAAATATGAAAAATAATTTTAAAAAGTTTGGCATTTCCACTTGTTAACACTAGGGGGAGCAGCTACTGAAGTTTGGCACAAAAACCTAGTGCAACTAGCTCACATTACTGCACTGGAGTAAATATGGGCAGAGTCTGCTGACATGGGTGTGATGTCACTCCTCTCCTCCCCTTCTGGGTATTTGCTAAGGGAAAAGAGAGGATGACATTTAGGAACACAGTGAGCAGCCATTTTGATGGGGCCTGCAAAGTTACTGACTGTCTTTGTATGCAAAGTATGGATCAGAACAGGCCATCAATCAGCAGACATGTTTCCTGGATTTCTGTGGAGCAGACAAGCAGACGGTCCATCCATGTGTATAAAACACAGCCCTCTATGTACAATCCCTGGCACCGAACAGGGTGCCCCCCCATAGACCAGCACACTGCTCTCCTGAAATACTCTGTGCTGCTGTCACCCTGCTCCTTCCACCATATATCATTCCCCTGTCGCCTCGCTTTCACACATCGCCAGGACAAGATCTGAGGAGAGGAATGGGGTCTTTGGTCACTGAGGATGGCAGGCAGCAAGGATTCTGGGAGTAGGGTGACAGCAGCACAGAGTATTTCAGGAGAGCAGTGTGCTGGTCTATGGGGGAGGTCACAGAGGGAGATATATGGTGGAGGAGCAGGGTGACAGCAGCACAGAGTATTTCAGGAGAGCAGTGTGCTGGTCTATGGGGGGCACAGAGGGAGATATATGGTGGAGGAGCAGGGTGACAGCAGCACAGAGTATTTCAGGAGAGCAGTGTGCTGGTCTATGGGGGGCACAGAGGGAGATATATGGGGGAGGAGCAGGGTGACAGCAGCACAGAGTATTTCAGGAGAGCAGTGTGCTGGTCTATGGGGGCACAGAGGGAGATATATGGTGGAGGAGCAGGGTGACAGCAGCACAGAGTATTTCAGGAGAGCAGTATCACACAGGATAGGATTAGATACACGGCTCAGCAGACAGTATCACACAGGATAGGATTAGATACATAGCTCAGCAGACAGTATCACACACGAGAGGATTAGACACACAGTTCAGCAGATAGTATCACACAGGATAGGATTAGATACACGGCTCAGCAGTCAGTATCACACAGGATAGGTTTAGATACATGGCTCAGCAGTCAGTATCACACAGGAGAGGATTAGATACACGGCTCAGCAGACAGTATAACACAGGAGAGGATTAGATACACGGCTCAGCAGACAGTATCACACAGGATAGGATTAGATACATGGCTCAGCACACAGTATCACACAGGAGAGGATTAGATACAGGGCTCAGCAGTCATTATCACACAGGAGAGGATTAGATGTCCAGCTGATTGCCAAGTGTTTTGAAACAGCAGGGAGTAGCTCCTCCTATGTTTTGCAGGGGCAGCAGCTGGTCGGGTGTTATGGAAAGAGCAGCTGGTCTCCAGGAGCTCGTCCTGTATCCTCTCCTACAGCTGGTATGTGCAGACTGAACATCCAAGCCGTTATGCTGGAACAGTACAGCATCCAGGGCTTGCAATAGAGTGTAAATGAAGCTAAAAGAAAAGCACTGGGGCTCTAATAAGATGGCACCTGGCCACACCTACAGCTGTGAATTGAGCTGCCCACAGAGGCGTGGCCAGTTCACTCCTGATGCAGCTGCAATGAAAGAGATAGGGTCGGCAGCCGACAATTGTCTCTTATGCCCAGGGACTGCCGTAAATGAGCATGGAAAGTGTTGTTCAGCAGCCAGAGAGGTAAGATGGCAGCCCCCAGTGGCTGCATTACTACAGAAAAAAAAAATCCATACACACCACTGAGTCAAGCTTAGGGGACAATATCTTTTTATACCATTTTCTTTTTTACATTAAATTATGAAAGAACACGGCACCTTCCCTTTAAGAAAAAAAGGTTACCTATGCCTTTTATCAGTCCTGATCCAGCATGGATCATGACAGTACCCTCCCCTTAATGAGGGGCCTCTGGACCCTCAAAACCGCTTCCCATCAGGGCACCACCTACAGAGGGGATGCCCAAAGCCAGAGTTCACCCCAGCAACTACCTGCACGTCAGGTTGATGAGAAACGAGCCTGCTGGCATTGGCAACGTTTCTGGAGGCAACCCACATCTCCGAAGCGCTGACCTGAGGAATGAGTTGTGTATGTGTATGTTCGGTATTAGCTAGTAACACTCCACAACACACTTCCACTGGATGTTTTTTGGTGGCCACCCATACACGCTCGTTCACACACAGGTCCGGACCTGAACGTTTATTGCCACTCATTTGTTTGTCACCATTTGGAGAACTCTTTCTGGGATTGACAACAAAGGCGTCCCCCTGTGTCATCACACTCATACCCCCGCACTTCACCAAGGGGTACACCACCCTCCAACCCCTTCCACCACAGGGTCTGCGCATCACAGGGTTGGCCAATGGCGAGGGTTGAGACTTGCCCCTACTCTTCTGCAGCACATCTGCTGCCCTCACTGGAGAGGAAGGGGTCCATTGAAGAGAGATGGCAGAGACAGTAGTTCCTAGGCAGCAGCCCTCACACGAGTGCCCCCTGCTGACCACTTCCCTCACCCGCCAATCTATTACCGGGTTGTGTCTTTTCAGCTAAGGGAAGCCCAAAAACAAAAGGTACTGGCATTCCCTCCAAGACATAGCATGACAAGGACTCCTCATGATGTCCTATACGCAGATGGATATTCTCTACAACTTTGGACAAGCTCCCCTGGCTCAGTGGAACAGAGTTTATGGCCTGGACGCTTATAGGCTGGGCTAGCGTCCTACTCCTCAGACCATGGTCTGGACAAAGTGAGCATCCACCAGACTGACTCCTGCTCCACTGTCCACAAGCACCGGTATCACCTCCGGTACCCCGCCAGCCAAGACCTCTGCTGACATGGTACCTTGGGAGGGCAAAATGGAGGAAATGTACTGTATACTCCCTGGTCACCTCCCTCCAAGTGACCAGGGGAATGCGGATTCTCAGATGGCACAGATAATTTGGCACGCAATGGGCAAGCCTTCAGGACATGACCAGTCTGCCCACAGTACAAACATGCCGACACCACTCCCCGAACCGTAGGCAGCTCAGAATACAAACTAGCTCCTCCTACTTGCATAGGTTCGTCTGGAGACTTGGCATGAACTGGGCAGGCTCTCATAAAATGGCCAGGCTTCCCACAGGAAAAGCCGCAGACACCCCCTTTTCTATCAACAACACCAGGCTGTCTGGGTTCCTCCGTCCGCACTGATGGGTCCTCCTCCCTAGCGAGGACATCAGGAGGCACTCTGCACCAGAGTATCCTGCAACTTTGGAGACAAACCCTGTACAAATTGACTCCTAAGTGCTGTGTCATTTCCACTGAGTGTTAGTAGCCCACCTCCTAAACTCTGAGCAGTACTCCTCAGCAACCCGGGCTCCCTGTTTACACCTACGGAGTCGAGATTCCGCCAGGGTGACGTCATCAGGATCCCCATACACAAGCGCCAAAGCCGCAAAAAACTCGTCCACAGACACCAATGATGGAGAATCGTCCAGTAGGGAGAAGGCCCAGGATTGGGGATCCCCATTAAGAAGGGACATAATGATTCCCACCCGTTGCGCTTCACTCCCTGATGAACGAGGGAGCAGCCTGAAATACAATTTACAAGCTTGTTGAAACACCAAGAATTGATCTCTCCCTCGAGAAAATCTGTCAGGGAGGGATATCTTGGGTTCTGGCTGAGCCTGTCTCTGAACCAATCCCCAAAAGTCCACCAACTGCTGCAGCTGCTGCACCAACTCACCGTGCAGCCCCTAATCTCATCAGTAAGGGTCTGCAGCATTTGGGCACAGGTCTGAAGCAGAAAAAAAAATTATTGGTTGGTGATAATGTCACGATGACCCGTCCTGTGTGATGCGACCCGCAGGCCGGTAACTAAAACAACAAGACACGGCACGTGATACTGTCCTGTGTAACACGGCCCGCCGGCTGGTAACTAAAACAAGACACGGGGAAAGGGGAAATAGTTACAATGGTGGGGCCTGAGATAGGGAAAGGGGATGTGGAGACCTCCTGCACTCCCCTGAGTCAGTGTTCCTAACGCTTCTAACGTTCCCTATGCCGGTTCCGCACCGGACGCTGCTCAGGAACCTGTCGCCCTAGCACACCCTACACCTATCCCTTGCTAGGGAGCTGGGTGGCACAAGCACTGGCCCCACTGCTGTACTAATACACACTAAGGAAAAACACAAACAGGGAAACACCACTTAGCTTTATTCTGTTGCACTTGCTCCTGGCAACAGAGTCCACCACCTGAATGCAGCTCTCCTCCTGAAACGCTGCCACCAAGCTCTGTCAGAGCTACAAGGAAATCCCCTATGACTCCTTCCACACCCGGGCTAAGACAGTGCTGCAAGGAACATTCTCCAGCTCCTTCCTCCAAGTATGGTTGAAATGAACACTATCACCAAACCTGATTGCAACACCTGTGACTCATTTATAGCAGAGCCAGAGCAATCACACCTGCATTATAATCATGTGCACTTAACTAAAGAAACAGAGTGCAATGACGCTCACCACCACCGGGGGCAAACTTAGAACAAACGACACAACAGTGCAATAATCCTAATGGCCACCGGGGGCAAAAGCCAAACTAAAGCACAGTTTAAGAAAAAAAAGGTTACCTGTGCTTTTTATCAGTCCTGATCCAGTGTGGATCATAACAGTGATGTCCATGGCTTCCAGACTTCAGGCAGTCATTCCCTGAAAAGGATTCTATACAAAGTATTAAAATGAGCAAGTTATTTATGGTAAAGTTAAGTAGTTCAATTACTTTTGAGCCCCTGAAATGAGGATATTTTAGTTCCAAAAGATATTTTGATAGAAAACGTTTGGAAGGAATTAAAGTTCAGAGTTCATAGAAGGATCCCACAGAACCTTCAGGATTTCAAGAGTGTTTTGTGGAAGAATGGGCCAAAATAACACCTGAGCAATTCCTGTGTCTAGTTTCTCCATACAGGAAGCATCTTGAAGCTGTCATCACCAACAAAGGCTTTTGTACGATTAAATAAATTTAAATAAACATGGTCAATACTTTTTCCCTGTGTAATTTCTCATGATTACCTATAACTAGTGTTGAGCGATACCACCCGATACTGAAAAATATCGTATCGGAATGGATCGGCCGATCTAAAAAAAGTATCGGGTATCGCCGATTCCGATCCCGGAAGTCCCATTCATGTCAATGGAACAGAAATATCGGAATTAAAAAAAAAACATTTTTTCCCTGTAGGTTAATTCTACATGAAGAAAAACAACTAATAATAATGTAGAATGTATTGTGTGAGGTGTAGGAGACATTAAAGCCATAGAGGTTTAGCCCAATCAAATGGAATAGCAGGATTTTTTTGTTTTAAAGACGTTCGCAGTTACAAAGATATTGACTATGTTAAAGTCTTTAATTTTTTGTCAGATATGTATGTTTCACTAATTCCATGCTCTTCACCTTCTTTTTTACTTCTCCCACACTTTCTCCTTCATCATCTTCAGCAGCAGCAGTATCTTCTTCTACTTCTTCTTCCCTGTAGTTGTTATCTATAAAAGTTTGAAAATTACACCTTCCGTTCAGCCTGTCACAAAAGATTTACAACAGGATTTGTCCGCGTTCAGTTTGGCCTGCAGCAGCAGGCCTTTTCCAGGGGCACCACGAGGAGGAACGGACTCACCCTCATTCACTGCTTAGTCTTCTTCTGCTTATAAATTTGATAATCTCATTTGCTCAGATTTTTAGTCTTATGCTTAATGTTCTTCTGCTTTTGGTTTTTATGCTTCTTGGTCTTCTGTCTTTTGTTGTTCTGCATCTTGGTGGTTGTCTTCCTGTTCTTTGTCCTCTTGGTCATCTTCTTCAGGGTCATCTTTTAGGTATTCTTCTGTGTGGTCTTCAGGGTCGTCGTCTTCAGGGTCATTGTCAGGGAGATCCAGAGTGAGAATCAAAAACCATTTCCACAAGCTTGAACTTTGAAAAGTAGCAGAAGTTACAAGAAGGCTGATGAACTGGCGAGAACCAGCTGATGGTACTGGAACCCGGAGTGGCAGCAGAATGAACAAGAGCCAATGGCACAACCATGGACCAGCTGACGGTGCTGGAACACGGTTACTAAGCAGGAGGTACCTGTGCTCCAAAGCACTACCAAGGACCAGCAGACGTTGGTGGAACTCGGATACCGACAAGGAGGCACCTAGGCCAAAGGCACTGCCGAGAACCAGCTGACGGTGCAGGAACCCGGATGGGTAGCAGAAGCTGCAAGAGCAAATGAAACTAGCGAGGACCAGCTGACGGTGCTGGAACCTGGAGGGGCAGCAGAAGGAACAAGAGCCAATGGGACAACCGTGGAACAGCTGACAATGCTGGAACACGGTTACTAAGCAGGAGGTACCTGTGCTCCAAAGCACTACCAAGGACCAGCAGATGTTGGTGGAACTCGGATACCGACAAGGAGGCACCTAGGCCAAAGGCTCTGCCGGGAACCAGCTGACGTTGCTGGAACCCGGATGGGTAGCAGAAGGTACCCATGATTAACAAAGTGTCGCATCCGCGAGCAGGCCACAGTTACCGAAACCCACAGTCCTACAGGGGGTGCTTTTCCTATTGGCACTATGGAACCAGCATTTGTTACCAGAACCCGCAGTCCACATAGGAAGCACTGAAACTGCAGGCACCATAGACTCGGCTAACCCGACTGCAACATGACAGGACAACGTATCAGTGGCAAAGAGACGTTGACACTACCCGGAAACAGCAGGCGTGCTGGAACCAGGCTGGGCAGGAGGGAGTACCCGTGCCAAAGACACTGCCAAGAACCAGCTGACGGTGCTGGAACCCGGAAGGGCAGCAGAAGGAACAAGAGCCAATGGCACAACCGTGGACCAGCTGACGGTGCTGGCACACGGTTACTAAGCAGGAGGTACCTGTGCTCCAAAGCACTACTAAGGACCACCAGACGTTGCTGGAACTCGGATACCGAGAAGGAGGCACCTAGGCCAAAGGCTCTGCCGAGAGCCAGCTGATGGTGCTGAAACCCGGATGTGTAGCAGGAGCTGCAAGAGCAAATGACACTAGCGAGGACCAGCTGACGGTGCTGGAACCCGGAGGGGCAGCAGAAGGAACAAGAGCCAATGGCACAACCGTGGACCAGCTGACGGTGCTGGAACACGGTTACTAAGCAGGAGGTACCTGTGCTCCAAAGCACTACCAAGGACCAGCAGACATTGCTGGAACTCGGATACCGAGAAGGAGGCACCTAGGCCCAAGGCTCTGCCGAGAACCAGCTGACGGTGCTGGAACCCGGATGGGTAGCATTAGCTACAAGAGTCAATGGAACAACTGAGAACCAGCTGACGGTGCTGGAACCCAGAGTGGCAGCAGAAGGAACAACAGCCAATGGCACAACCATGGACCAGCTGACGGTGCTGAAACACGGTTACTAAGCAGGAGGTACCTGTTCTACAAAGCACTACCAAGGACCAGCAGACGTTGCTGGAACTCGGATACCAAGAAGGAGGCACCTAGGCCAAAGGCACTGCCGAGAACCAGCTGATGGTGCTGGAACCCGGATGGGTAGCAGAAGGTACCCAGGAAAAAAACAAAGTTGCAAGGCCGTGAGCCGGCTGCAGTTACCGAAACCCACAGTCCTACAGGGTGTGCTTGTCCTATTGGCACTACGGAACCAGCCTTTATTACCAGAACCCGCAGCCCACATAGGAAGCACCAAAACTGCAGGCACCATAGACTCGGCTAACCCGACCGCAACACGACAGGACAACGTATTGGTGGCAAAGTAACGTTGACACTACCCGGAAACAGCAAAGACACTGCCGAGAACCAGCTGACGGTGCTGGAACCCGGAGGGGCAGCAAAAGGAACAAGAGCCAATGGCACAACCGTGGACCAGCTGACGGTGCTGGAACACGGTTTCTAAGCAGGAGTTACCTGTGCTAAAAAGCACTACCAAGGATCAGCAGACGTTTCTGGAACTCGGATACAAAGAAGGAGGCACCTAGGCCAAAGGCTCTGCCGAGAAACAGCTTGACGGTGCTGGAACCCGGCTGGGCAGGAGGGAGTACCCATGGCAAACACACTTCTGAGCAGCAACATGCGATGTTGAAGCCCAGGGGTCAATCATGCAGCAGGCTGAGGCCAACTTGGAGCGAGTTTTATATTGGTTGTACACAACTACTGATTGTAACCGTGCTCCACTTTGGCCTCTGGCTCTACTGTCTCTAGTATTTCCCCTGGCCTCCAACCACGCCAGTTGCTGCTCTACAGTGTTGTCTGCACAATCCACACTTGTTCATGAGTTACTGGGGCTCAGTCACGTCAGTTGATCCCCTGATGTGTGTCCGGCAAGGTGTCCTGCTCTGTCCACATTCCCACAACTACACTGCGTTCCAAATTATTATGCAAATTGGATTTAAGTGTCATAAAGATCTAATTTTTTGTTTTTCAAATAAACTCATAGATGGTATTGTGTATCAGGGCTCTTTGGATCACTGAAATCAATCTCAAATTCCTGTGATAATTAGTTTACCAGGTGAGCCCAATTAAAGGAAAACTACTTAAGAATGATGTTCCACATTATTAAGCAGGGCACAGGTTTCAAGGAATTTAGGAAAGAAAAAGGACCTCTCTGCTGCTGAAAAGCATCAAATAGTGCAATGCCTTGGTCAAGAGATGAAAACATTAGATATTTCCCAAAAATTTAAACGTGACCATCGTACTGTTAAGGGATTTGTGGTTGATTCTGAGCACAGACATGTTTGTGCTGATAAAGGCAGAATGAGGAAGGTTTCTGCCAGGCAAGTTCATCGGATTAAGAGAGCAGCTGCTAAAAAGCCATTACAAGCCAGCAAACAGATATTTAAAGCTGCTGGTGCCTCTGGAGTCCCTCGAACCTCATGGTGTAGGATCCTTCAAAGGCTTGCTGTGGTGCATAAACCTACTATTCGGCCACCCCTAAAAAGTGTTCACAAGCAGAAATTGTAGCAGTGGGTCCAGACATACATGAAGACTATTTTTCATACAGTCTTGTTTACTGATGAGTGTCGAGCAACCCTGGATGGTCCAGATGGATGGTTGGTGGATGGCCACTATGTCCCAACAAGGCTGCGACTTCAGCAAGGAGGAGGAAGAGTCATGTTTTGGGCCGAAATCATGGGGAAACAGCTGGTAGGGCTCTTTAAGGTTCCTGAAGGTGTGAAAATGACCTCTGAAAAGTACTGTATATAGAGTTTCTGACTGACAGCTGTCTTCCATGGTATAAAAAGCAGAAATGTGCCTTCAGGAGCAAAATCCTCTTCATGCATGACAATGCACCATCTCATGCTGCAAAGAATACCTCTGAGTCATTGACTGCTATAGGCATAAAAGGAGATAAACTCATGGTGTGGCCACCATCTTCCCCTGACCTCAAACCTGTAGAGAACCTTTGGAGTATCATCAAGCAAAAGATCTATGAGGGAGGCAGTTCACATCAAAACAGCAACTCTGGGAGGCTATTCCGACTTCATGCAAAGAAATCCAAGCAGAAACTCTCCAAAAACTCCCAAGTTCAATGGATGCAAGAATTGTGAAGGTGATGTCACAGAAGGGTTCCTATGATAGCATGTAACTTGGCCTGTTAGGATGTTTTGGAGTTAAATAGCTTTTTTGTTCAGTGAATGTGACCTCCTAATGCTGCATATTCCACAAATGAACATTTTCAGTTTTTAAAAAAAAATATCAAATGTTTAGAAATTCTACTGTGCCTAATAATTTGGAACAGTGCAATTTGAGTTTTTATTCATTTTGGAGATTATACTGTTATTATTGGGAGGTTTCTTCAATAAAATTTGATGTATACTCTAACGGGTGATGACTTTTATTAGACTGACTGTCATTTGTACTGACTATTTAGGAAAATCATAGAAAAATATCATTTGCATAATAATTTGGAACACAGTGTAGTAATGGGAATGGGGACAGAGCAGGAGACATTGCCGGACACACATCAGGGGATCAACTGACGTGACTGAGCCCCAGTAACACAGGAACAAGTGTGGATTGTGCAGACAACACTGCAGAGCAGCAACTGGCGTGGTTGGAGGCCAGGGGAAATACTAGAGACAGTACAGCCAGAGGCCTAAGTGGACCATGGTTAAAAGTCAGTAGTAGTGTGATGTTGGAGGCAGCAGTAGACTTTGCCATCCGCACAGCAGGGGAACAGCTGGCGTTACTGAACCCCACAGACACAGGAGCGAGTGTTTCTATCTGTGTGGACGGCACTTCCAAGCTACAACTGGCTGTGTTAAAGCCCAGGATCAATGCTCCGAGCAGGCTGAGGCCTACTTGGAGCAAGTGGAAAATAACATGTAGTGTGATGTTGGAGGCAGCAGTAGACTTTGCCATCCGCACAGCAGGGGAACAGCTGGCGTTACTGAACCCCACAGACACAGGAGCGAGTGTTTCTATCTGTGTGGACGGCACTTCCAAGCTACAACTGGCTGTGTTGAAGCCCAGGATCAATGCTCCGAGCAGGCTGAGGCCTACTTGGAGCAAGTGGAAAATAACATGTAGTGTGATGTTGGAGGCAGCAGGAGACTTTGCCATCCGCACAGCAGGGGAACAGCTGGCATTACTGAACCCCACTAACACAGGAGCTAGTGTGTGCTTCTCTGTTAAGACGGCACTTCTGAACACCAACTGGCATTGTTAGAGCCCAGGATGAGGCATGGAGTTGGCTGAGGCCAACTTGCAGCACGTTTTATAGAGATTGTAGACTACTACTGATTGTAACCATGCTCCACTTAGGCCTCTGGCTCCACTGTCTCTAGTATTTCCCCTGGCCTCCAACCCCCCAGTGACAGTTCTGAAGTGGCGTCAGCACAATCCACACTTGTTCCTGTGTTACTTGGCCTCAGTCCCGTCAGTTGATCCCCCGATGTGTGTCTGGCAAGGTCTCCTGCTCTGTCCTAATTCACACTACTAGTAATGGGAATGTGGACAGAGCAGGAGACCTTTACGGACACACATTCAGGGGATCAACTGTCGTGACTGAGGCCAAGTAACACAGGAACAAGTGTGGATTGTGCAGACGCCACTTCAGAGCTGTCACTGGCGGGGTTGGAGGCAAGGGGAAATACTAGAGACAGTGGAGCCAGAGGCCTGAGTGGAGCAGGGTTAAAAATCAGTAGTAGTTTGAATGTGGATGGAGCAGGAGACTTTGCCGTCCACACAGCAGGGGAGCAGCTGGCATTACTGAAGCCCACTAACACAGGAGCGAGTGTTTCAATCTGTGCGGATGGCACTTCCAGGCTACAACTGACTGTGTTGTAGCCCAGGATCAATGCTCCGAGCAGGCTGAGGCCTACTTGGTGCGAGGAGAAAAAGCGTTGTAGTGTGAGTTTGGAGGCAGCAGGAGACTTTGCCATTCACACAGCAGGGGAACAGCTGGCGTTACTGAACCCCACAGACACAGGAGTGAGTGTTTCAATCTGTGCGGACAGCACTTCCAGGCTACAACTGGCTGTGTTGTAGCCCAGGATCAATGCTCCGAGCAGGCTGAGGCCTAATTGGAGCGAGGAGAAAAAGCGTTGTAGTGTGAGTTTGGAGGCAGCAGGAGACTTTGCCATCCACACAGCAGGGGAACAGCTGGCGTTACTGAACCCCACATACACAGGAGCGAGTGTTTATATCTGTGCGGACAGCACTTCCAGGCTACAACTGGCTGTGTTGTAGCCCAGGATTAATGCTCCGAGCAGGCTGAGGCCTACCTGGAGCGAGGAGAAAAAGCGTTGTAGTGTGAGTTTGGAGGCAGCAGGAGACTTTGCCATCCACACAGCAGGGGAACAGCTGGCGTTACGGAACCCCACAGACACAGGAGCGAGTGTTTCTATCTGTGCGGACGGCACTTCCAGGCTACAACTGGCTGTGTTGTAGCCCAGGATGAAGCATGCAGCAGGCGGAGGACAACTTGCAGCTGGTTTTATAGAGGTTGTAGACTACTACTGATTGTCACCATGCTCCACTATGGCCTCCGGCTCCACTGTCTCTAGTATTTCCCCTGGCCAACAACCCCGCCAGTTACAGCTCTGAAGTGGCGTCTGCACAATCCACACTTGTTCCTGTGTAACTGTGGCTCATTCCCGTCTGTTGATCCCCTGATGTGTGTCTGGCAAGCTTTCCGGCTCAGTCCTCATTCACACTACTAGTATTGTGAATGTGGACAGAGCAGGAGACCTTGCCAGACACACATCGGGGGATCAACTGACGGGACTGAGCCACAGTAACTCAGGAACAAGTGTGGATTGTGCAGATGCCACTTCAGAGCTGTAACTGGCGGGGTTGTTGGCCAGGGGAAATACTAGAGACAGTGGAGCCAGAGGCCTAAGTTGAGAACAGTTACAAATCTGTAGTAGTTTGCATGTGGATGGAGCAGGAGACATTGCCGTCTACACAGCAGGGGAACAGCTGGCATTACTGAACCCCACTAACACAGGAGCTAGTGTGTGTTTCTCTGCGAAGACGGCACTTCTGAACACCAACTGGCGTTGTTGGAGACCAGGAAGAGGCATGGAGCAGGCTGAGGCCTGATAGGGTTGGCATGTGGAGGCAGCAGGAGACTTTGCCATCTACACAGCAGGGGAACAGCTGGCATTACTGAACCCCACAGACACAGTAGCGAGTGTGTTTTTCTCTGTGAAGACGGCACTTCTGAACACCAACTGGCGTTGTTGGAGCCCAGGATGAGGCATGGAGCAGGCTGAAGCCTGATGGTGTTGGCATGTGGAGGCAGCAGGAGACTTTGCCATCTACACAGCAGAAGAACAGCTGGCATTACTGAACCCCACTAACACAGGAGCTAGTGTGTGTTTCTCTGCGAAGATGGCACTTCTGAACACCAACTGGCGTTGTTGGAGCCCAGGAAGAGGCATGGAGCAGGCTGAGGCCTGATGGTGTTGGCATGTGGAGGCAGCAGGAGACTTTGCCATCTACACAGCAGGGGAACAGCTGGCATTACTGAACCCCACAGACACAGTAGCGAGTGTGTTTTTCTCTGTGAAGACGGCACTTCTGAACACCAACTGGCGCTGTTGGAGCCCAGGATGAGGCATGGAGCTGGCTGAGGCCAACTTGCAGCACGTTTTATAGAGGTAGTAGACTACTACTGATTGTAACCGTGCTCCACTATGGCCTCCGGCTCCACTGTCTCTAGTATTTCCCCTTGCCTCCAACCCCGCCAGTGACAGCTCTGAAGTGGCGTCAGCACAATCCACACTTGTTCCTGTGTTACTTGGCCTCAGTCCCGTCAGTTGATTCCCCCGATGTGTGTCCGGCAAGGTCTCCTGCTCTGTCCTCATTCACACTACTAGTAATGGGAATGTGGACAGAGCAGGAGACCTTGCCGGACACACATCAGGGGATCAACTGATGTGACTGAGGCCAAGTAACACTGGAATAAGTGTGGATTATGCAGACGCCACTTAAGAGCTGTCACTGGCGGGGTTGGAGGCCAGGGGAAATACTAGAGACAGTGGAGCCGGAGGCCTAAGTTGAGCAGGATTAAAAATCAGTAGTTTGAATGTGGATGGAGCAGGAGACTTTGCTGTCCACACAGCAGGGGAGCAGCTGGCATTACTGAACCCCACTCACACAGGAGCTAGTGTTTTTCTCTGTGCAGACGACACATCTGAGCGACAACTGGCTGTGTTGAAGCCCAGGGATTATAGTTCAGGTGGTAGAAACATGAACACAACAGGAGACCTGGATACAGTTGCCAACCAATTATTTAGTCGGGAAGAGGACTGGCAAATTCTGGGGAGATCCAGGCCTTGTTCATTTTCAGAAAAGTAAGCCGGTCGACGTTATCGGAAGAAAGTCGCGTGCGACCGTCTGTTAGTACACCACCTTCGGCACTAAAGACGCGTTCCGATAATACACTGGCAGCAGGGCAAGCCAACACTTCCAATGCATACTGGCTAAGCTCTGGCCATGTATCCAGCTTAGAGACCCAAAACTTGAAGGGGGAAGAGCTATCTGGGAGTGCACTGACAGGGCAAGACATGTAGTTTGTCACCATCTGACGGAAACGTTGCCTCCTGCTGACTGGAGCCGTCAGTGATGGTGTAGACAATTGTGGCGGACACATAAAACTTTGCCACATTTGGGCCATAGTGGTCTTGCCTTGTGCTGAGGCGCTGCCTCTGCTCCCTCTTTGTGCCGAGTTTCCTCCACTGGGTCGACGCACAGAGGTGCTTTGTAAAGCACTAGCACCACTGCTGTCGGGTGGAATGGAAAACATGATGGACTGCACCAGTGTGTCTTGGTACTCCTGCAGTTTACGCTCCCGGTTCAACGTTGGTATGAAGGTTTGCAAGTTGTCCCGGTAGTGAGGATCTAGGAGGGTGTACACCCAATAATCAGCCGGGTAGAGAATGTGGGCGATGCGGCGGTCGTTTCTCAGGCACTGCAGCATGAAGTCATTCCATGTGCTGCAGACTCCCAACTGCCAAAGAACCGCTGTCCCCTGCTTGAGGTGTGATCTCTGCCTGCTCTGCAGCACCCCACCCTCGCTGCACATACTGACTAGAGCTTTGTGTACCTCCCTCCTGTGGAGAGATGTCTTCCTCCTCCATCGACTCCTCCTCATCCTCCTCACAAAGTGTCCCCTGCCTAGGCCTTTGTGAGGAAGCACGTAGCGCAGACTGTCCAGAGGCAGATGGCATTTGGGACTCCTCATCCTCCACCTCTTCCAAAACCTCATCCCTTAGTGCTTGCAGTGTTTTTTGAAGCAGGCAGATAAGGGGGACAGTCATGCTGACTAGTGCATCATCTGCACTCGCCATCCGCGTGGGGTCATCGAAGGTACGCAAAACGAAGCAGATGTCCTTCATAGAGGCCCATTCAGTGGTGCTGAAGTGTGACCGGCGCACATTGCAACTTGTTTGCGCCTGATGCAGCTGGTACTCCATGACTGCTGCCTGCTGCTCACACAACCACTCCAACATATGTAACGTTGAATTCCACCTGGTGGATAGGTCGCATATGATGCGATGTTCCGGAAGGCGTAATCGGCGCTGCAGAGCAGCAAGGCGCGATCTTGCCATGCTGGAACAACAAAAGTGAGCGCACTCTATGCGGACCTTGTGCAGCAGTGCATCAAGATCCGGATAGTCCCTCAGAAAGCTCTGCACGACCAAGTTCAGCACATGTGCCAGACATGGGATGTGAGAGAGGTTGCCAAGGCCAAGAGCTGCCACCAGATTTCGGCCATTGTCACACACTACCAAGCCCGGCTGGAGATTCGCTGGCAGAAACCACACGTCGCTCTCCTGCTTGATGGCATTCCAGAGCTCCTGCGCTGTGTGGCTTCGATTCCCCAAAGAAATTAATTTCAGTACGGCCTGTTGACGTTTGGCCACGGCTGTGCTCATATCGGTCATAACAGGCTCCTGCTGCGCTGTTTCAGAGGACCTTGAGTAGGAGGAGGAGTCAATGTGTACAGACTGGATTCCTGCAATCCGTGGAGTTGGCAGAACACATAGAGCGCCACTCTCCAGATCTGTACCCGGCTCCACAACATTGACCCAATGGGCAGTGACCCAATGGGCAGTGAGGGAAAGGTATTGTCCCTGTCCATGGTTACTGGTCCACGCATCGGTGGTCAAGTGGACCTTGCTACTGACGGCATTTAGTAGCGCATGTTTTATGTTTGCCTCCACATGTTTCTGCAGGGCAGGGACGGCTCGCCTGCTGAAATAAAAGCGGCTGGGCACGGTGCATTGTGGGACTGCCAATGCCATGAAGTCCCGGAAGGTGTCAGTCTCCGCCAGCCTGAATGACAGCATTTCAAGTGCCAGTAGTTTGGCAATGCCAGCATTCAGAGCCTGTGCTCGGGGATGGTTTGCCGAGTATGGCCGCCTTTTCTCCCATGCCTGTGCTACCAATGGCTGTCGAGTGGCCTGGGAGTGTGAGGATGACTTGGAACGTGGTGCTGTGGGTGGAATGTCACAGGGTCTCTGGACAACAGTGCCAGAGGTTCTTCCTTGACGATCCTGTGAGGAAGCCGAACCAGCTGTGTGTGAGCTGGAGGAAGAGGCCCCAACACGAGCTGAAGAGGTGGTAGGTGGTGCTGTACGTTGGCCTACGTCTTCAATGTGTCTGTGTAACTCCACCTCGTGCTTGGTCCGCACATGTTTCCACATATTAGTGGTATTGAGGTTGTTGACATTTTTCCCTCTTTTGACTCTCTGATGACACAGCTTGCATTTGACAAAGCAAATGTCATCTGCAACTGTGTCAAAAAAGGACCACGCACTGCAAGTCTTGGGAGCGCCCGTTTTGCCTTTTGAAAGTGGAATGCTCCTAACGGGTGCCGAAGTGGAGACTACAGGCAACCAAGTCTGCCCCCTCCCTCTCCCTCCGGCTTTGGCCATTCGGGGAATCTCTTCCTCAGAGCTGCTCCCACCACCTTCCTGTTCCTCACACCATGATGGGTCAAGGACCTCATCATCTACACTCCCCTCTTCAAACACCTGCTTCTCCTGGGTTGTCTCGCCAGCACCATACGCACCAGCAAGTGGTAACTGAGTCTCGTCATCATCTGATGCGCACTGAGGTGTGCTGACCATAGGCACTGGCCCAGCCGCCTCTTCAGATTCCGAGGGACAAAGAAGTTGCGCATCACTGCATACTCCCTCTTCTTCACATTCTGGAATGCTGCTTGGCTGGCCCCCTCTTTCCAAACCAACAGATTCTGAGAACAGAAGTAGAGACTGTGATGGCTCCTGTCCAGGGCTCTCTGACTGCCTGGGCACATTGGCAGGTGGTGAAGAGACAGATGGTTGGTCTTCGGTGCTCTGGCCCTGAGAGGATGTGGAAGTAATTGAAGTCGATGCGTTAGCTGCCATCCATCCCACAACGGCTTCAATTTGTTCCTCCCGCAGCAGTGGGGTACGGTGAGGTCTTACAAAGCTGCGCATAAAGGACTGTTGCCTGCTAAAACTGGGGGATGCTGACTCACTGGTGCCAACAGAAGGCACATAAACCCCACGTCCTCCCTCTGCAGAATCCCCACGTCCTCTCCCTGCAGAATCCCCACGTCCTCTCCCTGGCCCACGGCCATGTGCCTTACTCCCTGCCTTCTTCAACTTGCTACACTGAGAAAGATAGGCAGAAAAGTACAAAGGGGGGCCTTAGTGTGCTTATTCCTGAACAGCTGGTTACAGGTATAAGAAACACTAATTTTATGAAGTGTGTGTGTCGACTACACTTTAATGGGAGCTAATGTGGCCTATACAACTTTCAAATGTAGTGTTTGGTGAACTTTGTTGTTTTTTTTGGGGGGAAAAAAAACTTAAAGGATGTGACCAAAGATTTGAAAGTCAGAGTATCACCAACTTTCTGGAGCTATTACAATGCAGGCAGGTAACCTACAATGCAAAAGATGAGGCTCCAAAAAAATTGAGTAATACTAATCTGACTGCAGCTGAAGGGCACAAGCCAGAAAAAAGGCTCCTCTATCTACTCCTATATAGTGTTTGCAACCAACCAATGTAGATGGATACTGATGGATGCACACTAATAGGAGAAGAAAAATGAGCTGCAATTAAAGAAAAATATGTGTGAGGCAGTGATGCACGCTGAGCGGCCTACAACCAGACGTAGCTGCCAGACACACTACTCAGCGTGAGCTGCACTCACAGTCAGAGACCTCTCAGACAGCCGTGAACAGTGCAGCTAAGTGGGCACTAGCACTGAAAGGCTGCAGAAAGGCTCCGCTATGTACTCCTAGAGTGTTTGCAACCACCGTATATGGATACAGATGGATGCACACTAATAGGAGAAAAAATGAGCTGCAATAAAAGAAAAATGTTTGAGGCAGTGACACGCTGAGCGGCCTACAACCAGACGTAGCTGCAGGACACACTACTCAGCGTGAGCTGCACTCACACACAGTCAGAGACCTCTCAGACAGCCATGAACAGTGCAGCTAAGTGGGCACTAGCACTGAAAGGCTGCAGAAAGGCTCCGCTGTCTACTACTAGTGTTTGCAACCAACGTATATGGATACGGATGGAAGCACACTAGATAGAATTTTTTAAAAATAAGCAGCTCAAAAAGAAAAATATGTATGAGGCAGCAGTGAGGCACGCTGGGCGGCCTACAACCAGACGTGGCTGCAGGACCCACTCCACAGCGTGAGCTGCACTCACACAGCCCTTGCAGACAGCTGTGAACACTGCTGCTAGGCAAAAGAAAGCTACAGTGGTGGTTTATGTAGCCTGGGTAAAGCACAATATTGTTTTTAGAATCGCTATTTCTAACTGTCCCTCACAGTCTTCAACAGCAGCCTGTCCCTAACTGAATTCACAGCAGAGTGACCAGAAATGGCGGCGGCGGTGGCTTTTATAGTGCATCATGGCATCATTTCAGCAGCCAATCACAGCCATGCCAATAGTTGACATGCCTACATGCCTAACAGGATGTGCCCACACTTCTGAGGATTCCCATTGGCTGAATCAAAGAGAGCGGGCTGATAGCATTATGGGAACTTCCGATTCCGGTATCCGATATGAAAAAAGTATCGGAAGTCAGTATCGAAATTCCGATACAGCTAATATCGGCCGATACCCGATACTTGCGGTATCGGAAAGCTAAACACTACCTATAACTTAATTTATGAACATCTTTGGTTTGATTTATTTGCCTGTGTGGATTGGATGGGTTGTTACCAACATCTGGTGAGAATATTATTTTCATCCACTGTATATGGGGTTCTTTAGAGCCATTATCTATAGGCATTTATGGCAAAACCAGTAACTAAATTAGGATAGTGGACTGACCAATTTTGGGCCTTTAAGCAAAGCATTTTTTTAAAACTTCTTTTAACTGTCACAAGAGCCATAACATTTATATTTTTTTTCATGCAGTGTAACCATATGAGGGCTTGCTTTTTTACAGGATGAATTGAATTTGTAAAAAGATCCATTTTGCTGTGCACACAACTTATTAACTAACTTTTATTAGTAGAAAGTAAAAATTTGTTAATTTTGGTGCCTTCTCAAGATGCCGACTGAGGGAAGCAGTTCACATGGAAGAATGACATGTCAATCACTGGCAGGAGGCCGATGCTGGGAGGAAAAGAGAGACTCCAGAGAGCTATAAATGCAGACTATGTCCTTGCACTTGCAATCTCCTTTGCATAACAATTCACTGATGGATTACAAGACAACATTTATAATATAAAGGTATAGAGGTAATCGTCATTTTAGGTACTTTACTGTGATGATGTTACTTTGGTGGTCTAAAAACTTGCTGACTGGTTCCACTTAATTTGAAAATGAGCTGTTAACATCTATGGGCTGGACACAGATCTCTCTCAGAATCTGCCTAGAGAGCTTATTGTAAAGGAGATGTGACACTAACAGTGTGAGACATGTAATGACTGACAGTCTGCTCTCCTGATCTCACTGCAAAACTGTGTGTAATTATAATTAACACAGTACAGCAGAGCTGAACTTTGTCTCATTGCAAACATATTTTCAGCTACAGTTGTCCTCTCATAGTGCTTCAGCTTCCACCTCACAGACAGCCGGTGTGTATTAGGGTGAGGGTGGTACAGCAGAGCTGTTATAATCATACTCAGCTCTGCAGTGAAATCAGTAGAGCAGACCGCAACTCATTAAATGTATCACACCAGTAGCTCATTTAGATACTAAGAATAGCAGATTTTTCTGAAATAAGAAATGGATCACTGACATCAATGCATCATTGCATTCAACTTTTTATCACATTCATGCTCATATAGATGGCTTCGTTTGAATGAGTGAATCTGACAAAATTTGAAATCTGCAGATTTGTTTGAAATTTGCATTGAATTTATTTGATATGAATCTAATGTAGCTTAGCTCCCTCTGATGTCTCCTCAGAGCTAAAAGCAAATTTAATGTTAGGGTTTTTTGTATTTGTTTTAATTATACTCACCAAACTCCAGCTCTCACCTGTCCTTCCATGTATCTACCTGTCCGATCTACTGAACAGCTTGCTTTCCTGTCTGACTTTCTACCTGTAAAGTGCTTTTCTATGCATCTAGTGGTTATATAGTCTCATGAGACGTCATGATGTCAGGTGAGGGTTAGAACGAGGTTAGCATAATTTTATTTTATTTTATTTTTGGCCCTAAAACTAATTGTATTCAGTAAATATGCTATTAAATTATTTTTAGCATTATAGTGTAAAGCTAACTCTGGCTCACTAGAAAAATGCTTCTGTAAACCACTGTCTGATATTGGAAACTATAAGGAGGACAGAAGAATAGAAGCAAACTGTTCGAAAAGTTAGTTCAGATGATGTTGTTTTCATAGAGGTTTTATAAATGAGCTTTATAAACAGTTTAAGAGTTCTCTCTATCTCTCTCTCTGGTAGTCACATGGAACACAAAGCCACAGGGTTATTTTTTATCACACTCAGAATAGTGTTTATTTCCACTGGTTTTACAATGCCAAAAATGAAACCATATACATTAAATCCCTAGGCGGGTCTGGACACTAACTAAACTATACACACCCTGGCTACTCAGAAATGGCTGAGTTAGGCCTCGTTTTTTCACACAAAACAGCTATTGTCCATAACATCAATGATACTTGCAGTTTGTGCACATGGCCTTTGCAGTCTCTCCTTAGAGAGGTTTTCATTGTCTCTCTCCATATCGAACACAACCCACTCTACTTAGCTTTCTACAGCTGGCTGATAACAGTGAACACATGGACTGGTTCTAGTCATTGTTATCCAGGTGCACCTAACCAGGACCTGTAGTGCTAGGATTTAACCCCTAGTCTACCTGGCTTTTTACGGCAGCAATAAAGCAAAATGCAGGAATTCATTGTCTGTCTCTGTTTTCAATAGATACCTTGTTTCTTCTCTTTGAAGATTTTATTATCATATGTATGTAAGTATCTGTAACACTGATAGGTGGTCATTTACTGCACAATCATGACTACACTTTCTGATTGGTCACATCACTATCAACATCAGTCTTGTTACTATTCTGCAGGACTGTACAGGAACCTCTGAAACTACTTTTTATATTACTCATTTGAAGTTAACAACTTTGTGAACACCATCAGTTAGTGAATTAAATTGGTTTTATGGGTATTTACATGATTATATAAATAATTAAACGATAAAACACAACAGGTTGCTAAAATAATAGCATTCTTTCAAAACAACAAATGTTGAAATGTAGGTAGAATGAGGTGAAACGTACCTAATGTGATGAGCAAACACATCAAGCCTATCATACTACACTCGATGACAGTCATATCACTTGGTAATGAGCGAAGCGATAAGTGATACATATTTGCAGCGATTAAATGAACAAAATTTATGCCAAGGTGGTCTGATGAATAGTTATTACACATCATTAATCAATAGTAGTGTGTCAACTAAGCCCAAGGTATACTAAAACACAAGAAGACTGACATTTGATATATTGCCTCTAGCTCTGTGAAATGGGTAGATGTTCAAATTGAAATGTTATTTTAGTAGGTAATTTTCCAGCTAAAGGTAATATGAACTATTATATAGTGTTTACATTTGTCTTTTAAACGTATCGTGTAAAAGCTGTAGTATATGTATTGTTTGTAATATTTATCAGTTTATTTTTATATTTCAAAAGCTTAATTTTCTCTCACTGAGTCAACATATTTAATTTCTCTAAACACAGTCACAAATCAGTTGACTTGATGTTGATGACCTGAAAGGGTCATCTTTATTAGGCTGATGGGGTCTGATTTTGAAACAATAGATGCAAATAGGAGTAAATCTTATATGGAAGGCAAACAACCTAGTGAAGATGGTTAAAAGAATCTGGAGATGAGATAGACGGAGAGCAACTCACAATACTCTAGCAATGCCTTGAAGTTCCATAAGTTCTGAAGTAGGCCCAAATACGAAGCAAAATGGCTTCCACGGGAACTGCATGCATTGGCTATCCTGCTTAAGTTCAAATTCAAGGGCAAAACTACAAACTAAAAGTAAGAATTAAAACTGCATCACAAATTATCAAAACTACAGCAGCCACAAATTTATATTTATAATGTATATATTGAAAACTCTTCTCATCCTGAGAGTCAAGCGGGTGGCTCTCAGTAGTGAATGACAATTTTCCATGTATAAGGGCTCATACTCATATGCAAGAAAGTCGGACGAGTCTCGCATATCAATACCCGGCACTGCCGCTGGCACTCGGATCAGAGTGTTCAGCTGCATGTATTTCTATGCAGCTGAATGCTCCGATCCAAATGCTGGCGGCAGTGCCGGGTATAGACGTGCGAGACTCATCCGAGTTTCTCGCCTGTGAGGTTGAGCCCTAAGTGTCAAATACTGATAATTTCCACTTACTTGACTTCTAAGCCCAGAATGAACAGCCATTTCAATTAATTAAATCTATGTTACACTGAATCATTTCTCCAAAAAACTATAAATGTCAATATGCTCAGCTTCTTCTTTATAATACTCAGCTGACAGATCAGGCAACATATACAATGTAACAGGTAGGAAATAGGAAACACACAATCTCACCCTTTTTATCCAGCATCAGTCCTGGAGGACTAGGAATATCACCATTGCTTATATATTTAAAAATGAGTAAACTTGTCCAGCTTGATCCAGACCTTTAAAACCATTGTTTGATTTTGAATTATGGGTAACATGTAGCATGGTGGCACAGTTGTTAGGTGATGTTGCTTCGCTGCACTAGGGTCTTGAGTTCAAATCCCACTAAGGACAACATCTGTATGTTTTGCTTGTGTGAGTTTCCTCCAGATTCTCCAATTTCCATCCACACTACAAAGACATTCTGATAATTTAGATTCTAAGCCTCGATGGAAACAGCGATGCTGATGTGTGTACAGCGTTGTGTAACAATTGGTGCTCCATAAGTAAAATAAATAAAATAATCAGTGAAAACTTCATGAAAGTGGTAGATAGAATATAACCACCAATACATTTCAAACTGGCATGTTCTCTTAAACATGGCAACACTGTAATAAAGGGCACATGCAGCATTTGAAACACAGATAGTTATATTCTGTTTACTACTTTCATGTGGATTTTAATGTACTCTAAATAAAGTCAAGCTGGACAACCCCTTTCTTTCTTCAACAATATAACAAATACCTTTTAATTAAGTTGTCCTGCTGTCAGGAATGCAATAAAAACAAACTTATCTAGTATATAGTAATTAAAATAAAACTATTTGTAACATATTTAGAAGTATTAATTATTCTTCATAATAGTTTTATTAAAAAATGAATATATTTTCGAGCAAAAACTAATTATTATTTTAGGGGCAGTTACTCTTTTACAGTCTTTTCATCCCCTGGTAACTCTCGACCAGTCCGACAAGTTCGTTGTTATATCGGGGATCACCCTGGGCAACCCAATTCTGTACAGGCCTCGGCAAGGAGTGCACAAACTGGTCCATTACCACCCGTTATACCATCTGCGCAGATGTACAGGACTCAGGCTGCAGGCACTTGTGAACAAGGTGCAACAGGTCAAACATCTGGGATTGCAGTGATTTGTCCCGGTGATAAAACCAAAGGTGAACCCGCTGTGCCCTGAGAGTCACTGTTATCCCCAAGCATGCAAGAATATCTGTTTTTACCTTGCCATACTCTTTAGCGTCCTGCAAAACTAAATCATAGTTTGCTTTTTGGGGTTCCCCCATCAAGTATGGCACCAGTTGCTCTGCCCACTGCTCTGGCAGGAATTTTTTCCTCTCAGTGACCCTTTCAAATACAGGAGAGCCTCAAGATTGCAATTCTCCATTGCAGATTTTTCAGCTTCAAAACTGCAACTCACCAATGCCGGGCCTTCAGCCTCAACACTGCAATTTGCCAATCCCAGGTCTTCAGCTTCAAAACTGCAATTCGCCACTGTTGGGTTTCAGCCTTAAAAGTGCAATTTGCCAATGCCAGGTCTTCGTCCTCAACACTGCAATTCGCCACTGCCGGGTCTTTGGCCTCAACACTGCAATTCGCCACTGCCGGGTCTTCAGCCTTAAAACTGCAATACGCCACTGTCAGGTCTTCAGCCTCAACACTGCAATTTGCCACTGCCCAGTCTTCAGCCTCAAAACTTCAATTCGCCACTGCTGGGTCTTCAGCCTCAACACTGCAATTCGCCACTGCTGGGTCGTCAGCCTCAACACTGTAATTCGCCACTGTCAGGACTTCAGCCGCAACACTGAAATTCACCACTGCCAGGTCTTCAGCCTAAAAACTTTAATACGCCACTGTGGGGTCTTCAGCCTCAACACTGTAATTTGCCACTGCCGGGTTCTCAGCCTCAAAACTTCAATTTGCCACTGCCGGGTCTTCAGCCTCAAAACTGCAATTCGCCACTACTGGGTCTTCAGCCTCAAAACTTCAATTCGCCAATGCCAGATCTTCAGCCTCAAAACTGCTATGTGCAACTGCTGTGTCTTCAGACTCAACACTGCAATTCGCCAATGCTGGGTTTTCAGCCTCAAAACTGCTATGTGCCAATGCCAGGTCTTTAGCCTCAACACTGCAATTCACCACTGCCAGGTCTTCAGCCTCAACACTGTAATTCGCCACTGCCGTGTCTTCAGCCTCAACCCTACAATTCGCCACTGCCATGTCTTCAGCCTCAACATTACAATTTGTCAATGCCAGGTCTTCAGCCGCAACACTGCAATTCACCACGGCCGGGTCTTCAGCCTCAACACTGTAATTCGCCACTGCCATTACTTCAGCCTCAAAACTGCAATTCACCACTGCTGGGTCTTCAGCCTCAACACTGCAATTCGCTACGGCTAGGTCTTCAGCCTCAAAACTTCAATTCGCCACTGCCGGGTCTTCAGCCTCATAATTTTCAATTCGCAACTGCAGGGTCTTCAGCCTCAACAATGCAATTTGCCACTGCCAGGTCTTCAGCCTCAACACTGTAATTCACCTCTGCCGGGTCTTCAGCCTCAAAACTGCAATACACCACTGCGGGGTCTTCAGCCTCAACACTGCAATTCATTGTATAGGCAAACAGTGTGGGAATACCAACTTCCTAATAATAGGAACATTGCTTTCAAGTGACCCTCCTGTACGGTTCGTCAAAGAGTTATTGGGGTGCTTCCAAATTTGGGGCAGGTGTTGCATTCACTGCATAGGCAAACAGTGTGGGAGTACCAACTTCATAATAATGGGAACATTGCTTTCAGGTAGCCCTCCAGTATGGGTCTTCAAAAGGGGTATTGGGGTGAGTGTAAATTTCGTGCAGGGCAGGCCTTGCACTAAATGCATAGGCAAACAGTACGGGAGTACCAACTTCCTAATAATGGGAACATTGCTTTCAGGTGGCCCTCCAGTATGTCTGTTCAAGGGGTATTGGGGTGCATCCTAATTTTTGGCAGCCCTACCACTCACTGCATACACAATAACAGGATAGGAGACCCACTGTTTAATAATGAGAACAACAAAGCATAGCCGGCTGATGGATGAATAGTATAGGCCGCCCGATGGCCCTATAAAAATAGGCTTTGTGACTTTCAGAGTCCATCTTTCATAAATGAAACAGCATGTATCTGATGATGTGTCACACACCACATGGCCAGATAAGGTTGTAAAATGTTAAAATGACATTTCTCAGTGAATGCATTTGTCTTGGTTGAAAGTAGTGATGAGCGAGTATACTCGTTGCTCAGGTTTTCCTGAGCACGCTCGGGTGCCCTTGGAGTATTTGGGCGTGCTCGGAGATTTAGTTTGTGTCGATACAGCTGCATGATTTATGGCTGCTGGAAAGGCTGAATACATGTGGGGATTCCCTAACAAACAAGCATTCCTCACATGTATTCAGGCTGGGTAGCAGCCATAAATCATGCAGCTACTTCGACACAAACTAAATCCCCGAGCACGCCAAAACACTTTGAGACCACCCGAGCATGCTTGGGGAAACCCAAGTAACGAGTATACTCGCTCATCACTAGTTGAAAGCAATGCTAAAGTGAAAAATGCATCAAAAACGCTATGTGTGAACAGCCCAAGGTGTGTAGGAACATTTTTGTTTTTGTTATTTATTTTGCCTTATTCTGTATGAAGGTACTATGGAATCTGGCTGCGTGGGATAATTGAATCGGAGACCAAAGTTGAGACAAACTGTATTAACAAAGCAAAAGTCAATATAAACTAACAGAGGAAATACTGAAGTTACAGCGAAGTGCAAAACATCACAAAACGGAAATGTTCAGCAGCTATGCTAGCTAATGCAAGCAAGTCCAGAAATTATATGCACTTATATTATATGCACTTACCTGCACTTATACTTGGTAGTCCAGAAACATGCAAACAGTGAAGCTGACACCTTTCATGGAACCCATTAATATGAAGACAGTGAACCACAAGGAGAAGGTTTTCCAGTGTACTTCCTTTAGGGCTGAGAAAGTCTCGCTAAAGTCCATCACTGCAGCCGCACAGGCACAGTCCAGAACATAATAATATCAAAAAGTCTTACGGACTACAGCAGTTCCAGAGATGTGTAACTCCACTCTTTAGAAGTCTGGTCAGCAGGTAAGCATAGCCAGGATCAGGAAGCAGCACAGGAGCCTGAAGGCAGCTGGAAATGATGAGGCAGAGCATAGAGTAAACGAACAGCAGTAGGAACTCCAGAACAGAGTCAAGAGGATGCTTAGAAGCCACCAGCAACAAAATACTCAGGCAAGGAGCCTTTTCTGACCTGGACTTAAATAGCAGGACTCACAGGAATTTCCAGGACAGGGCGAAGTACCAGACTCCATCTTGAACGAGGGCAAAACAGGCTCCATGGAACATCCGGAAACCTTACATTACTCCAACCTTAGAAGTGGCCTCAGAATGATCCATGACCAGGTTTACCAGAATATTTACTATGAAACAGAGCAATCTTTTGTGGAGCACAGATAATATTTACAGATTCACAAGAGTTCTCAGCCAAATATCCCTGTCAATTAATGAGGTACTGCATCTGTGATTCCTTTGGATTCTGGAGTCCAGAATCCCCTCCACCACAAATTGTTCTTTCCCATCCACCAACATAGCCTGAGGAGGAGGTGCAATATGACCCTGAAAAGTATTTGGAGATACAGGTTTTAATAAGGAGACATGGAACACAGGATGTACCTTCATGGTCCTTGGTAACTTCAGACGGCAGACAATGGAGCTCACGATACCACAGATCTTGAATGGACTGATGATTTTTTTGTCACAATTCTGTGAGGGAACAATCAATTTCAAATTCTTAGTTGATAACCACACAGAACCTTTCGGCTGATTTTTTTGTATCTCGCCTGTGCAGTAGATAGCGATTCCTTCAGAGTTTCCAGATTTTGTTTCATCACCGTCAACTTCTTATCTACTGCAGGCACCAGAGCATCGATTGGAGATCTGGGAAAAACACTAGGATGATAACCCAGATTGGCAAAGAAGGATGTTATCTTAGTAGATGCACTCTGCAAGTTATTGTAAGAGAACTCTGCTAGAGGTAGCAACTCCAACCAGTCATCCTGTGAGTGATAGATATAGCACCGATGATACTGCGCCAGAGTCTGATTAGTCCACTTCATCTGCCCATTAGTCTGAGGATGAAATGCTGAAGGCAGACAGACATTGATACCAAGTGCAGAAAAAAATCCCTTCCAGAATCTGGAGGTAATCTGCACTCCCTGATCAGAGATGATTTCATCTGGAACTCCATGCAGTCGGAACTCATTTTGAATGACCAGATCTACCATCTCCTTAGCTGAGGGAAGACCAGCACAAGGAATGAAGTGGGCAGCTTTAGTAAGGCGATCTACTGCAACCAGGATAGAATTCTTTCCACCATAGGTGGGCAATTACACTATAAAGTCCATAAAAATAGACCCCCAAGGGTGAGAAGAAACAGGTAGAGGTTGCAGCAATCCAGTAGGTAATACACGAGGAGTCTTAAAGTGCGCACATACCTCAGAAGAGAGAACGTAGCTCTTCACGTTCCTCCAGACAGGTAGGCCAAAAGAAACGGCTCAGGAACTCCTGTGTCTTCTGTACCCCCCGATGACCAGAAAACTTAGAGTCATGGACAAACTTGAGTACCTGCAACTTTATGGCCTTCTAGAGCATATAAATGTCGATCCCAGACCCACATACCATTCTTGATAACCAGGTTAACATCATTGGTCGTGTTAGCAAGAAATGGGTCTGCATCGTAGGCCTCCTTAATAGTCTTCCACAAGTCCTTGTTCTGGATGACTCCGACAAAATGGTCTTGGACGGGGCCCCAGGTACGGAATCCGTGGTATGGATTCTGGACAAGCCATCCGCTTTCCTATTATGTGAACCTGGGTGGTCTGAAATGAAAAAAAAAATTGAATCAAAAATAAACTCCAATGAGCCTGATCTGGAGAAAGACATCTAACAGGTTTAAGAAATTTCAGATCGCGATAATCTGTGAGCACAATGACTTTTTGTGCTGCCCCCTGCAGATGGTGCTTAAATACAGTGATAAGGGCTAGAAGTTCTTTATCTCCCACATCATAATTCTTCTCCACAGCAGATGTTCTATGAGAGTGAAATGCACACAGATGTAACAAACCGTTCTCTCCTTTTCTCTGTGAGAGGATGACCCCAGAACAAAATCTGAAGCATCCACTTCCAGGATGAAAGGATGTGCTGGGTTAGGATAAATCAATACAGGTGCAGAAGTGAGACGGGACTTAAGACAATCAAAAGCCTCTTGAGCTTGTGAAGACCACAAGAAAGTCTTTTCCTTCTTAATTAGTTGCGTAATAGGTCGAACTATCTCAGAGAAATTACAAATGAACCGTCTATAAAAGTTAGAAAATCTGATAAAACATTGTACCTCTTTGACACTCTTAGGTGCGGGTCAATCAAGAATAGCCTGGATCTTCTTTGCATCCATGTTACGTCCCTGTGGTGAAATAACATATCCCAGAAATTGAATCTTTGTGTGATGGAACTCATATTTTTCAGGCTTGATGTAGAGATGATTCTCTTTCAGGCATCTTAAAACAGTGTTAACATGCTCTTGATGTTGGAATGAATCAGAAAAAATCTAAATATCGACCTGATAAATTACAACAAAAGGATCTAACAGATCTCTAAAAATGTCATTAGCCAAGTGTTGGAAGGTTGTCGGGGCATTGCAGAGACCAAAAGGCATTACAAGGTAATAAAAGTGCCCATAACGACATCTAAATGCCATCTTCCATTCATCCCCAGAGCGGATCCGAATCAGGTTATAAGCTCCTCGAAGATCCAACTTAGAGAAAATCTTCAGATTTCGGAATAAATTCTTGGACTTTTGTGCGCTACCAGATAAAATCACTAATCCAGTGTTTAGGAGAAAGATTAATCCATTTATTTCCCAACGCGTTTCGAAATGTATACCATTTCTTCTTCAGGGGATGACATATATATGACCTTTGGGCGTGCAGCAAGCAGATTACTGATCCTACATGCTTTAATCTCTCCTAAAAAGGGTGAGTAAATTCTACTTTATTTTTTCTGCAATAACCCGGATAAGACCCTATTGCGCTTTTTTTGTTCCTTTAGCTATATTACATTAGAGAAAATCTTAGCATGTCATACTCTTTCAAACAGTTCAGGAATTAAAAAACCAGCAGAAAAGAGGCAGAGATGTTTACCTGCCCAGGCCTCAAAACAAATGCACTAACAGGATGCTGTGGACCCATTTAACACAGGTACAAAAATGCCACTGAGGCAATCACTCACAACCTGCCAATCCATGGAGGGGGTGTCTGCTTGGCATATTAATGCACAAAATAGGTCTGTATGCGGCGCTGTTTACACCCAGGCGATGCAGAGCATCTGGTTTACAGCCTATTGGTCATGCCCGTACTATTAGATTAGGCGGGCTGCCCATTGCTATCCAGAATGCATCTCATGTGAATAGACATCAGTTTAAAGAGCCAAATGGGCCCAATTGCACCCTGAAAAATAAAATGCAAAAACACATACAAAAATATGTGAGGTATTAGTTGATATTATGGCCAAAATACGCAAGCTCGCAATCCACGTCACAGGTTCATCACACTTGCGAGTCCTAACACTAATTCTATCACTAAGCAGCAAATAGAGGACTTAAAAATCCTCCAAAAAATTGAACCAGCAGAAAAAAGACAGAGATGTTTACCTGCCCAGGCCTCCAAACAAATGCACTAACAGGATGCTGTGGACCCATTTAACACAGGTGCAAAAATGCCGATGAGACAACCACTCACAACCTACCAATCCATGGAGGGGGTGGCTGTTTGACATGTTAAGGCACAAAATAAGTCTGTATGTGGTGCTGTTCACACACAGGCGATGCAGAGCATCTGGCTTACAGTCTATTGGTCACGCCAATACTATTAAATAGGCGGGCTGCCCAGTGCTATCCAGAATGCATCCCATGTGAACAGCTGCTTAGTGACAATTCAGGAATTAACGGCAAAGGATAACAGTTCCGAATGGTTACCTTGCTGAGCTCCCAATAATAAATACAGGATCAATGAGTTCCATCCTTCTTTTTTGCAAAAAAAATCTCCAGAGTTACTGTCTTCTAATCCACTGGTCCTGAAACTAGAGGGGAACCATCCACTGTTTCCAAGGTTACTGCCATGTTCTTTGGCAAAGGTTAGGTCCATAAAGTTACCTCCCACCCCCGAGTTTACCATGGCTGCACAAGAAATCCATTTTCCCGACAACAAGATATTAATGGGAAGGGAGAAATGCATATCTTTATCCTTTGGTATTTTAGGAGAAGCAGTCACCGACAGAGAATGAAAGACCGCATTCAAAGAAGAACTGGACCCAAAAACAACAGATTCAGCATCCTGATCCTCATACTCCCCTACCACAGCTAGTACCTTGGAAGGTCGCTTGGGACAGTTTATCAGGAAATAGTCTTAGGCTAAGTGCACACGTACCGGAACTCTCGCGGAAATTACCGCGAGAATTCCGGAATTCCAGTCCGCGGGAAAATCGCATTTTAAATTCCCGCGATTTTCCCGCGGAAAAACTAGCATTTTGCAAGCGTATTTAGCTTGCAAAATGCTAGCGTTCTCCAAGCGATCTGTAGCATCGCTGGGAGAACTGATTGACAGATTGGTCACACTCGTCAAACATAGTATTTGACGAGTGTGACCAACTTTTTACTACTGAGGCCGCCTATGCAGCATCAGTAGTAAAAGATAAAATGTAAAAAAAAATAAAAAATAGTGTTATTCTTACCCTCCGACGTCCCGCGCATCCGTTCCCAGTAATCCTTTGCGAAAATGCCTGCGATGACGTCAGTTCTCGCGGGATCGCGACATCTCGCGGTAATTCGCGATGACGTGGCGCGAATGACCGCGAGACTTCGCGATCCCGCGAGAACGGACGCCATCGCGGGCATTTTCGCAAAGGACTACTGGGAACGGGAGCGTGAAGAGAAGCGGAAAGACTGCGCGGGACGTCGGAGGGTGAGAATAACAATATTTTTTATTTTAAATTCTATTTTTTACAGGGGTATGGTACCCAAAGCCCGGAGGACAGTCTCCTCTCCTCCGGACCGTGGGTACCATCCGCAATTGTTCTGCTTACTTTCCGCATGTTGTGCACAGCCACATGCGGGAAGTAAGCGGAACAATGCATTCCTATGGGTGCGGGATCGCCGCGATTCCGCAAATTAATGAGCATGCTGCGGTTTTTACCGCGAAGCGATTCTGCCGCGGTAAAAACCGCAGCATTAGCACAGCATTGCGGAATCCCATAGGAATGCATGGGATGCTTATTTTTCGCGTTTTCGCGGCAAAATCGCGCGGTTAAAACAGCCGCGGAAACGCGAAAAAAACGCCACGTGTGAACTCAGCCTTATTGTCAGCAGTAGAAACACAAACTCTCACGAAAACGATGCACCCTTCGCTCATCACTCTCACACCGCTATAAAGCATCCACTTGCATGGTAACCGGTTCCACTTCCCATTAGGATTTGCCTGCAGGTTCTTTAGGAGAACGGGGAGAGTTAGTGACATGATTAGAGGCTGCAAATATCTCCTGTCAATGTGCACGCAATGCTGTATGAATGCCTTTAACTCTTGAGGTGCCTCAGCATGGGCTAACTCATCCTTAACCATACTAGAAAGTTCTCTCCCAAAAATGCGCAATTTACAAAAACAGTCCCAAATCATATCCACTGCCAACCGACTAAATTCTGTAGCGTACTTGATGACAGAGTGCTTTCCCCTGATGTAACAATAACAATGCAGTTTCATCAGTAGTGCGATGATTAGGATCATCAAACATCAAAAACATTGTTGCTAGAAAATCATCTAAGTTATTCAAATGGGGGTCACGAGTCTAGATAAGCGGATTAGCCCAAGCAAGTGTTCGTGAGGTAAGTAACATGATTATACATAGGACCTTGGACCGATCTGTACAAAAGTGGGCAACATGCACATCAAAATACATTGATTAATAAACATACAAAATTTGTAGCAGTCTCCATTGAATCTAAACGGTAGTAACTTGTGTGGGCTAGTTGGCAGTGGCTGCCATGGAGGTATAGGCACCTGTACAATTGTTTGATTACTTAAGTCCTGAAGGGCCTGTCTGAAATGGGCCTCCCAGTTAGCAACCTTGTTTTCCAGAGCCTCCATTCCTTTTGTAAAGAGTTAATCATGGAGAACAACTGATCCAACTTTGCCTCAGTCATTATCCCAGCAGATTCCTGATAGGCCTGAGTATCCTGTAATATATATGAAGGTACTATGGAAACTGATTGCGTGGGATAAACGAATCTGAGACCAAAGTTCAGACAAATAAACTGTATTAACAAAGGAAAATTAAACATAAACTAACAGAGGAATTGCTGAAATTACATCGAAGTGCAAAACAGCAAAAAATGGAATTGTTCAGCAGCTATGCTAGCGGAGCACGACCGCTAATGCAAGCATGTCCAGAAATTGTATGCAGTAAGAGTGCGTCCTGCACTAATACTTGGTAGTCCAGAAAAACACAAACAGTGAAGCTGACAACTTTCATGGAAGTCCAGTAATATAAAGACGGTGAACCACAAGGAGAAGGTTTTCCAGTGTACTTCCCTTAGGGCTGAAAACGTCCCGCTAATGTCCAGCACCGCAGCCGCACAGACACAGTCCAGGAGTTAATGTTCAGAATATAATAATATCAAAAAGTCTTACGGACCACAGCAGTTCCAGAGATGTGTAACTCCACTCTAGAAGTCTGGTCAGTAGGTAAGCACAGCCAGGATCAGGAAGCAGCACAGGGGCCTGAAGGCAACTGGAAATGATGAGGCAGAGCACAGAGTAAACAAGCAGCAGTAGGAACGCCAGAAAAAAGTCAGGAGGAAGCTCAGAAGCCAACTGCAAAAAAATACTCAGGCAAGGAGTCTTTCCTGATCCGGACTTAAATAACAGGACTGACAGGAATTTCCAGGACAGGGTGAAGTACCAGACTCAATCTTGGACGAATGCAAAACAGGCTCCATGGAACATCCGGAAACCTTACACACACCTTCCACCACAAGCAACCCACCAAATGGAGAGCCAATTTGGAGTTTCCACATTTCAAAAAATTGTTTGTAACATCAGCAGCAGTAGCAACAGCAGAAGACACCACAAAGTTGACACAGACTGCAATAATTCAAGATCAATGAATGACGCTAAAAACTACACCATCCCCTAGCACATGAGTTCCCAACCACCAGTCTGCGGCCAAGGACTGGGTCGTTGTTTTTTTTTGCAAGTCCGCGCCGCCGCTGCAGACCAGCACTAAGCACTGACTGTGTGATCTGTGGAAGCTGCCGGCCCCTTTAATTTTCCATGTGCCGGGGAGTGAGTTTGCACTTGGAAGGTCCTCTGTGTAGTGGGAGAGTCAGGGGGTGGCAGTCTCTGGGAGCTGCAGCCGCTCATTGGCTGTGCAGCTCCGTGCTTTGATTGGCTGCCAGGCTGCAATTGGCCTGATGCTGATTGCTGCATCAGGGCAGCATGGGGCAGGCTTAGAAGGTGGAAGGCGCGCATTCAGGAGCACGCTCAGTCAGTACAGACTAGTGTACCTGTGATAGCTGCTGTATGCTGTATATACTGTATATGAGTGCATTCCCGACCTGAGCTACATGAGCTATATACTGTAACCAGGTGTGCAGGTGAGCATCCCTGACCTAAACTATATACTGTGAACAGAGCTGTGTAGGTGAGCATCCCCGTCCTGAGCTATATACTGTGAACAGAGCTTTATATTGTGTAGGTGAGCATCCCTGAGCTAAGCTATATACTGTGTATATGTGTGGGGCCATCATACTGTATATGGGGGATTACAAGTGTGGGGCCATCATACTTTATATTGGGGGATTACAGGTGTGGAGCCATCATACTAAATATGGGGGATTACAGGTGTGGAGCCATCATACTAAATATGGGGGATTACAGGTGTGGGGTCATCGTACTATATATTCCCCGCCCTCATATGACCAAAGCCCCGCCCCTGACCCACCCTGCCTGGCCATGGAAAAATGGTCTTGCTTGAAGCTGGTCCCTGGTGGAAAAAACGTTGCCCTAGCATGCCAAGTCTGCGACTGGGGTGCTAAAGTCATTGGAGATCCATGACTTGTTCATTTTGATGAAAGCTAGGTGGTCTACACTTTAAGGGGACAGCTGGATGTGCTTATCCATCAAGACACCACCAGCAGCGCTAAAGACACGTTCTGAGAGAACGCTGGTTGCCGGGCATGACAAAACCTCCAAGGTGTGACAGACGAACTCACTCTTACATTCTTGAAGACTAAAATGCAAAAATACAAAAGGGTCCAACCTCCCAGATGGCATTAATATTGAGATACAGATACTCCTGCACCATCTTCTTCAGTGGTTTACAATGTTTCAGGCTTGTACGCTGTTCTGCTGGTGCACGGGCTGGACGGGATGGTTCTGCCTCCATCCTGGTCAGGTCAGGGTTAATTTTAGTTCACCTCTCTTTTGTTCTGGAGTGGCTATTTAATGTTGGTGGTTCCTGGGTTTGGTGTCAGTGATACTTCCATGTGCTCGATTAGAGGTAGCTGACCCAGGTTACTCATCGGTAATTGTTGTGCCTCTGTGCGTGTGAGCTTTGCTGTGTATGTCCCGGTTTCTCTACTGACTTCTGCCTCTGTTTCCTGCTATGTATTGCCCTGTCTTTCCTGGTTCTCTGACGCCCTGGCTCATCTCAGTTTACTCTCTGTCTTATCCTTAGGTACCTCGCTCTCATTTGGCTTTTGACCCTCGGCTCCCCACTGACTACTTTAATGTTCTGTGCCCTGTGCTCCGCGCTCTCGGCTGTTCCCCTATCCTCATGTGCTGTGAATCCGCTCCCCTGCTATCACGTGACTGCTTAGTTTAAGGTCCTGTGTGCACTGCATGCCTCAGTTCATCCACTCCCTGCGCTCTGTCCCATGCCACCTGCCAGCACCCCCTCGGCTTCCTCGGTGACACTATCAGTGTCATTACAATAATGATTTTTAAGTGGAAATGAGTCCTGATTTGCCACTAAAACACAGTTTTGTCATAAACGATTTTGAGTAGCTATTTGGCCCTTTAAGTTGCACCCCAGTATTAGACCTAACAATTTTTAAGTGAAAATCTGCCACTGAAAAACAGTTTTATTACAAATGATTTGGCGTAGCAAACGGTGCCTCCAAAGATTGCCACACAATTTTTGCACAATCTACTTCGATGCTGGAAGATCGAGTTCACACAGGACAGGATCCTATCTTTTTAACTTACAAGTTTACTTACAGCAGCAGCACTAGCAAAAGCAACCGTTTTGCACTGTTACACTGAAACAAAGGCACAAGTAAAACAAGATGTACGATTTTTATATCGCCATGGACATGTGACTTCGGCAGCCAGTCACAGAAGACTAGACTCATGACTAGAGATGAGCGATTTTGCCTTTTTTCGGGTCGAGTCGGGTTTCATGAAACCCGACTTTCTCAAAAGTCGGGTCGAACAAAATCGGCCGATTATCGTGAAAAGTCGAAGGCCGACTGAAACACGAAACCCAATGCAAGTCAATGGGGAACCAAGGTCGGCAGTGAGTGGAGGACAGGAAACACACCTACAGTGCCCATTTTAATGCCAAAAACATCAATTCTTATTACTTAAACTTGTCAACCTTACTTTACTTTATAATAATAGTTAGGCATTGAAAACTGGGGGTTATTTGGCTAAAGTTGTGGGGGGGGTAGGGCTGGCTCCAGGTTTTCGTGGGCCCAGGGCCAAAGAGTGTCAATGGGCTCCTTTAACACATGCCCCAATTCATGATCCTCTGATACGGCAGAGAAATAGCGGTATAGTACAATGAAAAATACTTCACTTCTTACATCTAATGACTGATATCCATTTTAAATTCTCCAATAGCTCCAAAAACGGACAGTATATTACTCCATACAGTATTATGGCCACCGCATAGTGCACTATACAGAGTAATGAGGCCCATATATTTCTCCATACAGAATCATTGGTCCAATATAATGTTTGAAATAGTATATGATGAGCTCCACATAATGCTACAGTATATGTTGGTCCCCATGGATGAAGCTCCACTGTGTTATGGGCCCAAATAATGCTCCATATATAATGGGCCTCATTTCTAATGCTCGAGTGCATAATGGGCCCTGTAAAAGCTGCTCCAGTGTCTGATGTCCACCTTTGGAATGCTCCAGTGTATGGTGGGCCTCATATATCATTCTCCAGAGTATAGTGCTCCCCAAAAATAGCTGTCCCAACTTTGAAAACAAATAAGTCTCCTCGCTAGGGAATCCCTGTACTAGTCTGGACTCCTCATCGTCCCCATCTTCCTTCTCACTGCACTTGGACTGTTTAGGCAGAGGGCGTACAGACGTGATGTCATCGCGCTCTCTGACCAGAATGTCACTGTCAGGAAACGCGGAAGACGTCACGGCGGTGGAGCAGGGAGAGGTAAGTATTTCAACTTTGCAAGTGCTGTGATCCTGAGCAAGCAGGGGGGGCCCACTTGTTGGCGATGGCACTGGCACAGGGCCCCTCATAGTACGGCGGTGTGTCTGACGGCGGGTGGGCCCCCTCCCACTGGCAAAGACACTTTTGCATACTATGAGGGGCACTGTGCCAGTGCATTGCCCATGAGTATGCCCCCCTCACCTGCTCAAGGAACCTGCACTTTCATCTGCACCTTCCTCTTTGTCACCGTGTAAGGTGGTATAGTATGCGGGAAGGGGAACCTGAGTTTCATCAGGGTTAGATTCTGGCTGTGTAGAGTGTGAGGGGAATGTAGTGGTCTGGGTCAATGTACCAGCAGAATCATCTAGCAGTGGCTGGGCATCAGTGCACTTGTAGTGCCCCCAGGAGAACGGTCGCCACAGTGGCATTACCTTCCTCCTAGGGAGTGTGATGTCATGCTTGGGAGCAATGAAGGATCTCTCTAGCAGTTAAACCAACACACAACACAGTTCCCACTCCAGGACAGCAGGGAGAGCTCTGAACCTGACTGCTGAGGAGCTGCTCTCTGTGGTCGGGAGGACGGAAGTTAGGGCAGACTGTGAAGGGAAGGGGAAATGTGTGGATGTGAGAAGAGGAGCTGGAGGATGAGCAGAGTTAAGGCTCACTCCTAGCTGGAGCGCATGGTCGGGATTCCGGTCTCCGAGTATGTAGGGACACTGATGGTCCTGCAGCAGATACCGGAGGAAGTAGCAGCTGTAAATACTCTGTTCCCAACTAAGGCTCGGAGGCCCCAGCAGCGATGTGTGTGAGCCAGAAGGAAAAGGCTATGGCTGCCTGCCATACGAGAAAGTTCCAAAAGAGAGTCAACAGGGGGAACTTCAGTGAACTCAGTACTGCGAGTACCTCAGATAAGCGCTAGAACGGAGGCCACACTACCTATCTGCAGAGAGAGAATTCCAAATATGCTTCCAGGCAGACCAACTCCTTCTCCATCTGTACTCTGGGTCCTGGATGGCACTTACCAAGTACAGGTAAAGGAACTGCACGACTGTGTCTGTCATCTTTCTCCTGTGCCTGGCCGACGGCTCTGCTACATCCTGCACTGCACACCATCTACCAACTCTTTCATCTGCCCTGCGACTACGGCCCTACCTGTGCAGGGCTTCTACATCTTAGCTGCACCACAGCATCTGTCCCAGAGAAGCGACACTGCACCGCGGGTCAATCTGATCAGAAACCACAGGTGGCGTCACGTATCATTCACCTATAAATGTTATTCACCCCTTTGCATGGATGCCCAGGGCCACGGAATGGGTCATCACCACCAACGTGCAAAACAGAAGCCGCGGAGACACCATCACGTGTTTCTCAACGCAAGCAATGACCAGCCAGGTCTTTGTCCGGGAAGGAACAACCACGGGAAGGGCAGTCTCCAATGAAGGAAACCACCTATGCCAAAACATGGTATCCATCCACATACAGCTGTTTCGGGGTATTGCCCCTCATCAGTGTGGAGTAGGAAACTGGCTGGTAGGAGCAATGCCTAGTAAAAAGACTATGAAGAGGAGGATGAATGAACTCATGGAGATCAACATCCGACACTGCGGAGACACCATCACGTGTTTCTCAACGCAGTGATTCTAGAGCACTGCCCCCATCCCTTATGGGAAATATGTAAACATGCAAAACAGAAGCCGCGGAGAAACCATCACGTGTTTCTCAACGCAAGCAATGACCAGCCAGGTCTTTGTCCGGGAAGGAACAACCACGGGAAGGGCAGTCTCCAATGAAGGAAACCACCTATGCCAAAACACGTGATGGTGTCTCCGCGGCTTCTGTTTTGCATGTTTTACATATTTCCCATAAGGGATGGGGGCAGTGCTCTAGAATCACTGCGTTGAGAAACACGTGATGGTGTCTCCGCAGTGTCGGATGTTGATCTCCATGAGTTCATTCATCCTCCTCTTCATCACCACCAACGTGACACATCCCTCTGAGACACCGGCACAGTACCGATTATCCCCACTGCCCTGGCTGGCCACCCACACTCCATGTCAGATTCATCTTGGACTGGGGAATTCCCAATTTGACTTGATAACCCAGGCACGGTATGATAGAAAGAGCTGCATGGACTAATGCGAAGTGTGGCCTGCTGCATCATTCACTTTTGGTGGGGGTGAAGGACACAAGGAAAGGGGTTCTTCCTGACCAGGAGCCAGCACTTGACCACTCAGTGCTTTCATTTTTTGAAACTTCAGAAGAGTAGGGCATATGTTATGAATGGGTCACCGAGGAGAAAAAAACAAAACAAGCTAAGTCACAGAAAACCAGAGAGTTTGGTAACTATGCAGACTGCAGATCCCTGATCCTAACCACACAACTTGCAGCAGCCGTGGAGCGTACCTACGATGGTCCTAGACGCTTCGTCACAGTCGGAGGACTAAATAAGCCTGAAGCAAGAAAAGGGGAAAGCTAACTGCCCCAGAGCAGACCCCAAAGGAAAGACAGCCCCCACACATATATTGACGGTGAAACAAGATTAAAGCACAAACACAGGCAGAAAAATAGGCTGAGCAAACGATGGGGCCCAAACTAACTAGAAAGGATAGGAAAGGAAAAGCACTGTCTGCAATCTGCAAAAAACCCTACAAAAATAAAGTCCAACACTTCTGATAGCAAAATTAACCCTGAAGTCACTAGACTTCTCCCACTATATCAGCACTCTGAAATATTTTGAGACAGCAAAAAGAGGCCACTCTAATAAGGGACAAAAAGCAAATTGGCAAATACAGATAAATAAGAGTGGAAATTTAGCGCAGCCCCAGCCGGGGCTGGCTAACCACACAAGAAACTGATAGACCAACAAAATCAAGTGTGAACATTAGCAGAAAAATTTAGCTTTAGATGACTGGAACAGAGCTGAAAACCAAGACCTGACAAGCCAGAAGGAATCACCAGCACCAGACTAGGGCGTCAGCTGTCTTAAATCCAGTCTGAGATTCCTGAGGTCCAATCGTCATCCTCATTATCAGGTGGCAGGTCACTATTGATTAAATCAGCCTCACTACCTCCAATTACCACCAGAGGGAGCCTGGAAGGAGAACTCACAACTGGTGGACCGGAAAATAAACTCACAACAGGCATATTTGCTGGAGTCTGTTTAGGCAATGTAAGCCAAATCCAGTTCCTGATGCTCCGGCTTTAAAAGTAATTAACCTACTCCCAGAAAAGGTAGCCTTCCAGGCGTTCCAGAGCCAGACCATGACGCAGGCTCAACACCTCCTGCCTTAGCTGCTATTGTGCTTTTGCCACTACCAGCAGATGCACCACCACCATCAGCACCAGCTGGCCCCCCCACGCCCACATCCACGGCCTCTTCCACCAAACTTCAAAATGTTGCAGAAAATGAACCCAAAATAACATCAGATATATGGTACTGTATCAGAAGCGTACAGCTCTATACAGTCAAAGGATGATTGTCAATCTCCCTATATATACCATCAGTCACACAGAGACACTCACAGGCTCAGTATGGATTAGACAAGAATATAAAAAGTAGAAAAAGTGTACAGTATCATCAGATAGCAGGTATATATAGTATAGTTTAAACTTTCTAAATCTCCTTAGATATTTCAGGATGCAGACATAGACGCTCTCAGGCTCAGTATGGATTACAACACAATTTAAAAAGCCATAAAACGGTAATGGATCTGAAGAGTACAGCTGTACACAGTGTAAGGGTCATTGTTCTCAATCTCAGTATTTATTTCCACAGTCAGAAAATAACTAACTTGGTCAGTTTGGATTAGACCAGAATATAAAAAGCAGTAAATGGGTAATGTATCACAAGCGTAGAGCTGTATACACTAGTGTTGGGGTAATTTTTAAATCTACATATAAATTGCAGGAGTAACCCACAAACTCTCACATGCTCAGGATGGATCACACCACAATATAACAAGAAGATCCGCAAGAAATAATCACACATGTGGGACAATGTTCCAGGTGTCAATGATACACTTAGAGTGGTGGGTGGAGGAGGACTTCCTGTCAGAAAGGGTACAGTATCACCAGATACCAGGTATATATAGCATAGTATAAACATTAAAAAGCTTTGTCTATATATCAGGAGGCAGACTCAGAGGGTCTCAGGCTCAGTATGGATTTGACTTGATTGTACAAAGTTGAGAAAGGGTACAGTATCACTGGATAGCAGGTATATATAGCATAGTTTAAACATTAAAAACCTATGTCTATATATCAGGAGGCAGACTCAGATGGTCTCAGGCCCAGTATGGAGTCGACGTGATTGTAGAAAGTTGAGAAAGGGTACAGTATCACTGGCTAGCAGGTATATATAGCATAGTTTAAACATTAAAAATCTGCGTGTCTATTTCCGGAGTCCGACAAAGACACTCACAGCCTCAGTATGGATTAGACAAGAATCTAAAAAGTAGAAAAAGGGTTATGTATTCGAAGCATACACTAGTATACACTGTTGGGGTATTTTTCAATCTTCATATATATTTCAGTCTCGGTAAGACAGTCCAGACTCTCCGCAAGAGGAAACGAGATGGATACAAGTACAGACGGAAAGTCGAGTGATTGCAGAAATTTTGGAATTACTAATCACGGTAAAAACTCCCAGGAGAATTCTCAGAAGCGATGCTGCTCAATTACTTTGTCTGTGGAGACAGCGAAAACAGTTCTTGTAAAGAAAGGTTTGCTGTATCGTAGTACAGTGGAACCCATCACCGTTACTCATCTCCATCAAATTGTGATCACAGGGAGAGATGTAGACATTGTCCTCACTGCCTATCATGATCTGTCAGGTAACTTTGGAGTGCAAAAGACAAAAGCCACAGGCCGTAGGCGATTCTATTGGATTGGCAGGACACATTTAAAAATGTGGGCAGGAATGTCACACGTCTGTGAGTTGGAAAACCGTGAAAGCTGAAGATAAATCACCACTGCATCTCATTGTGAGTCGACGTCCATAACAAATGGAAGCCATTGATCATCTGAAGATAGAGCCCAGCAAGACAGGGCATAGCTACGTCTTAACCATCATCTATCATTTCACAAAATTTTTATTGGCAGTCCCAGTGAAGTATTTAACTGACCAGACTACACAGTAGTGGAGCAGGGAGAGGTAAGTATTGCAATGCTGGTGCCCTGAGCAAGCAGGGGGGCCCACTCGTGGGCGGTGGTACTGGCACAAGGCCCTTCATAGTACGCCGGTGTGCCTGACGGCGAGTGTGCACCCTGTTATGATTGAGTCACCGTAGGGGGCAAAAACAGAAATGCTAGCTAGTCCTGAAAACCAGAGAAGTTGGCAACTATCAGATTGCAGACCCCTGAACCTATCAACACAACTAGCAGTAGCCGTGGGGGGTTCCTACGATGACCTAGACCCCTCGATCACAGCCGGAGAGATACATAGGCCTAAAGAAGGAAAGGGGAAATCCAGCTGCCCCAGAGCAGACCCCAAAGCAATAGGCAGCCCCCCACATATAATGACGGTGAAGCAAGATGAAAACACTTACACAGACAGAAAGACAGGCTGAGCAAAGACGGGGCCCAAAAACTACCTAGATAGGAACGGATAGGAAGGCTGCTGTCTGCAATCTGCCAAAACCCTATCAGAGACAAAAGCCAACAAGCTGATATAAAAATGGCCCTGAAGCAACTAAGCTTCAAAAACTAAATCAGCACTCAGGTACTTTCAGAAGACAGAGCTCTAGGAACACTGCACACTCCAGCAGGGAGTGGCAGAATCCAAAAAGCAAGAAAAACAAAAACAAATCTTAGATGCAAAAAGGCAAAACAGAAAACTTAGCTTTAGGAGAGCAGGAATCAGACTGGTGTCCAAGAGTCCACAGAGAAATCACCCGCAGGGCAGAAAGGGCGTAGGCTGCCTTAAATCCAGTCTGTGACTCCACTCAGCCAATCGTCTTCATTAGTCCCAGGTGCCTGATAATCAGGCTCACTACCTTCCTTCACTAGAATAGGGAGTTCACCAGGCCTCAGTGACGGAGGGGAAAATGAACTCACAACAGTACCCCCCCCCTTGAGGAGGGGTCACCGAACCCTCAACAACGCTACCAGGGCGATCAGGGTGAGCCCGATGAAAGGCACGCACCAATCTTTTGGCATGAATATCAGAGGCAGAGACCCAGGAATTATCCTCCTGACCATAACCCTTCCACTTAACCAAATACTGGAGTCTCCGTCTAGCCAGACGGGAATCCAGAATTTTCTCTACCTCATATTCCAAGTTACCTTCAACCAATACAGGGTCCGGAGGTGCCACCTCAGGCACAACTGGCTCAACAAACCTCTTCAACAAGGACTTATGGAACACATTATGGATCTTAAATGTGACAGGAAGAGCCAAACGAAAAGAGACCGGATTAATAATCTCCAAAATCTTGTAAGGTCCAATAAATCTAGGCTTAAACTTAGGAGAAGCCACCTTCATAGCAATATTTTTTGATGATAACCACACCATATCACCAATCTTAAACTGGGGACCAATGGTCCTATGTCGATTGGAAAACCGCTGGGCCTTTTCCTGGGAGAGAGATAACTTATCCACCACTTGGTCCCAGATCTGGTGCATTCTCTCCACCACAGTGTCAACACCTGGACAGGCAGAAGGCTCAACCTGCCCTGAAGAAAATCGAGGGTGAAAACCAAAGTTACAAAAAAAAGGTGACATCAAAGTGGCAGAACTAGCTCTATTATTTAAAGCAAATTCGGCCAAGGGCAAAAATGAAACCCAATCATCCTGATCAGCGGAAATAAAACATCTCAAATACGACTCCAAGGTCTGGTTTGTTCTCTCTGTCTGCCCATTGGTCTGAGGGTGAAAAGCAGAGGAGAAGGACAACTGAATTCCCAACTTGGAACAGAACGTCCTCCAAAATTTAGACACAAATTGAACTCCTCTGTCAGATACAATGTTCTCAGGAATCCCGTGCAAGCGAACCACCTGTTGCAAAAACAGAGGCACCAACTCAGAGGAAGATGGCAACTTAGGGAGTGGTACAAGATGAACCATCTTAGAGAACCTATCACAAATCACCCAAATAACAGTCATTCTTTGAGAGACCGGCATATCAGAAATGAAATCCATTGAAATATGGGTCCATGGCCTCCTGGGAACCGGCAAAGGCATCAACAACCCACTAGAGCGAGAACAAGATTTAGACCGGGAGCAAGTCCCACAGGACTGCACAAAATTCCTGACATCATGAGACAAGGTGGGCCACCAAAAAGAGCGACTCACCAGATCTCTAGTACCAAAAATACCTGGATGACCAGCCAATGCAGAGCAATGAACTTCAGACATCACTCTCTTCTTCCACTGGTCAGGAACATACAACTTTCCACTGGGGCAACGCTCAGGTTTGTCCTCCTGGAACTCTTGCAGAGCAAGTCTCAAATCAGGCGAGATGGCAGAAAGAACTACCCCTTCGCCTAAGATGGTGGCAGGCTTGGTCACCACAGGAGAATCAGCAAAGAAACTCCTAGAGAGGGCGTCAGCCTTGACATTCTTAGTTCCAGGAAGGAAAGAGACCACAAAATCAAAACGTGTAAAAAACAAGGCCCACCTAGCCTGTCTAGGGTTCAAGCGTTTAGCCGACTCTAGGTAAATCAAATTTTTGTGGTCAGTGAGGACCACAACTTGATGTTTGGCTCCCTCCAACCAATGTCTCCACTCCTCAAATGCCCATTTCATGGCCAACAGTTCCCGATTCCCCACATCATAGTTACGTTCAGATGAAGAGAACTTACGGGAAAAGAGCACAGGGATTCATTTTAGATGTTACCGGATCCTTTTGGGACAACACCGCTCCTGCACCAATCTCAGAAACATCCACCTCTACCTGGAACGGGAGTGAGACATCAGGTTGCCGCAGAACCGGGGCGGAGGTAAATCTACGCTTCAGCTCCTGAAAGGAAGCAACCGCTCCGGAGACCAATTCAACACATCCGCACCCTTCCTGGTCAGGTCAGTCAATGGTTTGGCAATACTAGAAAATTTTGCTATAAATTTCCGATAAAAATTAGCAAAACCCAAAACTTCTGGAGGGCCTTCAAAGAAGTGGGCTGAACCCAATCATAAATGGCCTGTACCTTGGCCGGGTCCATTTCAATAGTTGACGGAGACAAAATAAATCCCAAAAAAGAAATTCTCTGTACTCCAAAAAGGCATTTTGATCCTTTGACATACAGAGAATGCTCTCTCAAGATCCGGAACACAGTCCGAATATGTTCCACATGAGAATCCCAATCCTTGGAGAAGATCAAAATATCATCCAGATAGATAATTAAAAATTTATCGACAAAGTCTCGGAAAATATCGTTCATGAAGCACTGGAAGACAGAAGGGGCATTAGTGAGCCCAAAAGGCATCACCAGGTACTCAAAATGTCCCTCCGGAGTATTAAACGCCGTCTTCCATTCATCCCCCTGCTTAATGCGGATAAGATTATACGCCCCCCTGAGGTCAAGCTTGGTAAACCAGCAAGCACCTCTGACTCTAGAGAATAGATCCGAAATCAGGGGTAACGGATACTGATATTTAATAGTAATTTTATTGAGGGCACGATAATCAATACAAGGCCTTAAAGAACCATCCTTCTTGGCCACAAAAAAAAAAAACGGCACCTAAGGGTGAAGAGGATGGTCTAATATGACCCTTCTCCAACGCCTCCTTAATATAGGACCGCATAGCCTCGTGCTCGGGTACAGATAAATTGAAGAGCCGACCCTTAGGAAATTTACACCCCGGGTTTAGTTCAATTGCACAGTCATAACTCCTATGAGGAGGCAACGACGCAGACTCATTCTCACTAAATACATCATAGTAGTCCGCCAAATAGTCAGGAACCTCATGCGACTGAGGAGAGGTGGAAAAAACCGGAGCCTCACTAAAGGTACACCGGCAACCCCAACTCACCACAGACACAGACTTCCAATCCAAAACTGGATTATGAATCTGCAACCAGGGAAACCCCAGAACAACGGCATCATGCAGACCATGCAACACCAAAAATCTGCAATTTTCTTGGTGGTCTGGGGCGACCCGCTTGACCAACTGGGTCCAAAACTGAGGTTTATTTTTAGCCAGAGGGGTAGCATCAATCCCCCTCAAAGGGATAGGCGCCTGCAGAGGTGTCAACGGAAATCCACAACGTTTAGCAAAATCCAAGTCCATTAGGTTTAGCTCTGCTCCCGAATCCACAAAAGCCTTGGCGGAAAATGTGGACAGGGAACAGATCAGAGTAATCGCCAAAAGAAACTTAGGCTGAATCCCACCAACAGAAAACGTGTGTGCAAAGCGTTTCTCACGTTTAGGACAAACAGAAATAACATGTGAGGCATCTCCACAGAAAAAATACAGCTTATTACGCCTTCTGAATTCCTGACGTTGCGCCTTAGACAAAACTCTATCACATTGCATAGGTTCAGACGTCAATTCAACCGGTGGCAACACCTCTCGTGTAATCCTGCGTTCACGTAAACGCCAATCAACCTGAATGGCTAAAGACATAGAATCGTCCAGACCAGAGGGAACAGGAAATCCCACCATAGTATCTTTTACGGCTTCTGACAAACCCTTCCGAAAGAGAGCAGCCAAGGCACTATCATTCCAGGTAGTAAGGACCGCCCACTTTTGGAACTTTTGACAGTACAACTCTGCAGATTCTCGACCCTGGTTCAATGCTAACAGGGTCTGTTCAGCCTGATCAATAGCATTAGGTTCGTCGTACAGCAACCCCAAGGCTTGAAAAAATGCGTTCACATTAGTCAGAATAGGGTCATCTGGATTCAAAGAAAACACCCAATCCTGGGGATCGCCGCGCAGCAAAGAGATGACAATTTTAACCTGCTGCGCGGGGCTCCCTGACGAGTTAGGCTTCAAAGCAAAAAATCATTTACAATTATTTTTGAAACTCAAAAATTTAGATCGATCCCCAAAAAATACATCAGGTGTGGGGATCTTTGGTTCAACAGCATGTGAACGAGCAAGATAGGCAGAAATTCCTCGCACTTCAGCAGCGAGCTGCTCCACACGATCAGACACTTGCTTTATCTCCATTGAGAGAAAAAAAAATTCCCCCTACGGCCTCAGAGATATAGAGGAAAGAATATACACACACCTTTTTTTTTTTTTTTTTAAACACAATTCTTTCCTGCTATTGAGTACCCCAGGATCTGCGGTTTGGTGGGTGATTCTGTTATGATTGAGTCACCGTAGGAGGCAAAAACAGAAATGCTAGCTAGTCCTGAAAACCAGAGAAGTTGGCAACTATCAGATTGCAGACCCCTGAACCTATCAACACAACTAGCAGTAGCCGTGGGGGGTTCCTACGATGACCTAGACCACTCGATCACAGCCGGAGAGATACATAGGCCTAAAGAAGGAAAGGGGAAATCTAACTGCCCCAGAGCAGACACCAAAGCAATAGGCAGCCCCCCACATATAATGACGGTGAAGCAAGATGAAAACACTTACACAGACAGAAAGACAGGCTGAGCAAAGACGGGGCCCAAAAACTACCTAGATAGGAACGGATAGGAAGGCTGCTGTCTGCAATCTGCCAAAACCCTATCAGAGACAAAAGCCAACAAGCTGATATAAAAATGGCCCTGAAGCAACTAAGCTTCAAAAACTAAATCAGCACTCAGGTACTTTCAGAAGACAGAGCTCTAGGAACACTGCACACTCCAGCAGGGAGTGGCAGAATCCAAAAAGCAAGAAAAACAAAAACAAATCTTAGATGCAAAAAGGCAAAACAGAAAACTTAGCTTTAGGAGAGCAGGAATCAGACTGGTGTCCAAGAGTCCACAGAGAAATCACCCGCAGGGCAGAAAGGGCGTAGGCTGCCTTAAATCCAGTCTGTGACTCCACTCAGCCAATCGTCTTCATTAGTCCCAGGTGCCTGATAATCAGGCTCACTACCTTCCTTCACTAGAATAGGGAGTTCACCAGGCCTCAGTGATGGAGGGGAAAATGAACTCACAACAGCACCCCCACCTTCAGAGACTCTTGATTCTACTGTGAAGGACCTTGTGCAAGTGCCGTTGCCAAAGAGTGTGCCCACCCACCTGTCCAGGGCAGCGGCACTCGCACGGGTGCGTGCGCCAGGTGGTGACCCCGTCCCTGTGGGGGGAGGCAGCCCAGTTAGGGAGGTGGAAAAATTGGCATGTGTTGATGTTGGACATTCAGCAGCTGCAAATGGAGTTATTGGAGAAGTCCACGGAAGAGGAGGACAAAAGCAAGCCATTTTTCTGGCAACCTACGCGTCAGCAGGGGAGGGTGGGACAAAATCCTTTGAAACCCATGCATGGTTCATTTTAATGAAGGTTAGATCATCAACATTTTGAGTCGACAGACGGGTGCTTTTTTCTGTCAGGATTGATTCAGCAGCACTGAAGACTCGTTCAGATAACACACTAGCAGCAGGGCAAGAGAGCTCCTGTAAGGCATATTGTGCCAATTCAGGCCAGGTGTCAAGTTTACTGGCCCAATAGTCAAAGGGGAATGACCGGTGAGGGAGAACATCGATATGGGAGAAGTAGTTTGTTACCATAGTTGACAACTGCTGTCTCCTGTCACTTTCAATCGATGCAGTATTACCAGTCGTGTGAGTGGTACTTGAAAAATCAGTCCACAACATGGTCATGAAACCCCTGCCTCCAATGGCACTTCAGCTGTGTGCACCACGAACGCCTCTTCCATGTTGCCCCCTACGGCTCGTGGGAAAAACATCACCACCGCTGTGCGCTGGGAATGCCTCAAACAAACAGTTTACCAGAGTTGCTTGTTTGTTAGCCAATATTAGCTCTAGGTTCTCCTGTGTCATGATGTTTTGGAATTTGCCTTTATAGCGTGGATCCAGGATGCTGGCCAACCAGTAGTCGTCATCGTTCATCATTTTGGCAATGCGGGGGTCCCTTTTTAGGATCTGCAAGGCATAATCAGACATGTGGGCCAATGTTCCAGGTGTCATTGATGCACTGCGAGTGCTGGGTGGAGGAGCACTTTCTGGCAAATCCACATCCTTCCAGTCACGCACAAATCCTGTACCTTACCTTGCCACGCTAACATTTTTTCTTGCAACCTGAGAAGCATCCTCCTCCTCAAAATAATCATCCCCATCATCCTCCTCCTCCTCCTCTTCCTCTTCTTCCTCCACCTCATCCACGAGACTTCCCTGACCAGACAATGGCTCACTGTCATCAAGGCTTCCCTCCTCCTCTTCCTCCTCGGCTGAAGACTCCTGCTCCTTAATGTGCGTCAAAGTTTGCATGAGCAGACGCATAAGTGGGATGCTCATGCTTATGATGGCATTGTCTGCGCTTACCAGCCGTGTGCATTCCTTAAAACACTGAAGGACTTTACAGAGGTCTTTCAGCTTCGACCACTGCACACCAGACAATTCCATGTCTGCCTGCAAACTGCCTGCCCATGTATCCTCCCACAAATGAATTACAGCCTGCCTCTGTTCGCACAGCCTCTGAACTATGTGCAGGGTGGAGTTCCACCTTGTTGCAACGTCGATAATTAGGCGGTGCTTGGAAGGTGGAGCAATCGCTGCAGCTTCTGCATACGACTGGAGTGTACGGGCGACCGGCGGATGTGCGAGCACAGTCTTTGCACCTTATGGAGCAGGGGTGTTAACTCTGGATAATTATTGAGGAAGCACTGCACCACTAGGCTCAAGGTGTGAGCCAGGCAAGGTATGTGTCTGAGTTTTGAAAGGGCTATGGCTGCCACAAAATTCTGGCCGTTATCACTAACTACCTTGCCTGCCTCAAGATGTAGACTGCCCAGCAATGACTCAGTTTGTCGCTGCAAGTAGTCAGCCAGTACCTGCGCGGTGTGTCTGTTGTCTCCCAAGTACATCATCTTCAACACAGACTGCTGACGCTTACCACTAGCTGTTCGATAGTGGGACACCTCGTGTGCAACACTGGCAGCTGCGAATGGAGTGCTCGTGCGACTGCGCTCTGTGGAGGAGGAGGGTTGAACGCCAACTGTTTCCTATACCGTGGGCTAGGCAGCACTGTCCCACCGCCACTGTCCCCTGTGGACCCTGCATCCACCACATTAACCCAGTGCGCAGTGATGGACAAGTAACAGCCCTGGCCATGCCTACTGGACCATGCATCTGTTGTGAGGTGAACCTTTCCACTCACTGATTGCTTGAGTGCATGGACAATGCGGTCTTTCACATGCACGTGGAGGGCTGGGATGGCTTTTCGTGAAAAGAAGTGCCGACTGGGTAGGTCATAGCATGGTACTGCGTAGGTCATGAGCCCGCGGAAAGCTTTGCTTTCAACCAACCAGTAGGGCATCATCTCTAGCGAGATTAGTTTGGCAATGTGGGCGTTCAAAGCCAATGTACGCGGATGAGAGGATGAGTACTTTCTTGTCCTACTCATAGTCTCTGGTAGGGTGAGCTGGACTTGAGAGCTGCCTATGATGGAACTAGCGGGGGACATGGCGGACTGAGAGAGGGTTGGTGATGGTGATGGTATTGGTGGTGTTGCTGATGGCCTAGATTCAGTCTTTCGTAGCAATAACATTGTGATTTCATGACTGCTTTGCCCTTGCAACGACACCTCGACATTTGCTGCTGGTGGTGTGCTAACCGGTGGGCTCACAGTGGGGGAAGCGATGTAGCGTTGCTGACTAACTTCATTTGGAGCAGGTGCACATGTGGTACGTGAGGTTTGGTAGTCCGTCCATGCTTGCAAGTGCATGGTGGTTAAATGTCTAAGCATGCAACTGGTATTCAAATTTCTCAGATTTTTCCCTCGGCTAAAGGTCTTTGCGCACTTCTTACAGATAACTTTTGCCTGATCATTAGGATTTTGTTCAAAAAAGTGCAGACACTGCACTCTTCCTACTATGGAAGACATTTTGAGACCTTGCACGCTGTGCTAATTTGACCGTCTGACCAAGCTGTCCTGCAACTCTTTTGGTTTTTGTAACACGTTTTTGGACTGCTACGGTCCTGCCAGATAACAGCTGTTGCGATGTTGTTGCCTGCTGCGGATCCTCCTCCTCCTCCTCTTCTGAGCTATTGGCAGCGGCACCCTCTTCCCCCAATGGATGCCAATCTGGGCAACAACTGGGTCATCCATCACCTTCTCTTCAATTTCATGTGCACCTTCCTCTGTGTCACCTTGTAAGGTGGTATAGTATGCGGGAAGGGGCACCTGAGTTTCATCAGGGTCTGATTCTGCCTCAGTACACTGCGAGGACAATGTAGTGCTCTGAATGAATGTGCCAGAAGAAAAATCTAGCAGTGGTTGTGCATCAGTGCACTCCATGTCAGATTCATCTTGGACTGGGGAATTCATGCTTTGACTTGCTAACCCAGGCATGGTATGTGAAAAGATCTCCATGGAGTAATCGGTAGTGCGGCCTGCCACATCCTTCACTTTTGGTAGGGGTGAAGGACACAAGGAAAGGTGTTGTTCCTGACCAGGAGCCTCCAATGATGACTCAGTGCTTTTATTTTTTGAAATTTCAGAAGAGGAGGCAAGAGAGCTGGAGGCTGTGTCACCAGTGTAAGCCAAAACTTGTTCCTGAAGCTCCGGCTTTAAAAGTGGTTTACCTACTCCCAGAAAAGAGAGCCTTCGAGGCCTTGTGGAGCCAGACGATGACGCAGGCTCACCACCTCCTACCTTTGGTGCTATTGTGCTTTTGCCACTACCAACAGATGCAACACCACCACCACCACCAACGGGACCAGCTAGCAACCCCCCGCAAACTTCCATGGCATCTTCCACCATGCTTGCTCATTTTTGTGAAAATGTACCCAAAATACCACCAGCTATATGATACAAGAAAGATGTATATCTTTGTACCGTGTTAGCCAGTAGATATAAAAATATTCAGAATTGAGAGTCCTCAGTGGTTGATACCTTTTAATGGCTAACTGAAAAGATGGTAACACATTGCAAGCTTTCGAGACTACTCAGGTCTCTTCATCAGCATTGACTAATACAAAATCTGAAAAGTCACATATTTATGCACAATACAGCACAGAAAAATTATTTTTTCTGTGTTGTGTTGTGCATAAATATGTGACTCTTCAGATTTTGTATTAGTCTATGCCTGATGAAGAGACCCGAGTAGTCTCGAAAGCTTGCAATGTGTTACCATCTTTTCAGTTAGCTATTAAAAGGTATCAACCACTGAGGACTCTCAATTCTGAATATTTTTCCACCAGCTATATGGTACTGTAAAACAAGGTAGAAGGTGTATCTAGTATTGGTGAGAATTTGAATCTCACTAGTGATTTGAGGACGCAGAACTATTGTCTCTGGCCCAGGAGAGATTACACCTCAATGTAACAGGCTGAAATTGGATGGTGTATGACAAGGTGGAGGGTGTCTATAGGATTGATGAGAATTTGGATCTCACTAGAGATTTGAGGATGCTGAACTATTGTCTCTGGCCCAGTAGAGATTACACCTCAATGTAACAGGCTGAAATTGTATGGTGAATGACAAGGTGGAGGGTGTCTATAGGATTGGTGATATTTTGAATCTCACTATAGATTTGAGGACGCAGAACTATTGTCTCTGGCCCAGTAGAGATTACACCTCAATGTAACAGACTGAAATTGGATGGTGAATGACAAGGTGGAGGGTGTCTATAGGATTGGTGAGATTTTGAATCTCATTATCGATTTGAGGACGCAGAACTATTGTCTCTGACCCAGGAGAGATTACACCTCAATGTAACAGACTGAAATTGGATGGTGTATGACAAGGTGTAGGGTGTCTATAGGATTGGTGAGATTTTGAATCTCACTATAGATTTGAGGACGCAGAACTATTGTCTCAGGCCGAGTAGAGATTACACCTCAATGTAACTGACTGAAATTGGATGGTGAATGACAAGGTGGAGGGTGTCTATAGGATTGGTGAGATTTTGAATCTCATTATAGATTTGAGGACGCAGAACTATTGTCTCTGGCCCAGGAGAGATTACACCTCAATGTACCAGACTGAAATTGGATGGTGTATGGCAAGGTGTAGGGTTTCTATAGGATTGGTGAGATTTTGAATCTCACTATAGATTTGAGGACGCAGAACTATTGTCGCTGCCCCAGTAGAGATTACACGTCAATGTAACAGGCTGAAATTGGATGGTGAATGACAAGGTGGAGGGTGTCTATAGGATTGGTGTGATTTTGAATCTCACTGTAGATTTGAGAACACAGAACTATTGTCTCTGGCCCAGGAGAGATTACACCTCAATGTAACAGACTGAAATTGGATGGTGTATGACAAGGTGTAGGGCGTCTATAGGATTGGTGAGAATTTGAATCTCACTATATATTTGAGGACGCAGAACTATTGTCTCTGGCCCAGGAGAGATTACACCTCAATGTAACAGACTGATATTGGATGGTGTATGACAAGGTGGAGGGTGTCTATAGGATTGATGAGAATTTGAATCTTACTATAGATTTGAGGACGCAGAACTATTGTCTCAGGCCCAGTAGAGATTGCACCTCAATGTAACAGGCTGAATTTGGATGGTGAATGACAAAGTGGAGGGTGTCTATAGGATTGGTGAGATTTTGAATCTCACTATAGATTTGAGGACGCAGAACTATTGTCTCTGGCCCAGTAGAGATTACACGTCAATGTAACAGGCTGAAATTGGATGGTGAATGACAAGGTGGAGGGTGTCTATAGGATTGATGAGAATTTGAATCTTACTATATATTTGAGGACGCAGAACTATTGTCTCTGGCCCAGTAGAGATTACACGTCAATGTAACAGGCTGAAATTGGATGGTGAATGACAAGGTGTAGGGCGTCTATAGGATTGGTGAGAATTTGAATCTCACTATATATTTGAGGACGCAGAACTATTGTCTCTGGCCCAGGAGAGATTACACCTCAGTGTAACAGACTGATATTGGATGGTGTATGACAAGGTGGAGGGTGTCTATAGGATTGATGAGAATTTGAATCTTACTATAGATTTGAGGACGCAGAACTATTGTCTCAGGCCCAGTAGAGATTGCACCTCAATGTAACAGGCTGAATTTGGATGGTGAATGACAAGGTGGAGGGTGTCTATAGGATTGGTGAGATTTTGAATCTCACTATAGATTTGAGGACGCAGAACTATTGTCTCTGGCCCAGTAGAGATTACACGTCAATGTAACAGGCTGAAATTGGATGGTGAATGACAAGGTGGAGGGTGTCTATAGGATTGGTGAGATTTTGAATCTCATTATAGATTTGAGGACGCAGAACTATTGTCTCTGGCCCAGGAGAGATTACACCTCAATGTACCAGACTGAAATTGGATGGTGTATGGCAAGGTGTAGGGTATCTATAGGATTGGTGAGATTTTGAATCTCACTATAGATTTGAGGACGCAGAACTATTGTCGCTGCCCCAGTAGAGATTACGCGTCAATGTAACAGGCTGAAATTGGATGGTGAATGACAAGGTGGAGGGTGTCTATAGGATTGGTGTGATTTTGAATCTCACTGTAGATTTGAGAACACAGAACTATTGTCTCTGGCCCAGGAGAGATTACACCTTAATGTAACAGACTGAAATTGGATGGTGTATGACAAGGTGTAGGGCATCTATAGGATTGGTGAGAATTTGAATCTCACTATATATTTGAGGATGCAGAACTATTGTCTCTGGCCCAGTAGAGATTACACCTCAATGTAACAGACTGAAATTGGATGGTGAATGACAAGGTGGAGGGTGTCTATAGGATTGATGAGAATTTGAATCTTACTATAGATTTGAGGACGCAGAACTATTGTCTCAGGCCCAGTAGAGATTGCACCTCAATGTAACAGGCTGAATTTGGATGGTGAATGACAAAGTGGAGGGTGTCTATAGGATTGGTGAGATTTTGAATCTCACTATAGATTTGAGGACGCAGAACTATTGTCTCTGGCCCAGGAGAGATTACACCTCAATGTAACAGGCTGAAATTGGATGGTGTATGACAAGGTGGAGGGTGTCTATAGGATTGGTGAGAATTTGGATCTCACTAGAGATTTGAGGACGCTGACAATGATGCTCTCAGTCCAAGTATGGACGCAGGCAACCTAATAAGCAGGACTGCTGCACAGTGCATACACAAAAGGGTGGAAAAATTAACGCTTGGTAACTGTGCAGAAAAGAGGATGAAAAGTATTTTTGCTTTTAAAAAAGCAGTTTGCACAGCAGTGTGCAAACAGCAATGCAGCTCTCAGGGAGCCTTATAAGGCAGCCTAATAACCAACAGAGCTGATGCACAAAAATAGAGCCTCCCCTGTCACTGCACACAAAGTGTTGTGTTGTAAGTGGAAATCGCTAACAGCAGAAGCAGATTTTTGGTTCTTCCCTGCCTAACGCTCTCCCTACAGAGTCAGCAGCAGCAGCAGCTCTCCCTATGCTAAGATCGGCATAAGTAAGATGGCGGTCAGCGTTCACGCCCTTTTATAGCCCCTGTGACGCCACACAAACCAACCAATCACTTGCATGCCCTTCTCAAAGATGGTGGTGACCGATGCCTATGTCATCGCGTTGCCCACAGTGTGCGTCCTCCATCATTGGCTGAAAAAGGGCGCTGGAAGCATCTTTTGAAACGTGACTTTGGCGCTCTGGTCGCCGACCTCGTGGCCGACCTCACGCTTTGGCCGGGTTCGTTTCATGAAACCCGACTTCGGCGAAAGTCGCCGACTTTTGAATATGACCGACCTGTTTCACTCAACTCTAGTCATGACATTGTGGATGATTTTTGCACCCTGATTTGCTGACAGAATCAACACACATAATGCTAAGGGGAAAAAAAAGTGTGCTCGGCTACTCTAACCTCTTCACACGCTCTTCTAACCACTTCACACCCCTTCTGCTCATCAAACACATCCCACCATCCCCCCTGCTCACCATACAGCATCACTATCCTAGCCAACGTAATAACAAAAGCATTAGTGGAAACAAGATGATTCACCAAACTATAACCAATTTTTGCCGACTTTGAGTAAAAATGCTCATGAAAGTGAACACAAATGTGAATGTGCTACGTTCATGCCTAAGTTGAGATTGGCGAACATTTTTCTGTACAAACTCTCTTTCTACAGGACTTGCTTCAAAAATATATAAGGCTTGTTTAGAAGTTCTTTTACATACTTTTGATGCTACATTTTATGGTGAGGACGCAGAAGAGGTTTTCTTCTCATGACTCTTCCATGAAGGCCCTCTTTGCGCAGGTATATCTGAACAGTAGTACAAAACCACAACTCCAGAGTCTGCTAAATATTTCTGAAAGGATTTTACAGACAAGCGGAGGTTCTGATCTGCCTCACTAGCAATCCTACAAGCAGCTCGCAATGAAATTTTGCTTGGTATTCTAGACCTTATCTTGATCTTCACTGTTCGTGTTAACTGCCATTTCTTAATTGCATTTTGAGCTGAAGAAAGGGCAACTCGAAAATGCATCGCTGTCTTCTTATAGCCTTTTCCTGTTTTGTGGGCCTCCATCATTTTCATTTTCAGTGCTTGACAGCTGCTTAGAAGAAACCATAGCTATTAGCAACTATTTTCTTGGTACAAGATTAGAGGAGGCTTGGTTTTTATAAAGCTGGGAAATTTGCATCACCTGACCTTTCCTAACAATGATAGTGAACAAGCCATAACCCTACCAAGCTAATTAAGGTCTGAAACATTGATCAATGTTATCTGAGCACACAAATCTCCAAAGGTGACAAAACTTTTGCATCGGCTCATTTTCCCTTTTGTAGTTTTTTAAAATGTACAGGTATATGATGAAAACGTACATATATTTTTGCCTAAAATACAAATAAAATGTGTTATCTTTAACTTTAGGCCTTTTAGAGATCATTGCATCTTCAACTTGCTTAACTGTTCACAATAACAGTAGTTTTGACAAAGGGTGGCCAAACTTTTACATGCCACTATACATGGGTGATTTGAATATTGAACAACATAGCTTAGAAATGTTGTGATACTTTAGAATGTGCAAAAATCTGCTTAAAAACAACTGCAAAGGTCAAAAACATTTAGTTTGAAGAAAAGGCAGGAACACATTCAATGAAATTAAATATTTTTTCATGTTCCTTTATAGTCAATATTTTATGAAACCAGAATCAACCCATTGCCCAATAAAAGATTAAACCTGCTGAAGTTACAGATACTATTTTACACAATGAGGTTAATGGTTAGCTTTAGCAGGCCTTGAATCACTGTAATATCCTCTGCACAGTAATGAAAAAAGGGAAAACTGCTTTCTTTGCAACAAACATCCAAGTTCAATCCAATCTAGATGTCTTTGAGGATGGCTTCATTCAACCCTTATCCTTGCACTGCAAGCAGCATAGTACTCAGTACTTCATTATGAAACCAGTCAGTCACAAGAGGAAAAATAATATTTGCCTATAGGTAGATACTAGTGATGAGTGAGCAAACTTGTTACTCGAGAGTTCCCGAGCATGCTCAGGTGATCTCCGAGTATTTGGATGTGCGCCGAGATTTTTTTTTCTGTCGCCGCAGCTGCATGATTTGTGGCTGCTAGACAGCCTGCATACATGTAGGGATTGCCTGTTTGTTAGGAAATCCCCACATGTATTCAGAGTGTGTAGCAGCCACAAATCATGCAGCTACGGCGACAGCAACTAAATCTCCGAGCACATCTAAATACTCAGAGATCACTCGAGCATGCTCGGGAAATCTCGAGTAACGAGTATACTCGCTCATCACTAATAGATACAAGTGCTTCTTACTAAATTAGAATATCATCAAAAAGTTAATTTATTTCAGTTCTTCAATACACAAAGTGAATCTCATACATTATAATGAGTCATTACGAACAGAGTTATCTAAGTGTTTATTTTTGTTAATGTTGATGATTATGGCTTATAGCCAATGAAAACCCAAAAGTCATTATCACAGTAAATCAGAATAGTTTTATAACACTAGCTTGAAAAATGACTTTAAAATCCAAAATGTTGTCCTACTGAAATGTATGTTCAGTAAATGCGCTCATTTTGCATCAATTACTGCATCAATGCAGCGAGGCATGGAGGCGATCAGCCTGTGGCAATGCTGAGGTGTTATGGAAGCCCAGGTTGCTTTGATAGAAGCCTTCAGCTTGTCTGGATTGTTGGATCTGGTGTCTCTCATCTTCCTCTTGACAATACCCCAAAGAGACTATGGGGCTAAGGTCAGGCGAGTTTGCTGGCCAATCAAGCACAGTGATGCTGTTCTTTTTATACCAGGTATTGGTACTTTTGGCAGTGGTGACAGGTGCCAAGTCCTGCTGGAGAATAAAATTTCCATCTCCAGAAAGCTTGTTGGCAGAGGGAAGCATGATGTGCTCTAAAATTTCCTAGTAGATGGCTGTGCTAACTTTGGTCTTGATTAAACACAGTGGACCTATTGTACACCAGCATTGAAATTTGAAAACACTTTTCTTTTGGACATGAACATTGTCGTTGTTAACTTCACATGGGCTGGCACCCAAGATCCCTCGGAAGATTCACCATGAAATTCCCATGAAATTGCGGCTGTGCCGATCACCTATCTTCACTCCAATTACCCAAACACTTGAAATAGATCACTCTGTTTGTTATGACTCTATATAATATATGAGATTCACTTTTTGTATTGAAGAACTGAAATAAATTAACTTTTTGATGATATTTTGTGAGAAGCACCTGTAATTCCTTGCTGATCCCTGGTTCTGCACCAACTTTTTCTCTTGTTGGTCATGTTTAAACTAGTATGCATTGGTGATCCCATAAGTATTGGATGGTGCTCGCTATTATATATTAACTTTTTGGTGATATTTTCATTTAGTGAGAAGCACCTGTATACAATAATAATTAAGCATGAATACATGGGTGGATATAACGCATGCGCAGCCTGTGCGGCTGCACTGGGGCCCGGAGGTGGAGGAGGACCCCTGCAGGGTGGTTAAGGGCAATCTGGCCTGTTTATCTAGCCCTGATGCTCCAGGGGGCACCTGGCCAGATTGCCCTCATGTGCCTGGCAGGTAGGGAGAGATCCCTTCAGCTCCACTGCCTACAAGAGAAAATGTCAGCGGAGCAGAGCTGCAGCGATCTGTCCTGCTTCCTGCCCACGCTTCCTGTCTCTCTCACATAGACAGCAGTGTCGCTGGATGACATCATTTGCAGCCAGCTGTGCCAGAGAGAGGAAGTTGGGAGAGATGCAGAGAGGTGCGGTGAGGTGAGAGGTGCTGTGTGTGTGTGTTTTTCGTATGTACATCTGTTGTGCTGTAGAGATGAGTGGTCATGTGTGTGTGCGTGCATGCACGCGTAGCACTGCAGTGTAATGTGCAGAGATGTGAATGGTGCTGTGTGTGTCCATGTGTGCGTAGGTGGGGAGAGGGCAATGATGGGGATGGTAGGGGAGGAGGAAATGATGGAGGTGGTGGAATGGGCAAAGATGGGGATGGTAGGGCAGGAGGAAAATATGGAGTTGGTGGAATGGGCGAGGATGGGAATGGTGGGACAGGAGGAAATGATGGAGGTGGTGGAATGGACAAGGATGGGGATGGAGGGGGAGGAGGAAATGATGTAGATGGAGGAATGGGCTATGATGGGGATGGTAGGGAAGGAGAAAATAATGGAGGTGGTGGAATGGGCAATGATGGGGATGATGGTGGGGCAGGAGGAAAATATGGAGTTGGTGAAATGGGCAATGGTGGGAATGGTGGGAGAGGAGGAAATAATGGAGGTGGTGGAATGGTCAAGGATGGGGATGGTGAGGGAGGAGGAAATAATGAAGGTGGTGGAATGGGCAATGGTGGTGGTAGAAAGAACAATGATGGTGGTGGTGGAAAGGGCAATGATGGGGATGGTGATGGAGGAGGAAATGAAAGAGGTGGTGGAATTGGAAAGGATGGGGATGGTGAGGGAGGAAGAAATGATGGGGGTGGTGGAATGGGCAATGATGGGGTGGTGGGGGAGAAGGAAATGATGAAGGTGGTGGAATGGGTAATGATGGGGGTGATGAAGAGGGCAATGATGGGGTGGTAGGGGAGAAAGCAAAGATGGAGGTGGCAGAAAGTGCAATGATGGGGAGGTGGGGGAAAAAGCAGTGATGGAGGTGGTGGGGGAGAATACAATGATGGTGGTAGTGGAAAGGATAATGATGGTGGTGGTGGAAAGGGCAATAATGGGTGTGGTGGGGGAGGAGGAAATGATGGAAGTGGTTGAATGGGCAATGATGGGGTGGTGAGGAGAAAGCAATGATAGTGGTGGGGGAGAAGGCAGTGATGGAGGTGGTGAAGAGGACAATATTGGGAGGCGGGGGAGTAGGACAATGAGGGGTGTGGGGGAGTGAGATGGGAGGAAAGGGGACTTATAATGGACATAGCAACAGGGGGAGGTGGAGGAAGACATTATTATCGCTTATTATGTCTAGCACAGTCCCTTAGTATATAGTATACGTACTTATTATGTATAACACAGTCACTTAGTATATAGTGTACTCACTTATTATGTATAACACTATCCTTACTTACATAGTTTCCTCTTTTATTATGTATAACACTGTGTTAGGAACGGTGGAACACACTAAATAAAAATAAATAATAAAAGTGCGTTCGCCGAACGGGGTCCACCGTGCAGTAGGTGTTACACCGCTGCTAGGTAATGACAGACGAGCAATATGGCAGTATAATGCGCATGGGTTAGACTTCACCCGAAGTGCGCAAAACGGGCTCTGTTCACACACAGAGACGCCGCAACATAAACATATGAAAACGCTGAGCCTGTTAGTGTCACAGACCACAGGGAAATGCACACGCGGTATCAGGTCACAGGAGCAGGACCCAAGGCAGAGGAGCTGCGTCCATCTAGACCTACCGTGTGTGTGGCATCGCTACCACGGACGCCAAGGAGGGCTGCAACTGCAGCGTGGCATAGGGCACGGCCGCTAGTCGACAAGGCTAGGAAGCCGGCGCAATGTCGGACGGTAGAGCAGAGGTGCGGTGTGCACAGTGGCCTAAGGCTTGCCACTGACTGCTGCACTAATTCCCTATCCACATGCGCAGTATCAGAGGGAAGGGGTTTCTAATGAGTCAGTCACCAGAGTCATACTCCGTCACCATTCACACATTTAGCTTGAAAAGTCTATACTAGCGCATGGCCGAACGGTCATGCGCGCTTTTTATAGCCGCGTGGGAACTTCCAGATCTCCGAGATGGACTAATGAGATCTGGAGCTGGACCTGGGCACATGACTCCCGATCTCCAATGGGAGATCGCCTCGTGAGCATGCCCAGTAGGAGGAACTTAGTCTCTGGAGCGGTCTGCTGCAAAGTAATCTTCTCTGCAGTAGATAGACAGCAGGAGACCGCAGGATGTGAGGCTCTGGATTCCTGCAGAGCAGACGCAGAAACCAGATGCAGAAACCAGACGCCTAACACACTGTCCCTTATTATGCATAGTAATATATAGTACCATCTATTATTATATAGCTTTCTCTGCTGTTATGTACAGTGCTGTCTCTTACATAGCATATTATTTTTTATTTTGTTATTCACAGCACAATCTCTTTTTAGATGTAAAATGACTGCTGATGGAGGAGCCGTGACCAGACGACCAGTCCATCAGCTCCTCCATTAGAAAAGAAGCTTTTCCATGCTCCATCAGCTGTCATTGCATTATACAGCCAACAAGACAGGATAGTATGTAATAAAAAACAGGGCTCTATATAATCCAGTATGTAAGGTACATAACAAGAGAGGGCACTGTATAATAAGGGATGGTAATATGCATAATAAAGGAGACTATGTAATATATATACATGTATGCATGTGCGGCTATATATATGTATATGTATATATGTATATATACAGTGCCTTGTGAAAGTATTCGACCCCCTGGAACTTTTCAACCTTTTCCCACATATCATGCTTCAAACATAAAGATACCAAATGTAAATTTTTGTTTGGTGAAGAATCAACAATAAGTGGGACACAATTGTGAAGTTGAACGAAATTTATTGTTTATTTTAAATTTTTGTGGAAATACAATAACTGAAAAGTGGGGCGTGCAATATTATTCGGCCCCTTTACTTTCAGTGCAGCAAACTCACTCCAGAAGCTCATTGTGGATCTCTGAATGATCCAATGTTGTCCTAATTGACTAATGATGATAAATACAGTGGGGAAAAAAAGTATTTAGTCAGTCAGCAATAGTGCAAGTTCCACCACTTAAAAAGATGAGAGGCGTCTGTAATTTACATCATAGGTAGACCTCAACTATGGGAGACAAACTGAGAAAAAAAATCCAGAAAATCACATTGTCTGTTTTTTTTTTCATTTTATTTGCATATTATGGTGGAAAATAAGTATTTGGTCAGAAACAAGCAATCAAGATTTCTGGCTCTCACAGACCTGTAACTTCTTCTTTAAGAGTCTCCTCTTTCCTCCACTCATTACCTGTAGTAATGGCACCTGTTTAAACTTGTTATCAGTATAAAAAGACACCTGTGCACACCCTCAAACAGTCTGACTCCAAACTCCACTATGGTGAAGACCAAAGAGCTGTCAAAGGACACCAGAAACAAAATTGTAGCCCTGCACCAGGCTGGGAAGACTGAATCTGCAATAGCCAACCAGCTTGGAGTGAAGAAATCAACTGTTGGAGCAATAATTAGAAAATGGAAGACATACAAGACCACTGATAATCTCCCTCGATCTGGTGCTCCATGCAAAATCCCACCCCGTGGGGTCAGAATGATCACAAGAACGGTGAGCAAAAATCCCAGAACCACGCGGGGGGACCTAGTGAATGAACTGCAGAGAGCTGGGACCAATGTAACAAGGCCTACCATAAGTAACACACTACGCCACCATGGACTCAGATCCTGCAGTGCCAGACGTGTCCCACTGCTTAAGCCTGTACATGTCCGGGCCCGTCAGAAGTTTGCTAGAGAGCATTTGGATGATCCAGAGGAGTTTTGGGAGAATGTCCTATGGTCTGATGAAACCAAACTGGAACTGTTTGGTAGAAACACAACTTGTCGTGTTTGGAGGAAAAAGAATACTGAGTTGCATCCATCAAACACCATACCTACTGTAAAGCATGGTGGTGGAAACATTATGCTTTGGGGCTGTTTCTCTGCAAAGGGGCCAGGACGACTGATCCGGGTACATGAAAGAATGAATGGGGCCATGTATCGTGAGATTTTGAGTGCAAACCTCCTTCCATCAGCAAGGGCATTGAAGATGAAACGTGGCTGGGTCTTTCAACATGACAATAATCCAAAGCACACCGCCAGGGCAACGAAGGAGTGGCTTCGTAAGAAGCATTTCAAGGTCCTGGAGTGGCCTAGCCAGTCTCCAGATCTCAACCCTATAGACAACCTTTGGAGGGAGTTGAAAGTCCGTGTTGCCAAGCGAAAAGCCAAAAACATCACTGCTCTAGAGGAGATCTGCATGGAGGAATGGGCCAACATACCAACAACAGTGTGTGGCAACCTTGTGAAGACTTACAGAAAACGTTTGACCTCTGTCATTGCCAACAAAGGATATATCACAAAGTATTGAGATGAAATTTTGTTTCTGACCAAATACTTATTTTCCACCATAATATGCAAATAAAATGAAAAAAAAAACAGACAATGTGATTTTCTGGATTTTTTTTTCTCAGTTTGTCTCCCATAGTTGAGGTCTACCTATGATGTAAATTACAGACGCCTCTCATCTTTTTAAGTGGTGGAACTTGCATTATTGCTGACTGACTAAATACTTTTTTTCCCCACTGTATAATCCACCTGTGTGTGTGTATATATACTGTATATAAATAACACAAACCAAATTTAAACAATAGGTCATTTTCTGATGACACACTCTCTTTAAAACCAGCTAGGCCATGGTACATGTCAACTTGTTTAATAAATTCACTTTTTTATATTGCATTCACAATTCGTTTGTCGCATTGCCGAGATCTCAATCTGAGCATGCGCCGCCTCCGGTGGCCATTTTCACGAAGGCCACCGCATCGCAATAATAGATGTGCAGGGGGCTTCAGGCTTTCACAAAATGCTGGCAGAACCCCTCGAACCACAGAGCAGAGCAGCCATTTTCACCTGCAGTGGCACACATCGGAACACCCCCTCATTCCAGTCTGGGGCCTGCAGCAACGCGCCACTCTTGCCACCTCCTTGTGTAGCGACCCTGGGACCCCGCTTCACCACAGCCACCACCCCTGGTAAGCAATAAGATGCATGGATTATAAGAGGCAGAACCATTTTATTAAAAAAGTTTTTTCTCCTATTTTTCTCTTCAAAATTTGGGGTGCATCTTATAATCCGGTGCGTCTTATAATCCGCAACATATGGTATATAATTTTTATTTCTGTATAGAAATGAAAAGCTGGATTCACTGTTTTATATATATTGTGAGGAATTGAGGGTAATCTTATGTGAGGATCATTATGTGTCCCCAATGTTGTGCATAGAAACATGCTGAACCCACTGAAGAGCGTTGTAATTACAGCCACAGCTGTGATTATAATGCAAATTAAAATTGAATGTGGACTCGGTCAAGCTATTTGACCAAATCAGATTTACGAAAACTTGAAATGGGAAGTAAGTGGGATGGATCTCTTCCTCCTGTCAGGGTCTTGGAAGCGGGCCATGTCCACAACTCCCAGTTAAACTTTCACGTAAGAGTTTGGAGTTTCAATGTTGGTTTGTAAGCAACAAAGCAGGAAACTCTGTATATGCCTACCTGTGTGAAAGTGAACACAGACCAGAGCCAAAGAGAGTAAAACATACCGCACCCATGAGTTATACGGTGATGCTGTCGCCAATGGCAACACACTGATATGGACATCCTGGCTGCGAACTGTATATACACAGTTGTGAAAAAAAGTGTTTGCCCCTTTCTGATTTCCTATTCTTTTACATGTTTGTCACACTGAAATGTTTCAGATCATCAAACAAATGCAAATATTAGACAAAGATAACACAAGTAAACACAAAATGCAGTTTTTAAATGAACGTCTTTATTATTAAGGGAAAAAGAAAGCAATAACCTCTTTTTTAAGGTCATGTCACATCATCTCAATAGGACTAAGGTCAAGACCTTGAATAAGCCACTCCAAAACCTCAATTTTATTTTTCTTAAGCCATTAGAGGTGGACTTGCTGGTGTGTTTTAGATCATTTTCCTGCTGCATAGCTCAAGTACGCTTCAGCTTGAGGTCAACAGATGGCCCTATATTCTCCTGGTTCCATTTAGAATTCATGTTGCCATTTAGCACAGCAAGTCTTCCAGGTCCTAAAGCAGCAAAACAGCCCCAGACCATCAGACCATCACACTACCACCACCATATTTTACTGTTGGTATGATGTTGCTTTTCTGAAATGCTGTGTTACTTCTATCACAAGATGTAATGGACAAACACCTTCCAAAAAGTACAACTTTTGTCTTGTCAGTCCATAGAGTATTCTCCCAAAAGTTTTGGGGATCATCAAGATGTTTTCTGACAAAGCTGAGAAGAGCATTTATGCCCTTATTGCTCAGCAGTGGTTTCATCTTGGAAGTCTGCCAAGTCTATTTCTTATGGTAAAGTCATGAACACTGACATTAACTGAGGCAAGTGAAGCCTGCAGTTCATTGGATGTTATTTTGGGGTCTTTTGTGATCTTTTGAATGAGTCGTTACTACACTCTTGGGGTAATTTTGATCATCCAACCACTGTTGTGAAGGTTCATCACTATTCCCTGTTTTTACCATTTGTGAATAGGGGCTCTCACTGTGGTTTGTAGAAGTCCCAAAGCTTTAGAAATGGTTTTACAACCTTTTCCAGACTGATAGATCTCAATTACTTTGCTTCCCATTTGTTCCAGAATTTCTTTGGATCGCAGCATGATGTCTAGCTTTTGAGGTTCTTTTGGTCTTCTTCACTTTGTCAGGCAATTTCTTGATTGAGATCAGGTGTGGCAATAATCAGGCCTGGGCGTGGCTAGGGAATTTGAACTCAGCATCCCAAAGAATATTTATGGAGTAAATGAAAAGGTGTATGTTAAAACCTCATATACCCGAGTTGAAATTAAAGTTCTCTGTTCACTCTCTTTCATTATTTCAATATATTAAATAGAAGCTGCATAAAAAAACAGTTTATTCTACCGGCAACATTTTATATAGCAGGAGGAGCTAAGCTGAATGATTTATATATAGTGTGTCCATAAAGTCATTGTGCACTTTTGACCAGTCACTGGAAAGCAACAAAAAACTATAGAAATGTAAAATCTGTTCAAAATGAAAGAAAAACTCTCCCAGTTTCATACCTATTCAGTGCAGTCCAATGTGGGCTCCATTTGTTTCCCTACACACATCCAAACGATAGTGCAGTTCTTGCCACACACCTGGTAAGGACGTCTGGTGTAACAGAGTGAATAACGTCTGTGATTCTGTTTTAAGTGATTAATGTCGTTGATACGTTCAATGTACACGTTACTTCACATAACTCCAAAAGTAAAAGTCTAAGGGCATCAGATCCGGGGATCGTGGTATACTTGTATACTTTCCTGTGACTGGTCAAACGTGCACCATGACTTTACTGACACACTGTATATATATTAGTGATGAGCAAGTATGCTCGTTGCTCGGGTTAAGTTGAATGGAGATCTGTTTGGGTTAGAGCAGCTAGGACAGCATCTTGCATCACATATAAAGAGAACCAATATAACATTTTTCATTTCCCCTGACTTTTTACATAACCTGAACCCATTTGTTTCTCCTTTATGGTAGCTATGTGCGTAAAAGGGGTGGTGGTTCATTTTTCTTATATTATGGGACTGTTCCCTGGTTAAATCATTTAGGTCAAAGGTCCAATCTCTCAATAAACAAGCCTGTGATATGGATGTACCTTCAGACCCTCCATTTTTCCTGCTCAATATTTTTCCAAAAGCTATACCCAAAAGGACCACAAGATTGCTGCTGCATATATTAACGGCAGCATGTTGTTTAATAGCCTATCATTGTAAGCAAAATTTTCCTCCCTCTACGTTTGGTCTTATGCTTAGATTTCCAAACTATAATTTGAGCAACTGTGTTACAAACCATGGAAAAAATTGGTAACAGGTAATGTGAGCTATGTTCTCATATTTTACATACTTGCTTTAGGAAAATATTTGTGCAAACATTTATAGCCATACATTTAATATGTGTACATAAGTCTAAAAAAAACTTAGTTTGTATACAAATTCTGTATCATCATTGTAGATTAGTAAACAATGTTATTACAGGTGCAAAAAAGTAGCAGTAAAAGTTAATTAGGTCTTGTAAAATATTGCTCATTTGGTATTAGAAGGCAACACATGCTATTTATTATTCTGTATGTTTTTCATTTTTTTAATATTGTTGCTACAAAAAATTCCAGATAATTCAACCCCTGTTGCTTAGAAAATGAAAACACTGCTTGCCTAAAGACTCACTTAGATAACCCTTTTGAAAATATAACTGGAAAATTGAGACAAGAATTACTTGGTGTGCTGAAGTTAAGATAAAAATTAGATAAGTAGCCTAATAAAATAAACAAAAAAAGAACAAGCATAGAAAGTAGAACAATGCGTCATTTGCTAAATTCTTAACTACTTTCATAATAACAGGAAGATACTTGAAGGCAATGCATGAGTAATTGAGTAGCTGACTTTAGTTTCTGTTATTTTACATGTAATGTGAGTCATAATTGTACTGTATATACTTGTGTATAGAGTTGAGCGACTTTTGGTTTTTTAGGGTCGAGTTTCGTTTCGTGAAACCCGACTTTTCCAAAAGTCGGGTCGAGCAAGATCGGCCGATTATAGGGAAAAGTCGGGGTCGTCCCGAAACACGAAACCCAATGTAAGTCAATGGGGAATAAAAGTCGGCAGTGAGAGGAGGACAGGAAACACACCTACAGTGCCCATTTGAATGCCAAAAGCATCAATTCTTCTTACTTAAGCTTGTCAACCTTAATTAACTTCATAATACAAGTTACGCACTGAAAAATGGGGGTTATTTGGCTAAAGTTGTGGGGGGTAGGGCTGGCTTCAGGTTTTCATGTGCCCTGGGCGAAAGAGCGCCCCTTTAACACATACCACAACTCATCATGCTCCGATACGGCAGAGAAAAAGCGGTATAGTACAATGAAAAATACCTCACTTTTTACATCTCATGACGAGGCCCATCTATTTCTCCATACAGAATCATTGGTCCCATATAATGTTTATGATGAGCTCCACATAATGCTACAGTATATGTTGGTCCCCATGGATGAAGCTCCACTGTCTTATGGGCCCAAATAATGCTCCAAACATAATGGGCCCCATTTCTAATGCTCTAGTGTATAATGGGCCCTGTAAATGCTGCTCCAGTGTCTGATGTCCACCTTTGGAATGTTCCAGTGTATGGTGGGCCCCATCTATCATTCTCCAGAGTATAGTGCTCCCCAAAAATTGCTGTCCCAACATTGAAAACAATCAAATAAGTCTCCTCGCTAGGGAATCCCTGTACTAGTCTGGACTCCTCGTCGTCCCCATCTTCCATCTCACTGCACAGTATTTCAACCTTGCAAGTGCTGTGATCCTGAGCAAGCAGGGGGGGCCCACTCATTGGCGACGGCACTGGCACAGGGCCCCTGATAGTACGGTGGTGTGTCTGATGGCGGGTGGGCCGAACCTGCACTTTCATCTGCAGCTTCCTCTTTGTCACCGTGTAAGATGGAACTGTATATGGGAAGGGTAACCTGAGTTTCATCAGGGTCAGATTCAGGTCGTGTAGCGTACGAGGGGAATGTAGTGGTCTGGGTCAATGTACCAGCAGATTCATCGAGCAGTGGCTGGGCATCAGTGCACTTGTGTCGCCCCCAGGAGTACGGTCGCCACAGTGGCATTACCTTCCTCCTAGGGAGTGTGATGTCATTCTTGGGAGCAACGAAGGATCTCTCTAGTAGGTTAACTGATTGGGCGGCGTTATTCCCACGAGTAATGACCCTCCAAACAGCGTTCATGAAGGCAAAGTGTTTGTTTTACGTGGGCAGTATGGTTGCAAAGCTGAACCTTAAAGGAATGTCCAGAAGGGCACCACCAGGAGTGGACCCAACGGTTAAATTCGACTCCACCTGGGAAACCTCAACCATGCCAGCTACAGAAAAGATGCACACATTGCAAGCTTAATTCCGTTAACGAACGAGACTCCGTCATGCCCCGCGGTACGAGTCCGGCTTACTAGAGGGACACGTGAGGCTCTGGCACATGAGATTGGCCAATAACTGGTGTGTCATGCCCTTACATGTCCGTGGCTGCATGTGCGCTACACTGAAAAGGCCAGCGTTTGTCGCTTACAGGTGCAGATAACCCGCTGAACAACGTTAGTGATGGGGATCACTGATTACAATTATTACCCGCGAACGATGATTTCCCAGTAAGTGCAGGTCAACCGCAGTTCCGGAATTAGGCCTAACCGTCATTCCTGAAAAAATGAAAAACTTACGTGAGCAAACCACAGGTGCTGTAGCTTGCTTAACAGCTCGCCAGCCGTTCTCACGCCCAGTATGGATTACACGTGATTGCACAAAGGTGAGAAAGGGTACCGTATCCCTGAATAACATGTATGGATAGCGTACACATTCAAAATATATGTCTATACATCAGGAGGCAGGCTCAGAGGGTGTTAGGCTGGTTTCACACTTGCGTTTTTTTTCGCGGTATTTTAGCGCTAAATAGCGCATGCGTTTTTTTCCCTATACTTTGCATGGGATGCGCTTATGTGCGCATACACATGCGTTTGTACGCGTTTTACCGCGCATGCGTTTTTTTGCGGTATGCGCTCGGGCGCACAAAATGCAACCTGTTGCATTTTTTGGGCATCCGACTTGCCTCAAAAAAACGCATGCGCGCGCAATGCGTTTTTTTACAGCAAGACACCCATTATAAGTCTATGGTGAGCATATGTGCGCATTGGCATGCTTATGTATGCGGTTTTTTGCACATGCATTTTTTTTTGTTAACCATGGAATTTAGGGGTTTGGGTTAGAGTTAGGGTTAGTTAAGGGGGTTTAGGGTTAGGGTTAGGGTCAGGGTCAGGGTTGGGGTTAGGGTCAGGGTCAGGGTTAGTTAGGGTTTAGGGTTTGGGTTAGGGTTAAGTATGGTTTGGTTAAGGGTTAGGGTCAGGGTTAGGGTTAGGGTCAGGGTTAGGGTTAGGGTTAGGGTTAGGGTCAGGGTTAGGGTCAGGGTTAGGGTTAGGGTTAAGTATGGTTTGGTTAAGGGTTAGGGTCAGGGTTAGGGTTAGGGTCAGGGTTAGGGTTAGGGTTAGGGTCAGGGTTAGGGTTAGGGTTAGGGTTAAGTATGGTTTGGTTAAGGGTTAGGGTCAGGGTCAGGGTTAGGGTTAGGGTTAGGGTTAGGGTCAGGGTTAGGGTTAGTAAAGTCATGGTTTGGGTTAGTGTGAGGGGCCACCTAATGTTGGAAAAAAACGCAAACGCGGTAAAAACTCACTAAAAACGCATACAAACGCATAAAAACGCTGCGTTTTTTCATGCATGCTCATAAAAATGCTTGAAAAAAACGCAGCAGTTGTATGCTTTTGTATGCGTTTTTTCAATGCGTTTTATTGCGGGAAAAACGCGCTGCAAAAAAAAGCAAGTGTGAAACTAGCCTTAGGCCCAGTATGGATTGCACGTGATTGCACAAAGGTGAGAAAGGGTACCATATCCCCGGATAACATGTATGGATAGCGTACACATTCAAAATATATGTCTATACATCAGGAGGCAGGCTCAGACGGTGTCAGGCACAGTATGGATTTGACGGCCCAGACTACACAGCGGAGGAGCAGGGAGAGGTAAAGATTGCAAATGCTGGGGCCCTGCCCAAGCAAGGGGGGCCCACTCGTGGGCGTCGGTACTGGCACTGGGCCCCTCATAGTACGGCGGTGTGTCTGACGGCGGGTGTGCACCACCACCGTCAGAGACACTTGATTGAACTATGAGGGACCCTGTGCCAGTGCCCGCGCCCAAGAGTCGGCCTACCCACCTGTCCAGGGTAACGGCACTCGCACGGTGTCGTGCGCTAGGTGGTGACCCCGGCCATGGGGGGGGAGGCAGCACAGTTAGGGAGTTTTAGAAAGTGGCATATGTTGATGTTGGACATTCAGCTGATGCAAAAGGCGAAATAGGTCAAGTCCCAGGAAGAGGTGGACCAAAGCAAGCCATTTTTCTGTCACCCTATGTGTCATCAGGGGAAGGTGGGACAAAATCCTTGGAAACCCATGGATGGTTCATTTTAATGAAGGTTAGATCATCCACATTTTGGGTTGACAGACGGGTCCTTTTTTCTGTCAGGATTGATCCAGCTGCACTGAAGACTCTTTCCGATAGCACACTTGCAGCTGGGCAAGCGAGCTCCTGTAAGGCATATTGGGCCAATTCAGGCCAGGTGTCCAGTTTAGCGGCCCAATAGTCAAAGGGGAATGACCTGTGTGGGAGAACATCGATATGGGAGGAAAAGTAGTTTGTAACCATAGTTGACAACTGCTGTCTCCTGTCACTTTCCATCGATGCAGTATTACCAGTTGTGTGAGCGGTACTTGAAAAATCAGTCCACAACATTGTCATGAAACCCCTATCTCCAACGCCACTTCTGCTGTGTGCACCATGAACACCTCTGCCAAGCTGCCCCCGGCCCGTACGGCTCGTGTGAGAACCATCACCGCTGCTGTGTGCTGGGAATGCCTCAAGCAATCGATTTACCAGAGTTGCTTGTTTATTAGCCAATATTAGGTCAAGGTTCTCCTGTGGCATGATGTTTTGTAATTTGCCTTTATAGCGTGGATCCAGGATGCTGGCCAACCAGTAGTCGTCATCGTTCATCATTTTGGCAATGCGGGGGTCCCTTTTTAGGATCTGCAAGGCATAATCTGACATGTGGGCCAATGTTCCCGGTGTCAATGATGCACTGCGAGTGCTGGTTGGAGGAGCACTTTCTGGCAAATCCACATCCCTCCAGTCACGCACAAACCCTGTACCAGACCTTGCCACGCCAACATTTTCACTTGCCTCACGAGATGCATCCTCCTCCCCTAAGTAATCATCCCCATCATCATCCTCCTCCTCTTCTTCCTCCACCTCGTCCAGGAGAGATCCTTGAGCAGACAATGGCTGAATGTCATCAAGGATTCCCTCCTCGTCAACACTGGCTGCAGACGCCTGCTTCTTAAGGTGCGTCAGTTTGCATGAGCAGACGCAAAAGTGGGATGCTCATGCTTAGGATGGCGTTGTCTGCGCTTACCAGCCGTGTGCATTCCTCAAAACACTGAAGGACTTTACAGAGGTCTTTCAGCTTCGACCACTGCACACCTGTCAACTCCACGTCTGCTCTCAAAGTGCCTGGCCGTGTATCCTCCCACAAATGCATTATGGCCTGCCTCTGCTCGCACAGCCGCTCCACCATGTGCAGGGTGGAGTTCCACCTTGTTGCAATGTCGATAATGAGGCGGTGGTTGGGAAGGTGGAGCAATCGCTGCAGCTTCTGCATACGAACGGAGTGTACAGGCGACCGGCGGATGTGCGCGCACAGTCTTCGCACCTTCTGGAGCAGGGCTGTTAACTCCGGATAATTGTTGAGGAAGCACTGCACCACCAGGTTCAAGGTGTGAGCCAAGCAAGGCATGTGGCTGAGTTTTGAAAGGGCTATGGCTGCCACAAAATTACGGCCGTTATCACTAACTACCTTGCCTGCCTCAAGATGTACACTGCCCAGTCATGACTCAGTTTGTCGCTTCAAGTACTCGGCCAGCACCTCGGCGGTGTGTCTGTCGCCCAAACACATCATCTGCAACACAGCCTGCTGATGCTTTCCACTAGCTGCTCGATAGGGGGACACCTCGTGTGCAACAGTGGCAGCTGCAGATGGAGTGCTCGTACGACTGCGCTCTGTGGACGAGCTTTCGCTTCTGGAGGAGGAGGAGGAGGAGGAGGAGGGTCGAACGCCTACAGCCAACTGTTTCCTATACCGTGGGCTAGGCAGCACTGTCCCACCACCGCTGTCCCCTGTGGACCCTGCATCCACCACATTAACCCAGTGCGCAGTGATGGACACGTAACGGCCCTGGCCATGCCGACTGGACCATGCATCAGTTGTGAGGTGCACCTTTCGACTCACTGACTGCTTGAGTGCATGGACAATGCGGTCTTTTACATGATGGTGGAGGGCTGGGATGGCTTTGCGAGAGAAGAAGTGGCGACTGGGTAGGTCATAGCGTGGTACTGCATAGGCCATGAGTTCACGGAAAGCTGCGCTTTCCACCAACCGATAGGGCATCATTTCAAACGAGATTAGTTTGGCAATGTGGGCGTTCAAACCCAGTGTAAGCGGATGAGAGACTGAGTACTTTCTTGACCTACTCATAGTGTCTGGGAGGGTGAGCTGGACTTGAGAGCTGCATATGGTGGAAGTAGCGGTGGACAGGGCGGACTGAGAGAGGGTTGATGATGGTGATGGAGTTGGTGTTCTTTCTGATGGCCTAGATTCAGTATTTCGTTGATATAACAGTGGGATTCCCTGACTGCTTTGGCCTTGCAACGACACCTCAACATTTGCTGCTGTGCTAACCGGTGGGCTTACAGTGGGGGAAACAATGTAGCGTTGCTGACTACCTTCTTTGTGATCAGTTGCACATGTGGCACTTGAGGTTTGGTGTTGTGTCCACGCTTGCAAGTGCATGGTGGTTAAATGTCTAAGCATGCAACTGGTATTCAAATTTTTCAGATTTTTTCCTCAGCTAAAGGTCTTTGCGCACTTCTTACAGATAACCTTGGCCTGATCATTAGGATTTTGTTCAAAAAAGTGCCACACTGCACTCTTCCTACTTTGGCAGACATTTTGCGGCCTAGCACGCTGTGATCTTTTGACCCTCTGGACAAGCTGTCCAGCAACTCTTTTGATTTTTGGAACCAGTCTTTGGAGTGCTCCGGGCCTGCCAGATAACAGCTGTTGCGATGTCGATGTCTGCTGTGGATGCTCCTCATCTGAGCTATAGGAAGCAGCGCCCTCTTCCCCCAATGGATGCCAATCTGGGTCAACAACTGGGTCATCCATCACCTCCTCTTCATTGTCATGTGCACCTTCCTCTGTGTCACCGTGTATGGTGGTATAGTGTGCGGGAAGGGGCACCTGAGTCTCATCAGGGTCAGAATCTGGCTCTGTACACTGCGAGGACAATGTAGTGCTCTGAGTGAATGTACCAGCAGAATCATCTATCAGCGGCTGTGCATCAGTGCACTCCATGTCAGATTCATCTTGGACTGGGTAATTCACCATTTCACTTGATAATCCAGGCATGGTATGTGAAAACAGCTCCATGAAGTAATCAGTAGTATGGCCTGCGTCATCCTTCAATCTTGGTTGGGGTGAAGGACACAAGGAAAGGTGTGGTTCATGAACATGAGCCTCCAATGACGACTCAGTGCTTTTACTTTTTACAACTGAAGAAGAGGAGGCGATAGAGCTGGAGGCTGAGTCAGCAATGTAAGACAAAACTTTTTCCTGATGTTCTGGCTTTAAAAGCGGTTTGCCAACTCCTAGAAAACTAAGCCTTCGAAGCCTTATGGAGCCAGACGATGACACAGGCTCAACACCTCCTGCATTCGGTCCTATTTTGCTCTTGCCACTACCATCAGATCCACCACCAACACCATCATTACCAGCTGCCAACCCCCGCCCAATTCCATGGCCTCTTCCACCAGCCTTCCTCATTTTTTGTAGAAATGTAGACAAAATCCAACAAACTATATAGTAATGTAAAACAAGGTACAAGGTGTCTATAGGACAGTGGAGATTTTGAATTTCTGCACACACTTGTGGACACTGGACACTTATGGATTGTGTGAGGCCCACTGAATATCAGAGCGCTATGTCACAGGCTCGATGGCACAGGTGTGAAAAAAGTGACTACAGGATAAGGGAGATTTTGAATTTCTGCACACTGTAGTGGACACTGAACACTTTTGGATTGTGTGAGGCCCACTGAATTTCAGAGCGCTATGTCACAGGCTCGATGGCACAGGTGTGAAAAAAGTGACTACAGGATAAGGGAGATTTTGAATTTCTGCACACACTAGTGGACACTGGACACTTTTGGATAGTGTGAGGCCCACTGAATATCAGAGCGCTATGTCACAGGCTCGATGGCACAGGTGTGAAAAAAGTGATTACAGGATCACAGAGATTTTGAAATTCTGCACACACTTGTGGACACTGGACACTTATGGATTGTGTGAGGCCCACTGAATATCACAGCGCTATGTCACAGGCTCGATGGCACAGGTGTGAAAAAAGTGACTACAGGATAAGGGAGATTTTGAATTTCTGCACACACTAGTGGACACTGGACACTTTTGGATTGTGTGAGGCCCACTGAATATCAGAGCGCTATGTCACAGGCAGAAATTGTCTAGTGTATCACAAACTACAAGGTGTATGTAGAATTGGGCAGAATAGGAATCTCCCTAGAGTGTAGGTCTGTAAGAACGGAACAAGTCCTCCACTTATCCTTCCACAGTGACACACAGATAGCTTCACTGTGGCCGTGATAACAGCCGTTACACGGTACTGAGAGGAGCGTGCACGTACACGGCTGTCCGGTGTACGTAAAATTGTCAAGCTCCGTGTTTTTTAAGTATACGGACTGACACACGCTGTCTCTCTATAGTTTTGAATGTGATCAAACAGCAAATATATTTAACTGTTTGAAAGCTAGACAAAACTAGTAGGTGCAGGTCTGTAAGAACGGAACATGTCCTCGTCTTATTCTCACAGAGTGACACACAGATAGCTTCACTGTGGCCGTGATAACAGCAGTTACACGGTACTGTGTGAGGAGCGTACACCGCTGTATGGTGTGAAAAAATGCACGCTCAGTACCTCAGCAGGACAAAAAAAAAAAATTGGGATTGCTTTTAAAAAAGCAGTTTGCAGAGCAGTGGGTAAACAGCAATGCAGCTGTCAGGAAGCCTTAGAAGGCAGCCTAACAACCAACACCGCTGATCCACCACAATATAGCCTCCCCTTGCACTGCACACACAGTGACTGGTGTGTTGTACAGGCAAAATCGCTAGCAGCAGAAGCAGTTTTTTTTTCTTCTTCCCTGCCTAACGCTCTCCCTACAGAATCAGCAGCAGCAACCTCTCCCTATGCTAAGATCGGCAGAAGTAAGATGGCGGTCGGCGTGCACGCCCTTTTATAACCCCTGTGACGCCCAGCAAAGCAAGCCAATCACTTGCATGCCCTTCTGAAAGATGGTGGTGACCCCTGCCTATGTCATCACGTTGCCCACAGTGTCCGTGGATCCTGATTGGCTGAAAAAGAGCGCAAAACAAACTTTTGAAATGCGACTTTGGCGCGTAAGTCGCCGACCTCGTGGCCGACCTCATCCTAGGGTCGGGTTTCGTTTCATGAAACCCGACTTTGCCAAAAGTCGGCGACTTTTGAAATTTTTCGACCCGTTTCGTTCAACTCTACTTGTGTATAAGCTGAGTTTTTCAGCACTTTTTTTGTAACGCCCCCCTCGGTTTATACACGAGTCAATTGTCCCAGAGGGCTGGCGGGGAGGGAAGGAGAAGCAGGTCATACAGGCAGGAGTCGGCAGCTGCGGCTGTTACTGTGCCCGCTGCTAAAGAGAAATGAATGAATATTCATTTCTTTTATAGCACGCACACTGATACCCGCTGTTGCCGGCTTTCAGAAGACATACTACTCACCTTCCTGCATGCCCTCGCTGCATTTCGTTGGTTCCGGCGCCAGAAGCATTTCCGACCGAGCGATCACATGGCCCCGCTCATTAAGGTAATGAATATGCATGCCTCCCAACTCCCATAGGCGTGGAGTGAATATTCATTGCCTTAATGAATGGGACCACAATCGCTCGGCAGGAAGAGCTGCTGGTGTAACAAGGGCTACTGGGGGGGTAGTTGTGGCCGGGTTAATTAAAGGCATGGTATGCAGACCAAGTTCTCTGGGCAGATAGCGAGCTTCCCCCTGACCCATTGTACATAAATGAGCAGGACCGACACAGTTTTCCCCACAGATTACCTTCTCTTTTCTGGTCACAGCAGTCCAGGCGATTAATACTCCAGAAAGGCAGCTGTTCTCCAACATGGAAAATAACTTTTAATAAATTGGGATGGAGTAGAATAACAGAGAATACAGCACTGGATTCCTGATCTTTCCTTGACATGCTCCGCAGCCACACCCACAGCAGCTGTGACAGCCAAAGGTAGACAGTGGTCCACACGCTGGAGTCCTGGGCCTTTGACACCCCTTCAAAGGGGGCTATTCCAGATTCCTGTGGCCCGTGTTGTGATCCTCAGTCCTTTGAGATTTGGAACCCCTCTTGATTCCCTGGAGTCCTTTGAGTCCAGGGACACAGACCTCACCATCCAGGGGGTCTGGCAGTGCCCTGTCTGACAATCACGTCTGCCTTGGCCAGAGTCCCAGGCAGTTCTGAGGAGCAGCCGCTTCCTGTCCCCTCGTGTCTGCAAGCCCAGCCCCCTTTTAACTATTGCCTGTCCATAACTCTACACAGACATTTAAAGGAGAACATACACAATACATAATGTCACATACATTACATTACATTACACATAAAACATATATACAGGAAAGTGCACAGGGAGTCACACAGATGAAGAGGAGGGTGCAATTCAGGGGACCAGCCACCCCCTTACACTCTCTGCTCCTTATAAACGGCTGTCCCCAGTGTTAGGGTTGCTGATCACATTAAATATAAAATATAAGGAAATGCAATCACAACCCGGGGTCCACCGTGCAGAGATGGAAAACTGTTGCTCAGTTATGACGGAGCACTAACTTAACACCGGCGGGTTAACCGCTGACCCAGTGTGTACAGGAGCGAACTCTGTTACCTCACAGAGCCATTGGAACAAGTGCCAGAGCCTGTTTATCCTCACAAGACCCGGCAGGGGAGCGCTAGTGCATAGACAGGTCTCTACCCCAAGGACACAGGGTTAGAGTCCCTCTAGTCCCACTAGTGTTCAGCACCGCGACTGCGATGCCTGGACAGACGCTTATAGAATGCTGTGCCCTGTTAACAGTCACAAGGTGCAGCTGATAGTTGCTTACCAGATGCTGCTGTACATGCAGTAGCGTAGTGACTTAGGTAGGGTGGCATTCTCTGGCGCTAGCATGTGTGAGGAGCTGGGAGCACTGCGGTGCTAGGCAGTGCCACAACTCGTTACTGACTCTGACTCTAAAAACCCTATCTCAAGCACAACCAAGGGAGGGAGTCATAATGAGTCAGTCACCTGTCACAAGCATCCATCAACACACACACTTAGCCATATTAGTCTATACTAGCGCATGGCCGAGAGGCTATGCAAACCTTTTATAGCAGCGTCCTTCCGGGACCTTCCTGATGGTGCAATCTGAGCTGCTTGAGGACCTGAGCATGTGACCTCCGACCTCCAATGAGAGGTCATCCCACGGGCATGCTCAGTAGGGTGCAAAAAGGACTTAGCCTCTGGAGCTGCTCACTGCTGGCTAGTGCGGATTGGTAAAACTGAACCAGATGTGGCAGTAGCAACCAATCTGACAGCACTAGCTTGAACAAGACGCCGAGATCGACGCCTTTGCTGAGCAGCCACCTCTGCGGTCAGGACTGAATGGAAGACCGCAGAAGGCAAGGCTCGGGATTCCTCCTGTGCAGAGGCAGGAACCCAATGCCTAACACCCGGCCATGGCAACCACGAAAAGACAACATTTTATAAAGTTCTCATAACTTTTTATAATGGCCGGCTATCCCTTTAACACGGGCGGCCAAAGTCCTTGAAGTGGGCCGTGCTCAGACCCAACAGTCCTTCTGTCTGGGGTCCACGAGACCCTGGTCCTCCTGAGAACAATCTCCCCCTCCCTCCTATCAGTGGATCACGGGCCCCTTTAGCGGTGGTGGACTGCTTTTAGAAACATGAGGCAAGTCAGTGGTTTGAAGTATGGACAAAGCTCAGGAACGGGCAGTCAAGAAGCCACATCCAGATTCCACCGCTATCATCCCAATTGGGTCCTGTCTAGTGATCCAGCAGAGGGGACACCAATGGGTGTAAACAAAACTGGGAGGGGGAAACAAACAAATGTGTCTGTCAACAGGTGGCCACCAGAAATGGCATCGTCCTTGGCCACCAGGCAAGGTCCATTGTCCTCTTAGGGACGCAAAATAGTCACTAATATTTGCTGGGTGCAACCGGCACCAATTAACATTAATTCCTTAAGGGGCCGCTCAGTCTGCAGATGGCCGCTGAGTTGCATAGTGGGCCGCATTTGGCCCTTGTACTACTGCATAGATATTAGATGATGACCCATTGAAGGAGGAGTCCCCACTGTTCTTCTGGCTCCGCACTCCCTCCAGTGGTGGTCCTGCAGCTCCTTGAGCTTCCGACTCTGTGAACACATCTGTGGCTGCCTCACTGCCCTGAGGCACCGCTCTCTCCTGTGCCTCATCAGCTGGCTGTTCCCCATCTGATACCTCCTGTGATGGGCCAGTCTCCCGATCAGGGGCCAGTTTAATGGCCACTGCATAGAGCCCCTGGGGTCCTTCTTCCTTTATAAACGACACATAGTCCCCCTCCGAAGGGGGCCATTGAACATGAGGGAGCAGCATTTATGTAGGCCTTGGCCCTGGTCTCCAGCTCATGCACAAAGCCATAGCCCTTGTTGCGATTCAGATACTTGACAACACCGCGGGTTATCCGGCCTGCTGCGATTCCTACCCTGGGGCACTGCAGCTCCTCACGGATGCAGAGCTCCTGCCGCCTTTTCTGACGTATCACTTCATGGATCCACTCGGCCTTTGTAGGCACATGGGGCTCCTCTGCGGTCGCCTCTGCGAAGGCGACAACGGAGTCTTCAGTCAGGTCAGCTCCAATGAGGATGATGAAACAAAGGGCAGGAGCACCACCGGAGATGACAGCGGAGCCACAGAAGGTAAGGGGACAGCAGGCAAGGCAGTGGATCGGCCGAGCAGGGGTCACTTACCACCACAGCTGCCGGTAGTCAGTGATTGCGGCCATCATCATCCCCTGCAAAGCCGCCTCCAAAGCCTTTCGGACTCCTGTAGGTTCCTGTCGAGGCATCACCAGGCCCTAATCCTTGTCGTCCTCAGGGTCCTCCACCGGTTACTGATTTGGCCATGGAAATGGGGGTCGCTCCTCCAACTCTTCTGTCCACCAGGCCTCAAACTTCAGGCCCACGTCCACCCAGACCTTGGAGTGCCTCCAATCTTGGTGGCCGATGCTGCTGTGGAATGACATGGTGTTCCTCTCCATGTCAGCCGGTAATGGCACCTCATCTCTTGTCAAGCAATCCATCTTTCATCATTCAGGTTCCACCCATTCATGGGTGTGGTCACTTCCTGTGGTTTCACCCATTTCTCTAAGTTCAGCTGTGGGGGCGGGAGCTCTGTCTTTGCCCACACCTATTTTGGCATCTACTACAATGGGGTGTGGCATTCTTTCTAGCGACAAATTTTCTGCCTGACGCCCACGAAAGGTAGCAATTCCTTCAGTTTTCGCACCAACAGCCACCATCTTTTCTACAGGGTTGGCGCCATTTCCAAGTCCATAACATCTGCGATTCTGTCATGGTGGGCAACACATCACAAGTCCCAATTTCACAGCCACAAATCTCAGGGTCGCCGTCAGTCGACAGCTCCATATCTTCCAGTTCAGGCAGCACATCACATGTTTCAGATTCACAGTCAAGGTCAGCTGCCATCTCTATTTCCTTTATTACAGACACTTCGAATTCACGGTCGGCTACCATCTTTAATTCTCTTCCGAAGGACTGCATTTTACAATCACAAGTCTTATATCTTCCATCCATCAGCAAAGGTGCAAGGTTGATCAGGTTCATCCTGCTGCACTATGCCAAGTATAACAAGGGCAAACAAGGGGGTAGTTGTGGATGGCTTAATTAAAGGCACGGTACACAGACCGAGTCCCCTGGGCGGATAGTCAGCGAGCTCCCCCCTGCCCCCTTATACAAATACGGACAAGACTGACACAGTTTTCCCCATAGATTACCTTCTCTGCTCTGGTGTACTGACACCTAAGTTATCTCTAGTGCTGCCTAGGGGGCGCTATCAGGGGGCTCATGAATGAGCGCAGGGAGTGCAGGCAGAAGGCACGTAGTGCACAAGGACTTGGGACTAGTGTAGTGAGCACAGGACCTGGCATTAAGCAATCACGTGACTAGAGGTGTAGCCACCGCACGAGTACAGGGAAGGACACTGAGCATGCAGAGCACAGGGCAAAGACAGTAAATGTGGTCAAGGAGAGCCGAGAGGCAGAAGCCAGATGAACGCATAGTACCTAGGGACAAGGCAAAGAGCAAATGGGGACAATGCAAAGGGGTCAGATAACCAGGAGAGACAGAGCAGTACAAAAGCAGTATACAAAGGCAGAAGTCAGGGGACAAACCAAATCATACACAGCAGGGCACACAAGCACAGAAGTACACATTTAAGGACGAGTCACCTGGGTCAGCAACCACTAATCGAGTATATGGAAGTATAACCGACACTAAATGCAGATACTGCCAACATTAAATAGCCACCCCAAAACCAAAGAGAGGTGGACTGAATTAACCCTGACCTGACCAGGATGGAGGTGGAACTATCCTGTCTAGAGTCATGACACTGGTCACAGCAGTCCAGGCAATTAATACTACAGACAGGCAGCTATTCTCCAAGAGGAAAAATAACTTTTAATAAACAGGGATGGAGTAGAATAACAGAAGAATACAGCACTGGATTCCTTATCTTACCCTGACACGCTCCAAAGCCGCACGCACAGAACCTGTGACAGCTAAAGGTAGACAGTGGTCCACATGCTGGAGTCCTGGGCCTTTGACACCCCACCAACGGGGGCTCTTCCAGATTCCTGTGGCCCGTGTTGTGATCCTCAGTCCTTTGAGCCTTGGGACCCCTCTTGAGTCCCTGGAGTCCTTTGAGTCCGGGGTAACAGACCTTTCCTGTCCGGGGAAGTCTGGCAGTGCCCCATCTGACAATCACATCTGCCTTGGCCAGAGTCCCAGACAGTTCTGAGGAGCAGCCACTTCCTGTCTCCTCATGGCTGCAAGCCCAGGCACCCTTTAACTATTGCCTGTCCCTAACTCTGCACAGACATTCAAAGGAGAACATACACAATACATAATATCACATACATTACATTACACATAAAACATATATACAGGAAATTGCACAGGGAGTCACACAGATGAAGAGGAGGGTGCAATTGAGGGAACCCACCACCTCCTTACACTGGCACCAGACCAAGATGTATCAAGGGAGCACAGGCAAGAGAAGTAGAATGTTAATTTCATTTTAATAGGAAACATGCATACAAGGATAGAGGATAAGGAGCGGACAGCGATGGAGTAGCAATGCATAAAAGGACAGGGACCGGGGAGCCATGCTTACAAGGATAGGGGATAAGGAGCCATGCATGCAAGGACAGGGACAGGGGAGCCATGAATACAAAGGCAGGGATGAGGGGACAATGCATACCCTGCTTATACTCAAGTCAATAAGCTTACCCAGTTTTTCATGGCAAAATGAGATGCCTCAGCTTATACTTGGGTGGCCTCATACTCGATTATATACAGTAATTTAAAAAATCACACACTAATGTTAATTGTTAGAAGCTTCATAGGAATCGAAAATATAAGCAACTTGTAAATACATCAAGTTTACAGCATGGGTATATTTTGATAATCTTTTATTATTCTTTAGAGTGTGATTCTGCATTGAGGACTTCACATTTATGGAGGATATGAGATTGAAGAAAGTTTATATTTTAACCCCTTTCTGACATCGGATGTAATGATCCATCCATGTGACCTAGCAATTTGACCATGGATGGATCATTACGTCATCGCAATCGGCTGGCTGACTCTCCAGCTGACACCCGGCACTAGGTACCAGAAGCTGTCACAGACCGCTCCCGGCACTTTATCCCCCGAAAAACTGTGATCAAACAAGATCGCAGCATTTCGGGAGCCAGCGCAGGGCTGACAACCCCTCTGCCTTTGGATCAGAGACCATGCAGCACCGAACAAAAAGTGGAATAACACACAATCGAAAAGATGGATATTAATAAAATAAACAAACATGGTACCGCTGGAAACATCATCTTGTCCCACAAAAAATAAGCTGCCATACAGCTCCATCAGTGGAAAATTATAAAAGTTATAGCTAGTGTTGAGCATTCCGATACCGCAAGTATCGGGTATCGGCCGATATCAGCGGTATCGGAATTCCGATACTTAATTCCGATACTTTTTTCATATCGGATTCCGGGATCGGAATCGGAATAGGAAGTTCCCATCATGCTATGAGCCTGCTTGCTTTGATTAAGCCAATGGGAATCCTCCGAAGTGTGGGCACATCCTGTTAGGCATGTAGGCATGTTAACTATTGGCATGGCTGTGATTGGCTGCCGAAATGATGTCATGATGCACTATAAAAGCCACCGCAGCCGCCATTTCTGGTCACTCTGCTGTGAATTCAGTTAGGGACAGGCTGCTGTAGAAGACTGTGAGGGACAGTTAGAAATAGCGATTCTAAAAACAATATTGTGCTTTATCCAGGCTACATAAACCACCACTGTAGCTTGCTTTTCCCTAGCAGCGCTGTTTTCACAGCTGTCTGCAAGGGCTGTGTGAGTGCAGCTCACGCTGTGGAGTGGGTCCTGCAGCCACGTCAGGCTGTAGGCCAACCAGTGTGATCACTGCTGCCTCATACATCTTTTATTTTTTGAGCTGCATTTTTTAAATAATTTCAATCTAGTGTGCTTCCATCCGTATCCATATACGTTGGTTGCAAACACTAGTAGTAGACAGCGGAGCCTTTCTGCAGCCTTTCAGTGCTAGTGTCCACTTTGCTGCACTGTTCACGGCTGTCTGAGAGGTCTCTGACTGTGTGTGAGTGCAGCTCACGCTGAGTAGTGTGTCCTGCAGCTACGTCTGGCTGTAGGACGCTCAGCGTGCGTCACTGCCTCACACATATTTTTATTTGAGTGCAGCTCATTTTTTCTTCTATTAGTGTGCATCCATCCGTCTCCATCTACGGTGGTTGCAAACACTATATAGGAGTACACAGCGGAGCCTTTCTGCAGCCTGTCAGTGCCAGTGCCCACTTAGCTGCACTGTTGACGGCTGTCTGAGAGGTCTCTGACTGTGTGTGAGTGCAGCTCACGCTGAGTAGAGTGTCCTGCAGCTACGTCTGGTTGTAGGACGCTCAACGTGCGTCACTGCCTCACACATATTTGTCTCTGAGTGCAGCTCATTTTTTCTTCTCCTATTAGTGTGCATCCATCCGTATCCATCAACATTGGTTGGTTGCAAACACTATATAGGAGTAGATAGAGGAGCCTTTTTTTCTGGCTTGTGCCCTGCCGGCGCAGCCAGATTAGTATTACCCAATTTTTTTGGAGCCTCATCTTTTGCATTGTAGGTTACCTGCCTGCATTGTAATAGCTCCAAAAAGTTGGTGATACTATCAGTTTCAATTCTTTGTTCTCATACTTTGAGTTTGTTTCAAACAAAGAAACCACATAAAAAGTTCACCAAACACTACATTTTGAACTTGTGTAGGCCACATCAGCTCCTATTAAAGTCTAGTCCACACACACACACTTCATAAAATTAGTGTTTCTTGTACCTGTAACCAGCTGTTCAGGAATAAGCACACTAAGGCCCCCCTTTGTCCTTTTTTGCCTATCTTAAGCAGTCTTGCAAGATGAAGAAGGCAGGGAGTAAGGCGCGGGGGCGTGGGCGTGGGCGTGGAGTTTCAGCAGGGAGAGGACGTGGGGATTCTGCAGGGAGAGGACGTGGGGATTCTACAGGTAGAGGACGTGGGGATTCTGGGCCTGCTGCGGGCACCAGTGGATCAGCATCCCCCAGTTTTAGCAGGCAACAGTCCTTTATGCGCAGCTTTGTAGGACCTCAACGTACCCCACTGCTGCGGGAGGAACAAATTGAAGCCGTTGTCGGATGGATGGCAGCTAACGCATCGACTTCAATTACTTCCGCATCCTCTCAGGGTCAGAGCACCGAAGAGCAACCATCTGTCTCTTCACCACCTGCCAAAGTGCCCAGGCAGTCAGAGAGACATGGACAGGAGCCATCACAATCTCTACTTCTGTTCTCGGAATCTGTTGGCTTGGAAAGAGGGGGCCAGCCAAGCAGCATTCCTGAATGTGAAGAAGAGGGAGTATGCAGTGATGCGCAACTTCTTTGTCCCTCTGAATCTGAAGAGGCGAGTGGGCCAGTGCCTATGGTCAGCACACCTCAGTACGCATCAGATGATGACGAGACTCAGTTGCCACTTTCTGGTGCGTACGGTGCTGGCGAGACAACCCCGGAGAAGCAGCTGTTTGAAGAGGGGAGGGAAGATGATGAGGTCCTTGACCCATCATGGCGTGAGCAACAGGAAGGTGGTGGGAGCAGCTCGGAGGAAGAGATTCCCCTACCGGCCAAAACAGGAGGCAGAGGGAGGGGGAAGACTTGGTTGCCTGTACCCTCCACTTCGGCACCCGTTAGGAGCATTCCTCCTTCCAAAGGCAAACCGGGCGCTCACAAGAGTTGCAGTGCGTGGTCCTTTTTTGACACAGTTGCAGATGACATTTGCTTTGTCAAATGCAAGCTGTGTCATCAGAGAGTCAAAAGAGGGAGAAATGTCAGCAACCTCAATACCACAAATATGTGGAAACATGTGCGCACCAAGCACGAGTTGGAGTTGCAGAGACACCCTCAAGACGTAGGCCAACGTACAGCACCACCTACCACCTCTTCAGTTCGTGTTGGGCCCTCTTCCTCCAGCTCACACACTGCTGGTTCGGCTTCCTCACAGGATCGCCAAGGAAGAACCTCTGCCACTGTTGTCCGGAGACCCTGTCAGATTCCACCCATAACAGCACGTTCCCATCCATCACAGCCATCGGTAGCACAGGCATGGGATAAAAGGCGCCCTTACTCGGCAAACCATCCCCGAGCACAGTCTCTGAATGCTGGCATTGCCAAACTTCTGGCAGTTGAAATGCTGTCATTCAGGCTGGTGGACACTGACACCTTCCGGGACTTAATGGCATTGGCAGTCCCCCAATACAACGTGCCCAGCCGCTTTTATTTCAGCAGGCGAGCCGTCCCTGCCCTGCAGAAACATGTTGAGGGCAAAATAAAACATGCGCTACTAAACGCCGTTAGTAGCAAGGTCCACCTGACCACCGATGCGTGGACCAGTAACCATGGACAGGGACGATACCTTTCCCTCACTGCCCACTGGGTCAATGTTGTGGAGCCGGGTACGGATCTGGAGAGTGGCGCTGTACGTGTTCTTCCAACGCCACGGATTGCAGGACTCCAGTCTGTACACATAGACTCCTCCTCCTACTCAAGTTCCTCAGAAACAGCAGAGCAGGAGCCTGTTACGACCGATATGAGCACAGCCGTGGCCAAACGTCAACAGGCTGTACTCAAATTAATTTCTTTGGGGAATCGAAGCCACACAGCGCAGGAGCTCTGGAATGCTATCAAGCTGGAGAGCGATGTGTGGTTTGGGCCAGCGAATCTCCAGCCGGGCTTGGTAGTGTGTGACAATGGCCGAAATCTGGTGGCAGCTCTTGGCCTAGGCAACCTCACACACATCCCATGTCTGGCACATGTTCTTAACTTGGTCGTGCAGAGCTTTCTGAGGGACTATCCGGATCTTGATGCACTGTTGCACAAGGTCCGCATAGAGTGCGCTCACTTGCGACGTTCCAGCACGGCAAGATCGCGCCTCGCTGCTCTGCAGCGACGATTTGGCCTTCCAGAACATCGCATCATATGTGACCTACCCACCCGGTGGAATTCAACGTTACATATGTTGGAGCGGTTGTGTGAGCAGCAGGCAGCAGTCATGGAGTACCAGCTGCATCAGGCGCAAACAAGTCGCACTGTGCGCCGTTCACACTTCAGCACCATTGAGTGGGCCTCTATGAAGGACATCTGCCTCGTTTTGCGTGCCTTCGATGAATCCACGCGGATGGCGAGTGCAGATGATGCACTAGTCAGCATGACTGTCCCCCTTATCTGCCTGCTTCAACAAACACTGCAAGCACTAAGGGATGAGGTTTCAGAAGAGGTGGAGGATGAGGAGTCCCAAATGCCATCTGCTTCTGGACAGTCTGCGCTACGTGTTTCCTCACAAAGGCCTAGGCAGGGGACACTTTGTGAGGAGGATGAGGAGGAGTCGATGGAGGAGGAAGACATCTCTCCAGAGGAGGGAGGTACACAAACCTCTACTCAGTATGTACAGCGAGGGTGGGGTGATGCAGAGCAGGTCGAGGTCACGCCTCAAACAGGGGACAGCGGTTCTTTGGCAGTTGGGAGTCTGCAGCACATGGTTGATTTCATGCTGCAGTGCCTGAGAAACGACCGCCGCATCGCCCACATTCTCGTCTCGGCTGATTATTGGGTATACACCCTCCTAGATCCTCGCTACCGGGACAGCGTACAAAGGCTCATACCAACGTTGAACCGGGAGCGTAAAATGCGGGAGTACGAAGAGTCACTGGTGCAGTCCATAATGTTTTCCATTCCACCCGACAGCATTGTTGCAAGTGCTTTACAAAGCAGCTCTGTGCGTCGAGGCAGTGGAGGAAACTCTGCACAAAGAGGGAGCAGAGGCAGTGCCGCAGCACAAGGCAAGACCACTATGGCCCAAATGTGGCAAAGTTTTGTGTGTCCACCACAATTGTCTACACCATCAGCGACGCCTCGAGTCAGCAGGAGGCAACGCTTCCGTCAGATGGTGTCAGACTACATGTCTTGCCCTGTCGCTGTACTCCCAGATGGCTCTTCCCCCTTCAAGTTTTGGGTCTCTAAGCTGGATACATGGCCAGAGCTTAGCCAGTATGCATTGGAGGTGCTGGCTTGCCCTGCTGCCAGTGTATTATCGGAACGTGTCTTTAGTGCCGCAGGTGGTGTACTAACAGACCGTCGCACGCGACTATCTTCCGATAATGTTGACCGGCTGACTTTTCTGAAAATGAACAAGGCCTGGATCTCCAAAGACTTTGCCATTCCTCTTACAGACTAAATTAGTGGTTGGCAACTGTATCCAGGTCTGCTGGTGTGTTCATTTTTCTACCACCTGAACTATAATCCCTGTGCTTCAACACAGCCAGTTGTCGCTCAGATGTGTCGTCTGCACAGAGAAACACACTAGCTCCTGTGTTACTGGGGTTCAGTAATGCCAGCTGATCCCCTGCTGTGTGGACGGCAGAGTCACCAGCTCCATCAACATTCAAACCACTACTGATTTTTAACCGTGCCCAACTTAGGTCTCTGGCTCCACTGTCTCTACTATTTCCCCTGACCTCCAACCCCGCCATCTACATCTCTGAAGTGGCGTCAGCACAATCTACACTTGTTCCTGTGTTCCTGTGGCTCAGTCCCATCAGTTTATCCCCTGATGTGTGTCCGGCAAGGTCTCCTGCTCTGTCCACATTCCCATAACCAGTAGTGGGAATGAGGACAGAGCTGGCGAACTTGCCGGACAAACATCAGGGGATCAACTGATGGGACTGAGCACCAGTAACACAGGAACAAGTGTAGATTGTGCTGACGCCACTTCAGAGATGTAGCTGGCGGGGTTGGAGGCCAGGGTAAATAGTAGAGACAGTGGAGCCAGAGGCCTAAGTGGAGCATGGTTAGAATCAGTAGTAGTCCACAACCTCCATAAAAACCGCTGCCCATTGGCCTCTGCATGCGGCATGCGTAATCCTGGGCACCAACAGCGTCAGTTGGTGTTCAGAAGTGTCGTCTCCACAGAGCCAAACACGTTCGTTCAAGTGTTAGTGGGGTTCAGCACTGCCAGCTGTTCCCCTGCTGTGGAGATGGCAAGTCTCCTGCTGCCTTCACCTGCCAAAATCCAGTAGGCCCCAGCCTGCTCCTCGCCTAATCCTGGGCTCCAACAGCGTCAGTTGGTGTTCAGAAGTGTCGTCTCCACAGAACCAAACACGTTCGTTCAAGTGTTAGTGGGGTTCAGCACTGCCAGCTGTTCCCCTGCTGTGGAGATGGCAAGTCTCCTGCTGCCTTCACCTGCCAAAATCCAGTAGGCCCCAGCCTGCTCCTCGCCTAATCCTGGGCTCCAACAGCGTCAGTTGGTGTTCAGAAGTGTCGTCTCCACAGAACCAAACACGTTCGTTCAAGTGTTAGTGGGGTTCAGCACTGCCAGCTGTTCCCCTGCTGTGGAGATGGCAAGTCTCCTGCTGCATTCACCTGCCAAAATCCAGTAGGCCCCAGCCTGCTCCTCGCCTAATCCTGGGCTCCAACAGCGTCAGTTGGTGTTCAGAAGTGTCGTCTCCACAGAACCAAACACGTTCGTTCAAGTGTTAGTGGGGTTCAGCACTGCCAGCTGTTCCCCTGCTGTGGAGATGGCAAGTCTCCTGCTGCCTTCACCTGCCAAAATCCAGTAGGCCCCAGCCTGCTCCTCGCCTAATCCTGGGCTCCAACAGCGTCAGTTGGTGTTCAGAAGTGTCGTCTCCACAGAGCCAAACACGTTCGTTCAAGTGTTAGTGGGGTTCAGCACTGCCAGCTGTTCCCCTGCTGTGGAGATGGCAAGTCTCCTGCTGCATTCACCTGCCAAAATCCAGTAGGCCCCAGCCTGCTCCTCGCCTAATCCTGGGCTCCAACAGCGTCAGTTGGTGTTCAGAAGTGTCGTCTCCACAGAACCAAACACGTTCGTTCAAGTGTTAGTGGGGTTCAGCACTGCCAGCTGTTCCCCTGCTGTGGAGATGGCAAGTCTCCTGCTGCCTTCACCTGCCAAAATCCAGTAGGCCCCAGCCTGCTCCTCGCCTAATCCTGGGCTCCAACAGCGTCAGTTGGTGTTCAGAAGTGTCGTCTCCACAGAGCCAAACACGTTCGTTCAAGTGTTAGTGGGGTTCAGCACTGCCAGCTGTTCCCCTGCTGTGGAGATGGCAAGTCTCCTGCTGCATTCACCTGCCAAAATCCAGTAGGCCCCAGCCTGCTCCTCGCCTAATCCTGGGCTCCAACAGCGTCAGTTGGTGTTCAGAAGTGTCGTCTCCACAGAACCAAACACGTTCGTTCAAGTGTTAGTGGGGTTCAGCACTGCCAGCTGTTCCCCTGCTGTGGAGATGGCAAGTCTCCTGCTGCCTTCACCTGCCAAAATCCAGTAGGCCCCAGCCTGCTCCTCGCCTAATCCTGGGCTCCAACAGCGTCAGTTGGTGTTCAGAAGTGTCGTCTCCACAGAACCAAACACATTCGTTCAAGTGTTAGTGGGGTTCAGCACTGCCAGCTGTTCCCCTGCTGTGGAGATGGCAAGTCTCCTGCTGCATTCACCTGCCAAAATCCAGTAGGCCCCAGCCTGCTCCTCGCCTAATCCTGGGCTCCAACAGCGTCAGTTGGTGTTCAGAAGTGTCGTCTCCACAGAACCAAACACATTCGTTCAAGTGTTAGTGGGGTTCAGCACTGCCAGCTGTTCCCCTGCTGTGGAGATGGCAAGTCTCCTGCTGCATTCACCTGCCAAAATCCAGTAGGCCCCAGCCTGCTCCTCGCCTAATCCTGGGCTCCAACAGCGTCAGTTGGTGTTCAGAAGTGTCGTCTCCACAGAGCCAAACACATTCGTTCAAGTGTTAGTGGGGTTCAGCACTGCCAGCTGTTCCCCTGCTGTGGAGATGGCAGTCTCTCCTGCTGTCTCCGCATTACAAAGACAGTAGGCCTCTGCCTACACCCTCCTATTTCCTGGGCTTCAACACAGCCAGTTGTAGTTCGGAAGTGCCGTCCACACGGAAAGAGACACTTGCTCCCGTGTCTCAGTGGGGTTCAGTAACGTCAGCTGATCCCCTGCTGTGTGGATGGCAGTCTCTCCTGCTGTCACCTCATTCAAAATTCAGTAGGCCTCTGCCTACACCCTCCTATTTCCTGGGCTTCAACACAGCCAGTTGTAGTTCGGAAGTGCCGTCCACACGGAAAGAGATACTTGCTCCCGTGTCTCAGTGGGGTTCAGTAACGTCAGCTGATCCCCTGCTGTGTGGATGGCAGTCTCTCCTGCTGTCACCTCATTCAAAATTCAGTAGGCCTCTGCCTACACCCTCCTATTTCCTGGGCTTCAACACAGCCAGTTGTAGTTCGGAAGTGCCGTCCACACGGAAAGAGATACTTGCTCCCGTGTCTCAGTGGGGTTCAGTAACGTCAGCTGATCCCCTGCTGTGTGGATGGCAGTCTCTCCTGCTGTAAACTCATTCAAAATACAGTAGGCCTCTGCCTACACCCTCCTATTTCCTGGGCTTCAACACAGCCAGTTGTAGTTCGGAAGTGCCGTCCACACGGAAAGAGATACTTGCTCCCGTGTCTCAGTGGGGTTCAGTAACGTCAGCTGATCCCCTGCTGTGTGGATGGCAGTCTCTCCTGCTGTCACCTCATTCAAAATTCAGTAGGCCTCTGCCTACACCCTCCTATTTCCTGGGCTTCAACACAGCCAGTTGTAGTTCGGAAGTGCCGTCCACACGGAAAGAGATACTTGCTCCCGTGTCTCAGTGGGGTTCAGTAACGTCAGCTGATCCCCTGCTGTGTGGATGGCAGTCTCTCCTGCTGTAAACTCATTCAAAATACAGTAGGCCTCTGCCTACACCCTCCTATTTCCTGGGCTTCAACACAGCCAGTTGTAGTTCGGAAGTGCCGTCCACACGGAAAGAGACACTTGCTCCCGTGTCTCAGTGGGGTTCAGTAACGTCAGCTGATCCCCTGCTGTGTGGATGGCAGTCTCTCCTGCTGTCACCTCATTCAAAATTCAGTAGGCCTCTGCCTACACCCTCCTATTTCCTGGGCTTCAACACAGCCAGTTGTAGTTCGGAAGTGCCGTCCACACGGAAAGAGATACTTGCTCCCGTGTCTCAGTGGGGTTCAGTAACGTCAGCTGATCCCCTGCTGTGTGGATGGCAGTCTCTCCTGCTGTCACCTCATTCAAAATTCAGTAGGCCTCTGCCTACACCCTCCTATTTCCTGGGCTTCAACACAGCCAGTTGTAGTTCGGAAGTGCCGTCCACACGGAAAGAGATACTTGCTCCCGTGTCTCAGTGGGGTTCAGTAACGTCAGCTGATCCCCTGCTGTGTGGATGGCAGTCTCTCCTGCTGTAAACTCATTCAAAATACAGTAGGCCTCTGCCTACACCCTCCTATTTCCTGGGCTTCAACACAGCCAGTTGTAGTTCGGAAGTGCCGTCCACACGGAAAGAGATACTTGCTCCCGTGTCTCAGTGGGGTTCAGTAACGTCAGCTGATCCCCTGCTGTGTGGATGGCAGTCTCTCCTGCTGTCACCTCATTCAAAATTCAGTAGGCCTCTGCCTACACCCTCCTATTTCCTGGGCTTCAACACAGCCAGTTGTAGTTCGGAAGTGCCGTCCACACGGAAAGAGATACTTGCTCCCGTGTCTCAGTGGGGTTCAGTAACGTCAGCTGATCCCCTGCTGTGTGGATGGCAGTCTCTCCTGCTGTAAACTCATTCAAAATACAGTAGGCCTCTGCCTACACCCTCCTATTTCCTGGGCTTCAACACAGCCAGTTGTAGTTCGGAAGTGCCGTCCACACGGAAAGAGATACTTGCTCCCGTGTCTCAGTGGGGTTCAGTAATGTCAGCTGATCCCCTGCTGTGTGGATGGCAAAGTCTCCTGCTGCCTACACAGTCGTACCACTACTGATTTTTAACCGTGCTCCAATTAGGCCTGTGGCTCCACTGTCTCTCGTATTTCCCCTGTCCTCCAACCCTGCCAGTTACAGCTCCGAAGTGGCGTCTGCACAATCCACACTTGTTCCTGTGTTACAGGTGTTCAGTCCGATCAGTTAATCCCCTGATGTGTGTCCGGCAATGTCGCCTGCTCTGTCCACATTCCCATTATCGGAATGTGGACAGAGCAGGCGACATTGCCGGACACACATCAGGGGATTAACTGACCGGACTGAACACCTGTAACACAGGAACAAGTGTGGATTGTGCAGACGCCACTTCGGAGCTGTAACTGGCGGGGTTGGAGGACAGGGGAAATACGAAAATCAGTGAAGCCACAGGCCTAAGTGGAGCTTGGTTCAAATTAGTAGTCTACAACCGATCTTAAAATTTCTTCAATGCAGCCTAAGCCTGCTCCGTGCTTGTCCCTGGGCTTCAACACAGCCAGTTGTTGCTCGGAAGTGCCGTCTTCACAGAGTAAAACACTAGCTCCTGTGTTTGTGGGGTTCAGTAACGTCAGCTGTTCCCCTGCTGTTTTGATGGCAATCTGTCCTGCTGCCTCCCAATTGACAGCACATCAGGCCTCAGCCTGCTAAGTGCTTGTCCTGGGCTCCAACATCGCCAGTTGCTGCTCATAACTGACTTTGGCACTGGTACTCCCTCCTGCCCAGCTTGGTTCCAGCCCTGCCTGCTGTTTCCGGGAAGTGTCAATGTCAGTTTGCCACCCCAAGTTGCCATGTCGTGTTGCGGTTGGGTTAGCCGAGGCTAGGGTGCCAGCAGTTTAGGTGCTTCCTATGTGGACTGCGGTTCTGGTAAGAAAGGTTTGTTCCATAGTGCCAGTAGGACAAGCACCCCCTGTAGGACTGTGTGATTCGGTAACTGCGGCCAGCTTGCGGCATGCCAACTTTGCTTTTCAGGGGTAACTTCTGATACCCCTTCGGGTTCCAGCACCGTCAGCTGGTTCTCATCAGAGCCTTTGGCCTAGGTGCCTCCATCTCGGTATCCGAGTTCCAGCAACGTCTGCTGGTCCTTGGTAGTGCTTTGTAGCACAGGTACCTCCTGCTTAGTAACCGGGTTCCAGCACCGTCAGCTGGTCCTCGGTTGTGCCATTGGCTCTTATTCCTTCTGCTGCCCCTCCGGGTGCCAGCACTGTCAGCTGGTCCTCGCTATTTCCATTTGCTCTTGCAGCTTATGCTACCCCTCCGGGTTCCAGCACCGTCAGCTGGTTCTCGTCAGAGCCTTTGGCCTAGGTGCCTCCATCTCGGTATCCGAGTTCCGGCAACGTCTGCTGGTCCTTGGTAGTGCTTTGTAGCACAGGTACCTCCTGCTTAGTAACCGGGTTCCAGCACCGTCAGCTGGTCCTCGGTTGTGCCATTGGCTCTTATTCCTTCTGCTGCCCCTCCGGGTGCCAGCACTGTCAGCTGGTCCTCGCTATTTCCATTTGCTCTTGCAGCTTATGCTACCCCTCCGGGTTCCAGCACCGTCAGCTGGTTCTCGTCAGAGCGTTTGGCCTAGGTGCCTCCATCTCGGTATCCGAGTTCCGGCAACGTCTGCTGGTCCTTGGTAGTGCTTTGTAGCACAGGTACCTCCTGCTTAGTAACCGGGTTCCAGCACCGTCAGCTGGTCCTCGGTAGTGCCATTGGCTCTTGTTCCTTCTGCTGCCCCTCCGGGTGCCAGTACCGTCAGCTGGTTCAAGAGGACAAAGAACAGGAAGACAACCACCAAGATGCAGAACAACAAGAGAGAGAAGACAAAGAAGCATAAAAAAAACAAAGCAGAAGAACATTAAGCATAAGACTAATACTCTGAGCAAATGATATTATCTTATTTATAAGCAGAAGAAGACTAAGCAGTGTATGGGGGTGAGTCCGTTCCTCCTCGTGGTGCCCCTGGAAAAGGCCTGCTTCTGCAGGCCAAACTGAACGCGGACAAATCCTGTTGTAAATCTTTTGTGACAGGCAGAACGGAAGGTGTAAACTTCTAACTTTTCTAGATAACAACTACAGGAATGCCTGACACAAACAAGAATATGATGAAGAAGAATAGGAAGAAGATGAAGAAGCTGAATATGTAGAATAATAATTGTTGAATAAGAAGAATATGAAGAATGTAAGAAAAGGAAGAAGAAGAAGAAGAAGAAGAAGAAGAAGAAGAAGAAGAAGAAGAAGAAGAAGAATGTAAAAAAAGGAAGTAGAAGAAGAAGAAGAAGAATGTAAAAAAAGGAATAAGAAGAAGAATGTAAAAAAAGGAAGTAGAAGAAGAAGAAGAAGAATGTAAAAAAAGGAAGTAGAAGAAGAAGAAGAAGAATGTAAAAAAAGGAAGTAGAAGAAGAAGACATACATGTCTGGCAAAATATAAATGAGGCTAACATAGTCAATATCTTTGTAACTCCTAACATCTTTAAAAAAAAAAGTTTAATTCCTGCTATTCCATTTGATTGGGCTAAACCTCTATGGCTTTAATGTCTCCTCCACCTCCCACAATACATTCTACATTATTCTTAGTTGTTTTTCTTCATGTAGAATTAACCTACAAGGAAAGAAAGGGTTTTTTTTAATTCCGATATTTTGGCCCCATTGACTTGCATTGGTTCCCGGTATCGGAATCGGCGATACCGATACTTTTTTTTAAGATCGGCCGATCCATTCCGATCCGATATTTTCAAGTATCGGCTGGTATCGCTCAACTCTAGTTATAGCTCTCAGAATAAAGCGATGCAAAAATAATTATTTTTTCTATAAAATAGTTTTTATTATATAAAAGCGCCAAGACATAAAATAACTATATAAATGAGGTATCTCTGTAATCGTGCTAACCCAAAGAATAAAACTACCTTATCAATTTTACCACACATGGAACGGTATAAACGCCCCCCCAAAAAAAAAGAAATTCATGAATTGCTGGTATTTGCTCATTCTGTCTCCCAAAAATTGGAATGGAAAGCGATAAAAAAGACATGTGCCCAAAAATGGCACCAATAAAAATGTCAGCCCGTCCCACAAAAAACAAGACCTAGCATGACTCTGTGGGCCAAAATATAGAAAAATTATTGCTCTCAAAATGAGGTGATGAAAAAACTATTTTTTGCAATAAAAAGCATCTTTTAGTATGTGGCAGTAGCCAAACATAAATACCCGCTATACAGTAAGGCCTCTTTCACACGTCCTGATATTTCTGGTACTGAAGATGTCAGTGTACGTGTGTGTAATACTTGTGGCACACGTTTGGCATGCGTGTGCCGCATCAGTACCACAAGGACAGGCCTCAGGGAAGAAGCGTTACAGTAAGCGCTGTTCCCCGGCGCTGGGTGCTGAACACGTCTCTCATCGCTCTCCCCTGCTCTGCTATCAGCGCGAGCAGGGGAATATGATGAGACTTACATTTAAGTAATAAAAGAGACAGCAGGTGGCGGCTGATGGGACTATTACTCCCATCAGCCAACCCTTGCCACTGCTAATAACAGTGACAGCAGGAGCGGCATATGGGAGTATTCATCTGCCTCTCATGTGCTGTAAATAAATACGGTAATTGAAAAAAATGGCATGGGCCCCTTATTTTTGATAACCAGCCAGGCAAAACTCACAGCTGGGGGCTGCATCCCTCAGCTGTCAGCCTCAGCAAGGTTGGATATCAAGAATAGAAGGGTCCCCATGCTTTTTTAAAATTATTTAAATAAATGGCACCATTTTTTCTTAGCAAAGTTTGGAATTTTTTTTCACCACTTAGATAAAAGAGAACCTAGACATGTTTGGTGTCTATGAACTCGTAATGACCTGGAGAATCATATTGGTCAGTTTTAGCATTGAACCTAGCAAAAAAGCCAAACAAGTGTGAGATTGCACTTTTTTTGCGATTTCATCACACTTGGAATTTTTCTAGTACATGACATGGTAACACCAATGGTGTTTTTCAAAAGTCCAACTCGTCCCGCAAAAAATAAGCCCTCACATGGCCATATTGATGGAAAAATAAAAAAGTTATGGCTCTGGGAATGAGGGGAGCGAAAAACAAAAACGCAAAACCGAAAAATGCTCTGGTGTTAAGGGGGTAACAAAAGTTCATCTCAATATTTGGTTATAAATCCATTGTTGGCAATGACAGAGGTCAAACGTTTTCTGTAAGTCTTCACAAGTCACACTGTTGGTGGCATGTTGGCCCATTCCTCCATGCAGATCTCCTCTAGAGCAAAATTGAGAAAAAAGTGAGACCAGTGACACTAAAACCAAAGTAGGTAGAGCAAGGAGTGCTATGCGTGCAAATAGCCCTTGAGTTAATGTCCGCAAAGTAATCAAAACATTAAAGCCATCTCATGAATAGTCAAGGTGACAGTGCCTATAGTAAATATTTATACATGTGTCATTTGATTGCGGCATTCAAAGTGGACTCCAGCAGTGTATAGAGTTGATACCAACGTAAATTCAAGTATTGCTGCATACCTACATCGAAGTCCGCACTGAAGGAAATGGAGCAATGTCAGCCATGTCATATGGTTAATAATAATAATCTTTATTTATATAGCGCCAACATATTCCGCAGCGCTTTACAGTTTAACAGTTTCAAAACACAAGTCATAAGTAACAACGTTAACAATACAATAATTAAAGCAAAATAAGACGAAATAAGACGACCCTGCTCGTGAGAGCTTACAATCTACAATGAGATGAGGGAGATACAAAGTACAGGCGTGTATTTACAATTGTTTATTTACAATGAAGGTCCAGCCATCTTGAAGGAGTGAAGGATGGATGGAGATAGTGAATGGGCTACACACGCACACTTACACATAGAATGACTTTGATTAGTGAACGTGATAGGCCGCTCTGAACAAGTGTGTTCTGAGGGAGCGCCTAAAACTATGCAAATTGTGGATAGTCCTGATTTCTTGGGGTAGAGCATTCCAGAGGATAGGAGCAGCACGGGAGAAGTCTTGGAGTCGGGAGTGGGAGGTACGGATTAGTGCAGAGGTTAGTCGAAAGTCGCTTGCAGAGCGCAGCGATCGGCTAGGCCGATAGACAGAAATGAGATGTAAGGGGGTGCCGCACTGTGGAGAGCTTTGTGGGTGAGAACAAGTACTTTGAATTGGATCCTATAATGAATGGGCAGCCAATGTAAGGACTGGCAAAGAGCGGACGCGTCCGAGTACCGATTAGCCAGATGGACGATCCTGGCCGCTGCATTAAGTATGGACTGGAGAGGGGATAGTCGAGTGACAGGGAGGCCAATTAACAGAGCGTTGCATTAATCCAGGCGGGAGTGGATCAATGCAACAGTGATTGTTTTTGTTGCTTCCATAGTGAGAAAAGGGTGGATTCTAGAGATGTTATTTAGGTTTAAGCGGCAAGAGCGGGCAAGAGATTGTATATGGGATGTGAAGGAGAGATTGGTGTCAAACATAACACCCAGACAGCGCGCCTGCTGCCAGGGTGTTATTGTGGTACCACCCACAGAGAGGGAAATGTCAGATTTAGGGAGGTTAGTAGGTGGCGGGAGCAGAAGAAGTTCAGTTTTAGAGAGGGTGAGTTTCAGATAGAGAGTGGACATGATATTGGAGACTGCGGACAGACAGTCACTGATGTTCTGTAGTACAGCGGGGGTAAGGTCGGGGGAAGACGTATATAGTTGTGTGTCATCAGCATAAAGATGGTACTGAAAGCCAAATCTGCTGATGGTCTGTGCAATTGGGGCCATGTAGAGAGAGAAAAGATGGGGGCCAAGGACTGAGCCCTGAGGTACCCCAACAGCAAGAGGAAGAGGAGATGACGTGGAGCCAGAGAATAAAACACTGAAGGAGCGGTCAGAGAGATAGGAAGAGAACCAGGAGAGTGCAGTGTCCTTAATGCCTGTTGACTGGAGCCTAGAGAGTAGGAGATGGTGGTCAACAGTATCGAAAGCTGCAGATAGGTCAAGAAGAATGAGCAGAGAGTGGTCACCGTTACGTTTTGCTGTCAGAAGGTCATTGGTCACTTTGATGAGTGCAGTTTCAGTCGAATGTAGGGGGCGGAAGCCGGACTGCGAAGGGTCTAGAAGGGAGTGAGTGGAGAGGTAACGGGTAAGGCGGGAGTAAACTAGGCGTTACAAAAGTTTAGAGATGAAGGGGAGATTGGAGACTGGTCTGTAGTTGTTTGTGCAGGATGGGTCGAGAGCGGGTTTCTTTAGTAATGGAGTAACAATGGCATGTTTGAAGGAGGATGGGAAAATGCCCGAGGAGAGGGAGAGATTAAAGATTGTAGTTAGGTGGGTTGTGACTAGAGTTGAGCGGAACGGGTCGAAAAATTTCAAAAGTCGCCGACTTTTGGTAAAGTCGGGTTTCATGAAACGAAACCCGACCCTAGGGTCAGGTCGGCCACGAGCTCGGCGACTTTAGCGCCAAAGTCGCGTTTCAAAAGTTTGTTTTCCACCCTTTTTCAGCCAATCAGGATCCACGGACACTGTGGGCAACGTGATGACATAGGCAGGGGTCACCACCATCTTAGAAAAGGGCATGCAAGTGATTGGCTTGCTTTGGGGGGCATCACAGGGGGTATAAAAGGGCGTGCACGCCGACCGCCATGTTACTCATGCTGATCTCAGAATAGGGAGAGCTGCTGCTGCTGATTCTGTAGGGAGAGCTTTAGGCAGGGAAGAAGACACCAAAAACTGCTTCTGCTGCTAGCGATTTTGCCTGTACAACACACCAGTCACTGTGTGTGCAGTGCAAGTGGAGGCTATATTTTGCTGGATCAGCTGTGTTGGTTGTTAGGCTGCCTTTTAAGGCTTCCTGATAGCTGCATTGCTGTTTTCCCACTGCTCTGCAAACTGCTTTTTTAAAAGCAATCCAAATTTTTTTTTTGTCCTGGTGAGGTACTGAGCGTGCATTTTTTCACACCATACAGCGGTGTACGCTCCTCACACAGTACCGTGTAACGGCTGTTATCACGGCCACAGTGAAGCTATCTGTGTGTGTCTCTGTAAGAATAAGTCGAGGACATGTTCCGTTCTTACAGACCTCCACCTTCTAGTTTTGTCTGCTTTTCAAACAGTTAAGTATATTTGCTGTTTGATCACATTCAAAACTATAGAGAGACAGCGTGTGTCAGTCCGTATACTTAAAAAACACGGAGCTTGACAATTTTACGGACACCGGACAGCGGTGTACGTGCACGCTCCTCTCTCAGTACCGTGTAACGGCTGTTATCACGGCCACAGTGAAGCTATCTGTGTGTCACTCAGTAAGGATAAGTCGAGGACATGTTCCGTTCTTACAGACCTACACTCTAGGGAGATTCCTATTCTGCCCAATTCTATATACACCTTGCAGTTTGTCATACACTAGCCAATTTCTGCCTGTGACATAGCGGTGTGATATTCACTGGGCCTCACACAATCTGACAGTGTCCACAAGTGTGTTCAGAAATTCTACATCTCCCCTGTCCTATAGTGACATTTTTCACACCTGCGACATTGAGCCTGTGACATAGCGGTGTGATATTAACTGGGCCTCACACAACAGTGTCCACAAGTGTGTTCAGAAATTCTAAATCTCCCCTGTCCTATAGTGACATTTTTCACACTGCGACATTGAGCCTGTGACATAGCGGTGTGATATTAACTGGGCCTCACACAACAGTGTCCACAAGTGTGTTCAGAAATTCTACATCTCCCCTGTCCTATAGTGACATTTTTCACACCTGCGACATTGAGCCTGTGACATAGCGGTGTGATATTAACTGGGCCTCACACAACAGTGTCCACAAGTGTGTTCAGAAATTCTACATCTCCCCTGTCCTATAGTGACATTTTTCACACCTGCGACATTGAGCCTGTGACATAGCGGTGTGATATTAACTGGGCCTCACACAATCCAACAGTGTCCACAAGTGTGTTCAGAAATTCTACATCTCCCCTGTCCAATAGTGACATTTTCACACCTACGACATTGAGCCTGTGACATAGCGGTGTGATATTAACTGGGCCTCACACAACAGTGTCCACAAGTGTGTTCAGAAATTCTACATCTCCCCTGTCCTATAGTGACATTTTTCACACCTGCGACATTGAGCCTGTGACATAGCGGTGTGATATTAACTGGGCCTCACACAACAGTGTCCACAAATGTGTTCAGAAATTCTACATCTCCCCTGTCCTATAGTGACATTTTTCACACCTGCGACATTGAGCCTGTGACATAGCGGTGTGATATTAACTGGGCCTCACACAACAGTGTCCACAAGTGTGTTCAGAAATTCTACATCTTCCCTGTCCTATAGTGACATATTTCACACCTGCGACATTGAGCCTGTGACATAGCGGTGTGATATTAACTGGGCCTTACACAATCCAACAGTGTCCACAAGTGTGTTCAGAAATTCTACATCTCCCCTGTCCAATAGTGACATTTTCACACCTACGACATTGAGCCTGTGACATAGCGGTGTGATATTAACTGGGCCTCACACAACAGTGTCCACAAGTGTGTCCAGAAATTCTACATCTCCCCTGTCCTATAGTGACATTTTTCACACCTGCGACATTGAGCCTGTGACATAGCGGTGTGATATTAACTGGGCCTCACACAATCCAACAGTGTTCACAAGTGTGTTCGGAAATTCTACATCTCCCCTGTCCTATAGTGACATTTTTCACACCTACGACATTGAGCCTGTGACATAGCGGTGTGATATTAACTGGGCCTCACACAACAGTGTCCACAAGTGTGTTCAGAAATTCTACATCTCCCCTGTCCTATAGTGACATTTTTCACACCTGCGACATTGAGCCTGTGACATAGCGGTGTGATATTAACTGGGCCTCACACAACAGTGTCCACAAGTGTGTTCAGAAATTCTACATCTCCCCTGTCCTATAGTGACATATTTCACACCTGCGACATTGAGCCTGTGACATAGCGGTGTGATATTAACTGGGCCTTACACAATCCAACAGTGTCCACAAGTGTGTTCAGAAATTCTACATCTCCCCTGTCCTATAGTGACATTTTTCAGACCTGCGACATTGAGCCTGTGACATAGCGGTGTGATATTAACTGGGCCTCACACAATCCAACAGTGTCCACAAGTGTGTTCAGAAATTCGACGTCTCCCCTGTCCTATATACAACTTGTACCTTGTTTTACATTACTATATAGTTTGTGGGATTTTGTGTACATTTTTACCAAAAATGAGGAAGGCTGGTGGAAGAGGCCGTGGAATTGGGCGGGGGTTGCCAGCTGGTATTGATGGTGTTGGTGGTGGATCTGATGGTAGTGGCAAAAGCAAATTAGGACCGAATGCAGGAGGTGTTGAGACTACATCATCGTCTGGCTCCACAAGGCCTCGAAAGCTTAGTTTTCTAGGAGTTGGCAAACCGCTTTTAAAGCCAGAGCATCAGGAAAAAGTTTTGGCTTACATTGCTGACTCAGCTTCAAGCTCTATCGCCTCCTCTTCTGAAGTTGCAAAAAATAAAAGCACTGAGTCATCATTGGAGGGTCATGTTCATGAACCACACCTTTCCTTGATTCCACACCCCAACCAAGATTGAAGGATGACGCAGGCCATACAACTGATTACTCCATGGAGCTGTTTTCACATTCCATGCCTGGGTTATCAAGTGAAATGGTGAATTACCCAGGCCAAGATGAATCTGACATGGAGTGCACTGATGCACAGCCACTGATAGAAGATTCTGCTGGTACATTCAGTCAGAGCACTGCATTGTCCTCACAGTGTAATGAGCCAGATTCTGACCCTGATGAGACTCAGGTGCCCCTTCCCGCATACTATACCACCATACACGGTGACACAGAGGAAGGTACACATGACATCGAAGAGGAGGTGATGGATGACCCAGTTGTTGACTCAGATTGGCATCCATTGGGGGAAGAGGGTGCTGCTTCCAATAGCTCAGATGAGGAGGAGGAGCATCCACAGCAGACATCGACATCGCAACAGCTGTTATCTGGCAGGCCCGGAGCACTCCAAAGACAGGTTCCAAAAATCAAATGAGTTGCTGGACAGCTTGTCCAGACAGTCAAAATAGCACAGCGTGCTAGGCCGCAAAATGTCTTCCAAAGTAGGAAGAGTGCAGTGTGGCACTTTTTTGAACAAAATCCTCATGATCAGGCCAAGGTTATCTGTAAGAAGTGCGCAAAGACCTTTAGCCGAGGGAAAAATCTGAAAAATTTGAATACCAGTTGCATGCTTAGACATTTAACCAGCATGCACTTGCAAGCGTGGACACAACACCAAACCTCAAGTACCACATGTGCAACTGATCACAAAGAAGGTAGTTAGCAACGCTACATTGTTTCCCCCACTGTAAGCCCACCGGTTAGCACAGCAGCAAATGTTGAGGTGTCGTTGCAAGGCCACAGCAGTCAGGGAACCCCACTGTTATATCAACGAAAGACTGAATCTAGGCCATCAGAAAGAACACCAACTCCATCACCATCATCAACCCTCTCTCACTCCGCCCTGTCCACCGCTAGTTCCACCATATGCAGCTCTCAAGTCCAGCTCACCCTCCCAGAGACTATGAGTAGGTCAAGAAAGTACTCAGTCTCTCATCCGCGTACACTGGGTTTGAACGCCCACATTGCCAAACTAATCTCGTTAGAGATGATGCCCTATCTGTTGGTGGAAAGCGCAGCTTTCCGCGAACTCATGGCCTATGCAGTACCACGCTATGACCTACCCAGTCGCCACTTCTTCTCTCGCAAAGCCATCCCAGCCCTCCACCTGCATGTGAAAGACTGCATTGTCCATGCACTCAAGCAATCAGTGAATGGAAAGGTGCACCTCACAACAGATGCTTGGTCCAGTAGGCATGGCCAAAGCTGTTACGTGTCCATCACTGCGCACTGGGTTAATGTGGTGGATGCAGGGTCCACAGGGGACAGCGGTGGTGGGACAGTGCTGCCTAGCCCACGGTATAGGAAACAGTTGGCTGTAGGCGTTCGACCCTCCTCCTCCTCCAGAAGCGAAAGCTCGTCCACAGAGCGCAGTCGTATAAGCACTCCATCTGCAGCTGCCACTGTTGCACACGAGGTGTCCCCCTATCAAGCAGCTAGTGGAAAGCGTCAGCAGGCTGTGTTGCAGATGATGTGTTTGGGCAACAGACACACCGCGGAGGTGCTGGCCGAGTACTTTCAGCGACAAACTGAGTCATGGCTGGGCAGTATACATCTTGAGGCAGCCAAGGTAGTTAGTGATAACGGCTGTAATTGTGTGGCAGCCATAGCCCTTTCAAAACTCAGCCACATACATTGCTTGGCTCAAACCTTGAACCTGGTGGTGCAGTGCTTCCTCAACAATTATCCGGAGTTAACAGCCCTGCTCCAGAAGGTGCGAAGACTGTGCGCGCACATCCGCCGGTCACCTGTACACTCCATTCGTATGCAGAAGCTGCAGCGATTGCACCACCTTCCCAACCACCGCCTCATTATCGACATTGCAACAAGGTGGAACTCCACCCTGCACATGGTTGAGCGGCTGTGCGAACAGAGGCAGGCCATAATGCATTTGTGGGAGGATACACGGCCAGGCACTTTGAGAGCAGACATGGAGTTGACAGGTGTGCAGTGGTCGAAGCTGAAAGACCTCTGTAAAGTCCTTCAGTGTTTTGAGGAATGCACACGGCTGGTAAGCGCAGACGACGCCATCCTAAGCATGAGCATCCCACTTATGCATCTGCTCATGCAAACTTTGATGCACCTTAAGGAGCAGGCGTCTGCAGCCAATGTTGACGAGGAGGAAGAGGAGGAGGGAATCCTTGATGACATTCAGCCATTGTCTGCTCAGGGACCTCTCCTGGATGAGGTGGAGGAAGAAGAGGAGGATGATGATGGGGATGATTACTTAGGGGAGGAGGATGCATCTCGTGGGGCAAGTGAAAATGTTGGTGTGGCAAGGTCTGGTACAGGGTTTGTGCATGACTGGAGGGATGTGGATTTGCCAGAAAGTGCTCCTCCAACCAGCACTCGCAGTGCATCATTGACACCGGGAACATTGGCCCACATGTCAGATTATGCCTTGCAGATCCTAAAAAGGGACCCCCGCATTGCCAAAATGATGAACGATGACGACTACTGGTCGGCCTGCATCCTGGATCCACGCTATAATGGCAAATTACAAAACATCATGCCACACGAGAACCTTGACCTAATATTGGCTAATAAACAAGCAACTCTGGTAAACCGGTTGGTTGAGGCATTCCCAGCACACAGCAGCGGTGATGGTTCTCATGCGAGCCGTACGGGCCAGGGGCAGCTTGGCAGAGGTGTTCGCGGTGCACACAGCAGAAGTGGCGTTGGAGACAGGGGTTTCATGACAATGTTGTGGACTGATTTTTCAAGTACCACTCACACAACTGGTAATACTGCATCGATGGAAAGTGACAGGAGAGAGCAGTTGTCAACTATGGTTACAAACTACTTCTCCTCCCATATCGATGTTCTCCCGCACAGGTCATTCCCCTTTGATTATTGGGCCGCTAAACTGGACACCTGGCCTGAATTGGCACAATATGCCTTACAGGAGCAGCTCGCTTGCTCAGCTGCAAGTGTGCTATCGGAAAGAGTCTTCAGAGCAGCTGGATCAATCCTGACAGAAAAAAGGACCCGTCTGTCAACCCAAAATGTGGATGATCTAACCTTCATTAAAATGAACCATGCATGGGATTCCAAGGATTTTGTCCCACCTTCCCTTGATGACACATAGGGTGACAGAAAAATGGCTTGCTTTGGTCCTCCTCTTCCTGGGACTTGAACAATTTCGCCTTTTGCATCAGCTGAATGTCCAACATCAACATATGCCACTTTCTAAAACTCCCTAACTGTGCTGCCTCCCCCCCCATGGCCGGGGTCACCACCTAGCGCACGAAACCGTGAGAGTGCAATTGCCCTGGACAGGTGGGTAGGCCGACTCTTGGGCGCGGGCACTGGCACAGGGTCCCTCATAGTGCAATCAAGTGTCTCTGACGGTGGTGGTGCACACCCGCCGTCAGACACACCGCCGTACTATGAGGGGCCCAGTGCCAGTACCGACGCCCACGAGTGGGCCCCCCTTGCTTGGGCAAGGCCCCAGCATTTGCAAACCTTACCTCTCCCTGCTCCTCTGCTGTGTAGTCTGGGCCGTCAAATCCATACTGGGCCTGACACCGTCTGAGCCTGCCTCCTGATCTATAGACATATATTTTGAATGCGTACACTATGCTATCCATACATGTTATCCGGGGATACGGTACCCTTTCTCACCTTTGTGCAATCACGTGTAATCCATACTGGGCCTGACACCGTCTGAGCCTGCCTCCTGATCTATAGACATATATTTTGAATGTGTACACTACGCTATCCATACATGTTATCCGGGGATACGGTACCCTTTCTCACCTTTGTGCAATCACGTGTAATCCATACTGGGCTTGACACCGTTTGAGCCTGCCTCCTGATCTATAGACATATGTTTTGAATGTGTACACTATGCTATCCATACATGTTATCCGGGGATACGGTACCCTTTCTCACCTTTGTGCAATCACGTGTAATCCATACTGGGCCTGAGAACGGCTGGCGAGCTGTTAAGCAAGCTACAGCACCTGTGGTTTGCACATGTAAGTTTTTCATTTTTTCAGGAATGACGGTTAGGCCTAATTCCAGAACTGCGGTTGAGCAGCACTTACTGGGAAATCATCGTTCGCGGGTAATAATTGTAATCCCAGATCCCCATCACTAACTTTGTTCAGCGGGTTATCTGCCCCTGTAAGCGACAAACGCTGGCCTTTTCAGTGTAGCGCACATGCAGCCACGGACATGTAAGGGCATGACACACCAGTTATTGGCCAATCTCATGTGCCAGAGCCTCGAGTGTCCCTCTAGTAAGCCGGACTCGGACCGCGGGGCATGACGGAGTCTCGTTTGTTAACGGAATTAAGCTTGCAATGTGTGCATCTTTTTTGTTGCTGGATGGTTGAGGTTGCCCGTGTTGAGTCAAATTACGCCGTAGGCTCCACTCCTGGTGGTGCCCTTCTGGACATTCCTTTAAGGTTCAGCTTTGCAATCATACTGCCCACGTAAAACAAACACTTTGCCTTCATGAATGCTGTTTGGAGGGTCGTGACTCGTTGGAATAACGCCGCCCAATCAGTTAACCTGCTAGAGAGATCCTTCGTTGCTCCCAAGCATGACATCACACTCCCTAGGAGGAAGGTAATGCCACTGTGGCGACCGTACTCCTAGGGGCGACACAAGTGCACTGATGCCCAGCCACTGCTCGATGAATCTGCTGGTACATTGACCCAGACCACTACATTCCCCTCGCACGCTACACGGCCTGAATCTGACCCTGATGAAACTCAGGTTACCCTTCCCGTATACAGTTCCATCTTACACGGTGACGAAGAGGAAGCTGCAGATGAAAGTGCAGGTTCGGCCCACCCGCCATCAGACACACCACCGTACTATCAGGGGCCCTGTGCCAGTGCCATCGCCAACGAGTGGGCCCCCCTGCTTTCTCAGGATCACAGCACTTGCAAGGTTGAAATACTGTGCAGTGAGATGGAAGATGGGGGCGACTACGAGTCCAGACTAGTACAGGGATTCCCTAGCATTGGGACAGCAATTTTTGGGGAGCACTATACTCTGGAGAATGATAGATGGGGCCCACCATACACTGGAACATTCCAAAGGTGGACATCAGACACTGGAGCAGCATTTACAGGGCCCATTATACACTAGAGCATTAGAAATGGGGCCCATTATGTTTGGAGCATTATTTGGGCCCATAAGACAGTGGAGCTTCATCCATGGGGACCAACATATACTGTAGCATTATGTGGAGCTCATCATATACTGTTTCAAACATTATATGGGACCAATGATTCTGTATGGAGAAATAGATGGGCCTCGTCATGAGATGTATAAAGTGAAGTATTTTTCATTGTACTATACCGCTATTTCTCTACCGTATCAGAGCATCATGAGTTGTGGTATGTGTTAAAGGGGCGCTCTTTTGCCCAGGGCACATGAAAATCTAGAGCCAGCCCTACCCCCCACAACTTTAGCCAAATAACCCCCATTTTTCAGTGCGTAACTAGTATTATGAAGTTAATTAAGGTTGACAAGCTTAAGTAAGAAGAATTGATGCTTTTTGGATTCAAATGGGCACTGTAGGTGTGTTTCCTGTCCTCCTCTCACTGCCGACTTTAATTCCCCATTGACTTACATTGGGTTTCGTGTTTCGGTCGGACCCCCGACTTTTCCCTTTAGTCGGCCGATTTTGCTCGACCCGACATTTTGGAAAAGTCGGGTTTCATGAAACGAAACTCGACCCTAAAAAAGCAAAAGTCGCTCAACTCTAGTTGTGACGGCTGGAGAGAGAGACTGGAGGAGATGGGAGGGCATGGGGTCGGTAGTGCATGTAGTCCGACGAGAAGAAGAGAGGAGTCTGGAGACTTCTTCTTCTGTGATGGGATCAAATGTCGAAAGTGAGCCAGGGGAGATGCAGGAAGGGATCGGAGTCACAGCACTTGGTGGTTGGGAGCAGATATCTTGATGGATATTATCTATTTTTTCTGTAAGGTGGGAGGCCAGGTCATCAGCACAAATGTCTGTGATAGGGGCTTGTGCTTTTGGCCTGAGGAGGGAGTGAAAAGTGTCAAAAAGTTTCTTGGGGTTGTTGGCTAGTGAGGAGATCAGGGTGGTGAAGTAGGTCTGTTTGGTAAGGTGAAGGGCAGCGTTATAGGTTCTTAACATAAATTTGAAGTGGATGAAGTCTTCTGGTGTGCGGGTTTTTCTCCATAGGCGTTCAGCACTCCTAGAGCATCGCTGGAGAAGTCGAGTTTGCGATGTGAGCCAGGGCTGTTTTACTCTGTGTTTGGAAGTTCTGAGGGTGAGGGGAGCTACTTGGTCAAGGGTGCTTCTAAGAGTGTCATTGTAGTGATGAACAGCCAGATTAGGACAGGAAAAAGAGGAGCTTGGGGACAGTGATGAGTGTAGGGAATCTGAAAGTGTCTGAGGGTTAATAGCTTGTAGATTTCTGACTGTGTGATAGGTAGGAGTGAGCTGGGGTGGGCGAGGATTTGTGAGCGTGAAGGAGAGAATGTTGTGGTCAGAGAGTGGAAGCGGTGAGTTATTTAGGTGGGAGATTGAACAGAGCCGGCCGAAGACCAGATAAAGGATGTTACCATCCTTGTGTGTCTCAGAGGTTGAAAGCTATGAGAGGCCTAGAGAGGTGGTTAGTGATAGAAGCTGGAATGCAGATGTGGAAGTAGGGCTGCTAATGGGGATGTTGAAGTCTCCCAGGATGAGGGTTGGAAGTTCTGAGGACATGAAGTGCGGCAGCCAGGCTGAAAAGTGGTCAAGAAAGTAAGTGGGTGAGCCTGGGGGCCAGTATATGACCACTACCCTGAGGGAGAGGGGACGGAAGAGCCTGATGGAGTGGACCTCAAAAGAAGGGAATAAGAGTGATGGAACTGGGGGGATGACCTGGAAAGTGCATTGTGGGGACAGGAGTATGCCGACTCCACCACCATGTCTGTTTGTGGGTCTCGGGGAGTGAGAAAATTGTAAGCCACCGTAAGAAATGGCAGCAGGAGAGACAGTGTCAGAATCCTGAATCCAGGTTTCAGTGAGGGCCAACAGATTAAGAGAGTTGTTCAGAAAGTAGTTGTGTAGGAAAGGTAGCTTGTTACAAGCAGACAGTGGATTCCAGAGGGCACATTTAAAAGATGGAGTTGAGGGTGTGCAAGTAATGTTAATAAGATTATTATGGTTTCGATATGAGGTAGGGTAGGGGTTGAGGTTGGGGGATGGTGGACCAGGGTTGGGGGAGATGTCCCCTGACATCAGTAGGAGTAGGAAGATAAAGAGCAAATAGTTGTTGGAATTGTAAGTAGTTTTTTTCTGCGATGTGTTTGGGCAAGATGGGCTGAGGTTTCTCAGGAAAGTGAGGAGTGCATGGGAGCTGTACATGGGAAAGGGAAGCATAGAGGGGCTGATGTGTATGAGTCGTGATGGAGGGGGGATAGGGTGGTGAATGTGGATGGCAATGGAACACAGGAGGATAAAAATAAAGCACATGCTTAAAGGGGAGAGCAAAGTGTGGGTTACCTGACTCCTGCCCTGACTAACTGCCATGTATAACTGCTGTTTTGCTGGATGCTTAGCTTCTGTGATGCTTTGCTTATGGGATGCCTGCGTGCACCCCACACTGCGTGTTTCCCCTTAGGAACTACTACATATATAGGCCACACTACAGGGTCAGGAGAGAGGGATTGTGGGAGCTGGTTGGGTATAATTTGGCAGCTGGGGCCAGCAGACCAGGGGATGGTTAGATGATCAAAGGCACTAGACCAAGATGTGTCAATATGCTATAGCACCTTCCACCTGATAAGATCTAGAAAGGCCCCAGTCACGGATCTAAAGCAGTAAGTATTACATACAGTGCAACAAATGAATTATACCAAAGCTTTAGCAAGCACATTAAAATATGCAGTAAAATGGTAAAGCAGCAGAAGTATGGAGTTGTACCATTTGGATATATTGCAGCAGAGAGTAGAGGCAGCAGAGGTGGGAAGTTGTATCATTCAGACTGCTTGCTAGCAGTGAATGGAGTAAATACATGCAGGGTGGCTCAGTTGATTACCATTTGGATATATTGCAGCAGAGAATAGAGGCAGCAGAGGTGGGAAGTTGTATCATTCAGACTGCTTGCTAGCAGTGAATGGAGTAAATACATGCAGGGTTACAACAATCAACAATCTAGTGAAGGTTGGCAGACACATATTTACAGCTCTGGCAAATATTAAGAGACCACTTTCAAATATTCAGTTTGTCTGAGTTTTTTCTTTATAGGTATATTTTTGAGTAAAATGTAAATTGTACTTTTAGTCTATAAACTTCGGACAACTTCTCTCCAAATTTCCAAGCACTAAATTTTGTATTTTTTTTTCTGACAAAGAAAAATAGTCAAAATAAAAAAAACAGTGCTTTCAGTACTAAAATAATGCAAAGAAAGCAAGTTCATAATCATTTAGAAACAACAATACTAATGTTTTAACTCAGGAAGAGTTCAGAAATCAATATTTTGTGGAATAACCATGATTTTTAAAATTAGCTTTCATGCGTCTTGGCGTGCTTGCCACCAGTCTTTCACACTGCTTCTGGCTCAAAACTTAAAGCAGTTCTTAGCTTGTTGGCTTGTGACTAGAGATGAGCGAAACGGGTCGGTCAAATTCAAAAGTTGCCGACTTCCTCTAAAGTCGGGTTTCATGAAACGAAACTCGACCATAGCGTGAGGTCGGCGACCAGAGCGCCAAAGTCGTGTTTCAAATGATGCTTCCAGCGCCCTTTTTCAGCCGATGATGGAGGACGCACACTGTGGGCAACGTGATGACATGGCCAGCGGTCACCACCATCTTTGAGAAGGGCATGCAAGTAATTGGCTGGCTTTGTGTGGCGTCACAGGGGCTATAAAAGGGCGTGAAATTTGAATACCAGTTGCATGCTTAGACATTTAACCACCATGCACTTGCAAGCGTGGATGGACTACCAAACCTCACGTACCACATGTGCACCTGCTCCGAATGAAGGTAGTCAGCAACGCTACATCGCTTCCCCCACTGTGAGCCCACTGGTTAGCACATCACCAGCAGCAAGTGTTGAGGTGTCATCACAAGGCCAAAGCAGTCAGGGAATCGCAATGTTATTGCTACGAAAGACTGAATCTAGGCCATCATCAAGACCACCAACACCATCACCTTCACCAACCCTCTCTCAGTCCACCATGTCTACCGCTAGTTCCACCATAGGCAGCTCTCAAGTCCAGCTAACCCTACCAGATACTCTGAGTAGGACAAGAATGTACTCATCCTCTCATCTGCGTACACTGTGTTTGAATGCCCACATTGCCAAACTAATCTCATTAGAGATGATGCCCTACCGGTTGATTGAAAGTGAAGCTTTCCGCGAGCTCATGGCCTGCGCAGTACCACGCTATGACCTACCCAGTCGGCACTTCTTTTCTCAAAAAGCCATCCCAGCCCTCCACCTGCATGTGAAAGACTGCATTGTCCATGCACTCAAGCAATCAGTGAATGGAAAGGTGCACCTCACAACAGATGCTTGGTCCAGTAGGCATGGCCAAAGCTGTTACGTGTCCATCACTGCACACTGGGTTAATGTGGTGGATGCAGGGTCCACAGGGGACAGCAGCGGTGGGACAGTGCTGCCTAGCCTACGGTATAGGAAACAGTTGGCTGTAGGCGTTCGACCCTCCTCCTCCTCCAGAAGCGAAAGCTCTTCCACAGAGCGCAGTCGCATGAGCACTCCATCTGCAGCTGCCAGTGTTGCACATGAGGTGTCCCACTATCGAACAGCTAGTGGTAAGCGTCAGCAGGCTGTGTTGAAGATGATGTGTTTGGGCGACAACAGATACCGCAGAGGTACTGGCCGACTACTTGCAGCGATAAACTGAGTCATGGCTGGGCAGTCTACATCTTGAGGCAGGCAAGATAGATAGTGATAACAGCCGGTATTTTGTGGCAGCCATAGCCCTTTCAAAACTCAGACACATACCTTGCCTGGCTCACAACTTGAACCTGGTGGTGCAGTGCTTTCTCAATAATTATCTGGAGTTAACAGCCCTGCTCCATTAGGTGCGAAGACTGTGCTCATACATCCGCCGGTTTCCTGTACACTCCAGTCACATGCAGAAGCTGCAGCGATTGCTCCACCTTCTCAAGCACCGCCTAATTATCGACGTTGCAACAAGGTGCAACTCCACCCTGCACATGGTTGAGAGGCTGTGCAAACAGAGGCAGGCTGTAATGTATTTGTGGGAGGATACACGGTCAGGCAGTTTGAAGGCAGACATGGAGTTGTCTGGTGTGCAGTGGTCGAAGCTGAAAGACCTCTGTAAAGTCCTTCAGTGTTTTGAGGAATGCACACGGCAGGTAAGCGCAGACGACGCCATCATAAGCATGAGCATCCCTCTTATGCGTCTGCTCATGCAAACTTTGACGCACATTAAGGAGCAGGCGTCTGCAGCCGAGGAGGAAGAGGAAGAGGAGGAGGGAAGCCTTGATGACAGTCAGCCATTGTCTGCTCAAGGAACTCTCCTGGACGAGATGGAGGAAGAAGAGGAAGAGGAGGAGGAGGATGATGGGAATGATTATTTAGGGGAGGAAGATGCTTCTCAGGGGGCAAGAGAAAATGTTGGCGTGGCAAGGTCAGGCACAGGGTTTGTGCGTGACTGGAGGGATGTGGATTTGCCAGAAAGTGCTCCTCCACCCAGCACTTGCAGTGCATCATTGACACCTGGAACATTGGCCCACATGTGTGATTATGCTCTGCAGATCCTAAAAAGGGACCCCCGCATTGCCAAAATGATGTACGATGACAACTACTGGTTGGCCAGCATCCAAGATCCACGCTATAAAGGCAAATTCCAAAACATCATACCACAGGAGAACCTAGAGCTAATATTGGTTAACAAACAAGCAACTCTGGTAAACCGTTTGTTTGAGGCATTCCCAGCACACAGCAGCGGTGATGGTTCTCCCACGAGCTGTAGGGGGCAAAATGGAAGAGGTGTTCGTGGTGCACACATCCGAAGTGGCCTTGGAGACAGGGGTTTCATGACCATGATGTGGACTGATTTTTAAAGTAACGCTCACACGACTGGTAATACTGCATCGATTGAAAGTGACAGGAGACAGCAGTTGTCAACTATGGTTACAAACTACTTCTCCCATATCGATATTCTCCCTCACAGGTCATACTCCTTTGACTATTGGGCCTGTAAACTGGACACCTGGCCTGAATTGGCACAATATGCCTTACAGGAGCTCGCTTGTCCTGCTGCTAGTGTGCTATCCGAAAGAGTCTTCAGTGCTGCTGGATCAATCCTGACAGAAAAAAGGACCCTTCTGTCGACCCAAAATGTTTATGATCTAACCTTCATTAAAATGAACCGTGCATGGGTTTCAAAGGATTTTGTCCCACCTTCCCCTGCTGACACATAGGTTGCCAAAAAAATGGCTTGCTTTTGTCCTCCTCGGACTTCTCCAATTCCTCCATTTGCAGCTGCTGAATATCCAACATCAGCATATGCCATTTTTTCAACCTCCCTAACTGGGCTGCCTCCCCCCCCAGGGCCGGGGTCACCACCTGGTGCACGCACCCGTGCGAGTGCCGTTGCCCTGGACAGGTGGGTGGGCCCACTCTTGGGCAACGGCACTGGCACAGGATCCCTCATAGTACAATCAAGTGTCTCTGACGGTGGGGGTGCACATGAGGGGCCCTGTGCCAGTACAGCCACCCACGAGTGGGCCCCCCCTGCTTTCTCAGGGCCCCAGCACTTGCAATACTTACCTCTCCGTGCTCCACCGCTGTGTAGTCTGGGCTGTTAAATCCTTCACTGGGACTGCCACTGCAAATTTGGTGAACTGATAGATGATGGTTAAGGTTAAGACGCAGCTATGCCCTGTCCTGCTGGGCTCTATCTTAAGATGATCAATGGCTTCCATTTGTAATGGACGTCGACTCACAATGAGATGCAGTGGTGGTTTATCATCAGCTTTCACAGTTTTCCTACTCACAGACGTGTGACATTTCTGCCCACATTTTTAAATTTGTCCTCTCATGCCAATCCAATAGAATTGCCTACGGCCTGTGGCTTCTGCCTTTTGCACTCCAAAGTTACCTGACAGATCATGATAGGCAGTGAGGACCATGTCTACATCTCTCCCTGTGATCACAATTTGATGGAGATGAGTAACGGTGATGGGATCCACGGTACTGCGATACAGCAACCCTTTCTTCACAAAGAACTGTTTTCGCTGTCTCCACAGACAAAGTAACTGAGGTCAGCATCGCCTCTGAGAATTCTCCTGGGAGTTTTTCCTGTGATTAGTAATTCCAAAATTTCTGCAATCACTCGACTTTCCGTATGTTCTTGTATCCATCTCGTTTCCTCTTGCGGAGAGTCTGGACTGTCTTACTGAGACTGAAATATATATGAAGATTTAAAAATACCCCAACAGTGTATACTGGTGTACGCTTCGAATAAATTACCCTTTTTCTACTTTTTAGATTCTTGTCTAATCCATACTGAGGCTGTGAGTGTGTTTGTCGGACTCCAGAAATATACACAGAGATTTTTAATGTTTAAACTATGCTATATATACCTGTTATCCGGTGATAAAGTACCCTTTCTCAACTTTCTACAATCTTGTCGAATCCATACTGGGCCTGAGACCGTCTGAGTCTGCCTCCTAATATATAGACATAGATTTTTAATGTGTAAACTATGCTATATATACCTGGTATCCGGTGATAATGTACTTTCTCAACTTTCTACAATCTTGTCGAGTCCATACTGGGCCTGAGACCACCTGAGTCTGCCTCCTGATTAGAGATGAGCGGTGTTTGAGTCGAACTGTTCACCAAGTTCAAATTCGAGCTGTTTTGGGCGGTGTTCTTCGTCGAACTCGAACACTTTGCTTAAAATTCGGCTGTTTGAGGTTCCGTTCAAGAACGGTTCGTTCACCAAAAGCGTAACTTTATTTTCACATTAATAATGGTTTTCAATGTTAATAGACAGTTTCATGGCATAGTAGCGGTGTCTGGTAGCCAGCAGTGTAGTACACCTGTCTAGGAGCTACACCGTGTGTGTTTCTAATAATTTTTTACCGCATCTTGTCCAGAAAATCCTTTTGGGCCTTGTAGCACTGTCTGTTACTCAGCAGAGGAGCCCACCCGTGAACCTAGCTATGCCACCTGTTTATGAAAGAACCAGTTTTTGACTGCATTTATCCCAGTTAATACTTTGGGCCCAGTAACTGTGTCTGCTACTCAGCAGAGGAGCCCACCCGTGAACCAAGCTGTGCCGCCTGTTTATGTAAGAACCATTTTTTAACTCCATTTATCCCAGTGAATACTTTGGGCCTAGTACCTGTGTCTACTGCTCAGCAGAGGAGCCCACCCGTGAACCAAGCTATGCTGCCTGTTTATGTAAGAACTGTGTGCTACTCAGCAGAGGAGCCCAGCTGTTAAGCCAGCAACAGCACCTGTGGTTTGGACACTTAATTTTTTCGCATTCTTTCTGGAATGCCAGTTAGGCCTAATTCTGGAAATCCGGTTGACCTGCACTTACTGGGAAATCCTCGTTGGCGGGGAAGAATTGGAATCCCAGATCCCCATCACTAACGGGGTTCGGCGGGTTATCCGCATCTGTAAGCAACACACACTGGTCCTTTCAGTGTAGTGCGCGTGCAGCCCCGGATATGTAAGGGCATGACAGATGTGTTATTGCTCGATCTCGCGTGCCAGAGCCTCGCGTGTCCCTCTAGTAAGCTGGACGCGGACCGCGGGGGCATGCCAGAGTCTCGTTCGTTAACGGAATTAAGCTGACAAATTGCTAGCACACCTAAAAACAGCCATGCACCACCACCCACAGAATCGAGAAAGCTTGCAATCTGTCCATCCTTCCCGTGGCTGGCATGGTTGAGGTTGCCCGTGTGGAGTACAATTAAGCCTCAGGCTACACTCCTAGTGGTGCCCTTCTGGACATTCCTTTAAAGTTCAGCTTTGCAAACATACTGCCCCCGGAAACCAAACATTTTGCCTTCATAGACGCTGTTCGGAGGGTCGTGGGAATAACGCTGCCCGATCGGCAGTTGGCATAATTTATGGTGGGAAGTCCGACGGTATATGATCGTCTTCGATATTAGAATTTTAGAATTTTTTTTTATTTTAGATTTTTATTCCAGCCTTTCTTGACTTTATAAGGGCATGACATTCCTATATCTGTGTCTCCTCCTCCTCCTTTTACTCCTCCACCTCTTTTCTATATGTAGTTGCCCTTTTCCATATGTTATTTGTGTCTTCTGAGCATTTTGTCTGCTTTGGGACACCTTTTAAGGTGTTTTGCATGTGTTTTCTATGTGTTTGTATGTGTTTGTGTTTGCCTGCCATTGTTTTCAATGGGGTTCGATGGTGTTCGTCGAACGTTCGACGAACATTCGATGAACTTGCCTCCTGTTCGACGAACCGAACCGAACTCGAACACTAGCGGGGTGGCTCAACATATTCCTGATTTATAGACGTACATTTTTAATGTTTAAACTATGCTATATATACCTGGTATCTGGTAATACTGTACCCTTTCTGCCAGAAAGTCCTCCTCCACCCACCACTCTAAGTGTATCACTGACACCTGGAACATTGGCCCACATGTGTGATTATTTCTTGCGGATCTTCTTTTTATATTGTGGTGTGATCCATCCTGAGCGTGTGAGAGTCTGTGGGTTACTCCTGCAATTTATATGTAGATTTAAATATTACCCAACACTGTATACAACTCTACACTTGTGATACATTACCCATTTACTGCTTTTTATATTCTGGTCTAATCCAAACTGACCAAGTGAGAGTCTGTTTCTTACTCTGGAAATAAATTCTGAGATTGACAATGACCCCTACACTGTTTACAGCTGTACGCTTCAGGTCCATTACCATTTTACGGCTTTTTATATTGTGTTGTAATCCATACTGAGCCTGAGAGCGTTTGTGTCTGCCTCCTGAAATATATACGGAATTTAGAATGTTTAAACTATACTATATATACCTGCTATGTGATGATACTGTACCCTTTTTCTACTTTTTATATTCTTGTCTAATCCCTACTGAGCCTGTGAGCGTCTCTGTGTGACTCATGAAATATATACGGAGATTTACAATTATCCTTTGTATACAGCTGTACGCTTCTGATACAGTACCATATATCTGATGTTATTTTGGGTAGATTTTCTCCAAAATTTGGAAGTATGATGGAAGAGGCCGCGGACGTGGGCGTGGGGGGGCCAGCTGGTACTGATGGTGGTGGTGCATCTGCTGGTAGTGGCAAAATCACAATAGCAGCTAAGGCAGGAGGTGTTGACCCTGCATCATGGCCTGGCTCCGGAAGGCCTGGATGGCTACCTTTTCTGGGAGTAGGATAACCGTTTTTAAAGCCGGAGCATCAGGAACTGGTTTTGGCTTACATTGTCGAAACAGACACCAGCTAATATGCCCTCCTCTTCTGAAGTTTCAAAAAATGCAAGCACTGAGTCATCAAGTGCTGGCTCCTGGTCAGGAAGAACCCCTTTCCTTGTGTCCTTCACCCCCTCCAAAAGTGAATGATGCAGCAGGCCACACTACAGATTACTCCATGGAGCTCTTTTCACATACCATGCCTGGGTTATCAAGTCAAATCGTGAATTCCCCAGTCCAAGATGAATCTGACATGGAGTGTGGGTCACCAGCCAGGGCAGTGGGGTTAATTGGTATCGGGTCGGTGTCTCAGAGGGATGTGTCACGGTGGTGGTGACCCGGTCCGTGGCTCTGGGTGTCAATGCAAAGGGGTGAATAACGTTTATAGGTGAATGATACGTGACGCCACATGTGGTTTCTGATCAGATTGACCAGCGCTGCAGTGTCGCTTCTCTGGGACAGATGTTGTGGTGCAGCTAAGATGTAGAAGCCCTGCACAGGTAGGGCCATAGTCGCAGGGCAGATGAAAGAGTTGGTAGATGGTGTGCAGTGCAGGATGTAGCACAGCCGTGTGCCAGGCGCATGAGAAAGATGACAGACACTGTCGTGCAGTTCCTTTACCTGTACTTGGTAAGTGCCGTCCAGTATCCAGAGTACAGATGGAGGAGTTGGTCAGCCTGGAAGCAAATTAAGAATTCTCTCTCTGCAGATAGGTAGAGTGGCCTCTGTTCTAGCGCTTATCTGAGGTACTCGCAGTACTGAGTTCACTTAAGTTCCCCCTGTTGACTCTCTTTTGGAACTTTCTCGCATGGCAAGCAGCCGTAGCCTTTTCCTTCTGGCTCACACACGTTGCTGCTGGGGCCTCCGAGCCTTAGTTGGGAACAGATCATTTACAGCTGCTACTTCCTCCGGTTTCTGCTGTAGGATCTTCAGTGTCCCTACAAACTCGGAGACTGTAATCCGGACCATGCGCTCCAGCTAGGAGTGAGCCTTAACTCTGCTCATTCTCCAGCTCCCCTTCTCACGTCCACACACTTTCCCTTCCCTTCACAGACTGCCCTAACCTCCCTCCTCCTGACCACAGAGAGCAGCTCCTCAGCAGTCAGGTTCAGAGCTCTCCCTGCTGGCCTGGAGTGGGAACTGTGTTGTGTGTTGGTTTAACTGCTAGAGAGATCCTTCGTTGCTCCCAAGCATGACATCAAACTCCCTAGGAGGAAGATAATGCCACTGTGGCGACCGTACTCCTGGGGGCGCCACAAGTGCACTGATGCCCAGCCACTGCTAGATGATTCTGCTGGTACATTGACCCAGACCACTACATTCCCCTCGCACTCTACACAGCCGGAATCTGACCCTGATGAAACTCAGGTTCCCCTTCCCGCATACTATACCACCTTACACGGTGACAAAGAGGAAGGTGCAGATGAAAGTGTAGGTTCCTATAGCAGGTGGGGGGGCATACTCATGGGCGACGGTGCTGGCACAGGGCCCCTCATAGTACGCAAAAGTGTCTCTGCCAGTGGGAGGGCCCATCCGCCGTCAGACACACCTCTGTACTATGAGGGGCCCTGTGCCAGTGCTGTCGCCAACGAGTGGGCCCCCTGCTTGCTCAGGATCACAGCACTTGCAGAGTTGAAATACTTACCTCTACCTGCTCCACTGCCGTGACGTCTTCCGCGTTTCCTGATAGTGACATTCTGGTGAAAGAGCACGATGACATTACGTCTGTACGCCCTCTGCCTAAACAGTCCACGTGCAGAGAGATGGAAGATGGGGATGACGAGGAGTCCAGAGTATAGGGATTCCCTAGCGAGGAGACTTATTTAATTGTTTTAAAGGTTGGGAGCAATTTTTGGGGAGCACTATACTCTGGAGAATGATATATGTGGCCCACCATACACTGGAGCATTCCAAGGGTGGACATCAGACACTGGAGCAGCATTTACAGGGCCCATTATACACTGGAGCATTAGAAATGGGGCCCATTATATATGGAGCATTATTTGGGCCCATAAGACACTGGAGCATCATCCATGGGGCCCATGATATACTGGAGCATTGTAAATGGGGCAGATTATATATGGAGCATTATTTGGACCAATCGTACACTAGAGTATCATCCGTGAGGCCCTTCATATGCTGGAGCTTTCCAAATGGGGGACATCAGACACTGGAGCAGCATTTACAGGGCCCATTATACACTGGAGCATTAGAAATGGGGCCCATTATATTTGGAGCATTATTTGGCCCCATAAGATAGTGGAGCTTCATCCATGGGGACCAACATATACTGTAGCATTATGTGGAGCTCATCATATACTGTATCGAACATTATATGGGCCAATGATTCTGTATGGAGAAATATATGGGCCTCATTACTCTGTATGGCACACTATGCGGTGGTCATAAAACTGTATGGAGTAATATACTGTCCGTTTTTGGAGCTATTGGAGAATTTAAAATGGATATCAGTCATGTGATGTAAGAAGTGAAGTATTTTTCATTGTACTATACCGATATTTCTCTGCCGTATAAGAGGATCATGAATTGTGGCATGTGTTAAAGGAGCCCAGTGACACTCTTTGGCCCTGAGCCCACGAAAATCTGGAGCCAGCCCTACCCCCCCACAACTTTAGCCAAAAAACCCCCGTTTTCAATGCCTAACTATTATTATAAAGTAAATTAAGGTTAACAAGCTTGAGTAATAAGAATTGATGTTTTTGGCATTAAAATGTGCACTGTAGGTGTGTTTCATGTCCTCCACTCACTGCCGTCTTTTCTTACCCATTGACTTGCATTGGGTTTCGTGTTTCAGTCGGCCTTCAACTTTTCACGCTAATCGGCTGATTGCGTTCGACTCAACTTTTGCGAAAGTTGGGTGGTCCGAACCTGACTCGACGCGAAAAAAGGGAAAGTCGCTCATCTCTACTTGTGACTATCCATCATCCTCTTGATTATATTCCAGAGGTTTTCAATGGGGTTCAGGTCTGGAGAATGGGCTGGCCATGACAGGGTTTTGATGTGGTAGTCTCTTAACCCCTTTCTGACATCTGACGTACTATCCCGTCCACGGTACCTGGGCCAATATGACCGGGAATGGAATAGTACGTCAGCACAATCAGCGACGCTCATGGGGGGAGCGCCGCTGATTACAGCTGGGTGTCAGCTGATTATCACAGCTGACACCCGGCACTATGTGCCAGGAGTGGTCACGGACCGCCCCCAGCACATCAACCCCTGGCACACTGCGATCAAACATGATCGCAGTGAACCGGGGTTACAGGGAAGAATCACACAGGGAGGGGGCTCCTCTGAGACCCTCAGAACAGCGCGATGTGATCCCACACGGCCGCTGGGGCTTTCAGGGTCCTGCAGGAAGGCGGCTTCCTCAGTGCACTGAGAAAGCCTCTGCAGTGCCTGTCAGATCACTAATCTGACACTTTATAGTAATGTCCCAAACTGAGACATTACTATGAAGTAAAAAAACAAGTGTAAAAATAATGTATAAAAAATCCCTAAATAAATAAAAAAAATTCCCTAATAAAAAAAGCAAAACAATAAAAGTACACATATTTAGTATTGCCGCGTCTGTAATGACCCGCCCTATAAAACTGTCCCACTAGTTAACCTCTTTATTGAACCCCTTAAAAAAAACAAAGCAAAAAATAATGCTTTATCATCATACCACCAAACAAAATGTGCAATAACGTGCAATCAAAAAGACGGATATAAATAACCATGGTAACGCTGAAAATGTCATCTTACCCCGCAAAAAATGAGCTGCTATACAGCGTCATCGGCGAAAAAATAAAAAAAGTTATAGCTCGCAGAATAAAACGATGCAAAAATAATTATTTTTTATATAAAATTATTTTTATCACATAAAAGCGCCAAAACATAAAAAAATGATAAACATGAGGTATCGCTGTAATCGTACTGGCCCGAAGAATTAAACCGCTTTATCAATTTTACCACATGCATAATGGTGTAAACGCCCCCTCCAAAAGAAATTCATGAAATGCTGGGTTTTTTCATTCTGCATCCCAAAATTCGGAATAAATGGTGATAAAAAAAAGACCTCACATGACTCGGTGGGTCAAAATATGGAAAAATTATAGCTCTCAAAATGTGGTGATGCAAAAACTATTTTTGCAATAAAAAGTGTCTTTTAGCGTGTGACAGCTGCCAAACATAAAAACCCTCCAAATATAGTAAATTAAACCCCCCTTTATCACCTCCTTAGTTAGGGAAAAATAATAAAATTAAAAATATATATTTATTTCAATTTTCCCATTAGGGTTAGGGTTAGGGCTAAGGTTAGGACTAGGTATAGGGCTAGGGTTAGGGCTAGGGTTAGGGCTGAGAATAGGGTTAGGGGTGTGTTGGGGTTAGGGTTGGAGTTAGAATTGAGTGGTTTCCACTGTTTAGGCACATCAGGGGCAATCCAAACGCAACATGGCGTCTGATCTCAATTCCAGCCAATTCTGAGTTGAAAAAGTCAAACGGTGCTCCTTCCCTTCCAAGCTCTGACATGTGCCCAAACAGTGGTTTACCCCCACATATGGGGTATCAGCCTACTCAGGACAAATTGGACAACAACTTTTTGGGTCCTATTTCTATAAAAAAATTGGATGCAAATATTTTTGTGGAAAAAAGTATGATTTTTTTATTATTATGGCTCTATGTTATAAACTTCTGTGAAGCACTTGGGGGTTCAAAGTGCTCACCAAACATCTAGATAAGTTCCTTGTGGGGTCTAGTTTCCAAAATGGGGTCACTTTTGGGGGGTTTCCAATGGTTTAGGCACAGCAGGGGCTCTCCAAACGTGACATGACACCCGCAGACCATTCCATCAAAGTCTGCATTCCAAAACGTCACTACTTCCGTTCTGAGCCCCGATGTGTGCCCATACAGTAGTTTTCTCTCACATATGGGGTATCAGCGTACGCAGGACAAATTGGACAACAACTTTTGGATCCAATTTCTCCTGTTACCCTTGGGAAAATAAAAAAATTGGGGACTAAAAGATCATATTTGTGGAAAAAATATGATTTTATTTTCACGCCCGGGCGTTATAAACTTCTATGAAGCACTTGGGGGTTCAAAGTGCTCACCACACATCTAGATAAGTTCCTTGGGAGGGTCTAGTTTCAAAAATGGGGTCACTTGTGGGGGTTTTCCACAGTTCAGGCACATAATGTTAGGAGTGGCAGAAGGCACTAAATAAAAATATAAATTAAGTACCTTCGCCACTCGGGGTCCACAGTGCAGAAGATGTAATAACTGCTGCTAGGTGACGGCAGACCAATCTGACGGTAATGTGCACAGGGGTTAAAGGCACCCAATGTGCACTGCTCAGACTCTGTTGAACCCACAGAGCCACAGAAACAAACACAAAAACGCTGAGTCTGTTTAGGACATAGAACTACAGCGCTGCACCCACGGTATCTGGTCACAGGAGTAGCACTAGATGGCGGTACTTACTCCGTCTAGACCTACCGACAAGGATCGGGTGTAGAGTGTCGCAACCGTGGACACACGCAGAGCTGCAACTGCAGCGCGGCAAAGACAGTGCCGCTGTGAATACACTGCTAACTAGCAGGCGCAATGCTGACGCTAGGCTGCTGAGGCAATGGAGCAATAGTGCGCTGGCGCTGATACTGGCAATAACTCAGGCACTCTCACAAACGTAGCATCAGAGGGTAGGGGTTTTCAATGAGTCATTCACCAGTCCATGCATACAACAACAAACATACAGCAGCAGTATGGCTATACTAGCGCATGGTGGAACAGCCATGCACGCTTTTTATAGCGAACGGAACCTTCTGGAAATCTCCAGGTCTCCAAGAGGAGCCAATGGGATCTGACACAGGACCTGAACACCTGACTCCCGAACTCCAATGGGAGTTCGTCCCATGAGCATGCTCAGACGCAGTAGTAGAGGACTTAGCCTCTGGAGAGAGCTGCCGAAAAGCAATCTCCTCTGCAGTCTCCTCTACAGCAGATGAAGAGCAGGAGAGTGCAGAATGTGAGGATCTAGATTTCAGCAAAGGTGAGGCAGAAATCTGACTCCTAACACATCAGGGGCTCTCCAAATGAGACATGGCGCCCGATCTCAATTCCAGTCAATTTTGCATCAAACGGTGCTCCTTCCCTTCCAAGCTCTGCCATACGCCCAAACAGTGGTTTACCCCCACATATGGAGTATCAGCGTACTAAGGACAAATTGCACAATAACTTTTGGGGTCCTGTTTCCTTTGGGAAAATAACAATTGGAGGTGAAAAGATAATTTTTGTGGAAAAAATATGATTTTTTAATTGAACGGCTGTATGTTATAAACTTATGTGAAGCCCATGGGGGTTCAAAGTTCTCACCACACATCTAGATAAGTTCCTTGAGGGGGTCTAGTTTCCAAAATTGTGTCATTTGTGGGGGGTTTCCACTGTTTAGGCACATCAGGGGCTCTCCAAATACGATATGGCGTCAAGCCAATTCTGCGTTGAAAAAGTCAAACGGCGCTCATTCCCTTCCGAGCTCTGCCATGCGCCCAAACAGTGGTTTACCCCCATATATGGGATATCGGCGTACTCAGGACAAATTACACAATACCTTTTGGGGTCATGTTTCCCTTGAGAAAATAAAAATTTGTGGTGAAAAGATCATTTTTTGGAAAAAATATGATTTTTTAATTGAACTGCTGTAACATTATAAACTGCTGTGAAGCCCTTGGGGGTTCAAAGTTCTCACCACATATCTAGATCAGTTCCTTGGGGGTCTAGTTTCCAAAATCGGGTCACTTGTGGGGGATTTCCACTGTTTAGGCACATCAGGGGCTCTCCAAACGTGACATGGCATCCGATCTCAATTCCAGCCAATTTTGCATTGAAAGAGTCAAACGGTTCTCCTTCCCGCTTGAGCTCTGCCATGCGCCGAAACAGTGGTTCCCCCCACATATCAGGTATCAGCATACTCAGGACAAATTGCAAAATAACTTTTGCAGTCCAATTTCTCCTGTTACCCTTGGTAAAAAAAAAAAAAAATTATACTGTCAGTTATGGGCTATGCTCATGAACGGTATTTCAAGTGCTGCCATGAAAAAAAAATACAGCAAATGACAAGTATTATTCCATAAGACTGTTCAGATGTGTTTTACACATGACCCAAATATTCAAATGGAAAAAAAAATGCAGCATACACTATTGTCATCTGTATTTCAGATGAGAGTATTCAAGTCTCTGGGTGCGCAAAATAAATTGGATCTCAAACGTATTAACGGTATAGCATCCAATTTTTACAAATACATTGCAATTCCTTAACATGGTAAAATGTATTTTATCTTGTAAATTTTAATACCTGCTGATGTAAAAAAACAGATGTCATACAGGTGCCATACAGGTGCCATATGGATGGCATACAGTTGACAAAACAGATGAAAATTCATCCATTTTTTGAGTATGAAAAACAGATCTGTTCTTCAGAGTTCTCCAGATGCTGGACTCATTAATATTAGCTAATGTGAGAAGCATGTTCTTGCTTAGAAATTACTTTTGGCATATACAGACTATTAAGCACCTTGCTCTTGGGCTGATCTTTGTTTGTCAACCTCTCCAAGGAGACCAATAATGGTCTTGAATTTTATTCATTTGTGCACAATCTGCATGTGAATTTGTGGAGTCCAAACTCGTTAGCAATTGTTTTGTAACATTTTCCATCCTAATGTGTATTAACAGCTCATTGATGTCCTCAGAAATCCAATTTATTCTTGCCATGATACACCTCAACAAACATGTTTTTGTGAAGATCAGACTTTGATAGATTTCCTGTTCTTTAAAAAAATGGTCTCACACTCACACCTAATTGTCATCACATTAATAGAAAACAATAGACTTTAATGTAAGGTTAAACCTAAAGGTTCACATAGTTTTTTCCACTCACAGACATGTGATATTGAATTATTTTCCTCATTTAAAAAATGACAAAAACTAATATTTATGACTCATATGTTTGATTTGGTTCACTTTTAGGACTTATGTGAAAACCTGATATAGTTTTAGTTAAAATTTATGCAGAAATCGGGAAATTTCGGAAGTGTTCACAAACTTTCAAGCACCACCATAAGTCTTATGTGAAAGTATGCAGAACTTTCCTATAATTTAGAGTGAAATCACATGCAGCAGATTTTGTAGTCTAAATTCAGTCTAGTCAGTCAGTTTCAAATATTCTCTTCATCTCTTCATCAAGCTCATGTATGTTCTGATACTCATTTTGTCTTTCTGTATGTGCTGACATGAAGCAATCGTTCAATTCACATTGCAAAGTTTGTAATTTGTTTCTAATTTTTCAATTCAAATGAATTTTTAAATAACACATAATTCTTTTAACTATTAACAATGACTGTCATTTAGTATTCATTCTAGGACATTTAATTTAGTGAATGTGTTAGAGTCTAATTTAATTTAATATGTATTGATGAGTGCACATATGGGTGAGTGCAGTTTAAAATTATATTGATTTTTAGGAATATTTAGCATCATGCATTGATTATCTTGATATTGATATGCACTAGAGTTCATTTCAGACTACTTTGCATTGAAAAATCTGTTAGATTATTAAATCAGGAATGGACCACTTAAACTTCTAAACCCCCATTTGTCCTCTTATAACTGGCTGCATATTGCTCAAGCACGCATATGTACAGCTATATGAATGAAAATGTCTGCATTATTATGAGAAATATTATTCACCTACTCAGTTCTCTTTTCTTTTCAATGGTCTTTTTATTAAGTTTTTAAACATAACAACAGTATAACATGAACAAAGTCTCAATAGTACATAAGACTTCCTCAGATAGATTAATAGAACCGAAGTATACAATACTTTCATCTTATTTTGAAACTCTATAATCTCTGATTGTTAAACATTAAGCCTCAAGAGTTAACATTCAGAAAAAGGATTAACTACTTTAACCCCTTTACCCCCAAGGGTAGTTTGCACGTTCATGACCGGGCCAATTTTTACAATTCTGACCACTTTCCCTTTATGAGGTAATAACTCTGAAACGCTTCCATGGATCCTGGTGATTCTGACATTATTTTCTCGAGACATATTGTACTTCATGTTAGGGGTAAAATTTCATTGATATAATTTGCGTTTATTTGTGAAAAAAATGGAAATTTGGCAAAAATTTTGAAAATTTTGCAATTTTCCAACTTTGAATTTTTATGCCCTTAAATCACAGAGATATGGCACACAAAAAACTTAATAAATAACCTTTCACATATGTTTACTTTAGATCAGCACAATTTTGGACCAAAATTTTTTTGTTAGGAAGTTGTAAGGGTTAAAAGTTGACCAGCGATTTCTCATTTTTACAACACCATTTTATTTTTACGGACCACATCACATTTGAAGTCACTTTGAGGAGTCTATATGATAGAAAATACCCAAAAGTGACACCATTCTAAAAACTGCACCCCTCAAGGTGCTCAAAACCACATTCAAGAAGTTTATTAACCCTTCAGGTGCTTCACAGGAATTTTTGGAATGTTTTAAAAAAAATGAACATTTAACTTTTTTTCACAAAAAAAATACTTCAGGTCCAATTTTTTTTATTTTACCAAGGGTAACAGGAGAAATTGGACTGCAAAAGTTATTGTGCAATTTGTCTTGAGTACGCTGATACCTGATATGTGGGGGGACCACTGTTTCGGCGCATGGCAGAGCTCAGAAGGGAAGGAACGCCGTTTGACTTTTTCAATGCAAAATTGGTTGGTATTGAGATCGGATGCCATGTCATGTTTGGAGAGCCCCTGATGTGCCTAAACAGTGGAAACTCCCCACAAATGACCCCATTTGGGAAACTAGACCCCCCAAGGAACTAATCTAGATATGTGTTGAGAACTTTGAACCCACAAGGGCTTCACAAAAGTTTATAACGTACAGCCGTACAATTAAAAAATCATATGTTTTCCACAAAAATGATCTTTTCACCCCCAATTTTTATTTTCCCAAGGGTAACAGGACCCTAAAAGTTATTGTCAATTTGTCCTGAGTACGCTGATACTCCATATGTTGGTGTAAACGACTATTTGGGCGCATGACAAAGCTCGGAAGGGAAGCAGCGCCATTTGACTTTATTGGCTGGAATTCAAATCGGACGCCATGTCGCATTTGGAAAGCCCCTGATGAGCCAAAACAGTGGAAAGCCCCCACAATTGACAACATTTTGGAAACTAGACCCCCCAAGGAACTTATCTAGATGTGTGGTGAGAACTTTAATCCCCCAAGGGTTTCACAGAAGTTTATAACGTACAGCCGTAAAATTAAAAAATCATATTTTTTCCACAAAAATGATCTTTTCACCCCCAATTTTTATTTTCCCAAGGGTAACAGGACCCTAAAGTTATTGTCAATATGTCCTGAGTATGCTGATGCCCACATGTGGGGGTAAACCACTATTTGGGTGCATGGCAGAGCTCGGAAGGGAAGCAGCGCCATTTGACTTTTTTGGCTGGAATTGGGATTGGACGCCATGTCGCGTTTGGAAAGCCCCTGATGTGCCTAAACAGTGGAAACCCCCCACAAATGACACCATTTTGGAAGCTAAACCCCCAAGGAACTTATCTAGATGTGTGGTGAGCACTTTGAACCCCCCAGTGCTTCACAGAAGTTTATATCGCCCGGCCGTGAATAGAACCAAATCATATTTTTTCCACAAACATGATCTATTAGTCCCCATTTTTTTATTTTCCCAAGGGTAACAGGAAAAATTGGACCCAAAAAGTTGTTGTCCAATTTGTCCTGAGTATGCTGATACCCTATATGTGGGAGAAAACTACTGTATGGGCACACGTCGGGGCTCGGAAGGAAAGTAGTGATGTTTTGGGATGCAGACTTTGATAGAATGGTCTGCGGGTGTCATGTCGCGTTTGGAGACTCTCTGATGTGCCTAAACTGTTGAAACTCCCAACAAGTGACCCCATTTTGGAAACTAGACCTCCCAAGGAACTTATCTAGATGTGTGGTGAGCACTTTGAACCCCCAAGTGCTTCGAGAAGTTTATAATGCCCGGGCATGAAAATAAAAAAATCATATTTTTTTCTACAAAAATGATATTTTTTGCCCCCAATTTTTTCTTTTCCTAAGGGTAACAGGAGAAATTGGACCCCAAAAGTTGTTTTGCAATTTGTCCTGAATAGGCTGATACCCCATATGTGGGGGTAAAACACTGTTAGGACGCATGGCAGAGCTTGGAAGGGAGGGAGCACCATTTGACTTCTTCAACGTAAAATTGGCTGGAATTGAGATCAGACGCCATGCTGCATTTGGAGAGCACCTAATGTGCTCAAACAGTGGAAACTCCCCAATTCTAACTCCAACCCTAACCCCAACACACCCCTAACCCTAATCTCAGCCCTAACCCTAGCATTACCCTAGCCCTAACTCTAACCCTTGCCCCAACCCTAACCCTAATGGAAAAATGGAAATAAATACCTTTTTTTTCAATTTTATTATTTTTCCCTAACTAAGGCTGGTTTCACATTTGCGTTTTTTAGCGCTGGAAAAAAACGCTAACCTGCGCATGCGTTTTTTCCCCTATATTTAACATGGGTGCGCATACCTGCACGCTTGTAAGTGCATGTATGCGATTTTCATGCGCTGCGTTTTTTTGGGGTGTGCGATTGGATTTTCCAGACGCATCATGTTGCATTTTTTGGCCCTGCAAAAAAGCGCATGCGCACATATGCGCACGTTTTGCGCTAAAAATGGCCATTATAGCCTATGGATGCGCATATGTGCGCACTGGCATGCTCATGTAAGCGTTTTTTTGCATATGCGTTTTTTTTTTTTAACCATGGAATTTAGGGGTTTGAGTTAGAGTTAGGGTTAGTTAAGGGGGTTTAGGGTTAGGTTTAGGGTCAGGGTCAGGGTTAGGGTTGGGTTTTGGGTCAGGGTTAGGGTTTAGTATGGTTTGGTTAAGGGTTAGGGTCAGGGTTAGGGTCAGGATTAGGGTTAAGTATGGTTTTGTTAAGGGTTAGGGTCAGGGTTAGGGTTAGGGTTAGGGTTAGGGTCAGGGTTAGGGTTAGGTTTAGGGTCAGGGTTAGGGTTAGGGTCAGGGTTAGGGTTAAGTATGGTTTTGTTAAGGATTAGGGTCAGGGTTAGGGTCAGGATTATGGTTAAGTATGGTTTTGTTAAGGGTTAGGGTCAGGGTTAGGGTTAGAGTTAGGGTCAGGGTTAGGGTTAGGGTTAGGGTTAGGGTCAGGGTTAGGGTTAGGGTCAGGGTTAGGGTTAAGTATGGTTTTGTTAAGGATTAGGGTCAGGGTTAGGGTCAGGATTATGGTTAAGTATGGTTTTGTTAAGGGTTAGGGTCAGGGTTAGGGTTAGGGTTAGGGTTAGGGTCAGGGTTAGGGTTAGGGTCAGGGTTAGGGTTAGGGTCAGGGTTAGGGTTAAGTATGGTTTTGTTAAGGATTAGGGTCAGGGTTAGGGTCAGGATTAGGGTTAAGTATGGTTTTGTTAAGGGTTAGGGTCAGGGTTAGGGTTAGGGTTAGGGTTAGGGTCAGGGTTAGGGTCAGGATTAGGGTTAGGGTTAGGGTTAGGGTTAAGTATGGTTTTGTTAAGGGTTAGAGTCAGGGTTAGGGTTAGGGTTAGGGTTAGGGTTAGGGTTAGTTAGGGTTTAGGGTTAGGGTTAGGGTTAGTTAGGGTTTAGGGTTTGGGTTAGGGTTAAGTATGATTTGGTTAAGGGTTAGGGTCAGGGTTAGGGTTAGGGTCAGGGTTAGGGTTAGTAAAGTCATGGTTTGGGTAGTGTGAGGGGCCACCTAATGTTGGAAAAAAACGCAAACGCGGTAAAAACGCGCTAAAAACGCATACAAACGCATAAAAACGCTGCGTTTTTTTCATGCATGCTCATAAAAATGCTTGAAAAAAACGCAGCAGTTGTATGCTTATGTATGCGTTTTTTCAATGCGTTTTTTTGCGGGAAAAACGCGCTGCAAAAAAAAGCAAGTGTGAAACTAGCCTAAGGGGGTGATACAGGGGGGTTTGATTTACAATTTATGGCTGGTTTTTATGTTTGGCAGCTGTCATACGCTAAAAGACGCTTTTTATTGTAAAAATAGTTTTTGCATCACCACATTTTGAGAGCTATAATTTTTCAATATTTTGACCCACCCAGTCACGTAAGGTCTTATTTTTTGCGAGATGAGTTGTCGTTTTTATTGGTACCATTTATGGGCACGTGATCTTTTATTCCGATTTTTGGGACGCAGAATTAACAAAAACCAGCATTTCATGAATTTCTTTTGGGGGGTGCGTTTACACCGTTCCACGTGCGGTAAAATTGATAAAGCGGTTTTATTCTTCGGGTTAGTACGATTACAGCGATACCTCATTTATGTTTTTTTATGTTTTGGCGCTTTTATGCAATGAAAACAATTTTATATAAAAAATAATTCTTTTTGCATCACTTTATTCTGCAAGCTATAACTTTTTTATTTTTTAACTGATGATGCTGTATTGCAGCTCATTTTTTGCGGGACAAGATGATGTTTTCAGCAGTACCATGGTTATTTATATCCGTCTTTTTGATCGCGCATTATTGCACTTTTTGTTCGGCGGTATGATAATAAAGTATTGGTTTTTGCTTTGTTTTTTATTTTTATTTTTTAAGGGGTCCGCTAAACGGGCTAACTAATGGGACAGTTTTATAGGGTGGGTCGTCACAGATGCAGTGATACTAAGCATGTGTACTTTTATTGCTTTGTTTTTTTTAATTCCAAAAAATTAATTTATTAGGGAATATATATATATATATTTTTTTACATTTATTTAGTGACTTTTTATAAATTATTTTTACCCTTTTTTTTTCTTTTTAACTTTTGTTACATTGTCCCAGGGGTGGACATCACTGTAATATGTAAGATCGCTGATCTGACACCTTGCACAGCAGTGTGTCAGATCGGCGATCTGACAGACACTGCTGCAGGCTTTCTCAGAGCCTGCTCTCTGCCGGCACTAAATAGGATGCCTCCCTGCAGGCCCCCAATGGTCCCTGCCGCCATATTGGATCCGGGGACTTGCAGGGAAGGAGGCCCCTGCAGCAGCGCAGCACATCGCGCTGCTGTGGGGGTCTCAGGGAAGCACGGAGGGAGCCCGTTCCCTGTCGATGCTTCCATAAACCCTGGTACACTGCGGTCGTGTTTGATCGCAATGTGCCAGGGGTTAACGTGCTGGGGGCGGTCCCGGGTCCCGTGGACGGCATAGTACATCACGTCAGGAAGGGGTTAAAGGGCATCTAATTGTACCCTTACTTTGAAATATATCTACAAGAGGTAAGATTGAAGAAATAGTAAAGATATTTGAGAAATAATAGAGAAAAGATAGAGAGTAGGAAGAGGGAGGAAGGAGAAGAAAAGGGGGGGAGGGAGCACCAAATGGTAGTACTCGTTTATTTTATTTCAAATAGAATCACTTATGACAAAGCGGCCACTAGATCTGAATTTCATCCAGGGGCACCAGATCTCTTTGAAGATAGCTAATGAGTGATTTACTAAGGCCACCAGCTCAGCTGTGTAACATAATTGATCTAGTTTCACTAGTAATTGCTGACTCGTGGGTATATTGTTTGATTTCCAGTACATATAAGAGAAGTCCAATGAACATATTAGGTGGAATTAATTCACAAAAATCCACAGGATAAGAATATCCTATAGAACCTCCATAAATAGGGACAATATGAGACCAACTGCAATGAATCAATCAAAAACATCAGGACAGCACAGTCATAAGGTCAAAAAGATAAGAGCAACTTTATTAGTTATTTTAAAATTGTTTACAGACAAAAAGACAATAGGGCTAGAAGATGGAACCTGATGATTCCAACATCATAAAAATAGGCCCAGGGTAGGTATGTCCATAGAAAGTGTACATAATAAACAAATAATAATCCAAATATTAATACTTAGGGATCAAGGACATACACAAGGCGTCCCCTTTATATATGGAAGATAGCAAGTTGTAATGCAGTCTTTTTAGTGCTTCTTTGAGTGCCGCATACTGTATGAAGTTGAAGCCCAAGAGACCCGGCAGTTTACGTATTTCAGACAGCGAAAGGAGCACCTCCTATACCATCTCCTAGTCTAGTGATATATCCTCCGGTTGTCGGCCGCCTCCCTCATCATTGGACCCCCTGACGAAAGTGTGAGTAGCGGCGACGAGGGAGGTATAAGTGTATCATGTATTTTCGCCCATATCTGAGGTAATACACCTACTCGTTTCTCAAATGTGAAAAATTTGCAATATCTCACTGGCAAAATGGTGACCAGAAAAAATATTACGGAAACCTATTTCCTCAATATTCGACAATGACTGCTGAAATACAAATCAAGTGTGCATTAGGATAGAAACATCTCTAATAAGTGATTTTGTGGCAATTTGATGTCAACACAAAATTTCACCATTGGATAAAAGTATCCAAGGAATATTTAGAGTACAGAGAGAGATTCCCAGCATAAATTTCTGACAGTGAATAGTGGATGTACTATGCTTTCACATATTATTATTATTACTAGATGTGGCCCGATGCTATCACATCGGGAGGGCAGTGACATCACGATGGGGGCAGCTCTGTGGCACTGTGGGTGGTGGTGTGATGTGTCACACGGCCACCATCTTTGTATAGTGGCTTGTCCAAAGATGGCATCTGCGTGTGTATGCATATGTGTGCATGTATGCTTGTGTATGCGCATGTGTGCACGTGTATGTATGTGTATGTATGCATATGTGTGCATGTATGTGTATGTTTGTGTGTACTTGTGTATGTGTGAATGTATGTGCATATATGTAGGTGTGTATGTGCATGTGTGTATGTGCGTGAGTACGTGCGTGTTTGAGTGTATACGTGTTTGTGTATGCATGTGTGTGCGTACTTCTGCAAGTGTTTGCAGTGCGTGCATTTGTGTGTATGTGCATGTTGGTGTATGTACGCATCTGCATGTGTGTGGGGACATTACACTGTGTGTTTGTGTGTATGTGTATGCACGTGCATATGCATGTTTGTGTATGTGTGTGTGTGTGCGCGTGTATCTGCGTGCATATATGCATGTTTGTGTGTATATGCACGTTTGTGTGTATGTGCATGTTTGTGTGTATGTGCATGCTTGCGTATGTGTCTATACGTGCATGCTTGCGTGTGTATATGCGTGTTTATGTGTGTATGTGTACAGTATGTGTGCATGTATCTGCGTGTTTGTGTCTTTTTGTGTGTATGTGCGTGTCTGTGCAGATATTATACTGTGTGTAGGTGTCTGTGTATGCGCGTGCGTATGCGTGTATGTGCATGCTTGTGTGTTTATGTGTGTCTGTGTATCTGCATGTGTTTGGACATTATACTGTGTGTATGTGTTTGTATGTTCGTGCTTGCATGTGTGTATATGCGTGCATGTGTACGTGTGGACATTATACTGTGTGTATACGCATGCGTATGTGCGTTTGTAAGTGCGTGTGTGTATGCACGGGCATGTGTGATTGTGTGATTGTGTGTATGGGGATATTATACTGTGCATATGCGTATGCATGTGTTTATATGTGTGCGTGTGTATCTGCGTGTGGGTATGCACAGGCGTGTATGTGCTTGCGTGTGTATGTGTGTGATTTCATGTGTGTATATGTGCGTGTGTGTATGAGTATGTGGTGACTTTTATAATGTGTGTGTATGCGTGTTTGTGTGTATGTGCATGCATGTTTGTATGTGCGTGTGTGTGTCTACACGTGTATATCTGCGTGTGTGTATGCACGGGCATGTGTGTGGTTTCATTATACTGTGTGTATGCATGTGCGTATGTGTGTTTGTTTGTATGTGCATGCACATGAATGTGTGTGTGGGGACATTACACTGAGTGTGTGTGCGTATGTGTGTATCTACATGTATATATGTGTGTGTATGTGCGTGCTTGTGTATGTATGTGGGGACATTATACCTTGTGTATGTACTGTATAATGCTCCATACAGTTAATGATGGGCCCCATAGGATGCTCCATGCAAAATAAGCCACTTATAATGCTGCACAAAGGTTAATAATGGCCCCATAAGATGCTCAATAGAATAATAAGCCCCCTATGCTGCTCCATAAAGGTTATGGCCCCATAAAATGCTCCATAGATTACGCCCCCATAAGATCCTCCATAGATTATGCCCCCATAAGATGCTCCAATATTATGCCCCCATAAGATGCTCCATAGATTATACCCCCATAAAATGCTCAATAGATTATGGCCCCATAAAATGCTCCATAGATTATGCCCCCATAAAATGCTCCATAAGATGCTCCATAGATTATGCCCCATAAAATGCTCCATAGATTATGCCTCCATAGGATGCTCCATATATTATGCCCCATAAAATGCTCCATAAATTATGCCCCCATAAGATGCTCCATAGATTATGCCCCCATAAAATGCTCCATAGATTATGCCCCCTTAAGATCCTCCATAGATTATGCCCCCATAAGATGCTCCAATATTATGCCTCCATAAGATGCTCCATAGATTATGCCCCCATAAAATGCTCCATAGATTATGCCCCCATAAAATGCTCCATAGATTATGCCCCCATAAAATGCTCCATAGATTATGCCCCCATAAAATGCATCTTATGCCCACAATAGATGCTCCATAGATTATGCCTCCATGAGATACTCCATAGATTATGCCCCCATAAAATGCTCCATAGATTATGCCCCCATAAAATGCTCCATAAGATGCTCCATAGATTATGCCCCATAAAATGCTCCATAGATTATGCCCCCATAAAATGCTCCATAGATTATGCCTCCATAAGATGCTCCATAGATTATGCCCACAATAGATGCTCCATAGATTATGCCCCCATAAGATGCTCCATAGATTATGCCACCATAAAATGCTCCATAGATTATGCCCACAATAGATGCTTCATAGATTATGCCCCCATAAGATGCTCCATAGATTATGCCCCCATAAGATTCTCCATAGATTATGCCCCCATAAGATGCTCCATAGATTATGCCCAAAATAGATGCTCCATAGATAATGCCCCATAAGATACTCCACAGATTATGCCCCCATAAAATGCTCCATAGATTATGCCCCCATAAAATCATCCATAGAATAGGCCCCATATGCTGCTGCAAATAAAAAAAATGGCATACTCACCTCTTGTCACTGGGGGACAGGTGCCGGTGTCACCGCTGGCTCAGGGCCCCAGAACCTGCTATATTCACCTGTCCCCAGTCCATCGCTGCTCGCCGCTGTCTTCTGGGTCCCTCTGTCAGTGATTGTTCAGACAGAGGGCGCGGCATGCACTAACTACGTCATCGCGCCCTCTGTTGCCTGAACATCACTGACAGAGGACGTGGAGGACAGAGCGACACGCAGCGATGGACCGGGGACAGGTGAATATCGTTTACACAGTCATGGCCAAAAGTATTGACACCCCTGCAATTCTGTCAGATAATACTCAGTTTCTTCCTGAAAATGATTGCAAACACAAATTCTTTGGTATTATTATCTTCATTTAATTTGTCTTAAATGAAAAAACACAAAAAGAATTGTCCTAAAGCCAAATTGGATATAATTCCACACCAAACATAACAAAGAGGGTGGACAAAAGTATTGGCACTGTTTGAAAAATCATGTGATGCTTCTCTAATTTATGTAATTAACAGCACCTGTAACTTACCTGTGGCACCTAACAGGTCTTGGCAATAACTAAATCACACTTGCAGCCAGTTAACATGGATTAAAGTTGACTCAACCTCTGTCCTGTGTCCTTGTGTGTACCACATTGAGCATGGAGAAAAGAAAGAAGACCAAAGAACTGTCTGAGGACTTGAGAAACCAAATTGTGAGGAAGCATGAGCAATTTCAAGGCTACAAGTCCATCTCCAAAGACCTGAATGTTCCTGTGTCTACCGTGCACAGTGTCATCAAGAAGTTTAAAGCCCATGGCACTGTGGCTAACCTCCCTAGATGTGGCCGGAAAAGAAAAATTGACAAGAGATTTCAACGCAAGATTGTGTGGATGTTGGATAAAGAACCTCCACTAACATCCAAACAAGTTCAAGCTGCCCTGCAGTCCAAGGGTACAACGGTGTCAACCCGTACAATCCGTCGGCGTCTGAATGAAAAGGGACTGTATGGTAGGAGACTCAGGAAGACTCCACTTCTTACCCCGAGACATAAAAAAGCCAGGCTGGAGTTTGCCAAAACTTACCTGAAAAAGCCTAAAACATTTTGGAAGAATGTTCTCTGGTCAGATGAGACAAAAGTAGAGCTTTTAGGGCAAAAGCATCAACATAGAGTTTACAGGAGAAAAAAGAGGCATTCAAAGAAAAGTGCACGGTCCCTACAGTCAAACATGGCGGAGGTTCCCTGATGTTTTGGGGTTGCTTTGCTGCCTCTGGCACTGGACTGCTTGACCATGTGCATGGCATTATGAAGTCTGAAGACTACCAACAAATTTTGCAGCATAATGTAGGGCCCAGTGTGAGAAAGCTGGGTCTCCCTCAGAGGTCATGGGTCTTCCAGCAGGACAATGACCCAAAACACACTTCAAAAAGCACTAGAAAATGGTTTGAGACAAAGCACTGGAGACATCTAAGGTGGCCAGCAATGAGTCCAGACCTGAATCCCATAGAACACCTGTGGAGAGATCTAAAAATGGCAGTTTGGAGAAGGCACCCTTCAAATATCAGGGACCTGGAGTAGTTTGCCAAAGAAGAATGGTCTAAAATTCCAGCAGAGCATTGTAAGAAACTCATTGATGGTTACCGGAAGCGGTTGGTCGCAGTTATTTTGGCTAAAGGTTGTGCAACCAAGTATTAGGCTGAGGGTGCCAATACTTTTGTCCGGCCCATTTTTGGAGTTTTGTGTGACATGATCAATGTTTTGCTTTTTGCTTCATTCTCTTTTGTGTTTTTTCATTTAAGACAAATTAAATGAAGATAATAATACCAAAGAATTTGTGTTTGCAATCATTTTCAGGAAGAAACTGAATATTATCTGACAGAATTGCAGGGGTGTCAATACTTTTGGCCATGACTGTACTTACCCCCTCCTAGTGCAGTCTCTGTAGCCCCTGCATCTCTGGCAGTTCTTCCTACCTTCCTTCCTTCAGAGGTCACATAGTACCACTCATTAAAGTCAAGAATAAGCGCATATTCATGACTTTAATGAGCGGTACCATGTGACTGCTGAAGGAAGGCATGAGAGAAGCAGGAGAGCTACAGAGACGCACCAGGGGGGTAAGTATGATCTGACGGCGACGGTGGTTGTCCCGGCGGGGATACGGCAGCAGCACTCGCATCTGTACACACCGGGTGACGCTAACCCATGAGTGTTCATTTATTGTCTGCCGTATAACCTCCGCCATTACCGAGCAGCAGTTCTACACCTCTGCACGGTGGACCCCAGGCTGCAAACGCACCTCTTTGTCATTTTTATTATTTGGTGCATTCCGCCAGCCTAACAATCTATATAGAAATGTGCAAGGGTCAAAACCAATAAAAACTATATTCATTATTGTATAAAAAAATATTATTATATGTCTAAATAAATGCTGAAACCATACAACTGCTTCAATTCTTCAAAATACCGTATTTCTCGGAATATAAGATGTACTTTTTTCCCCCAAATTTGGTAGGAAAATCGAGATGTGTCTTAAAATACAAAAGTAGCTTACTGGGAAGGGGTGGCTGCGGTGAACAGGGGTGTCAGGAGGAAGGTTCACTGCTGCTGGCGGTCGGCAGTGGCAGGATTGTGGCAGTGCTGCAGGCCTTGGACTTTCAGAACATGGCGGTGACCAAAAGTCCTTTACCTCGCATTGATTTCCCTGCTGTTGGCCTTGAGAAAATGACCTCTGTTTGCTGTGCATGAGCAGATTCAGATATCGCCTCCTGAGATTTCTGCTCCCGAGATCTCAATCTGCGCATGTGCGACCTTCCGCTGCCAATTTCCTGAAGCCCACCGCAGGAAAGTCAATGGTAGTGTGGGGACTTCGCTCACCAAGGGCATGTTCTAAATCCCCACAGCCTCTCACCACTGGGACAACCCCTCCTTTCAGGCCAGGGACCGCAGCATCGCCCCACTCCTGATGCTTCCATGCCTCCTGCAACCCCACTCAGCCACCACCACCTTCCCAGTAAGCTACCATAAAATTGGACTATTAGATGCACCATCGTTTTATTGAAAACATTTTCTCCTATTTTCCTCCCCAAAATTTGGCGTGCGTCTAAGGCTATGTGCACACGCTCCGGATTCACCTGCGGGTTTTTCTGCGCGGATCCGCAGGTAAAACCACAGGTAAAGTGACCTGCGGTTTTCCAGTGGATTAGCCTGCAGTTTTGCCCTGCGGTTTCACACCTCTACTATGTTAGGCTGGTTTCACATTTGCGTTTTTTTGCGCTGGAAAAAAACGCATACCTGCGCATGCGTTTTTTCCCCTATATTTAACATGGGTGCGCATACCTGCGCGCTGGTAAGCGCACGTATGCGATTTTCATGCGCTGCGTTTTTTTGGGGTGTGCGTTTATATTTTCCAGACGCAGCATGTTGCATTTTTTGGCCCTGCAAAAAAGCGCATGCGCACGTATGCGCACGTTTTGCACTAAAAATGGCCATTATAGCCTATGGATGCGCATACGTGCGCACTGGCATGCTCATGTATGCGTTTTTTGCACATGCGTTTTTTTTTGTTAACCATGGAATTTAGGGGTTTGGGTTAGAGTTAGGGTTAGTTAAGGGGGTTTAGGGTTAGGGTCAGGGTCAGGGTTAGGGTTAGGGTTAGGGTCAAGGTTAGGGTTAAGTATGGTTTGGTTAAGGGTTAGGGTCAGGGTTAGGGTCAGGGTTAGGGTTAGGGTCAGGGTTAGGGTTAGGGTTAAGGTCAGGGTTAGGGTTAGTTAGGGTTTGGGTTAGGGTTAAGTATGGTTTGGTTAAGGGTTAGGGTCAGGGTTAGGGTTAAGTATGGTTTGGTTAAGGGTTAGGGTCAGGGTCAGGGTTAGGGTCAGGGTTAGGGTTAGGGTTAGGGTCAGGGTTAGGGTTAGGGTTAAGGTCAGGGTTAGGGTTAGTTAGGGTTTGGGTTAGGGTTAAGTATGGTTTGGTTAAGGGTTAGGGTCAGGGTTAGGGTTAAGTATGGTTTGGTTAAGGGTTAGGGTCAGGGTTAGGGTTAGGGTTAGGGTCAGGGTTAGGGTTAGTTAGGGTTTAGGGTTTGGGTTAGGGTTAAGTATGGTTTGGTTAAGGGTTAGGGTCAGGGTTAGGGTTAGGGTCAGGGTCAGGGTTAGGGTTAGGGTCAGGGTTAGGGTTAGGTTAGGGGTTTGGGTTAGGGTTAAGTATGGTTTGGTTAAGGGTTAGGGTCAGGGTTAGGGTCAGGGTTAGGGTTAGGGTTAGGGTCAGGGTTAGGGTTAGGGTTAGTTAGGGTTTAGGGTTTGGGTTAGGGTTAAGTATGGTTTGGTTAAGGTTTAGGGTCAGGGTTAGGGTTAGGGTTAGGGTCAGGGTTAGGGTTAAGGGTTAGGGTTAGGGTTAGGGTTAGTAAAGTCATGGTTTGGGTTAGTGTGAGGGGCCACCTAATGTTGGAAAAAAATGCAAACGCGGTAAAAACGCACTAAAAACGCATACAAACGCATAAAAACGCTGCGTTTTTTTCATGCATGCTCATAAATATGCTTGAAAAAAACGCAGCAGTTGTATGCTTTTGTATGCGTTTTTTCAATGCGTTTTTTTGCGGGAAAAACGCGCTGCAAAAAAAAGCAAGTGTGAAACTAGCCTTAAAGGTGTGAAACTGCTGCGGAATCCGCACAAAGAATTGACATGCTGCGGTTTGTAAAACGTAGCAAAACCGCGTGTAAAAAAATGCAGAGTGAGCACAGCGGATTTGAAATGCCATAGGCTAACATGGTACTGTACCATGTCTGCAGAACTGCTGCGTTTCCGCAGGGCCAAAAACGCTGCGGAGACACAGCAGAATCCGCAACGTGTGCACATAGCTTTATAGTCCAGTGGTCCATTGCGATTTTGTAGTGAACAATATATGGTAGGTGTCAGATTAAACTTTTCTGTGCTATGATACTCCAGTACAAGGTTTTCTGCATTTTTTTAACCATGGTTACATCCGCAAATGCACGTCAACTGGTCTCAGTACATTGCTTATAAACTAAGTAAGAAAGTGCTTGGAAGAACTGTGCATGTTAAGCCACTGCTGCTAGTTATTCCTGGCAATGAGCAGTAAACAATAAAAAGTTAACATTGAGCTAATAGAAAGATGGTGGCCAATTGTAATACAAAGTTGCTTGTTTTACATGCACTATGCAAATATACATATGTAAGAAGATGTTGGTTGTCCATCCCAGGTTGTGGTGACCAGAATCCATGTCTTTTTTAATGTACTACTGTACCAAATAATAGTCTTAATTTTTTTTTTAAAAAGATAACTTTCCCTCTTGATTTCATTGCTGGAGATTTCTTCCTCCACCTTTTTCTATTTTGCCGACGTCCAAGACTGAGATGGCTATGGGTGATGTTACGTTATCCGGCAGTGTACTGCAACAGATGGTGAGCTGACGTTTTTCCCCACTATTTTCCCTCCATTGTTTTCAATGTAAGAAGATGGGTACAACCCTTTGAAAACAGTTTGCTGCTGGCTTGTTAACTTTTGAAAAACACCTTTCACATAAATGATCTAGTCTCTCATTATCTCTTGATTTCAAGTTATCAACAGGATATCTTTCTACTAGAAGCTGCTTGATAAACTCAACCATACTATCTATATTAACACTTTAAAGACATGGACATTTTTCATTTTTTTACACTTTCTTTTTCCTAATTAAGATTCAAATGCCATAACTTTTCAAATTTTAATGGCAACATAGCCATATAAGATCTTGTCTTATTGCAGGATTAGCTGCAGACTAGCGCATGAAAAATCATCCAAGCTTGATCCAGAAAACTTGGATGATTTGCAACTAATTTTCATCCAATTTTAATACGTGTGACCAATTTTTTTTTATGTCTATGTAACATCTGTATGACATCCAAGTGTGATCCTTTTTCATACATCTACAATAAAAAAACATGTCCATGATCAAATACAGTTTCCTAGGTTTATAATACAAATGTTTGCGAAAAAATAAAAAGCAACAAGGATGTTCTGTGTGGGATCTGTTTTTTTACTGCTCCCATAAACTTGAATTGATGAATCTCATCTGAGACTTATAAGAAAAGAGTGCATGCTGCAATTCTTTTCTCACGGACAGTTGGCCCAAGAGAAAAATAGTTAATCTGAACAGACTTATTAAATAACATAGGTCAATGTGCTGCCACGTTCTATCCAATAAAAAATTGAACAGCATAAGTCCGATTTATTCATTCATCTCGATGAGTCTCAGCATTTCTAGTGGGTCTTATAGTAATCTTACATATAAACATAATAGGAAGCCAATTATTCTAACAGCATGATGTGAAATTAGGCAAAAAAAGTAAAAGGAGGAAAATAATTTAGGACAAGGTGAAATACAATCTTCATGCAAATTTTATTCTAAGTAAAATCAAATAGTCGTCACTGAACTATATATTCTTTACAAAGCAGTTCAAGGTAAATGTGGTATGTTTTCATTGGAATTCACAGATAGACTAACAAAAACTGAAATTTCTGAAAAAAACTAAAAAAAATGTAGTATAACAAATTATTGTCAGTTTTTTTAAATTCTCGATAAGCAGCAGATGACAGAAAATTGTAAACATCCTGTGAATTGACAAATATCCTCCCATTTCAGTAATGACAGCCATCTTTTATAATTAATGAAGCTGAAACCTAAGAAAATGTTCATGAGATTGAAACTGCACAACCGCATATGTTAACTAACAGAAGCAAATATTGATTAAAAAAAACTATTTCAATAAGATTTGATAAGCACAAACGTATAAAACAATGGTCACAGTATATGTACTTTGCATACATGATGGAATATCCTTTTCATCCCATTATAACTTGGATGCTTATAATTACATTTATTTTTTATAATGCAGATTTTTTAGTGCTTCTTCTGTATGTATTATAACTTAAATATAACCTTAATATTGTTTCCAACATTGGCAAAAAATAAAATTGCCAAGGGAAAATAAATATGCCAAAATTACTTGTTAAATCCTAGGCCACTCCTCCAGGGCTCCTGTGCTCTTTACCAGTCTTCTTTTTTTGGGGGGTGGGGTGGGGGAGAGGGGAGCTGCCACATTTACATTAACACAAGATTATTTTAGCACATTTCCTTCCGCTTTTGGATATTTTGGAATACTTGCAAAACTGTTTACGAGTAAAAATCATAGGCTGAACTGAGCCTTGAAGTATGATTGCTTATGTTATTAGTTTGTTTCTGACAGTAATCCCATTGGGTTCCTAATGCTACGTTCCCACAAAGAGTATTTGGTGAGTTTTTGATGTTGTAGAATTACTGCATTTCTTATATAAATTAGGTGGTGTTTTTCAATTTAAAAGCTTTTTTTATCTTATTTTTGACACTGTTATTTTTATGTGTGGTCAGCGGATTATTCAGGATACTCTCCAAGTCTGTGACAACAAAGCTTCTTGATTCAGGAACAAATAGGAACAATATATGGCAGGAAAAAGACACAGGATAAAACAGACACAGGAAAATCAGGAAATACAGTCACATGCTCTCCCTGTGTGAGCCTCTGAGAGATTGTTTTTGTTCTAACTTTATAAACAGCATACAAATGTAGCAACTTAACACTCATAGACAGGAATGGAGTTGTTGCACCAAACATATTCCAACATCCCCACTCAGCAACTACTTATTCTGTTAGTCACATTGCGGTTCTGAAGTCTACAAACTTGGCTCTTGATAATGGCTTTGTCTTACCATCAGCTATCATCTTGTCAGACTCGCAATGAACAAACTCGATCATATCACGTTCCACTAAGTCAGATAAGTAAGTGGTGATGTTTTACATCAATGTGCTTAGTCCTTGCACTAATCTTCTCACTGCTGGCAATTTTAATGCATCCTTGGTTGTCCTCATAAATAACTGTTGGTTGAGCTAATGGCTTGCCCAAATTTTCCAAAAGTTGTTTCAGCCAATCTATTTTTTGACTTGCATAAGCAGCAGATATATATTTTGCTTCTGTAGTAGATAATGCGACTGACACTTGTTTTCTGCTGGACCAAGAAATTGAATTTTCTCCTAACTTGAACAAGTAACCACTTGTTGATTTCCGATTTCCACTTGAATCTCCAGCCCAATCTGCATCCACATAACCTCTGATAGTGAGATCTCCTGATGCAAATATCTTAAGATTTAGCCTTTGAGTTTCTTTAAGATATTGAAGAATTCTCTTAATTGCATTCCAGTCTGTTTGGCATAGCTTGCTTACACGTCGGCAGAGAATTCCGACTGTGGCTGTGATATCCGGACGAGTTGTGGATGCTATGTACAGAAGTGCCCCCACTGTAACTCTCATTGCTAGGTAGCAGATCTTCTTCTCCTTCCAGCTTTAAGTAGAATGGATCCATTGGTGTTGACGCACCTTTGGCTTCTGACATTCCAAACTGATTTAGTATTGCGGAAATTTTAGAACTTTGGTTGAGAAGAAAACTCCCATCTTCCTGTCTCTGGATTTGGATTCCCAAATAATATGTCACATTTCCAAGGTCCTTAGTCTCAAAGTGCTGGTTGAGAATTTCACCTAGCTTTGCAATTTCCTTTCCATCTTGACGACACATGATTACATCGACTACATAAAGGAAAACATACATCCACTTCTTCGCTACATTTTCCGTATACAAACATGGATCAGCTTGTGATCATTTAAATCCTTCATCCATCAAAATTTTGCTCCTTTTTTCAGTTCCAAGCTCTTGCAGGCTTCTTAAGTCCATAGAGAGATTTTTGCATTAAACAAACAAGGTGCTCTTCATCCTTTTAAAATATCCCTCGGGTTGGCTCATGTACAGCTCTTCTTCAATGTCACCATGTAGGGATACTGTTTGGATGTCAAAATGTCTCACTGTCATCTGTTGAACTGCAGCTATGAACATTAAAGTTCTGAATGTGGTTTGCTTTGCAACTGGAGAAAATGTAGCATCATAATCTTCACCATACTTTTGCGAGTACCATTTTGTGACCAATCTTGCCTTAAACCGGTAAACTTGACCTTCTGAGTCATATTTGTTTTTGAAGACCCACTTACATCCGATAGCTCTTTTTACTTGTGGTAGCTCAGTAAGCTCCCATGTCTGGAGTTGGTGAAGGGGCTCCATCTCTTCATTAACAGCATTTATTCACTTCTGCTTCTTGTGAACAGGCAGTTTTTGCATCTCTTGCTATGACTCAGGAAGTGTTCTGACCATATAAGAAAGGCGTCTATCTTTTATACCTTTGTTTGGCCTTCTTGATCTCCTGACTGGAGGTTTTACTTGGTTCTTCTGTGTCTTCCTTTGTGGCTTCAGAGCTTATCCACACTTCAGTGTTTTCCGTTTCGGCACCTGGGGTTGGTGATTGAGATTCTTGTTCTTGCTTCTTAGGTTGAATAACTGGTGTAACTTCATGGAATCTGAGAGATACAGAGTTTTCATCAATCAGTACATCTCTGCTGATTGTTACTGTGTTGGTCTCTGTGTGCAGAATTCTTTATCCCTTTTGAGTTTTGCTGTAGCCCACCAGGACTCTTTGCTTTGCATGTGATTCCCACTTGGAATGTTTTTCTTTTGGAACATACATAAACGATTTGCTTCCAAATTTCTTGAGGTGCTTCAGGTTAGGCTTCTCGCAGTTCCATAACTCATATGGAGTTGTATTTGTGGCTTTACCTGGTACTCTGTTTTGAAGATAGCAAGCTATCATGATGGCTTCTCCGCAATACGTTGTACGAGGATTCGCATCAAACAACATACTTCTTCCACTTTCACAGAGTATGGTTCTTTCTCTCTGCAATGCTATTTTGTCCTGGGTTGTATGTGTCATGGTTTGCTGAGTTTGTGGGATTAGGTAGTTCTAAGGTTAACTTGGATGGCCTCACTCTGGGATTCTGGGAGGCTTCTTATAGCCTCATTGTGGGGCCATTCCTTGTCACTTACACTCTGACCCTTGGCCGAGTATGTGTGACCCGGTTGTGCTTGTGCCTTTGCTTTGTGCCTGTGCTGCTTTGTGTCCATCCGGTTCTGATTTGGCTTTGTCCCTGTTAAGAGTTCTGCCTGTCCCTCCTGTGCTATGCTGCCCTCTCTGTGTATGACCGCTTGGCTACGTCCTGACCATTCTCTGCCTGCCCCTCCTATACCGTGTCGCCCTCTCTGTGTATGACCACCCGATCTGTCCGACCTGAATCTGTCCTCCAGGTTCCACCGCTGCATACTTCCCAGCAGTGCTCTGTGGTAGCTCCACCCACTCCTCTGACAAGCAGTCACGTGATCGCAGATCCTGCTGCTCCCTGTACCTCACGGCAACCTGGCTTACCGTGGTCCCCAGGTCCCGTCCATCTGTACACCTCCATGACGCCAGACCTCGGGCTCCCTCATATCTTTGGTTGAGTTATCCTGTTCAGCCGCGTTTAGTCGCTGGTGCTGACAGGGTTATTGCAGTATGGAATGGTAGTCTGGAACATGATTCCATCCGTTTTCAAAATGGTTTGCACCTTACCACTTGTATATTCAGTTCTATTATCTGCACGCAGGGCTTTTCGCATTCTTCAAAATTTGTTAAACACTACAGCAAGATATTCTTCAAGTTTCTGTGGAACTTCATCCTTACTGTGAAGCAGGTAGGGGACTCTATATCTGGAGTAGTCATCAATAAATGTGAGAAAATATCTCTTCTTGCTAGGAGTTTGAACACTCATTAGACCACATACATCTGATTGTATCAGATCCAGTGGCTGTACAGATCTAGTGGTGATTATTTTAGGAAAGGATTTTCTGGGCATTTTCCCCTTAAGACTGCTATTGCACTTCATCATTTGACTACAATGGTTGATTTCAATACCATTTGCAAGTTGAGCTAGCTTCCTTACTGCTTCTATGTCTCTGTGCCCAAGACTTCTGTACCATACATGGATACAGTTCTTATGTAGATCTTGTCTAGTACTGTACACTCTTTCTTTGCATTTTAGCTGAAAAAGTTCATCTTGGATTTTTCCTTCTGCAAGAGTGTGACCCTACTTTGAGATGATGCAGCTGTTATCTCTAAAATATCTACATTTCCCTTTTGCATGAGCTTCTTTACTGACAGAAGATTGCTTTCAAGGCTGGGAACATAGAGAACATGCTTTTTTGGGATCTTTCTGCTTTGTGCTGAGGAAACTGGACAATGGAGGTAGCCGTCTCCTACTCCTTATGAAGTCATATAATGACCATTAGCTAAGATGACCTTTTCTGACTTGCTTTCATTAAGGTCAGTGAAGAAATCCTTGTTATTTTTCATATGACTGCTTGCAGCAGAATCTATACACCATATGTACTTTGCAGATGGGCCTATACTGACATTAAATGCAGTTTCAACCCAAGCAGAATCTTCCTTTACAGCTGTTTTAACCCTTTGATGACTGTTCTGCTTTTTAAGCTGACTCATTCTTGCTTTCCAAATCCTGCAGTCTGCTTTAAGGTGGCCAGGTATTTTACAGACAAAACAACCATGAGTTTCTCATAAGGCCCATCACACACAGCAATTTCGCTAGTGAGATTGCTGATTTTGTGACACATCAGCGATCTCGCCAGCGAGATTGCTGTGTGTGACGGGGATCAGCGACCGGCCCCGCTGCCGGTTATCGCTGATCATTCAGCATCGGCCTGGGCCGTTTTTCGATCGCTGGTCTCCCGCTGGTCAGCGCGCATCGCTGCGTGTGGCAGTGAGAGACCAGCGATCAGCAACGCTGGACGCTGGTTTCTAATGTAAACATCGGGTATCCAGGAGCCGCGGCTCCTGGATACCCGCTGTTTACCTTGGAAACGGCGGACACGCTGGTTTCCAAGGTAAACAATGGGTATCCAGGAGTTGCGCAGCTCTTAGATACCCGATGTTTACCTTGGAAACCAGCATGTACACCGGTTTTCAAGGTAAACAGCGGGTATCTAGGAGCCGTAGTTCCTGGATACCTGACGTTTACATTAGAAACCAGCGTCCAGTGTCACTGGTCGTGATCGCTGGAGGGGCTGTCTTGTGACAGCTCACCAGTGATCAGCCTAACAATGTCCCAGCGATCCCATCATGTCGGATCATTGGTTGGATCGCTGGTACATAGTTATGTGTAACGGGGACTTTAAATTGCTCTTATATTTAGGGAAATCCTGTGTCTTTAATTCTGTTTCTGCTCTGGATTCATTACTGCTGCTTACATGCAGCGTTTTTCTCTTGAATTCATCCATAAGTTTGCCTTTAACATACCCTAGTGTCAGCTCATCATCTGGCTGTGCATCTCGTGCAGTCACGAGTGTGTCATAACTTTCTAGAAAACCACTTAATAGAAGTGCAGCAACATGAAAATCTTTAATTTCTTCTCCAATACCCCTTTGACACTCCACAGTCTCTAGGGTGTTTCTTATATAGTCCGGCATATTCTGTCCATCACTTAGCTTAGACTGATACAGCTTTCTCATGAGATAAAGCTTATTGCTGAGATTTGATGTTTCATGCACTTTCTGTAACTCATCACACAGCTCCTTTGCAGTTGCACACTTGCATACTGTATATGCACAATCTGATTATCATCTACACTGAGGGAGATAGTGCTTTGTGCTTTCTGATCCTTCTCTAACCAGTCATCTGGTAATTGATGAGGCACTTGTTCCTGAGTAAATTTCCACGTACCTTCTCTTATGAGCAGCATCTTCACCTTGAATTTCCATGACTGGTAGTTCTGGTTAGTGAGACTTGGCACTGAAAATTTGACAGGATTGCTGTTAGTGGACATCTTCTCTGTTGCTCTGTGCTGCTTTTGCTTTGGGCTTCTGTTGCTGTATTACTCCTCTGGGAGTTTTTTTTTGTTCTTATAAACAGCATACAAATCAAGCATCTGAACACTAACAGACATTAATGGAGTTGTTGCACCAAACATATTCCAATATTATGTCATTTTGATATGCCATGCTTTAAATAAAGCTGCTTTGCTTTTATGTACATCCTGGTATTTAACTTTGACTAAACTTCATTGATACAGATATGTGACGATTTTTATCTGCAGTTTTTCCACATCTACTGTAATTCTATAGTGAAAATCCACACATAAAACTCTGTGTACTTGCATAATTAACATATTGCGGATTTGAAACACACACCGAAGGTCAGTTTATGCTGTGTAAAAAAATAATAAGGAGGGCATAAGATTTCTATAAATCTCATACACCTTGCTGGAACTATAAGACACTGCATTTTTGACACCGAAAATATGCAGTGTCAAAAACCTGCCAAAAACTTATCTTGGGAACACAACTCTACGAATGTTACTCAACATGGTTAAAATGATGGTCATACATTAAGGCTACGTTCACACGCGAAGTATTTGGTGAGATTTTTACCTCAGTATTTGTAAGCCAAAACCAGGAGTGGGTCAAAAATGCTGAAGTGGTGACGTGTTTCTATTATACAGTTGTGGCCAAAAGTATTGACACCGCTGCAATTCTGTCAGATAATACTCAGTTTCTTCCTGAAAATGATTGCAAACACAAATTCTTTGATATTATTATCTTCATTTAATTTGTCTTAAATGAAAAAACACAAAAAGAATTGTCGTAAAGCCAAATTAGATATAATTCCACACCAAACATAAAAAAGAGGGTGGACAAAAGTATTGGCACTGTTCAAAAAATCATGTGATGCTTCTCTAATTTTTGTAATTAACAGCACCTGTAACTTACCTGTGGCACCTAACAGGTGTTGGCAATAACTAAATCACACTTGCAGCCAGTTGACATGGATTAAAGTTAACTCAACCTCTGTCCTGTGTCCTTGTGTGTACCACATTGAGCATGGAGAAAAGAAAGAAGACCAAAGAACTGTCTGAGGACTTGAGAAACCAAATTGTGAGGAAGTATGAGCAATCTCAAGGCTACAAGTCCATCTCCAAAGACCGGAATGTGCCTGTGTCTACCGTGCGCGGTGTCATCAAGAACTTTAAAGCCCATGACACTGTGGCTAACCTCCCTAGATGTGGATGGAAAAGAAAAATTGACAAGAGATTTCAACGCAAGATTGTGTGGATGTTGGATAAAGAACCTCGACTAACATCCAAACAAGTTCAAGCTGCCCTGCAGTCCTAGGGTACAACAGTGTCAACCCGTACTATCCATCGGCGTCTGAATGAAAAGGGACTGTATGGTAGGAGACCCAGGAAGACCCCACTTCTTACCCCGAGACATAAAAAAACCAGGATGGAGTTTGCCAAAACTTACCTGAAAAAGCCTAAAACGTTTTGGAAGATTGTTCTCTGGTCAGATGAGACAAAAGTAGAGCTTTTTGTGCAAAGGCATCAACATAGAGTTTACAGGAGAAAAAAAGAGGCATTCAAAGAAAAGAACATGGTCCCTACAGTCAAACATGGCGGAGGTTCCCTGATGTTTTGGGGTATCTTTGCTGCATCTGGCACTGGACTGCTTGACCGTGTGCATGGCATTATGAAGTCAGAAGACTACCAATAAATTTTGCAGCATAATGTAGGGCCCAGTGTGAGAAAGCTGGGTCTCCCTTAGAGGTCATGGGTCTTCCAGCAGGACAATGACCCAAAACACACTTCAAAAAGCACTAGAAAATGGTTTGAGAGAAAGCACTGGAGACTTCTAAGGTGGCCAGCAATGAGTCCAGACCTGAATCCCATAGAACACCTGTGGAGAGATCTAAAAATGGCAGTTTGGAGAAGGCACCCTTCAAATATCAGGGACCTGGAGCAGTTTGCCAAAGAAGAATGGTCTAAAATTCCAGCAGAGCATTGTAAGAAACTCATTGATGGTTACCGGAAGTGGTTGGTCGCAGTTATTTTGGCTAAAGGTTGTGCAACCAAGTATTAGGCTGAGGGAGCCAATACTTTTGTCTGGCCCATTTTTGGAGTTTTGTGTGAAATGATCAATGTTTTGCTTTTTGCTTCATTCTCTTTTGTGTTTTTTCATTTAAGACAAATTAAATGAAGATAATAATACCAAAGAATTTGTTTGCGCAGTCATTTTCAGGAAGAAACTGAGTATTATCTGACAGAATTGCAGGGGTGTCAATACTTTTGGCCACAACTGTATGTTTCCTCTAACTGTTCCACTCCTGTTTTTGGCTTACAAATACTGAGGTGAACAGCTCACAAAATTCTCAACGTGTGCACGTGGTCTAATCCTTTTTCTATCTTCACTGGTTTTCATGCATGAGTCCATCTACACCAAAATAATTGATCTTTTCACACTGTGAAAAACTAATATACCCAATTGTTTGCTGATCTTGAAGAGGACTTTTGCCTATTATGTTCTACCCAATGTAAGCTACAAGCTGTATATTCTCAGAAGTCAATGTATATCACAGAAAAGCCCAGAGAACCAGGTACCATGAGAACACGGTTTGGCATTAAGAGAAGTTTGCAGAGCAAAAAAAATGGTAATATGTTCAAAGGTTCCTGTTACTACATTTTTAACAGACTTTTGTGAGTACTAAATTTATGCTTATGCGATGGATGGCACAGTTTTGGAATCAAAGACATACCTTGCTATTCCTGGTTGATTTACTTAGTGCTAAATCTGATCACTCATTTTGCATCAGATCTAAACTACATATTTGAATAATTTACTTGTGAGCATCTGGGCTCTTGGAGAAGCTTTGAAGGCTTCACGTAACTTTTCAAGCTTAAATTGCTTTGAATATATCTGCAGTTCTGCACTTTCTTTGATTAGTGATGTGAGGAATGGGATTCACACTAGTCTGTGCCAATATGAAGCAGCTGTGTCAAATAAAAATCATTCTGAATGTGCTTAATGTTGCGTGAGCTAAAAGTCCTTTCCCCAAAATCCCTTATCCTTTCTGGTTGAATTTCGGATTACCAATAAAAGAGCTGGGGCAATTTACCAATGCATATGTGAAATTTTAGAATTTTTCAAATTTGACCTGTGTCAGTTTATGTGGTAATAACTCTGGAATGCTTCAAAATATCCTAGTGATTCTAATATACTGTATATATATATTTTTTAGAGAATCGGACTTCACTATGCTGACACTTGGATCAAACTCTGATCAAAGTTAGATCAGAGTGTCATGTGCATAATCAGCCCTATTTTCTCGGATGAGAGAATCTATGGCTATCTGACCATAGCCTAAGGACTTGCTCACACTGGTGACTAGCCAGTTACACACTACAGAAGGGACATATGCAGTTTTCAGCCCACTACAAAAGACAGGCCATTGCCAGGTGCCAACTATAGATCAATCACCTCGATTCCCCATGCCAGCAAAAGGCATTCTCCAGTAGGTCTTGGTAACTGTCCACAATGCCAAAGGTACCAATACCTTGCTTAAAAACAACAGTATCACTGTGCTTGATTGGCAAGCAAACTCGCCTGACCTTAACCGTATAGAGAATTTATGGGGTAATGTCAAGAGGAAGATGAGAGACACCAGACCCAGCAATGCAGATGACCTAAAGGCTGCTATCAAAGCAACCTGGACTTCCATAACACCTCAGCAGTGCCACAGGCTGATCGACTCATGCCATGCTGTATTGATGCAGTAATTGATGCAAAAGTAGCCATGACCAAGTATTGAGTGAATTTATTGAACATACATTTCAGTAGGCCAACATTTCAGATTTTAAAATCATTTTTTCAAGCTGGTGTTATATAGTATTCTAATTTACTGAGATAATGACTTTTGGGTTTTCATTAGCTCTGTTTGTAATGACTCTATATAATATATGAGTTTCACTTTATGTATTGAAGAAATTAAATGAATTAACTTTTTGATGATATTCTAAATTTGTGAGATGCGTATGTGCTCTTGGGTACATTACGGTGGTATCGAACAATCCAAAAAGCATTGAAAAAGTTATCTAGATTCAATTACTTATCCATATACTATTGCAAGCTCTTGGGTACAATGCAGTTGGGTTATGATTGGGTCACCGAGGAGGAAAGCAAGACGAAGCTAAGCCACAGAAAACCAGAGAGATTGGTAACTAAGCGGATTGCAGACCCCTGATCCTATCCACACAACTAGCAGTAGCCGTGGAGCGTGCCTATGATGATCCTAGACGCCTCGGCACAGCCGGAGAGCTAACTAAGCCTAAAGCAAGAAAGGGGAAATCTAAACTTCCCCAGAGCAGACCCTAAAGGAATAGATAGCCCCCAAACATATATTGTCGGTGAGACAAGATGAAAACACAAACACAGGCAGGAAAATAGACTGAGCAAATGATGGGGCCCACACTGACTAGACAGGACAGGAAAGGAAAGACACTGTCTGCAATCACACAAAAAACCCTGCTAAAAAGTCCAACACGTCTGATGCAAAAAATACTGAAGTCGCACAACTTCGCCCACTATATCAGCACTCTGGTATATTTTGAAAGCAGAGCAAAAAGAGGCCAATCTAATAAGGGACAAAAACAAACTGGCACAAGCAGTAACATATGGATGGTGATTCAACACAGCTCCAGTCGGAGCTGGCTGACCACATAAAACTAAGATAGACAAAACCAGATCAAATGTAAACAGAATAGCAAATGAACACTTAGCTGAACATGCAGGGACTGAGCTAAAAACTAAGACCTCAGGAGGCAGGAAGAAAATCACCAGCTGGGATAGAGGGAGTCGGCTGTCTTAAATCCCAATCTGAAACTCCAGATCTCCAATAGTCATCCTCATTATCAGGTGGCAAGCCTCTATTAATCAGATAAGCTCCATTACCTCCAGTAACCACCAGAGGGAGCCCAGAAAGAGAACTTGCAACCCCTCTGTCAATTTGACTAGCTCCACTACCTTCAGTAGTAACCAGAGGGAGGCCAGAAAGCGAATTCACAACACAGTTGTATATAACTTCAAAAAAAGCGTTACATTTTTTGGTAAAAAAAAAGTCATCCATATACTATTATGTGCTCTGGGATGCATTGTAGTAGTATATAGCTCACCAATAGAGCATTCATAAAGTTATCTGGATTCAATTACTCATCCATATGCAATTATGTGCTCTTGACTACATTGTAGTGTCATCGAACTGTCCAAAAAAGCGTTGAAAAAGTGACCTGGATTCAATTACTCATCCATATACTATTATGTGCTCTTGGGTAGATTGGAGTGGTATCTTACCCTCCAAAAAAGCGCTGAAAAAGTTATATGGATTTAATAACTCCTCCATATACTATTTCCTCCTTTTGGGTACATTGCAATGGTATCTATTTACCAAAAAAGGTTTGGAAAAGTTATCTTGATTCAATTATTCATCTATAAACTATTATATGCTCTTGGGTAGGTTACGGTGAAGTATAACCCTCCAAAAAAGCATTTAAAAAGTTATCTACTCATCCTTATACTATTATATGCTCTGGAGTATCTAACCCTTCTAAGAAAAAGTTCACTTTTTTCAGTTTTATTCATCCAAATACAATTACGTACTCTGGGGTACATTGCCGCACTATCTAACCCTCCAAAAAAGTATTAAAAAGTTATCTAGATTCAAATACTCATCCATATACTATTATGCACTCTGTGGTACATTGTAGTGGTATGGAACCCTCCAAAAATGTGTTGAAAAAGTTATCTGGATTCAATTACTCATCTATATACCATTACATGCTCTGGAGTATATTGCGGTAGTACCTAACCCGTCAACATAGTTTTTTAAAAAAAGTTTTATTTAAAATTCCTCATCCATAAACTATTTTGTGTTCTGGGGTACGTTGCAGTGGTAGATAACTCTCCAATGAATTGATAAAAAATTGTCAGGTATTATATAGCTCATCCATAGAGTATTCCATGTTTTGGAGTAGATTTCAGTGGTATATAATCATCAAAATAAGTTATCAAAATGTTTCAATGTTATATTATATATATTCAGGGGCCCTGGTTCCACGTCATCTGTTTTCCCACTACTGCCCCGTGACACCCGGTGTGTACAGGTGCGAACTCCGTTACTTCACAGAGTTCGCTGGCACAAATGCCGGAGCCTGTTAACACCACAGGACTCTGCAAATGGAGCGCTAGTGTAGAGTTTCAGGACTCTGCCCCCAGGACACAGGGATAGAGTCCCTCTCAACTCACTAGCGTGCGGCAGCGCAACTGCGTTGCCAGGAAAACAGATATACTTACAAACAAGCGTGTAAGTGTGCACAGTGCCGCTCAGACAGATGCCGCCAATCGCCCCTGGTTAGGCCAGATAAGCGCACAGGTTGCGCACAGCGATGCACAGGCGATGACTGTCACTTGCCGCGGTATGATAGTGCCCCACAGGGGGCGACACCATTGGATGCTAGTGTGTGCTGAGAACTAGGAGCACAGTGGCATGAGCATAGATACCCTGTTGTGAGCTCATCTGTTCATTCATCTTTTGTGTCCGAGGATCTCCCTCTTCTGGTGAAGGAAGGTAGTGAGGCTGATTTGGATGAAAGAAACCAAACACCTGATCAGGTGAATTGTGACTGGGTAACGGGAACTTCAGACTGGATATAAGGCAGCCGACGCCCTTCTGAGTCGCTGGTGATTTCTCTGCTGGATTCTTGGAGACCAGTCTGATTCCTGCTTCCAAAGATAAGTTTTTGCTCTGCTATTGAACTTATTAGTTTTGGTTTTGTTTTCCTTGTTTTTTGATTTCAGCCATCCCCGGCCGGGGGTGTGCTGGATTCTTTTTCCTTGATCAGTGTTCTCTTTTGCTCTGCTTCCAGAATATTCTGATTGCTGATATAGGGTTTGAAGTCTAGTGACTTCAGGGTCCTTTTTTGCTTATCAGTTGTGTTGGTAATATTTTTAGCAGGGTTTTCTCAGATTGCAGACAGCAGCTTTTCTGTCCTGTCCTTTTTAGTTAGCTTGGGCCCCATCTTTTGCTCAACCTATCTTTTTATCTGTGTTAGCATTTTCATCTTGCTTCACCGTCATTATATGTTGGGGACTGCCTATTGCTTTGGGGTCTGCTCTGGGGCTGTCAGTTTTTCCCTTTTCTCCCTTTAGGCTTATTTAGATCTCCGGCTGTGACGAGGTGTCTAGGATCACCATAGGAACACTCCACGGCTACTGCTAGGTGTGTGATAGGATTAGGGGTCTGCAATCCGCTAATTTCCAACCTCTCTGATTTTCTGGGCTGAGCTTGTGTTTTGTTTTTTCCTCCTCGGTGACTCAATCATAACAATACCCATTGGCGCTGACTAACTCTGAATCCCTAACACAAACACAACCAGAGGGAGGGAATCTGAATGAGTCAGTCACCAGATACATGCATCCATCATCATGTACACAAATAACAATTAGAGTATATACTAGCGCATGGCCGGGCGGTCATGCGAACCTTTTATAGCAGCGTCCTTTCGGGACCTTCCTGATGGTCCAATAGGAGCAGGCACGGGACCTGAGCATGTGACCCCTGAGCTCCAATGGGAGGTTGAGCCATGGGCATGCTCAGTGGAGCAAAAAGGGACTTAGTCCCAGGAGCTGCTCGCTGCTGGCTAGTGCAGGCTGCTATAGCTGAACCAAGGATGGCAGCAGCAACCAACCTGACAGCACTAGCTTCAGCAAGGCGTCGGGAACTACGCATTTGCTGAGCAGCCTCCACCAGGCAAGGCTCAGGATTCCTCTTGTACAGAGGCAGGAACCCGACGCCTAACAGTATATAATACTCAAAAAAGGTTTTCATAAATTTTTTGGTATTGCTCATCCATAGAGTATTATTATGTCTTCTTGGGTACATTTCAGTGTTATCTAACTCTACAAAAAATTGTTAAAAAATGTTTCAGTATTATATTGCTCATCCATAGAGTCTTTCATGTTCTGGAATACATGTTATGGGTATATGGACCTCAAAAAAAAATCTTTTTTCAGTATTATATTGCTCTTCCATAGTCTACTACATGTCCTTGGGTAGATTTTGGTGGTATATAAACCTAAAAGCAAGTTATCAAATTGCTTTCTGTATTATATTGCTCATCCATGCAGTATTTCGTACATTTCATTGGTATCTAACAGTCCAAAAAATTGTTCAAAAATGTTTGGTATTATATTGCTTATCGAGAAAGTATTACGACTTCTTGAGTACATTACGGTGGCATCTAATTATTACAAGTTCTGGGGTATATTTTGTTGATATACAGTGGGGCAAAAAAGTATTTAGTCAGTCAGCAATAGTGCAAGTTCCACCACTTAAAAAGATGAGAGGCATCTGTAATTTACATCATAGGTAGACCTCAACTATGGGAGACAAACTGAGTAAAAAAAATCCAGAAAATGACATTGTCTGTTTTTTTTTTCATTTTATTTGCATATTATGGTGGAAAATAAGTATTTGGTCTGAAAGAAGCAATCAAGATTTCTGGCTCTCACAGACCTGTAACTTCTTCTTTAAGAGTCTCCTCTTTCCTCCACTCATTACCTGTAGTAATGGCACCTGTTTAAACTTGTTATCAGTATAAAAAGACACCTGTGCACACCCTCAAACAGTCTGACTCCAAACTCCACTATGGTGAAGACTAGAGTTGAGCGACTTTTGTTTTTTTAGGGTCGCGTTTCGTTTCGTGAAACCCGACATTTCCAAAAGTCGGGTCGAGCAAGATCGTCCGATTATAGGGAAAAGTCGGGGTCGTCCCGAAACACGAAACCCAATGTAAGTCAATGGGGAATAAAAGTCGGCAGTGAGAGGAGGACAGGAAACACACCTACAGTGCCCATTTGAATGCCAAAAGCATCAATTCTTCTTTCTTAAGCTTGTCAACCTTAATTAACTTCATATTACAAGTTACGCACTGAAAAATGGGGGTTATTTGGCTACAAACTGTGGGGGGGGAGGGCTGGCTCCAGGTTTTCATGTGCCCTGGGCGAAAGAGCGCCCCTTTAACACATACCACAACTCATCATGCTCCGATACTGCAGAGAAATAGCGGTATAGTACAATGAAAAATACCTCACTTTTTACATCTCATGACGAGGCCCATCTATTTCTCCATACAGAATCATTGGTCCCATATAATGTTTGAAACAGTATATGATGAGCTCCACATAATGCTACAGTATATGTTGGTCCCCATGGATGAAGCTCCACTGTCTTATGGGCCCAAATAATGCTCCAAACATAATGGGCCCCATTTCTAATGCTCTAGTGTATAATGGGCCCTGTAAATGCTGCTCCAGTGTCTGATGTCCACCTTTGGAATGTTCCAGTGTATGGTGGGCCCCATCTATCATTCTCCAGAGTATAGTGCTCCCCAAAAATTGCTGTCCCAACATTGAAAACAATCAAATAAGTCTCCTCGCTAGGGAATCCCTGTACTTGTCTGGACAGGTGCTGTAGCTTGCTTAACAGCTCGCCAGCCGTTCTCACGCCCAGTATGGATTGCACGTGATTGCACAAAGGTTAGAAAGGGTACCGTATCCCTGGATAACATGTATGGATAGCGTACACATTCAAAATATATGTCTATACAGCATGAGGCAGGCTCAGACGGTGTTAGGCCCAGTATGGATTGCACGTCATTGCATAAAGGTTAGAAAGGGTACCGTATCCCCGGATAACATGTATGGATAGCGTACACATTCAAAATATATGTCTATACAGCATGAGGCAGGCTCAGACGGTGTTAGGCCCAGTATGGATTGCACGTCATTGCACAAAGGTTAGAAAGGGTACCGTATCCCCGGATAACATGTATGGATAGCGTACACATTCAAAATATATGTCTATACAGCATGAGGCAGGCTCAGACGGTGTTAGGCCCAGTATGGATTGCACGTCATTGCACAAAGGTTAGAAAGGGTACCGTATCCCCGGATAACATGTATGGATAGCGTACACATTCAAAATATATGTCTATACAGCATGAGGCAGGCTCAGACGGTGTTAGGCCCAGTATGGATTGCACGTGATTGCACAAAGGTTAGAAAGGGTACCGTATCCCCGGATAACATGTATGGATAGCGTACACATTCAAAATATATGTCTATACAGCATGAGGCAGGCTCAGACGGTGTTAGGCCCAGTATGGATTGCACGTCATTGCACAAAGGTTAGAAAGGGTACCGTATCCCCGGATAACATGTATGGATAGCGTACACATTCAAAATATATGTCTATACAGCATGAGGCAGGCTCAGACGGTGTTAGGCCCAGTATGGATTGCACGTCATTGCACAAAGGTTAGAAAGGGTACCGTATCCCCGGATAACATGTATGGATAGCGTACACATTCAAAATATATGTCTCAGGAGGCAGGCTCAGACGGTGTCAGGCACAGTATGGATTTGACGGCCCAGATTACACAGAGGAGGAGCAGGGAGAGGTAAAGATTGCAAATGCTGGGGCCCTGCCCAAGAAAGGGGGGCCCACTCGTGGGCGTCGGTACTGGCACTGGGCCCCTCATAGTACAGCGGTGTGTCTGACGGCGGGTGTGCACCACCGCCGTCAGAGACACTTGATTGCACTATGAGGGACCCTGTGCCAGTGCCCGCGCCCAAGAGTCGGCCTACCCACCTGTCCAGGGCAACGGCACTCGCACGGTGTCGTGCGGTAGGTGGTGACCCCGGCCATGGGGGGGAGGCAGCACAGTTAGGGAGTTTTTAGAAAGTGGCATATGTTGATGTTGGACATTCAGCTGATGCAAAAGGCGAAATAGGTGAAGTACCAGGAAGAGGTGGACCAAAGCAAGCCATTTTTCTGTCACCCTATGTGTCATCAGGGGAAGGTGGGACAAAATCCTTGGAAACCCATGCATGTTTCATTTTAATGAAGGTTAGATCATCCACATTTTGGGTTGACAGACGGGTCCTTTTTTCTGTAAGGATTGATCCAGCTGCACTGAAGACTCTTTCCGATAGCACACTTGCAGCTGGGCAAGCGAGCTCCTGTAAGGCATATTGGGCCAATTCAGGCCAGGTGTCCAGTTTAGTGGCCCAATAGTCAAAGGGGAATGACCTGTGTGGGAGAACATCGATATGGGAGGAAAAGTAGTTTGTAACCATAGTTGACAACTGCTGTCTCCTGTCACTTTCCATCGATGCAGTATTACCAGTTGTGTGAGCGGTATTTGAAAAATCAGTCCACAACATTGTCATGAAACCCCTGTCTCCAACGCCACTTCTGCTGTGTGCACCACGAACACCTCTGCCAAGCTGCCCCCGGCCCGTACGGCTCGTGTGAGAACCATCACCGCTGCTGTGTGCTGGGAATGCCTCAAGCAACCGAGTTGCTTGTTTATTAGCCAATATTAGGTCAAGGTTCTCCTGTGGCATGATGTTTTGTAATTTGCCTTTATAGCGTGGATCCAGGATGCTGGCCAACCAGTAGTCGTCATCGTTCATCATTTTGGCAATGCGGGGGTCCCTTTTTAGGATCCGCAAGGCATAATCTGACATGTGGGCCAATGTTCCCGGTGTCAATGATGCACTGCGAGTGCTGGGTGGAGGAGCACTTTCTGGCAAATCCACATCCCTCCAGTCACGCACAAACCCTGTACCAGACCTTGCCACGCCAACATTTTCACTTGCCCCACGAGATGCATCCTCCTCCCCTAAGTGATCATCCCCATCATCCTCCTCCTCCTCCTCTTCTTCCTCCACTTCGTCCAGGAGAGGTCCCTGAGCAGACAATGGCTGAATGTCATCAAGGATTCCCTCCTCCTCTTCCTCCTCATCAACATTGGCTGCAGACGCCTGCTCCTTAAGGTGCGTCAAAGTTTGCATGAGCAGACGCATAAGTGGGATGCTCATGCTTAGGATGGCGTCGTCTGCGCTTACCAGCCGTGTGCATTCCTCAAAACACTGAAGGACTTTACAAAGGTCTTTCAGCTTCGACCACTGCACGCCTGTCAACTCCATGTCTGCTCTCAAAGTGCCTGGCCGTGTATCCTCCCACAAATGCATTATGGCCTGCCTCTGCTCGCACAGCCGCTCCACCATGTGCAGGGTGGAGTTCCACCTTGTTGCAATGTCGATTATGAGGCGGTGGTTGGGAAGGTGGAGCAATCGCTGCAGCTTCTGCATACGAACGGAGTGTACAGGCGACCGGCGGATGTGCGCGCACAGTCTTCGCACCTTCTGGAGCAGGGCTGTTAACTCCGGATAATTTTTGAGGAAGCACTGCACCACCAGGTTCAATGTGTGAGCCAAGCAAGGTATGTGGCTGAGTTTAGAAAGGGCTATGGCTGCCACAAAATTACGGCCGTTATCACTAACTACCTTGCCTGCCTCAAGATGTACACTGCCCAGCCATGACTCAGTTTGTCGCTTCAAGTACTCGGCCAGCACCTCGGCGGTGTGTCTGTCGCCCAAACACATCATCTGCAACACAGCCTGCTGACGCTTTCCACTAGCTGCTCGATAGGGGGACACATCGTGTGCAACAGTGGCAGCTGCAGATGGAGTGCTCGTACGACTGCGCTCTGTGGACGAGCTTTCGCTTCTGGAGGAGGAGGAGGAGGAGGAGGAGGGTCGAACGCCTACAGCCAACTGTTTCCTATACCGTGGGCTAGGCAGCACTGTCCCACCACCGCTGTCCCCTGTGGACCCTGCATCCACCACATTAACCCAGTGCGCAGTGATGGACACGTAACGGCCCTGGCCATGCCGACTGGACCATGCATCAGTTGTGAGGTGCACTTTTCCGCTCACTGACTGCTTGAGTGCATGGACAATGCGGTCTTTCACATGATGGTGGAGGGCTGGGATGGCTTTGCGAGAGAAGAAGTGGCGACTGGGTAGGTCATAGCGTGGTACTGCATAGGCCATGAGTTCGCGGAAAGCTTTGCTTTCCACCAACCGAAAGGGCATCATCTCAAACGAGATTAGTTTGGCAATGTGGGCGTTCAAACCCAGTGTACGCGGATGAGAGACTGAGTACTTTCTTGACCTACTCATAGTGTCTGGGAGGGTGAGCTGGACTTGAGAGCTGCATATGGTGGAAGTAGCGGTGGACAGGGCGGACTGAGAGAGGGTTGATGATGGTGATGGAGTTGGTGTTCTTTCTGATGGCCTAGAATCAGTCTTTCGTTGATATAACAGTGGGATTCCCTGACTGCTGTGGCCTTGCAACGACACCTCAACATTTGCTGCTGTGCTAACCGGTGGGCTTACAGTGGGGGAAACAATGTAGCATTGCTGACTACCTTCGTTGTGATCAGTTGCACATGTGGCACTTGAGGTTTGGTGTTGTGTCCACGCTTGCAAGTGCATGCTGGTTAAATGTCTAAGCATGCAACTGGTATTCAAATTTTTCAGATTTTTCCCTCGGCTAAAGGTCTTTGCGCACTTCTTACAGATAACCTTGGCCTGATCATGAGGATATTGGTCAAAAAAGTGCCACACTGCACTCTTCCTACTTTGGCAGACATTTTGCGGCCTAGCACGCTGTGATCTTTTGACCCTCTGGACAAGCTGTCCAGCAACTCTTTTGATGTTTGGAACCTGTCTTTGGAGTGCTCCGGGCCTGCCAGATAACAGCTGTTGCGATGTCGATGTCTGCTGTGGATGCTCCTCATCTGAGCTATTGGAAGCAGCACCCTCTTCCCCCAATGGATGCCAATCTGGGTCAACAACTGGGTCATCCATCACCTCCTCTTCTATGTCATGTGCACCTTTCTCTGTGTCACCGTGTATGGTGGTATAGTGTGCGGGAAGGGGCACCTGAGTCTCATCAGGGTCAGAATCTGGCTCTGTACACTGCGAGGACAATGTAGTGCTCTGAGTGAATGTACCAGAAGAATCATCCATCAGCGGCTGTGCATCAGTGCACTCCATGTCAGATTCATCTTGGCCTGGGTAATTCACCATTTAACTTGATAATCCAGGCATGGTATGTGAAAACAGCTCCATGGAGTAATCAGTAGTATGGCCTGCGTCATCCTTCAATCTTGGTTGGGGTGAAGGACACAAGGAAAGGTGTGGTTCATGAACATGAGCCTCCAATGACGACTCAGTGCTTTTACTTTTTACAACTGAAGAAGAGGAGGCGATAGAGCTGGAGGCTGAGTCAGCAATGTAAGACAAAACTTTTTCCTGATGCTCTGCCTTTAAAAGCGGTTTGCCAACTCCTAGAAAACTAAGCGTTCGAGGCCTTATGTAGCCAGACGATGACGCAGGGTCAGTACCTCCTGCATTCGGTCCTATTTTGCTCTTGCCACTACCATCAGATCCACCACCAACACCATCATTACCAGCTGCCAACCCCCGCCCAATTCCACGGCCTCTTCCACCAGCCTTCCTCATTTTTGGTAGAAATGTAGACAAAATCCAACAAACTATATAGTAATGTAAAACAAGGTAAAAGGTGTCTATAGGACAGGGGAGATTTAGAATTTCTGCACACACTTGTGGACAGTGGACACTTTTGGATTGTGTGAGGCCCACTGATATCTGAGCGCTATGTGACACGCTCGATGGCACAGCTGCCTGTGACCAAAGTGACGAGAGGATAATGGAGATTTTGAATCTCTGCGTACACTTTTGGACACTGGACACTTGTGGATTGTGTGAGGCCCACTGATATCTGAGCGCTATGTGACACGCTCGATGGCACAGCTGCCTGTGACCAAAGTGACGAGAGGATAATGGAGATTTTGAATCTCTGCGTACACTTTTGGACACTTGTAGATTGTGTGAGGCCCACTGATATCTGAGCGCTATGTGACACGCTCGATGGCACAGCTGCCTGTGACCAAAGTGACGAGAGGATAATGGAGATTTTGAATCTCTGCGTACACTTTTGGACACTTGTAGATTGTGTGAGGCCCACTGATATCTGAGCGCTATGTGACACGCTCGATGGCACAGCTGCCTGTGACCAAAGTGACGAGAGGATAATGGAGATTTTGAATCTCTGCGTACACTTTTGGACACTGGACACTTGTGGATTGTGTGAGGCCCACTGATATCTGAGCGCTATGTGACACGCTCGATGGCACAGCTGCCTGTGACCAAAGTGACGAGAGGATAATGGAGATTTTGAATCTCTGCGTACACTTTTGGACACTGGACACTTGTGGATTGTGTGAGGCCCACTGATATCTGAGCGCTATGTGACACGCTCGATGGCACAGCTGCCTGTGACCAAAGTGACGAGAGGATAATGGAGATTTTGAATCTCTGCGTACTCTTTTGGACACTGGACACTTGTAGATTGTGTGAGGCCCACTGATATCTGAGCGCTATGTGACACGCTCGATGGCACAGCTGCCTGTGACCAAAGTGACGAGAGGATAATGGAGATTTTGAATCTCTGCGTACACTTTTGGACACTGGACACTTGTGGATTGTGTGAGGCCCACTGATATCTGAGCGCTATGTGACACGCTCGATGGCACAGCTGCCTGTGACCAAAGTGACGAGAGGATAATGGAGATTTTGAATCTCTGCGTACACTTTTGGACACTGGACACTTGTGGATTGTGTGAGGCCCACTGATATCTGAGCGCTATGTGACACGCTCGATGGCACAGCTGCCTGTGACCAAAGTGACGAGAGGATAATGGAGATTTTGAATCTCTGCGTACACTTTTGGACACTGGACACTTGTGGATTGTGTGAGGCCCACTGATATCTGAGCGCTATGTGACATGCTCGATGGCACAGCTGCCTGTGACCAAAGTGACAAGAGGATAATAGAGATTTTGAATCTCTGCGTACACTTTTGGACACTGGACACTTGTGGATTGTGTGAGGCCCACTGATATCTGAGCGCTATGTGACACGCTCGATGGCACAGCTGCCTGTGACCAAAGTGACGAGAGGATAATGGAGATTTTGAATCTCTGCGTACACTTTTGGACACTGGACACTTGTGGATTGTGTGAGGCCCACTGATATCTGAGCGCTATGTGACACGCTCGATGGCACAGCTGCCTGTGACCAAAGTGACGAGAGGATAATGGAGATTTTGAATCTCTGCGTACACTTTTGGACACTGGACACTTGTGGATTGTGTGAGGCCCACTGATATCTGAGCGCTATGTGACACGCTCGATGGCACAGCTGCCTGTGACCAATGTGACGAGAGGATAATGGAGATTTTGAATCTCTGCGTACACTTTTGGACACTGGACACTTGTGGATTGTGTGAGGCCCACTGATATCTGAGCGCTATATGACACGCTCGATGGCACAGCTGCCTGTGACCAAAGTGACGAGAGGATAATGGAGATTTTGAATCTCTGCGTACACTTTTGGACACTTGTAGATTGTGTGAGGCCCACTGATATCTGAGCGCTATGTGACACGCTCGATGGCACAGCTGCCTGTGACCAAAGTGACGAGAGGATAATGGAGATTTTGAATCTCTGCGTACACTTTTGGACACTGGACACTTGTGGATTGTGTGAGGCCCACTGATATCTGAGCGCTATGTGACACGCTCGATGGCACAGCTGCCTGTGACCAAAGTGACGAGAGGATAATGGAGATTTTGAATCTCTGCGTACACTTTTGGACACTTGTAGATTGTGTGAGGCCCACTGATATCTGAGCGCTATGTGACACGCTCGATGGCACAGCTGCCTGTGACCAAAGTGACGAGAGGATAATGGAGATTTTGAATCTCTGCGTACACTTTTGGACACTTGTAGATTGTGTGAGGCCCACTGATATCTGAGCGCTATGTGACACGCTCGATGGCACAGCTGCCTGTGACCAAAGTGACGAGAGGATAATGGAGATTTTGAATCTCTGCGTACACTTTTGGACACTGGACACTTGTGGATTGTGTGAGGCCCACTGATATCTGAGCGCTATGTGACACGCTCGATGGCACAGCTGCCTGTGACCAAAGTGACGAGAGGATAATGGAGATTTTGAATCTCTGCGTACACTTTTGGACACTGGACACTTGTGGATTGTGTGAGGCCCACTGATATCTGAGCGCTATGTGACACGCTCGATGGCACAGCTGCCTGTGACCAAAGTGACGAGAGGATAATGGAGATTTTGAATCTCTGCGTACTCTTTTGGACACTGGACACTTGTAGATTGTGTGAGGCCCACTGATATCTGAGCGCTATGTGACACGCTCGATGGCACAGCTGCCTGTGACCAAAGTGACGAGAGGATAATGGAGATTTTGAATCTCTGCGTACACTTTTGGACACTGGACACTTGTGGATTGTGTGAGGCCCACTGATATCTGAGCGCTATGTGACACGCTCGATGGCACAGCTGCCTGTGACCAAAGTGACGAGAGGATAATGGAGATTTTGAATCTCTGCGTACACTTTTGGACACTGGACACTTGTGGATTGTGTGAGGCCCACTGATATCTGAGCGCTATGTGACACGCTCGATGGCACAGCTGCCTGTGACCAAAGTGACGAGAGGATAATGGAGATTTTGAATCTCTGCGTACACTTTTGGACATTGGACACTTGTGGATTGTGTGAGGCCCACTGATATCTGAGCGCTATGTGACATGCTCGATGGCACAGCTGCCTGTGACCAAAGTGACGAGAGGATAATGGAGATTTTGAATCTCTGCGTACACTTTTGGACACTGGACACTTGTGGATTGTGTGAGGCCCACTGATATCTGAGCGCTATGTGACACGCTCGATGGCACAGCTGCCTGTGACCAAAGTGACGAGAGGATAATGGAGATTTTGAATCTCTGCGTACACTTTTGGACACTGGACACTTGTGGATTGTGTGAGGCCCACTGATATCTGAGCGCTATGTGACACGCTCGATGGCACAGCTGCCTGTGACCAAAGTGACGAGAGGATAATGGAGATTTTGAATCTCTGCGTACACTTTTGGACACTGGACACTTGTGGATTGTGTGAGGCCCACTGATATCTGAGCGCTATGTGACACGCTCGATGGCACAGCTGCCTGTGACCAATGTGACGAGAGGATAATGGAGATTTTGAATCTCTGCGTACACTTTTGGACACTGGACACTTGTAGATTGTGTGAGGCCCACTGATATCTGAGCGCTATGTGACACGCTCGATGGCACAGCTGCCTGTGACCAAAGTGACGAGAGGATAATGGAGATTTTGATTCTCTGCGTACACTTTTGGACACTGGACACTTGTAGATTGTGTGAGGCCCACTGATATCTGAGCGCTATGTGACACGCTCGATGGCACAGCTGCCTGTGACCAAAGTGACGAGAGGATAATGGAGATTTTGAATCTCTGCGTACACTTTTGGACACTGGACACTTGTAGATTGTGTGAGGCCCACTGATATCTGAGCGCTATGTGACACGCTCGATGGCACAGCTGCCTGTGACCAAAGTGACGAGAGGATAATGGAGATTTTTTATCTCTGCGTACACTTTTGGACACTGGACACTTGTAGATTGTGTGAGGCCCACTGATATCTGAGCGCTATGTGACACGCTCGATGGCACAGCTGCCTGTGACCAAAGTGACGAGAGGATAATGGAGATTTTGAATCTCTGCGTACACTTTTGGACACTGGACACTTGTGGATTGTGTGAGGCCCACTGATATCTGAGCGCTATGTGACACGCTCGATGGCACAGCTGCCTGTGACCAAAGTGACGAGAGGATAATGGAGATTTTGAATCTCTGCGTACACTTTTGGACACTGGACACTTGTGGATTGTGTGAGGCCCACTGATATCTGAGCGCTATGTGACACGCTCGATGGCACAGCTGTGACCAAAGTGACTAGAGGATAAGGGAGATCGGATTGCTTTTAAAAAAGCAGTTTGCGGAGCAGTGGGTAAACAGCAATGCCAGCGTGTCAGGAAGCCTTAGAAGGCAGCCCAACAACCAACACCACTGATACACCACAATATAGCCTCCCCTTGCACTGCACACACAGTGACTTGTGTGTTGTGCAGGCCAAATCGCTAGCAGCAGAAGCAGTTCTTTTGTCTTCTTCCCTGCCTAACGCTCTCCCTACAGAATCAGCAGCAACCTCTCCCTATACTAAGATCGGCAAAAGTAAGATGGCGGTCGGCGTGCACGCCCTTTTATACCCCCTGTGACGCCCACCAAAGCAAGCCAATCACTTGCATGCCCTTCTGAAAGATGGTGGTGACCCGTGCCTAGGTCATCACGTTGCCCACAGTGTCCGTGGATCCTGATTGGCTGAAAAACAGCGCAAAACAAACTTTTGAAACGCGACTTTGGCGCGTAAGTCGCCGACCTCGTGGCCGACCTCATCCTAGGGTCGGGTTTCGTTTCATGAAACCCGACTTTGCCAAAAGTCGGCGACTTTTGAATTTTTTTGACCCGTTTCGCTCAACTCTAGTGAAGACCAAAGAGCTGTCAAAGGACACCAGAAACAAAATTGTAGCCCTGCACCAGGCTGGGAAGACTGAATCTGCAATAGCCAACCAGCTTGGAGTGAAGAAATCAACTGTGGGAGCAATAATTAGAAAATGGAAGATATACAAGACCACTGATAATCTCCCTCGATCTGGTGCTCCACGCAAAATCCCACCCCGTGGGGTCAGAATGATCACAAGAACGGTGAGCAAAAATCCCAGAACCACGCGGGGGGACCTAGTGAATGAACTGCAGAGAGCTGGGACCAATGTAACAAGGCCTACCATAAGTAACACACTACGCCACCATGGACTCAGATCCTGCAGTGCCAGACGTGTCCCACTGCTTAAGCCTGTACATGTCCGGGCCCGTCTGAAGTTTGCTAGAGAGCATTTGGATGATCCAGAGGGGTTTTGGGAGAATGTCCGATGGTCTGATGAAACCAAACTGGAACTGTTTGGTAGAAACACAACTTGTCGTGTTTGGAGGAAAAAGAATACTGAGTTGCATCCATCAAACACCATACCTACTGTAAAGCACGGTGGTGGAAACATCATGCTTTGGGGCTGTTTCTCTGCAAAGGGGCCAGGACGACTGATCCGGGTACATGAAAGAATGAATGGGGCCATGTATCGTGAGATTTTGAGTGCAAACCTCCTTCCATCAGCAAGGGCATTGAAGATGAAACGTGGCTGGGTCTTTCAACATGACAATGATCCAAAGCACACCGCCAGGGCAACGAAGGAGTGGCTTCGTAAGAAGCATTTCAAGGTCCTGGAGTGGCCTAGCCAGTCTCCAGATCTCAACCCTATAGACAACCTTTGGAGGGAGTTGAAAGTCCGTGTTGCCAAGCGAAAAGCCAAAAACATCACTGCTCTAGAGGAGATCTGCATGGAGGAATGGGCCAACATACCAACAACAGTGTGTGGCAACCTTGTGAAGACTTACAGAAAACGTTTGACCTCTGTCATTGCCAACAAAGGATATATCACAAAGTATTGAGATGAAATTTTGTTTCTGACCAAATACTTATTTTCCACCATAATATGCAAATAAAATGAAAAAAAAACAGACAATGTGATTTTCTGGATTTTTTTTTCTCAGTTTGTCTCCCATAGTTGAGGTCTACCTATGATGTAAATTACAGACGCCTCTCATCTTTTTAAGTGGTGGAACTTGCACTATTGCTGACTGACTAAATACTTTTTTGCCCCACTGTATAACACTTACAAAAAGGGTTGTAAAATAATTCATCATATTACTCATCCATACAGTATTACGTGCTCTGTGGCACATTTCGGTGGTAAATAACACTGCAGAAAACATTGAAAAATTTGTCTGAATTCAATTGCTGATCCATACTACATTCCATGCCCTGTGGTCCATTTAGCTGGTATATAAGTATACAAAAAGAAGTGAGAATTTTGTCTGGATTCAATTACTCATCCATACAATTTTACATGTTTTCTGTTACATTTCGATGTTATATAAAAATACAAAAATATCTTGAAACAATGTTTATGGATTCCATGATTCATCCATACACTGTAACGTGGTTCTTAGGTACACTTGGTAAACATTTTGCTGGTATGTTAAATTTTAAAAACCTTCAAATTTATAACCTTTGACCCTAGACGAAGCATTTCCGTGCAAAACGCGCGTTGGGTGTGGTGGGCTCCCAGGTGTTTCAGGTAATTATACAGTGCCTTGCGAAAGTATTCGGCCCCCTTGAACTTTTCAACCTTTTTCCACATATCATGCTTCAAACATAAAGATATCAAATGTAAACTTTTGGTGAAGAATCAACAAGTGGGACACAATTGTGAAGTTGAACAAAATTTATTGGTTATTTTAAATTTTTATGGAAATTCAAAAACTGAAAAGTGGACGTGCAATATTATTCGGCCCCTTTACTCACTCCAGAAGTTCATTGTGGATCTCTGAATGATCCAATGTTGTCCTAAATGACTAATGATCATAGAATCATAGAATCGTAGAGTTGGAAGGGATCTCCTGGGCCATCTGGTCCAACCCCTTGCTCAAAGCAGGATTCTCTAAATCATCCCAGTCAGATGTCTGTCCAGCCTCTGTTTGAAGACTTTCATTGAATGAGAACTCACCACTTCTCGTGGCAGCTTGTTCCACTCATTGATCACACTAACTGTCAAAAAGTTTCTTCTAATATCTAATCAGTGTCTCCTCCCATTCAGTTTCATCCCATTGCTTCTAGTCTTTCCTTGTGCAAATGAGAATAAAGTTGATCCTTCTACAATGTGACAGCCCTTTAGATATTTGTAGACAGCTATTAAGTCTCCTCTCAGTCTTCTCTTTTGCGAACTAAACAATCCCAAATCCTGCAACCTTTCCTCATAAGACAGGGTTTGCAGACCGGTCACCATTCTGGTCGCTCTTTTCTGAACTTGCTCCAGTTTGTTGATGTCTTTTTTAAAGTGTGGTGCCCAAAACTGGACACAATATTCCAGATGAGGGCTGACCAAAGAGGAGTAGAGGGAAATAATGACTTCACGTGATCTAGACTGTATGCTTCTGTTAATACATCCTAGAATTGCATTTGCCTTTTTTGCTGCTGCATCACACTGTTGACTCATATTCAGTCTGTGATCTATTAGTATACCCAAGTCTTTTTCACATGTGCTGTTGCTTAGCCCCTATTCCTCCCATTCTGTATATGCTTTTTTCATTTTTATTGCCCAGATGTAGTACTTTGCATTTTTCCCTGTTAAAAACCATTCTGTTAGTTGCTGCCCACTTCTCCAGATAATTTATATCTTTTTGAATCCTCTCTCTTCTCTAGTATTAGCTATCCCTCCTAGCTTTGTGTCATCAGCAAATTTAATCAGTTTACCCTCAATTCCTTCATCTAAATCGTTGATAAAGATGTTGAACAATACAGGGCCCAGGACAGAGCCCTGTGGTACCCCACTTGAGACATTCTTCCAACAGGATGTGCAGCCATTTACGACCACTCTTTGGGACCGATCACTAAGCCAATTATGGATCCACCTAACAGTTGCCTTGTCCATTCCATACTTAGTCATTTTTTCAATAAGGATTGTATGAGATACTTTGTCAAATGCTTTGCTGAAGTCAAGATATACTATATCTACAGCATTTCCTTGATCCACCCAATCAGTGATTCCGTCATAGAAGGAAATTAAGTTAGTCTGACATGACTTATTAGTTACAAACCCATGCTGACTCTGTTTAATCACTTCATTCTTATCCAGGTACCGACATACATGTTGATGATAAATATAATCCACTTGTGTGTAATCAAGTCTCCGTATAAATGCACCTACTCTGTGATAGACTCAGGGTTCTGTTTGAAGCACAGAGAGCATCATGAAGACCAAAGAACACAACAGGCAGGTCCGTGATACTGTTGTTGAGAAGTTTAAAGCTGGATTTGGATACAAAATGATTTCCAAAACTTTAAACATCCCAAGGAGCACTGTGCAAGCGATTATATTGGAATGGAAGGAGTATCATACCACTGAAAATCTACTAAGACCCAGCTGTCCCTATAAACTTTCATCTCAAACAAGGAGAAGACTGATCAGAGATGCAGCCAAGAATCCCATGATCACTCTGAATGAACCGCAGAGATCTACAGCTGAGGTGGGACAGTCTGTCCATAGGAGAACAATCAGTCAAACACTGTACAAATCTGACCTTTATGGAAGAGTGGCAAGAAGAAAGCGATTTCTCAAAGATATCCATAAAAAGTGTCATTTAAAGTTTGCAACAAGCCACATGGGAGACACACCAAACATATGGAAGAAGGTGCTCTGGTCAGATGAAACCAAAATCGAACTTTTTGGCAACAATGCCAAACGATATGTTTGGCGTAAAGGCAACACAGCTCATCACTCTGAACACACTATCCCCACTGTCAAACATGGTGGTGGCAGTATCATGGCTTGGACCTGCTTTTCTTCAGCAGGGACAAGGAAGATGGTTAAAATTGATGGGAAGATGGATGTAATCAAATTCAGGACCATTCTTGAAGAAAACCTGTTGGAGTCTGCAAAAGACCTGAGACTGGGACAGAGATTTGTCTTCCAACAAGACAATGATCTCAAACATAAAGCAAAATCTACAATGGAATGGCTCACAAATAAGCGTATCCAGGTGTTAGAATGGCCAAGTCAAAGTACGGACCTGAATCCAATCGAGAATCTGTGGAAAGAGCTGAAAACTGCTCCATTAAACCTCACTGAGCTCGAGCTGTTTGCCAAGGAAGAATGGCCAAGATTTTCAGTCTCTCGATGTACAAAACTGATAGAGACATACCCCAAGCGACTTGCAGCTGTAATCACAGCAAAAGGTGGAGCAACAAAGTATTAAGTTAAAGGGGCCGAATAATATTGCACGCCCCACTTTTTAGTTTTTGACTTTCCACAAAAATTTTAAATAACCAATAACCAATTTTAAATAACCAATAAATTTCATTCAACTTTACAATTGTGTCCCACTTGTTGTTGATTCATCACCAAAAATTTACATTTGGTATCTTTGTTTGAAGCATGATATGTGGGAAAAGGTTGAAAAGTTCCAGGGGGCCGAATACTTTTGCAAGACACTGTATAAGAATAATGTGTGGGTTATAAATTCTGCTATATTTGTTATCATGCATATGAACTATCATGTTAAAAAAGGGTTAGAGTTGATAACATGACCATATTGGCTCTGGATATTGTAGTTTTTCTTTTTCTGCCTGTTCTATGCTGGTATCATTGGATACATTTATTTATCCTTATTTATTAGATGCAATTGTATCTGCACAGAGTTGTGTGATGGATTTATTTTTGAAGAGGTACTGCAACCCTAGTGCCAATGCTATGGACTATATACGATGCAAGTACCCAATGTTCTGTGCCTGTGTTACAATAATATGGAACTATCTGTGATATTACCCGGGTTACCCACCTACTGATTCTGTACCTGTGGTTTCTCTTCCTTTTTTTTTTTTAACTCAAATAGATTTTTATTAAGACATTTACATCAATATGATAATCAGAGTGAGATAAACATTTTCTGTTTTAACCGGGATGACCGTCATCTTATTCGAATGTCACTCAGCAACCGCAGCATGACATCAAGTGACCTACAAAGGAATGGCAAATGGCAGCTGGGGTGAAGTGCACGGCAAGAACAGTTTGTATCAGGCTCCTAGAGGCAGGGCTCAAGTCATGTAAAGGTAGAAAAAAGACTTTCATCAATGAGAAGCAAAGGAGAGCCAGTCTGAAGTTTGCCAAAGACCATAAAAATTGGACCATAGAGGATTGGAGTAAGGTAATCTCTAATGAGTCTAATTTGCAGCTTTGCCCAACACCTGGTTATCTAAGGGTATGTGCACACGCTGCGGATTCTGCTGCGGACCGCAGCGGATTTGGCCCTGCGGGTCCGCAGCAGATTCTGCTGTGTTGTACAGTACCTTTATTTCCTATGCACATGCTGCGGATTTTTTCTGCGCGGATTTGCTGCGGGTTACAATCCCCAGCATGTCAATTCTTTGTGCGGTTTCCGCTGCAGTTTCACACCTTATCATTATGAGGTGTGAAACCGCAGGGCAAAACCGCAGGCTAAGCTGCAGATAAATGGCAGGACATTTTCAACAAAATCCGCACAACCTAAAAACTACGTGGGCACATAGCCTAATGGTTAGATGGAGACCTGGAGAGGCATACAAGTCACAGTGTCCTGCACCCACTGTGATATTTGGTGGAGGATCGGTGATGATCTGAGGATGCTTAAGCAAAGCTGGAATTAGGCAGGTTAATCTTTGCTAAGGCCTGTGGTGTAATGACCACTGTGTCCACTAGGGGGTGCTGTGTGGATGTCCCAAGAGAACAGATGAATGGCAGAATCCTGAAGGATAGTTATGTATCTCAAAGTGGGTGGCTTTGAGATGGAGACTTGTGTATGTGTGATCAGCAATATCATTGCTGAGGTGTTGTTTCTAAGTGTAAGGGAGAAGTCTTCAGGTAACTAGAGAGATGGGCGGGTTCTGATTACCTACAAATCCACCCAGGTGTGTGTCTGAAAACGCCTATAGTAAAAGGCTTTGTAAGTGTGTGAAGGACCTGTGATGAGGTCATAGCCATGTGACCCAGTGGGCGTGGCTATGGACCATATAAGGTGGCCAGGGTAGGTCACAAGGTGTGAATGCTGGGACCTGATTGGTCCAGTTTGGAAGGTCCTGTGAGGAGAAGGATCTCCTGACTAACAGCCTGTGGAGCGGCTGTGTGTGTAATGGTGGCCAGCGTCTGAGAGTCCCTGAGGAGTGAGTGGATGTCTGCAGACTGGAGAAACAGCCATATGGGAACCCTGACGTGGGTGAGATAACCCTGGGGCTAAATAGGCTGTTTAATGGACGCTATGCTGTAATGTGAAGCTATATAATGGACGCTACGCTGTTTTATATTGCTGCTGTGGTTTATGATGGTGAATAAACCTCATGGACTGATATGGTTTTAAGGAAAACCCGTACCGGATGTGATTTATTTGCTGCCAAGCGAGGGTTCCCCAACCTTGAATGACAGCGCTACCTTACAATTGGTGGAGAAGGCTATGGGCAGTGGTGTAGCCTTGTTGCTGGGAGCAACGAATGAGGACTGCAAAATTCGGTGGCAAAGAGCAACGCTGAGCCAGGAGGGCTGACGGTTGTGGAAGCCGGGTGATGTGCTGCTGACCGGCCACGTGTGAGCAGAGCCTGTGATGGCCTGCAAGTGGGGAAGCCACTGTCCAGCTGTGGTTCTGGAAACCGTGGGGCGGCCTAGTGAGTAAGGCACTGTCCGGATCGGTGAGCCCAGTGCGGCTGCTTCCCCAGGAGAAAGAGACTGGTAATTGCTAGTTTGCCTCTGCGGAGAAGAGGTACCCGAGGACCTGTGTGGGCAACACAGGAGAAACGAACTGGTGTTCGTGTGGTATTGACCTGGGTCAATGAGTAAAACGGTGACCCGTGTGGCTGACACAGGTATCGGACAGGTGTTCGTGTGGTACTGACCAGGGTCAGTGAGGAAGACAGTGTACCTGGAGGGTTCAGTGAGGAAAGGTCCTGGAGGGTCAGCCCTAGGGGAAGAGTCTGATCCCAGGAGCACGTGGTGTGACCTTGGACCTGGTGAGGTGCGAGTGTTGGGCAGTCTCAGGCAAAGACAGATGTCCTGAAGAGCACCCGCTGAGCCCCTGGACCAGGTGAGGCCGGTGTGTGGGGAGACCCTGGGAGGAGGGCCACTCCCTGAATTGGACCCGGTGCGCCCTGTGTGTTGGACGGTCTCAGGTGGAGACAGGAGCGGCCTGAATAGCACACAGTCAGGACACGTGAGTTTTTTTGTGGTGTGTTTTTTTCTTATTTTTTCTCGACTCAGCCTGTGGTGGCTCAGTGGGAGTCAAGAAGGTGACAAGCGGCTTGATGTGGCTCAGTGGGGTCACGAAGGTGACAAGCGGCTTCCGGTAACTCGGCGGGGTTACGAAGGTGACAAGCAGCTTCCGGTGGATCGGCGGGTCCACAAAGATGGCGCAGCAGGAGCTGCAGTGACACCAGCCGCTGTGTGTGAACAGCAGCCGGTGGTGCCGGTGATCAGTGACAGCAGGAGCTGTGGCGGTGCCAACAAAGATTTGTGTGGTATCGTAAGAGACATAAACTGTGTGGTGTGAACTGTGGTCTGAGAAGACCGGTATAACAGACATGGGGATATCCCAAAAGGGGGTGGAGTCCCAAAAGGGGGCGGTGACCCAAATCGGGGTGGTAGCCCAAAAGGGGGTGGAGTCCCAAATTGGTGTGGTAACCAAAAAAGAAGTGGAGTCCCAAAAGGGGGTGGAGTCCCAAATTGGGGTGGTAACCCAAAAAAGGGGTGGAGTCTCAGAAGGAGGAGGTGACCCAAATTGGGTTGGTGGTCCAGAAAGGGGCCGAGTTTGAAGAAGTGGCAGCCCTGGTTGGCTCAGTGGGTATGTCTGGGAAACTGCAGTGTTCATGTATGTCATTTCCAGAATGAGGGATATTCTTTCTGAATGATGACTGGCCGCAAGTGTGTACCGTGATGCTACACCGGGAAGGGATGTCGGGACGGTTGGACTCAAAGAGTCAGGTGACTCTGGTAGGAACTCCTCTCACTTTCTGTCTGACCGAGAAAATGGTCCACGTTCGCTGTGCACATGGGGTCACAGTGAACTATGCGGTAGACAGAATAATGTTTGAGGGGCTTGGAGGCAGTGAGTGTCAAGGGGGCAGCATACCATCAGACTTAGTGTATGCCTTGGAGTGGGGCCAGGACTTTGTCAGGTTTGATGACATATGCCACGAGGGTGGAGACGTTCCTACTGTTGGGCTAACCCATACGAAGATGGTGACGGCTCCTGATGTGGAGAGGTCAGAGGTGGAGGTGACCGGAAAAAGGGGTATGTCAGCCCAACGGACGGACCTGACATCTCGTGACAAAACTGATGCTGACCTGGTGGATAAGACGGCTGAAGTAGTCACACGGTTAGTGAGTAACTGGAGGGATGACTCAATCTCGGGGGGTGACTGTGGCTCTGAGAAAGAAAGGGAGTACAGAATAGAAGGGCTAGAGAAAGAAGTCTCTGAGCTCAAAGGGGCACATGGTAACATGGCACAGAGTGAATAAGGCCCTCAGAGAAGAGGTGGATGAACATGTCAAACAAGAAAGAGTCCTAAGACAAACGGCCGAGCACAGGGTCGAGGATCTCGAGAAAGAAGTCTTGGAGCTCAGAGGTCACCTGTCCACCTGGCAAAGTGTGAACAAGAACCTCAAGGAAGAGATGGAGGAACTCAGAGGAGTAGTAAAAAGTCTTCTGCGAGAGAAGTTGGACGAAGACTTACCGCGGGTGAGCGCGAGTGATAATAAAACAGAACTGCCAGTAGCCATCGTGGCAAAGGGTCATGAAGTGATCCCATCGTGTGAAGTTGGTGTGTTAAGAACTAAAGAAGACAGTCACCCGGTCGGGGCAACTGTAGTGAGGGAAGTGTCCGTGGTAAAGCCAGAGCCTTCGGTCCAGGAAGAGAGCAAGACCACGACCTTCCATTCTGTAATTGATGTACCAGAAGACAAGCAAGAAGCCTGTGCTGAGGAAGGTGTGCATGAGGCTTTCAAAGAGGCGGTCAAAGCCTGTAAGGTGCACTGGGCACCTGAGACTCGGCAGTTGGTGATAGTATCAGCCAGAGAAGATACATCAAACCGAGTAGCTGTCCTGAAAGAGATGCATCTACAATGTCTCCACGCCAAACAGCTGGTCAGGCGGAGTAATGTGAAGGCTGCTCGATGCCTGGAGTTAGCCAGGGAGGCTATGGATCAGTGGGGTTTGCGGAAAGATGTGGTTCCGGTACCCAAAGCTCTGATTGGGAGAATCATTGGAAGATTCGGGAAGGTGATGCAAGACCTTGCGAATATCTTCGGTGTGGTGAGGGTGAGGATCCCTCCTGATAAGGAAGACGCGGTATCCAGTGAAGTGGGTAGAATTCCCATCATCGTGGTTGGCTCCTTGGAGAGCCTGAGAGACTTTCGGTTGCTCGTGGAGTATCGAGTGGGGTACCTGCAAGACATTGAGCAGTTGAGACTGGACCGTCAGCAAATTAATAAAGAAGTATGGAATACCAGGTGGCGGCCGCCTCCAACCCAAGATGTAAGGACCCGAAGGGTTCCTCCAAGTAGTGACATGGCAGGTGGCTGAAGAATGTCAGCAAGTGGCAGTACGACGGGCCAAGCGAGGCTGAGAGACCGCAGTTCCTGTGAGACACTGAATGGGTCAGACTCAGGCCAGACAGTAGGACCGATTAAGACTGATGACCGTTCCAACCAGGAGAGCCGGTCAGTGGGAGAACGGTCAGGTGACGAAGCGCACTCTAGGGGGGTGGTGACTAAACAGTGTCTGATGACGCAGACAGACTGCAACTGGAGGGTCAAAGACAATGACCGATATTTTGACCGCTGGGGGCGGGGGATGCCTAACGTAGAAATGAGGCCGGATGACAGAGGGAGACGGTTCTCTCGACCTATGGGGCAAGGTGTAATGAGTGCCCGGTCTCGAGATCCTGGTGTAAGATTGTGTGTTCAACCCCACAAACGGGGTATGTGGTGCAATGACCACTGTGTCCACTAGGGAGCGCTGTGTGGCTGTCCCAAGAGATCGGATGAGTGGCAGAATCCTGAAGGATAGTTATGTATCTCAAAGTGGGTGGCTTTGAGATGGAGACTTGTGTATGTGTGATCAGCAATATCATTGCTGAGGTGTTGTTTCTAAGTGTAAGGGAGAAGTCTTCAGGTAACTAGAGAGATGGGTGGGTTCTGGTTACCTACAAATCCACCCAGGGGTGTGTCTGAAAACGCCTATAGTAAAAGGCTTTGTAAGTGTGCGAAGGACCTGTGATGAGGTCATAGCCATGTGACCCAGTGGGCGTGGCTACGGACCATATAAGGTGGCCAGGGTAGGTCACAAGGTGTGAATGCTGGGACCTGATTGGTCCAGTTTGGAAGGTCCTGTGAGGAGAAGGATCTCCTGGCTAACAGACTGTGGAGCGGCTGTGTGTGTGATGGCGGCCAGCATCTGAGAGTCCCTGAGAAGTGAGTGGATGTCTGCAGCCTGGAGAAACAGCCATATGGGAACCCTGACGTGGGTGAGATAACCCTGGGGCTAAATAGGCTGTTTAATGGACGCTATGCTGTAATGTGAAGCTATATAATGGACGCTACGCTGTTGTATATTGCTGCTGTGGTTTATGATGGTGAATAAACCTCACGGACTGATATGGTTTTATGGAAAACCCGTACCGGATATGATTTATTTGCTGCCAAGCGAGTGTTCCCCAACCTTGAATGACAGCGCTACCTCACAGGCCGTATGAATCAAGCCGCATACAAGGTTATCCTGGAAAAACAGTTCATTCCTTCAGCTAAGGCAATGTTCCCTAACTCTGCGGACTGGTTTTCCAGCAGGACAATGCATCATGCCACACAGCTAGGTCAATCAATGTGTGGATGAAGGACCACCACATCAAATCCCTGTCATGGCCAACCCAATCTCCAGAACTGAACCCCATTGAAAACTTCTGGAATGTAATTAAGAGGAAGATGGATAGTCAGGAGCCATCAAACACAGAAGAACTGCTTACATTTTTGTACCAAGAGTCACCGAAAAGCAGTGTGAAAGACTGGTGGAAAGCATGAAAACACACATGAAAGCTGTGATTAAAATCATGGTTATTCCACAAAATATATTGATCTCTGAACTCTTTCTGAGTTAAAACATTAGTATTGTTGCTTCTAAATGATTATTAACTTGTTTTCTTAGCGTTATTTGAGGTCTGCAAGCACTGCATTTTTTTGTTATTTTGACCATTTCTCATCTTCTGAAAATAAATACTAAATTTACTACTTGGAAATTCGAAGACATGTTGTCAATAGTTTGTAGAATAAAAGAGCAATTTAGATTTTACTCAAAAATATACCTATAAAGAGAAAAATCAGGCAAACTGAAAATGTTGCAGTGTTCTCTTAATTTTTGCCAGAGCTGTATATGTGTGTGATATATATATATATATCTATATATATATAGATATATATATATATTCTTTTCTAACCTGTCAGTGTGATTTCACTGTACACCACACATGAATTGCTGGCTTTTCACGGTGTGTAAAAATCGTACAGCACTCACGTCCATTGACTTCTATTGCGGGATGAGATCCGAATACTGATTACAATTGCGGCACGCTGCGATTATTTTCCAGTCCGAGCGTGATCCGATCCGAGCTGAAAAAAAAAAAAGCAGATGAAGACACCATCATAGAATCATATTGGTCCGAATTCAATCTGATTTTTAATTGGATTGCATTTGTCTGATTTCATCGCAAGTGGGAATGAGCCCATGCGCAGCAAATTGCAGCGTGCTGTGATTTTTTTTCTCAGTCAGATTTCAGTTGAGAGAAAAATCGCAAATGAGATGTAACCCATTGAATAACAGTGGTCCGAGTGCAATCCAGTTTTTTATCGGATTCCACGCATCTGTTTTTCTTGCAAATGAGTATGTACCCTTAGGCCAGGGTTACACTTGCGAAAAACTCGCACAAGTCTTGCATCTCAATACCCGGCACTGCCACTTGGACTGGAGCACTCAGCTGCATAGAAATACATGCAGCCGCACACTCCAGTCCCGAGTGCAAGCAGCAGTGCCGGATATTGAGATGCGAGACTCGTGCGAGTGACCCCGGCCTTAGAGAGAAAATTCACTATCACTTTGTGCAACAATATGTTTATAATAATGATAAAAACAATAATATGGCAGTTTCTAATTATAATCTTACCATTTTACAAAGATTTAGGTCGGGACCCCAGTATCATATCACATCTGATGTGGGAGCATGAAATTTGATTTTCTAATGATGCTCGGCTCCTGCTCTGCTGCAAGCGTGAGCCGAGTGTCAGTGCTCTGTGCTCCCATCCTCTCACATGAGAGAATCACAACACACCTGGGGGAGAATAGAGAAATGTATTTCTCTATCTTCTCAGCGTCGGTAAGAATCACACTGCACTGGGGTGATATCCGAGTGCAGTGAGATGTTTCACACGCACCCATAGATTTATGTGGGAGCGTGCGATCCGAATCTTGCATGCAATAACAGCATGCTACAATTTTTTTCCACGTTTGATTGCAATCTGATCGGAGCAGGAAAAAAAATGCCATTAAGAACACAAGCAGAGGATTAAATTTATAAAAATGCAATCTGATTTTTAATCAGATTGAATTCATCTAATTTAATTGCAAGTGGTAGTGAGCAAGCTGTTCAAATCTTGGCACTAATTCTTAACAAGGCTGTCCTGGAGCTGGAAAAAGAAAAGATTAAAATAATTACATTTAGGTAGATTTATTATTTTATTTTTATCTTTTATGAAGTCAAATAATCCTACGCAATACAGCTTTGACTGGCTAACATTATGCAACATTATTTTTGGTTGAATACGCTGAACTTGCTCTTTTTGTCAATGCCCTTATATACATGGGATGCAATATGTCCTTGAAGAGTAAATGCATGGTAACTTTGAAACAGGCTTCTTTATCACATCTATTATGTATATTTTCTTGTGAACCTGCCAACTGCTAAAGATAAAAGCAGACATTTCTCCAATTGTAATTCCCAAAAGCAGGCTGAATAATGTTTAAAGTATAAAAATGGGCTTTTTTCTGAAAAATGAAATGTGCTACATGACTCATTAATGAGTACAGGAAATGTCAACTCATGGAGCTAGTAGTAACCCAAAAAATAAAATCATCCCGCATTCACCTTGACATTTGCATAAATTTAACAATATATTTAAATATATAAATTAAACCATTCCCTCAAGTTATTTTCTACTGTTATTGATAGTTATACAATTAGTTGCTACACTTTAGGTATATGTTTCTCACTTCAGAAAAGCATAACATTTAGGATGGGGCAAGCAATGACTCCGCAAGTTGATGGAAATATTTACAAATGTTGAATTTTTTTTTAGAAATTCTCAATTATGTTGACATGATTGCTTGACATACAGTTCAGGGAAAAATGGGAATGACCTCTGAAATCCTATGCTTGTGCACTATCAATCCACTCCCCAGGCATGTGCACTGACACTGAGTGAACATCCCCACATGGGAACATGCTCCGGAGTCGCGGTGAATCAGTGGCTACATGATAGTTTGTGAGCGTGCACACTATGTGCGCCACTGTATTCCTACCTGCCACCGTGTAGCATGCGCACATGTGGAAAGAAGCTGTAGACGTACACCCAGATTCAGTGTGCATGACTGGGAGCCATTGGGCAATGCGCAAGCGCAGTATTTCCGAGGCCATTGCCATGACATCAGACCAGTCACTGCAATCAATCACAATGAGCTGCAAGAAAAAGTATGTGAACCTTTTACAATTAAGAAAATTTCTTCTTTGATTACTAATAAAATATGGTCTGTTAAAGAAGTCACAATTATAGGCAAATGCAATCTAGCTAAACTAATAACACACAAAGTTCTACTGTTTATGTCTTTTATTGAGCACATTAGCCCCTTCACCCAAGAGCCTGTTTTCACCTTTCTGACTACACCAAATTTTACAATTTTGACCACGGTCATTTTTTGTGGTAATAACTCTAACACTTCAGCATATCCCAATGATTCTGAGACTGTTTTTTCCAACATATTGTACTTCATAATAATGGTAAATAATACTTTATAATAAAGGTAACTTTAGGTCTATATTTTTAGCATTTATTTGTGAAAATATTGGAATTTTGGTAAAAATGTTACAAATTTTTATGCTGTCGAACCAGATAGTTATGTCACACAAAATAGTTAAAAATAACATTTACCACATGTCTACTTTCCATAAGCATCATTTTTAAAGCACAAATTTTTGTTAGGAGGTTAGAAGGATTAAAATTTGATCAGCAATTTCTCACCGCGGGAGCTGTGTTCCAGGAAACCACCGTATATATACGGCTCTGTGATCGCATGTGCTCACGCTGAGCGCTGATGCTGAGAACTGACACCCTGCAGCAATGCCCACGATCGGTGCTTGCATCGATCGCAATTTTTTAACTCATCTGATGCAACTGTAAATAGTGTAGAAAATCCTACAAGAAGCAAAATAAAACCTCACTTATCGTAGCTCCTGGTGAGGTCCGTAGTCCACAGTTCAATGTGGCTAGTAGTACCAGAAACGGCCGGCCTAGGGTACTCCAATGGGGTCCAAGGTAAGTGATCTGTCTTCTGATGGCAGCGGGCGGTCTCCGGTTTAACCCGCTAAGCCGCTAGTCCATAAGCCCACTCAATCAAAGCTGGAAAAGCTGTATAAGTCTCTGTACTGGGGTGATGCGTGCTAGCCAGCCATGGAAAGTGCACTTCAATGTCCTGTAACTGACCCACGCTTCCTTGCACGCAGGCAGTCCTATTCTCAATCGGGTTCACGGCGCTTACCATACTCACTGTCCCTCTTGAGCGCTCAGGAGATCTCAGACGCAGTATGTCGCGGTACTGCTGCTCGGAGCGGGGAGCACACTTTTCACCCCCTGCAATTTCTCTGACAGCGGAAAGCTGTCTCCTGCTTTGCATGGTTTCTGCTCTGTCCCTGGGCAACATGGGACGCAGCCCCGGCAGTTCCGGACTTGGCTCAGCACAAGTACCTGCAGCCTGTCTTCCTCCCTACACTCCTTCTCTCCTTTAGCTTGCCATGCCACGGGTGAGAATTCCTTCAGCAGACGTTCACACTTCCATTTCTCAAACAATATGCTGCCAAACAAACTGAGCTTGACCATAATGAGTGGGAAGAATTCCAGCTGTCATCCGTTCAGTAAAGTGTAGCTCAGGTTGAGTAGTTGAGTCAGGTTGAGTGGTAGAGTCAGGTTGAGTGGTAGAAGACGGGAGCATGTCTGAGTGCAGTGGATCAGCCGATTTTGGGGTTTCAGGCCTACGCACAATAAACTGAAAAAACAATTTAGATAGTATTTCAGCATTAGGTAGTCCTGCCAAGGGAACAAAATGCGCCTGTTTGCTGAACCTGTCAATCACAACCCAGACCACTGTTTTGCCAATGGAAAGGGGGAGATCAGTGATAAAACCATGGACAAATGAGTCCAAGGTCTATTCGGAATTGGCAATGGCACCAATTCCCCGGCCAGCCGGTTATGGGAGACTTTAGCACTAGCACAGGTACTACAAGCATTCACAAACACGGCGATATCAGAAGACATGGAGGACTACCAAAAAAGTATAACAATAGCTCTCTGGATGGCCGAGACTCCAGGGTGCCCACTGAGAACAGTGTAGTGGAACTCCCAGAGAACCCTCAACCGATACTGAACTGGGACGGAGAGCTTGTTATCAGGCAATGACGGAGGAGCAAGAGACTGAGCCTAACGAATTTCATGCTCCAATTTTGAGGACACCCAAGTAACAATCACCCCATGCTGAAGAATGGAGGAAGGAGGTTCGGGAGATGATATCGGATCCAAGTTGCCAGATAAGGCATCAGCCTTGACATTCTTTGAACCGGGCTGAAAGGTGATAGAAAAATGAAAACGTGAAAAAAAGCGACCACCTAGACTGTCTAGGAGTTAAACGTTTGGCAGGTTTAATGTAATACAGATTCTTGTGGTCTGTAATCACCGTAATCCGATGAACAGCTCCCTCCAAAAAGTGCTTCCACTCTTCAAAAGCCAATTTAATGGCCAACAACTCCAGATTACCAACATCGTAATTTCATTCTGCATGAGAAAATTTTTCTGGAGAAAAAGGCACATGGTCTTAAATTAGTCAAAGTGATGGGTCACTGAGACAACACCACCCCCACTTCCACCTCCAATGCGTCCACCTCCACAATGAATGGTTCTGACGGATCGGGCAGAAACAACACAGGAGCAGACATAAAACACTTCTTCAATGCTGTAAATGCTTCAACTGCCAGAGACGACGAGAAAACCCCTTGATAAATTTGCGATAATTGGCAAAACCCAAAAAACGTTGAAGACCCTTGAGGTCTCTGGGTTGTACCCAATTAGCAATGGCTTGTACCTTTCCGGGGTCCATACAAAACCCATTGGCAGAGAGGATGAACCCCAAAAAGGAAAGCTCTTGGACACAAAATGAATACTTCTCCGGTTTAGAGAACAGGGAGTTCTCCGGTAACCTCTGAAGAACCTGTGAGATTTTTTTGTCGGATGAGAAAAATAAGAATGTCATCCAAATATACAACCATAATGCACTCAATGAAATCAGAAAATAAATCATTAATGAAGTTTTGAAACACCGCAGGTGCGTTCATGAGACCAAAGGGCATGACTACATTTTCAAACAACCCTTCAGAGAAATGCTGCTTTCCACTTGTTCCCTTCCTGAATGCAGATAAAGTTATAGGGCAGCACGGTGGCTCAGTGGTTAGTGCTGCAGCCTTGCAGTGCTGGGGTCCTGGGTTTGAATCCCACCAAGGACAAACATCTGCATGGAGCTTGTATGTTCTCCCTGTGTTTGCGTGGATTTCCTCCGGTTTCCTCCCACATTCTAAAAGACATACAATGTGTGCAAACTGTAAAGCACTGTGGAATATGTTAGCACTATATAAAAATAAAGATTATTATTATTATATGCTCCCCTGAGATCCAACTTGAAAAACTACTTAGCCCCAGATAATTGGTTGTAAAGATCTGGAATGAGCGGGAGGGGGTAGGTATTTCTCACCGTAATTTTATTTAGTTCCCGAAAATTGAGGCAAGGGTGTAAACCACAATCTGTTTTTTTACAAAAAAGAATCCAGCAGCCACGGGAGAGACAGAAGGATGGATGTGACCGTTGGATAAACTTTCTGTGATATAATCTTTCATAGAAGCGCGTTCTGGGCCAGAAAGATTGTAAAAACGGGTATTGGGCAATTTAGCACCTAGATTAATAGTACAATCATAGGGCGATATGGTGGCAAGAAAACATGTCTCCAAAATATTTCAGGTACTCCGGAATACAATCCATATTAACATAAGACACCAGACCAGCACAAAGATAACCATTAGAACAATTAGGACCCCATTTAACAATATCATGGGATTCACAGTCTATAACAGGATTATGCAACTGTAACCAGGGGAATCCCAACATCAGTCCCGCTGGAAGGTTATGCAGAAGTAACATGAAATTTGGTCCTGGTGCAAGGAACCCACCTTGAGGAGAAACTCCTCAGAGACAAATTTAACCACATTTTGAGCCAACGGTGTCTTATCAATGGCAATGATATGAATGGGAGTCTTTAGCCTAACTGTCCCTAACTTACTCTTGGACACCAGACTAGAGTCAATAAAGTTCATGGATGACCCACAGTCCACAAAAGCTGAAATGGGTGTATAACCATCTCCAAAACAAAGTTCTGCCTCTATCAAAATATTTTGAAATGAGGAAAATGGTACCTGAGAGACTGGGTGATCTCCACAACAATCACCCAGACTTACGCGTTTCCTGGCAATTGGTTAGTCGTCGGGCACGAGGGGCAGTCCTTCTTCCAATGTCGGCTCCTAAACAAAAACTAATTCTAAAAGTGCATATACTTTATTATTTGATATTAAAACTATAACATTTTATAGTTTTAATATCAAATAATAAAGTATATGCACTTTTAGAATTAGTTTTTGTTTAGGAGCCATTTTTCAAGACTAATTTATTTTTTGAAAAAAAATTTTCTGATTCATTTTCCTTCTTCCATTGTCCCGGACTTCCACAATAAAAGCATAATCTCCCTTCTTGTCGCCGCTTCCTCTCTTTCTCGTTGAGGTTAGTGGCCCCAACCTCCTTAGGTTCCGTATATGGCATAACCTCGGACTTAGCAGGGTAAACTGGAACCTCTCGCTGGATTACTCCTCTCTCTCGCAATCTCCGATTCATGCGAATGGCCTGGGTCATGGCCTCCTTCAAAGAACTGGGTGGGGGAAGGAGAGCCAGAGCGTCCTTGAGATGTTCCGAAAGTCCTCTCCTGAACTGGCATCTTAAAGCAGAGTCATTCCAGGACACATCTGGGGACCACCATATACACTCAGAACAATTCTATTCAGCAGTGAGTTTACCCTGGTAGAGGCCCATGATCATGTCCTCTGCCACCCTGACATGGTCTGGTTTGTCATAAATCAGTCCTAAAGCCTCAAAGGACATATCCACAGACATACGTTCAGGGGCAGTAGCAGGTAAAGAAAATGCCCAAGTTTGAGGACTCTCCCAGAGTGAAGAAATAATTATCCCCACCCGTTGACTCTCATCTCCTGAGGATCTGGGTCTAAGGGAAAAAAGTAGCTTACAACTCTCTCTGAATGTATGAAACTTCTTCTCTCTGGAGAAAGCATCTGGGAGCCTGACTGTAGGTTCAGTAGAGTGTACAGAAATTTCAATGGGTCGGATTGCCTAAAGGCTGATTGTGTCATTGAACCCTGAAAAGATTTAACAGCTTCAGTAAGTTCACTCTGGAGATGGTTATGGGAAGTGGCAAGGGCTCTATGTTCCACTGACAAATCCTGCATCATTTGGATCAAATTTGACATCTGAACCACAAGAGTACAAAGCAGATCCATAGGGAGAGAGAGGAAGAAAAATGTGTGGCCAGTTATAATGTCATGCTATAATACTGAGGGTTAATGCAGAATAACACAAACTCCACAAGATGGCCGCAGAGTGGAGAATAAGCTGAATATCTTGCAATGAAGCAGACCAGCAGAATTACAGAGAAGCAACCACTAGGTGGCAGCGGAATCGTCAAAGAGCCGAGTCGATACCAGAAGTAGCGCAGCACAAAGGGAGATTCCAAAACACAGAGTCATGTTATGATTGGGTCACCGAGGAGGAACGCAAGACCAAGCTAAGCCACAGAAAACCAGAGAGGTTGGTAACTAAGCAGATTGCTGACCCCTGATCCTATCCACACAACTAGCAGTAGCCGTGGAGCGTACCTACGATGATTCTAGACACCTCGACACAGCCGGAGAACTAAATAAGTATAAAGCAAGAAAGGGAAAATCTAAACTGCCCCAGTGCAGACCCCAAAGGAATAGAAAGCCCCAAAACATATATTGTCGGTGAGACAAGATGAAAACACAAACGCAGGTAGGAAAATAGGCTGAGCAAACGATGGGGCCCAAACTAACTAGACAGGACAGGAAAGGAAAAACGCTGTCTGCAATCACGCAAAAAACCCTACAAAAAATGCCCAACACATCTGATAGAAAAAACACTGAAGTCATTAAACTCCACCCGCTATATCAGCACTCTGGTATATTCTGAAAACAGAGCAAAGAGAGGACAATCTAATAAGGGACAAAAACAAACTGGCAGAAACAGTAGCATAAGGATGGAAATTCAGCACAGCCCCAGCAGGGGTTGGCTGACCACACAAAACTGAAATAGACAAAACCAAATCAAATGTGAACAATAGCAAAAGAACACTTAGCTTGAGCATGCAGGGACTGAGCTGGAAACTAAGACCTCAGGAAGCAGGAAAAAATCACCAGCAGGGATAGAGGGAGTCGGCTGTCTTAAATCCAATCTGAAACTCCAGATGTCCAATCGTCCTCCTCATTATCAGATGGCAGACCTCTGTTAATTAGATCAGCTCCATTACCTCCTGTAACCACCAGAGGGAGCCTGGAAAAAGAACTCCCGACCCCTCTGTCAATATGACCAGCTCCACTACCTTCACTAGTAACCAGAGGTAGGCCAGAAAGTGAATTCCCAACAGAGTCAGTAGAGAGAGCAAAAGGTCAGTGCCGGTCAAAGCAGAGGTATCACAAGGGAGAGACAGATCAGGTCAGTGATGAGATAAATTCAAATACTGGGGAATCCAAACACACAGGGAAATAAGGAGCGGTGCAGTTAGGAGGAAGGTCAACAGACATGGGTAGTCAGATGTACGCAGCAGGACAGATCAGGAAGTCACCAGAGCCAGCTACACTTGCCGAAGGCAAGCAATATAACTAGCACTGCACACAGGTTGCAGCACAGAGATATAGCAGACTGGACACAGTAACGAGACAGGGAAAATTAACCCTTGACATGACCAGACAGGGAATGGAGAGACAAGACAAAATCCCGGCCCGGATCATGACACTTTGCTTTTCCCAAGGACGAGTGTTATGAATGAGTCACCGTAGGAGGCAAAAACAGAAATACAAGCTAAGTCCAGAAAACCAGAGAAGTTGGCAACTATCAGATTGCAGACCCCTGAACCTATCAACACAACTAGCAGTAGCCGTGGGGGGTTCCTACGATGCCCTAGACCCCTCGATCACAGCCGGAGAATTAAATAGGCCTAAAGAAAGAAAGGGGAAATCTAAACTGCCCCAGAGCAGACCCCAAAGCAATAGGCAGCCCCCAACATATAATGACGGTGAAGCAAGATGAAAACACCAACACAGACAGAAAGATAGACTGAGCAAAGACGGGGCCCAAAACTACCTAGCTAGGAAAGGACAGGAAGGCTGCTGTCTGCAATCTGCCAAAACCCTATCAAAGACAAAAGCCAACAAGCTGATATGAAAAAGGCCCTGAAGCAGCTAGGCTTCAAAAACTAAATCAGCACTCAGGTATTTTCAGAAGACAGAGCTAAAGGAATTCAGCACACCCCAGCAGGGAATGGCAGAAATCCAGAAAAACAAAGCAAAACAAAGTCAAAGCACCAATGCAAAAAGGCAGAGCAGCAAACTTAGCTTTAGAGGAGCAGGAATTCAGACTGGTCTCCAAGGATCCCACAGAGAAATCACCCACAGGGCAGAAGGGCGTCGGCAGCCTTATATCTGTCATGATCTGAAGTGATCTGACAGTTTTAAATCACTGGGTGAACTTTTTTTACTTTGGAAAGTTCCAAGGTGTCTTGACTGTCCCCGGTGGTGGTTTTGATATTGCACTTTAGGTTTTGTGCACTTAATCATGTATCAGGTGTTACACCCTATAAAGGTGTGCTAGAGGTGTGCAATCACCCCGGTGATATTGTGAGATTGCTTTCACTTTGTGTGGGAGAGCCTGGAGGAAGGATGGAGCTGGTGAGGAGTCCTGTGCAGCTTAGCCAGGGGGGACGTGTTGCAGCTATGGTGTCTGGACGAAGGGCTCACATGGCGTGGTGGGGTCGCAGTGATGGAGTCAGCGGGAAGTGTCTGCATGGTCTGGTGGAGTGGCTACTATGGAGAGTGGCACTCACCATGTGGGACTTGGCCGCTGAGCTGGAATCAAGCATGCTTGACTTCGTGGCAGAAGCGGAACACTTCCTTGGGACTCTGGTACTAAGCAGCTGCAACTGGTGTTGGACTCTGCTCCAAGGCTGCACTAAGGTGGAGGATCCTGTTATGGTGATGGATCCAGGTGGAGGAGAAGATGCACTCAGGTGGAGGGCTCTGTTGCTAGGAGCGCATGCAACAGAGCAAAGCTAAGTGGTGTTTCCCCTGTATTGTCTCTTTCCTCATGTGTGTTATTAGTGCAGTGGTGGGATTAGTCTCCGCACCGACCCATTCCCTAGTGAGGGTTTAGGGTCAGGGCGAGCTAGGGCGTTGAGGTACGCGTGCGGCGCCCGGTGCAAAACCGGCATAGGGAACGTTAGGAGTGCAGGGACACTGGCTCAGAGGAGCTCAGGAGGTCTCCAATTCCCTTTTCCCTATTGCAGGGCCCACCATTGTTAAAGTTACCCAGGTTCCCCCCTTTATTATTTAAATGCGCCTTACTGGAGGCGGTGTTTCCAGATATTGTATGTATAACGTGTAATACCTAAATTCGCCAGGTGGAGGCGGCGTATCCACCTGCACGTTTTTATTATTTAAATGCGCCCCACTGGAGGCGGTGTATCCAGGGTCACGTGTGTTATGGGTTCGCCTTGCGGCATCATCTGCGTCCTGACACACGTGACCATGACAATATCCAGTCAGTAACTCCACTCAGCCAGTCATCATCATCAGCCTCAGGTGTTTGATAATCAGGCTCACTACCTTTCTTTACCAGAAGAGGGAGTTCCTTGGGCCTCAGTAATGAAGGGGAAAATGAACTCACAACAGACGAGAGCGACTCTACAATTCGGGGTAAAGGATAGGAGTCCCACACCGTACAAGCAGTCAGCCACCTACAGTTGACACAAAAACGCAGGGTCCTGTCTTTCTTCTGAACTAGGACAATGGGAGCTGCCCATGGGCTCTGGCTCTCCCATATGACTCCACTCTGCAGCATGTGTGCCAACATTTCTTTCACTTCTTTGTACATTTGAGGCAGTATCTGTCAGTACCTCTACCGGATCGGTGCATTTCCTGTGGTTATTAAGTATGTTATGGCTGTAGAGCACCCAAAGTTATCCTCATGATGGGCGAAGACATCCTGATAACGTTCCAGTACACCTTCCACCTGTTGCACATGCTGTGGTGAGAGTCCTGTTAATTCAGCCTGCATTAGTTCCAGAATTCGGTGCCACTCCTTTGTGTTTCCAGGCGGTGCTCCCGGGTCAGGGTGACGGCTACAGTCCATGGGTCTCCCTGTTTCACTACCAACTGGCTGGCCTCCGGTGGTATCAACTCTCCTGGCATTCAAAACACCTGCGCCACTTCACTTTTGGGAAGGAGAGTCAGATTATCCTCCCCCAGGTTGAGGAATAGCATCACAGCATCACCATTGTGGACAACGGCTAAAGTCCAAGCAATAAGGAGTCCCGAAGGTATCCGTTCCATTAGGGTTGGTTCTATCTGAAATTCCACTCATTTGAGGGGCATACAAACTCGTATGGGAAATGTGAGCACAGTCTGGCGAGGTGGGAGAATGAATCTAGCAGCTGCAGGGACTAGCACTTTTCTTTCACTCGACGTTTCCTGCGCCTGGGCGACCCGTATCAACTGTTGAAACACCTTCCCCTGGGGGGTTCACGGGCTCCAAAAGTCCAGAAAAGTGTTTGGGGACTCGCTGATCAAGACAGGCCCCAGTTCCTTTAGCACATTCATTCCCAGCATCACTGGAGGGCCATTGCTCTTTTCTCCAGCGGTCAGCACAGCTCCTTTGCGGCCCACATCTTTGCCGCACACTGTAGTTTGCATCCAGACAATGCCTGCGACCGGGATGGGTTACTGATTGGCCACAGTCAGCTTGATCACTGGACCCCACTCTGGTCGCGTTACCTCAGGAAAATTACATCTTAAATATGCTTCCGGCATGGTGGTCACCTGGGAACCAGTATCAACTAGACAGCGGACAGCTCAACCATTCATTTCAGCCCATACAAGAGGACTCACAGAAACTAAACTTTCGGGACTGGCTTCTCTCTTCTTTGGCCTTTCAGGCTCTGGGTGGCGTCCCCCTGTTATGGGCTTGTGGAACGCACCAAATAATATTATAGGAAAGACAAGGTGCAGCCTGGAGTCCACCGTGCAGTGATGTTACCTGCTGCCAGGTAATGGCAGAAACAAGATGGCGGTATAACAAATACACGCGGGTTAACCTCACCCGGTGTGTAAAAGGTGAACCCTGTTGCTTCACAGGGCCGCAGTACCGCAGGGAAAGAGCTAGTGTATTGGTCACAGGACCCAGCACCAACGACACAGGGTCAGAGACCCTCTAGTCCCACTAGGGTTCAGCGCCGCAATCGCGGTGCCAGAAAAAGCAACTAAAGGTTTAACCGCACAAAGTGCATGCAGCGCCGCTCTGGTGGAAGCCACTTACCAGCCTAAGCTTAGGACTGACGCTGCTGTGAATGCGGTATAGTTGTGCCTTGTGCCGGATGGCACAATCTGGCACTAACACATTTGCAGAGAACTTGGTGCACTATGGCACATAGGCAATGCCACTACTAGGTGTTGACTCTAACTCTGATAACCCTATAACATGCACAACCAAAGGGAGGGAATCATAAGGAGTCAGTCACGAGAAACATGCATCCATCGTTTTACCATGCAAGGCTTTTATAGTTGCAACCTTCCTATTGGTCCAATCAGAGCAGCAACAGGACCTGTACATGTGATATCCGACCTCCAATGAGAAGTCGTCCCATGGGAATGCTCAGTGCACCATAAGAGGGACTTAGTCTTAGGCGTTGGGTTCCTGCCTCTGCACAGGAGGAATATCGAGCCTTGCCTTCTGCGGTCTCCCATTCAGTCCCAACCACAGAGGAGGCTGCTCAGCTAAGACTTCATTTCCAGCGTTTTGCTCAAGCTAGTGCTGTTAGGTTGGTTGCTGCTGCCACCTCTGGTTCAGCTTTAGCAATCCGCACTAGCCAGCAGTAGAGTTGAGCGACTTTTCGTTTTTTAGGGTCGCGTTTCGTTTCGTGAAACCCGACTTTTCCAAAAGATCGTCCCATTATAGGGAAAAGTCGGGGTCGTCCCGAAACACGAAACCCAATGTAAGTCAATGGGGAATAAAAGTCGGCAGTGAGAGGACAGGAAACACACCTACAGTGCCCATTTGAATGCCAAAAGCATCAATTCTTCTTACTTAAGCTTGTCAACCTTAATTAACTTCATAATACAAGTTACGCACTGAAAAATGGGGGTTATTTGGCTAAAGTTGTGGGGGGGGGGGCTGGCTGCAGGTTTTCATGTGCCCTGGGCGAAAGAGCGCCCCTTTAACACATACCACAACTCATCATGCTCCAATACGGCAGAGAAATAGCGGTATAGTACAATGAAAAATACCTCACTTTTTACATCTCATGACGAGGCCCATCTATTTCTCCATACAGAATCATTGGTCCCATATAATGTTTGAAACAGTATATGATGAGCTCCACATAATGCTACAGTATATGTTGGTCCCCATGGATGAAGCTCCACTGTCTTATGGGCCCAAATAATGCTCCAAACATAATGGGCCCCATTTCTAATGCTCTAGTGTATAATGGGCCCTGTAAATGCTGCTCCAGTGTCTGATGTCCACCTTTGGAATGTTCCAGTGTATGGTGGGCCCCATCTATCATTCTCCAGAGTATAGTGCTCCCCAAAAATTGCTGTCCCAACATTGAAAACAATCAAATAAGTCTCCTCGCTAGGAAATCCCTGTACTTGTCTGGATTCCTCGTCGTCCCCATCTTCCATTTCACTGCACAGTATTTCAACTTTGCAAGTGCTGTGATCCTGAGCAAGCAGGGGGGGGCCCACTCGTTGGCGACGGCACTGGCACAGGGCCCCTAATAGTACAGTGGTGCGTCTGATGGCGGGTGGGCCGAACCTGCACTTTCATCTGCAGCTTCCTCTTTGTCACCGTGTAAGATGGAACTGTATATGGGAAGGGTAACCTGAGTTTCATCAGGGTCAGATTCAGGTCGTGTAGCGTGCGAGGGGAATGTAGTGGTCTGGGTCAATGTACCAGCAGATTCATCGAGCAGTGGCTGGGCATCAGTGCACTTGTGTCGCCCCCAGGAGTACGGTCGCCACAGTGGCATTACCTTCTTCCTAGGGAGTGTGATGTCATGCTTGGGAGCAACGAACGATCTCTCTAGCAGGTTAACTGATTGGGTGGCGTTATTCCCACGAGTCATGACTCTACAAACAGCGTTCATGAAGGCAAAGTGTTTGTTTTACGTGGGCAGTATGGTTGCAAAGCTGAACCTTAAAGGAATATCCAGAAGGGCACCACCAGGAGTGGAGCCTACGGTTAAATTCGACTCCACCTGGGAAACCTCAACCATGCCAGCTACAGAACAGATGCACACATTGCAAGCTTAATTCCGTTAACGAACGAGACTCCGTCATGCCCCGCGGTCCGAGTCCAGCTTACTAGAGGGACACATGAGGCTCTGGCACCTGAGATTGGCCAATAACTGGTGTGTCATGCCCTTACATGTCCGTGGCTGCATGTGCGCTACACTGAAAAGGCCAGCGTTTGTCGCTTACAGGTGCAGATAACCCGCTGAACAACGTTAGTGATGGGGATCACTGATTACAATTATTACCCGCGAACAATGATTTCCCAGTAAGTGCAGGTCAACCGCAGTTCCGGAATTAGGCCTAACCGTCATTCCTGAAAAAATGAAAAACTTACGTGTGCAAACCACAGGTGCTGTAGCTTGCTTAACAGCTCGCCAGCCGTTCTCACGCCCAGTATGGATTGCACGTGATTGCACAAAGGTTAGAAAGGGTACCGTATCCCCAGATAACATGTATGGATAGCGTACACATTCAAAATATATGTCTATACATCAGGAGGCAGGCTCAGACGGTGTTAGGCCCAGTATGGATTGCACGTCATTGCACAAAGGTTAGAAAGGGTACCGTTTCCCCGGATAACATGTATGGATAGCGTACACATTCAAAATATATGTCTATACATCAGGAGGCAGGCTCAGACGGTGTTAGGCCCAGTATGGATTGCACGTGATTGCACAAAGGTAAGAAAGGGTACCGTATCCCCAGATAACATGTATGGATAGCGTACACATTCAAAATATATGTCTATACATCAGGAGGCAGGCTCAGACGGTGTCAGGCACAGTATGGATTTGACGGCCCAGACTACACAGCGGAGGAGCAGGGAGAGGTAAAGATTGCAAATGCTGGGGCCCTGCCTAAGCAAGGGGGCCCACTCGTGGGCGTCGGTACTGGCACTGGGCCCCTCATAGTACGGCGGTGTGTCTGACGGCGGGTGTGCACCACCACTGTCAGAGACACTTGATTGCACTATGAAGGACCCTGTACCAGTGCCCGCGCCCAAGAGTCAGCCTACCCACCTGTCCAGGGCAACGGCACTCGCACGGTGTCGTGCGCTAGGTGGTGACCCCGGCCGTGGGGGGGGAGGCAGCACAGTTAGGGAGTTTTAGAAAGTGGCATATGTTGATGTTGGACATTCAGCTGATGCAAAAGGCGAAATAGGTCAAGTCCCAGGAAGAGGTGGACCAAAGCAAGCCATTTTTCTGTCACCCTATGTGTCATCAGGGGAAGGTGGGACAAAACCCTTGGAAACCCATGCGTGGTTCATTTTAATGAAGGTTAGATCATCCACATTTTGGGTTGACAGACGGGTCCTTTTTTCTGTCAGGATTGATCCAGCTGCACTGAAGACTCTTTCCGATAGCACACTTGCAGCTGGGCAAGCGAGCTCCTGTAAGGCATATTGGGCCAATTCAGGCCAGGTGTCCAGTTTAGCGGCCCAATAGTCAAAGGGGAATGACCTGTGTGGGAGAACATCGATATGGGAGGAAAAGTAGTTTGTAACCATAGTTGACAACTGCTGTCTTCTGTCACTTTCCATCGATGCAGTATTACCAGTTGTGTGAGCGGTACTTGAAAAATCAGTCCACAACATTGTCATGAAACCCCTGTCTCCAACGCCACTTCTGCTGTGTGCACCACGAACACCTCTGCCAAGCTGCCCCCGGCCCGTACAGCTCGTGTGAGAACCATCACCGCTGCTGTGTGCTGGGAATGCCTCAAGCAACCGATTTACCAGAGTTGCTTGTTTATTAGCCAATATTAGGTCAAGGTTCTCCTGTGGCATGATGTTTTGTAATTTGCCTTTATAGCGTGGATCCAGGATGCTGGCCAACCAGTAGTCGTCATCGTTCATCATTTTGGCAATGCGTGGGTCCCTTTTTAGGATCTGCAAGGCATAATCTGACATGTGGGCCAATGTTCCCGGTGTCAATGATGCACTGCAAGTGCTGGTTGGAGGAGCACTTTCTGGCAAATCCACATCCCTCCAGTCACGCACAAACCCTGTACCAGACCTTGCCACGCCAACATTTTCACTTGCCCCACGAGATGCATCCTCCTCCCCTAAGTAATCATCCCCATCATCCTCCTCCTCCTCCTCTTCTTCCTCCACCTCGTCCAGGAGAGGTCCCTGAGCAGACAATGGCTGAATGTCATCAAGGATTCCCTCCTCCTCTTCCTCCTCATCAACATTGGCTACAGACGCCTGCTCCTTAAGGTGCGTCAAAGTTTGCATGAGCAGACGCATAAGTGGGATGCTCATGCTTAGGATGGCATCGTCTGCGCTTACCAGCCGTGTGCATTTCTCAAAACACTGAAGGACTTTACAAAGGTCTTTCAGCTTCGACCACTGCACACCTGTCAACTCCATGTCTGCTCTCAAAGTGCCTGGCCGTGTATCCTCCCACAAATGCATTATGGCCTGCCTCTGCTCGCACAGCCGCTCCACCATGTGCAGGGTGGAGTTCCACCTTGTTGCAATGTTGATAATGAGGCGGTGGTTGGGAAGGTGGAGCAATCGCTGCAGCTTCTGCATACGAACGGAGTGTACAGGCGACCGGCGGATGTGCGCGCACAGTCTTCGCACCTTCTGGAGCAGGGCTGTTAACTCCGGATAATTTTTGAGGAAGCACTGCACCACCAGGTTCAAGGTGTGAGCCAAGCAAGGTATATGGCTGAGTTTTGAAAGGGCTATGGCTGCCACAAAATTACGGCCGTTATCACTAACTACCTTGCCTGCCTCAAGATCTACACTGCCCAGCCATGACTCAGTTTGTCGCTTCAAGTACTCGGCCAGCACCTCGGCGGTGTGTCTGTTGCCCAAACACATCATCTGCAACACAGCCTGCTGACGATTTCCACTAGCTGCTCGATAGGGGGACACATCGTGTGCAACAGTGGCAGCTGCAGATGGAGTGCTCGTACGACTGCGCTCTGTGGACGAGCTTTCGCTTCTGGAGGAGGAGGAGGAGGAGGGTCGAACGCCTACAGCCAACTGTTTCCTATACCGTGGGCTAGGCAGCACTGTCCCACCACCGCTGTCCCCTGTGGACCCTGCATCCACCACATTAACCCAGTGCGCAGTGATGGACACGTAACGGCCCTGGCCATGCCGACTGGACCATGCATCAGTTGTGAGGTGCACCTTTCCGCTCACTGACTGCTTGAGTGCATGGACAATGCGGTCTTTCACATGATGGTGGAGGGCTGGGATGGCTTTGCGAGAGAAGAAGTGGCGACTGGGTAGGTCATAGCGTGGTACTGCATAGGCCATGAGTTCGCGGAAAGCTGTGCTTTCCACCAACCGAAAGGGCATCATCTCAAACGAGATTAGTTTGGCAATGTGGGCGTTCAAACCCAGTGTACGCGGATGAGAGACTGAGTACTTTCTTGACCTACTCATAGTGTCTGGGAGGGTGAGCTGGACTTGAGAGCTGCATATGGTGGAAGTAGCGGTGGACAGGGCGGACTGAGAGAGGGTTGATGATGGTGATGGAGTTGGTGTTCTTTCTGATGGCCTAGAATCAGTCTTTCGTTGATATAACAGTGGGATTCCCTGACTGCTGTGGCCTTGCAACGACACCTCAACATTTGCTGCTGTGCTAACCGGTGGGCTTACAGTGGGGGAAACAATGTAGCGTTGCTGACTACCTTCGTTGTGATCAGTTGCACATGTGGCACTTGAGGTTTGGTGTTGTGTCCACGCTTGCAAGTGCATGCTGGTTAAATGTCTAAGCATGCAACTGGTATTCAAATTTTTCAGATTTTTCCCTCGGCTAAAGGTCTTTGCGCACTTCTTACAGATAACCTTGGCCTGATCATGAGGATATTGGTCAAAAAAGTGCCACACTGCACTCTTCCTACTTTGGCAGACATTTTGCGGCCTAGCACGCTGTGATCTTTTGACCCTCTGGACAAGCTGTCCAGCAACTCTTTTGATGTTTGGAACCTGTCTTTGGAGTGCTCCGGGCCTGCCAGATAACAGCTGTTGCGATGTCGATGTCTGCTGTGGATGCTCCTCATCTGAGCTATTGGAAGCAGCACCCTCTTCCCCCAATGGATGCCAATCTGGGTCAACAACTGGGTCATCCATCACCTCCTCTTCTATGTCATGTGCACCTTCCTCTGTGTCACCGTGTATGGTGGTATAGTGTGCGGGAAGGGGCACCTGAGTCTCATCAGGGTCAGAATCTGGCTCTGTACACTGCGAGGACAATGTAGTGCTCTGAGTGAATGTACCAGCAGAATCATCCATCAGCGGCTGTGCATCAGTGCACTCCATGTCAGATTCATCTTGGCCTGGGTAATTCACCATTTGACTTGATAATCCAGGCATGGTATGTGAAAACAGCTCCATGGAGTAATCAGTAGTATGGCCTGCGTCATCCTTCAATCTTGGTTGGGGTGAAGGACACAAGGAAAGGTGTGGTTCATGAACATGAGCCTCCAATGACGACTCAGTGCTTTTACTTTTTACAACTGAAGAAGAGGAGGCGATAGAGCTGGAGGCTGAGTCAGCAATGTAAGACAAAACTTTTTCCTGATGCTCTGGCTTTAAAAGCGGTTTGCCAACTCCTAGAAAACTAAGCGTTCGAGGCCTTATGTAGCCAGATGATGACGCAGGCTCAACACCTCCTGCATTCGGTCCTATTTTGCTCTTGCCACTACCATCAGATCCACCACCAACACCATCATTACCAGCTGCCAACCCCCGCCCAATTCCACGGCCTCTTCCACCAGCCTTCCTCATTTTTGGTAGAAATGTAGACAAAATCCAACAAACTATATAGTAATGTAAAACAAGGTACAAGGTGTCTATAGGACAGGGGAGATTTTGAATTTCTGCAGACACTTGTGGACACTGGACACTTTTGGATTGTGTGAGGCCCACTGATATCTGAGCGCTATGTCACAGGCTCAATGGCACAGCTGTGACAAAAGTGACGAGAGGATAAGGGAGATTTTGAATTTCTGCAGACACTGGACACTTTTGGATTGTGTGAGGGCCACTGATATCTGAGCGCTATGTCACAGGCTCGATGGCACAGCTGTGACCAAAGTGACTAGAGGGTAAGGGAGATTTTGAATTTCTGCAGACACTGGACACTTTTGGATTGTGTGAGGGCCACTGATATCTGAGCGCTATGTCACAGGCTCGATGGCACAGCTGTGACCAAAGTGACTAGAGGATAAGGGAGATTTTGAATTTTTGCACACACTTGTGGACACAGGACACTTTTGGATTGTGTGAGGCCCAATGAATATCTGAGCGCTATGTGACAGGCTCAATGGCACAGCTGTGACCAAAGTGACTAGAGGATAAGGGAGATTTTGAATTTCTGCACACACTTGTGGACACTGGACACTTTTGGATTGTGTGAGGCCCAATGAATATCTGAGCGCTATGTGACAGGCTCGATGGCACAGCTGTGACCAAAGTGACTAGAGGATAAGGGAGGTTTTGAGTTTCTGCACACACTTGTGGACACTGGACACTTTTGGATTGTGTGAGGCCCAATGAATATCTGAGCGCTATGTGACAGGCTCGATGGCACAGCTGTGACCAAAGTGACTAGAGGATAAGGGAGATTTTGAATTTCTGCAGACACTTGTGAACACTGGACACTTTTGGATTGTGTGAGGCCCACTGATATCTGAGCGCTATGTCACAGGCTCGATGGCACAGCTGTGACAAAAGTAACTAGAGGATAAGGGAGATTGGATTGCTTTTAAAAAAGCAGTTTGCAGAGCAGTGGGTAAACAGCAATGCCAGCCTGTCAGGAAGCCTTAAAAGGCAGCCCAACAACCAACACCACTGATACACCACAATATAGCCTCCCCTTGCACTGCACACACAGTGACTGGTGTGTTGTGCAGGCCAAATCGCTAGCCGCAGAAGCAGTTTTTTTTTCTTCTCAGCAGGACAAAAAAAAAAAATTGGGATTGCTTTTAAAAAAGCAGTTTGCGGAGCAGTGGGTAAACAGCAATGCAGGAATGTCAGGAAGCCTTAGAAGGCAGCCCAACAACCAACACCACTGATACACCACTATATAGCCTCCCCTTGCACTGCACACACAGTGACTGGTGTGTTGTACAGGCCAAATCGCTAGCAGCAGAAGCAGTTTTTTTGTCTTCTTCCCTTCCTAACGCTCTCCCTACAGAATCAGCAGCAACCTCTCCCTATACTGAGATCGGCAGAAGTAAGATGGCGGTCGGCGTGCACGCCCTTTTATACCCCCTGTGATGCCCACCAAAGCAAGCCAATCACTTGCATGCCCTTCTGAAAGATGGTGGTGACCCCTGCCTATGTCATCACGTTGCCCACAGTGTCCGTGGATCCTGATTGGCTGAAAAAGAGCGCAAAACAAACTTTTGAAACGCGACTTTGGCACGTAAGTCGCCGACCTCGTGGCCGACCTCATCCTAGGGTCGGGTTTCGTTTCATGAAACCCGACTTTGCCAAAAGTCGGCGACTTTTGAAATTTTTCGACCCGTTTCGCTCAACTCTAGCCAGCAGCGAGCAGCTCCAGAGTCTAAGTCCTTTTTGCAGCCTACTGAGCATGCCCGTGGAACGACCTCTCATTGGAGGTCGGAGGTCACATGCTCAGGTCCTCAAGCGGCTCAGATTGGACCATCAGGAATGTCCTGGAAGGATGCTGCTATAAAAGGTTTGCATGGCTACTCGGCCATGTGCTAGTATAGACTCTTGTTATATTCTGTATGAGTGATGATGGATGCATGTATCTGGTGACTGACTTATTATGACTCCCCTCCCTTTGATTCGCATGTTATAGGGCTATTAGAGTCAGAGTCAGCGCCTTGTAGTGGCTAAGTCTAGTGCCACAGTACTTTCAATTCACAGCACCTTTCTTAGCACCATATTGTGCCATTCAGCACAAGGCACCTAAGTGACTGCAATAACCTGCGCGATGCTGTGCGCAGTCTATCGGTTTCCTTAACCTAGTCAGGGTGGATAGTGGTGTCCGTCAGAGTGGTGCAGTGCGCACTAGGTGCGTTACTATTTCAGTTGCTTCCTTGCTGGCACCGCGGCTGTAGCGCCGAGCGCTAGTGTACTAGAGGGACTCTAACCACGTGTCCTTGGGGCAGAGTCCTGTGACTACATACTAGTGCTCATCCGGCTGAGACCTGTGAGCTGCTCCACTGTTTGTACTGTGTGACTACTCGGTTCTGTGGAGAAACAGAACTCACTCCAGTGCACACCGGGTGACATTAACCCACGTGTGTTCATTTATTAGTTGCCGTATATCATCCGCCATTACCAAGCAGCAGGTAACATCTCTGCACGGTGGACCCCGGGCTGCGAACACACCTTGATTCCATCTCTTTTTTCTCAGTGCATTCCGCTAGCCCTAACACTTAGTCCCAGGAGCTGCTCACTGCTGGTTAGTTTGGATTGTAATAGCTGGACCTGGCAAGGCTGCAGCAACCAAACCGACAGCACTAGCCTGGGCAAGACGCCGGGATCGGCATCTCTGCTGATCAGCCTCCTCTGTGGTCGGGAAAGAATGGAACACTTCTGCTGACATAGTACATTGAGAGGGCAAAATGGAGGAAATATACACTCCCTGGTCGACTCCCTCCACACGACCAGGTGGATGCGGCTTCTTAGGTGGTACAGAAGTTTTGGCGCGAGCCAGGCAGACCCTAATTAAATGACCAGTCTGCCTACAGCTAAAACATGCCCCCAAACCACGATGAACCGCAGGCAACACCATTGGGGAACCAACTCCTCCCACCTGCCTTGGCTCATCCGACTGCACCAGTGAGTCCTCCTCCCTAGCAAGGACTACAGGGGGCATATTCACCAAAGCCGCAAAAAACTCGTCCACCGACTGTAAAGATGGTGAATCGGCCAGCAGGGAGAAGGCCCAGGATTGGGGATCACCTTTAAGGAGGGATATGATAAATCACATCCGCTGTTCCTCACTCCCTAATGAATGAGGGTGGAGCATGAAGTGTAGCTTGCAGGCCTCCTGAAAAACCAAAAAATCTCTCCCTCCAGAAAACCAGTCTGGGAGAGATAACTTGGGTTCTGGTTGAGCCTGCACCTGAGCTGAGGCCCTGAACCCCACCCCAGCTGCTGCTCCACCACACCACGCAGTACCCCTTGCTCCTCAGTGAGGGTCTGCAGCAATTGGACAAAGGTCTACATTTGAGCCATGGCTCACCAGAAAAAAATGGGCAGTTGGTAATCTCACTATGTGACTGGCCCTGCGTGACGCGACCCGACGATCGCTCAGTCACAAAACCAACATATACAAACAAGGGGACACCAGGGACACAATTACAACGTTGGGCCCTGCAATTGGCACCAGGGAAATGGATACCTCCTGCACTCTCCTAAGGAAGTGCCCTGAACTCTCCTGACGTTCCCTATACAGGTTTTTTTCAACCTGTCGCCGACCAGGATACCTTTGTCCCTCACTTGCCCTGAACCTACCCCTTACTAGGGAACTGGCAAGTGCGGACACTGGTCCCACCACTGTACTAATAAAACACCAAGGAAAAATAACAGACAGGGAAAAACAAACAGAACTTATCTTCCTCTGCTGTCATGCACCGGACAGCAGAGTAAGGCACCCGAACATCGCTTTCAGCTGTATGGCCACTGCACCAGATAAGCTGCTAACACCACTGCTCCAGATAACTCCTCTCTTTAGAATGGTTTGCTTCCAAAGGACCTGTATTACCAACAGATAGCTGGTGTACCAAGTGACCTTATATAGGAAGGTGGGGGTGGTCACCAGCAGCTGACTAACTAAACATGTAGTAACACCAGCGGCCACTGGGGGAAAAACCCACCAGCAGACTAAATAAACATGCAGTAACACCAGCGGCCACCGGGGGCAAAAACTGATATTAACCCCCGATGGCCTGAAAGGAAAAAAGTTTATATCAGAGCAGCCCAAACTGATGCAGATCCAAAAATGGATCGTGACAGGGGGTCATTGGGTGCATTCTCAACATGCTTTTAACCTGCTTAGTCCAGTCTCACAACAGTGAATTACTCCCTTAAAACTCTGGGAGATTGATGAGCATGGACCCCAGGGGTAAGCTGACCCTTGGGGCACCCTTAACCATCTGGTCTGTTGACTCTGCATCCGTGGACTGCATCCTGTTGACTACGCCAAATGTAAGCAGGTACTGAAATACAGCACACAGGGATTGCAGAGCAGAACGGTATAACAGTGCTATTTATTTTTTTAACAGTGAATAATAAAGTAATCTTCTTGCAGGGAGTTAATAAGCAGTGGCAAAGAGATATTAGGGTAACAAAGATTAAATGGAATAAGCAGAATGAGTGCAACAGTCTAAGTTTCAAGCAACACTTATCGTGGTGTAAGAAGATGAGCCGAGACAGAGTCAGTGGTGTCCGGTGCCCTTTAAGGCCGGAACTATTGGGACTGTCACCACTGTTGGCGGGGGAGGTTTCTTCTAGGAGGGAGCGACCTTTCTGTTGGACATCAGTGGGTGCGGGGCATATAAGTAGACCTGAGCGTGGGAATGGGTCAGACTTGGCGGGAAGATGACAGGTTGACTCCCTCTCCACTGCTCACGCTGACAATCCCACATCACTCAATACCCAGTGTACAGACTTTGAGACTTCCTTTGATGTTGTTAATTTACCGTCTGAACCTGTGCTTTCAGATACCTCTGTTTTGCCTGTAATAGAGGATAAACTGCCTAGAAACTATTCCGTAAGGCCGCTGTCAGCGTGCTCATGTCTCGAGTTCGGAGGCATACCTGAGGAATCTGCATAAAGGACTGTTTCCACATTCCGGCGCACTCAAGTCAAGTAGGACCGCATCTTTCAGCACCACTTTTTGGATCTCTGTCCAATGCAGAAGTGAAGTCGAATGGGTAGAGGGCATGCCCAAAGAAGTCATACCACCTCAGGAAATACAGTTGGCAGTGAATCTGGAGGACCGTGGTCAATGAAAGTCACTCCGATGACTGAACCTCAATACATACAAGAGGGTCAGTGTGTCTTAGAACAGATGCGAGCTGAACTGTCCAAACTTGCGCCCACCCAAGTACATCAAATAGAAGAGTTACTGGGGTGATATCAGTCTGTTTTTTTGAACCATGAAGAGGACTTCGGCTGCACCATGGTTATTACTCACGAGATACCAACCGGAGATACAGCACCTATATGGGAGCACTACCGGCAGTTGTATCAGGAAGATAGAGAAATGCTCTGTCAGATGCAGCAAGCGGGTGTCATTAGGGAGAGCCAAAGTCCGTGGGCAGCTCCCATTGTGCTGGTGCGGAAGAAGGACAGGTCCCTGAGGTTCTGTGTGGACTACCACAAGCTTATCGCCCGTTCCAGGGATACTACCTGTCTATCCCTGGAACAGGTAGTGTAACCGTTACTCGAACTTCTGAAGGGGGTACCCCCAAATGCCAAGAGTTGATCCATCCTTTGGGAGGAGAGGCAGGAGAATGCGTTTTGTGAATTAAAGAAGACTTTGACCAAAGTTCCGGTACTGACTTATGTGGACTTCTCTATACTGTTCATTCTCCACACCGACAGGAGCTTGCATGGACTTGGGGCTGTGTTGTCGCAGGTGCAGGACAGACGAGAAAGGGTGATCGCTTATGCTAGCTGGTCCCTTCAAGATTCTGAACGCAACCCGGACACCTTCAGCTCCTTCAAGCTGGAGTTGCTGACGATGGTGTTGGCCATGATGGAGAGATTCGCAGAATACCTCTCCGGCTCGTAGGTGCTAGTGCGCACCGATAATAACACGTTAGCACATCTAGACAATGCTAAGCTAGGGGCCTTGGAACAACGTTGGGTGGCCTGGATGGTGAAGTTCCGGTACAAAATCGCCTATAGAAGGGGAGCAGAGAACTTGGGGCTTGTGTTGAGAGTAGGCCATATAGGGTGAAGTGTCGGGTCGGTATGGAAGGACCTGTGTACGAGGTTTATCCAGAAGGGGAAGAGAATGCGCCCACCAAAGTGGTCCACAGGAGTAGGCTTTGGCCATGCCTCTCCCAGGACCCCATACTGAGAGAAGAAATTCCTGGAGTTCCTGAAGAGGTGCCTCCTGTGGCCGTGGAATATGATGAAGAAGAAAGTTTTGAACAACCATCTGAAAATTTGGCTGCCGATCAGAATCCTGAGATTCAACTTTGTCTTCACAAGAAGACTCCACTATTCCTTCCAATCTCTGAATGAACAATGGCTGGACAACCCCCCATTCGGTATAATCAGGACCAGTTTATTTGGTGGCAAACCGCTAGAACTGACAACAGACTCTCTAGCTATGCTCAAGATGTCTCATCATGGAATGGTCAGTGAAAAGACAGGGGGGTGTAAGAAGATGAGCCGAGACAGAGTCAGTGGTGTTTGGTGCAAGTGATAAGTTACCGTGTCTTTATATCTTTTATTCCTGAGCATTGTATTTGTATGTAATTTCCACTGTTCCTTTACTGGTCTTGCCTCCCTGCGTGGAGTATTACTTGTTAATTGTCTGTTCAGTAAACCCTTGTTAAACCCTTCTCTGTCTCCGGCTAGTCACTGCATCCATCGGACCTCTCCTTCTTACACTAGCTCCTGGTGAGGTACGTAGTCCACAGTCCGATAGGAGTAGTAGTACCCACCACGGGCGGCGTAGGGTCCTGCATTGGGGTTCAAGGTTAGCGATCATGCTTCTGACTGCAGCGGGCGATCTCCGGTTTTATCTGCTGAGCTCCTAGTCCTTAAGCCCGCGCAATCAAAGTGGGAAAAACTATAGAAGTCTCTGTACCAATCAAGGGGTGATGCGTGCTAGCCGGCCAAGGAAAGCGCACTTCAATGTCCTGTAACCAGCCCATGATGCCCCACAGTCCTATGTTCAACCAGGTGCAGGGCGCTTCCCACACTCACTGTCCCACTGGATTGCTGGAGCGCTCAGGAGGTCTCAGCCGCAGTACGTCGCTGCACTGCTGCTCAGAGCAGGGAGCATGCTTCTCACCCCCCTGCACTCTCCCCAATGGCGGGAAACTGTCTCTTGCTTTGCGTACTTTCTGCTCTGTCCTGTGACATGCTGGCTCTTCAACGAGGTCCAATGCAGGATTTACAGCTTGGGCAAATATAAGCACGAGTCCTTTGCTTGTGGAAATCAGCACCCAGTAGTTCGCTGCAACAAGCCAGGTAAGACGACCACCTGGCCTGCGGGCCTCTCTAAAGGGACAAACCCCGGTGAGTGTATCCACGATGTACCCATGGTTAAACGGGTAGTCCAAAAAGGGTGCAGCGGCTGAGTTGTGGGTAGGCTTCACATACAGCTTTTTCATTCACATCTTTTACACCACGCAGCAAAGAAGGTACTTTCCTAGCCCCCATTTTTAGAATCTGTTGGTGTCCCCACTGCGTATTGTCAACAAGAAAAGCAGAATAAATTTTGATTAATACATCATTTATCACACAAAAAAAGCTCGTCCATAAATGATGGTATATCCAGAGAAGATTCTTCTGTTGTTTATGTTTCGCTTGACAGAGCAGTTTCTTTTGTTCATGAGGCAGGCCCGGAAACGCTTATGGGTAAATATGAAACGGAATCAACTTTCCGTCTCCTTCCGATGCACCCTCATTGCCATCACTTATTGGGTTGCTGCATAGATGAGTTGTTCTACTACAATACCTGCTGTTATGGACTGACCTGAGTTGGAGTAGTGATATTGCAATCACTAGGGGCAGCACCAGCAGACAGCGTAGTCAGGGAATTTCCAGACGTCGGTACATGAAGCAGTAGTATAGATGGGAGGATAAGCAGGAATCTTAGGAAATAGCTATAGGTCGGTGCACGATAGCAGCAGTAGAATTTTGGTAAGCAGTAGGTGGAAAGACGCTAAAATAAAAGCTGGGAGCTCAATAATCTGGCAAGGAAGGAAGTGCAGTGCCAGGTTTAAGTAGGGTGTTCAATCAGGACATCACAAGGTTGATCCAATCAGGAACTCAAGTTATAGACAATCAGGAACTCAGGGTAGAGACAATCTTGAACAACACATGTACTAGAATCTGGTTTATCAAGGAAATGTTTAGCAAGCCGAATAGCTCAGAGGTATGCGCTGCCACCTTGTGCACAAGAGCTGCTGAGTTAAAGTTGTGACACCTGCCTGCCAATGGGGTGCTCTATATCGTACCATTATTTTGAGTTGTTTAACTCTTTCTTGGTATTGGTGGTCTGTTATGAATTTGGGTCTAGATCACTCACAACCTGAACTAAAGGTTTTCTGTTTGGTTCTTTGTGCCCAACCGTATAATAATTTTAGTAATTTGAATCATATTATAGGGGCTTTCTCTGAAGTAATTTTAGCATGGTCCAAGGCAATACTGAGGGTTACATGGTAGGATGTCAAGGACAAAGTCGAGAAAGCACGTGGAACAGCTAATTGCCACATTTCTCATTTTGTGCATTCTAAATCCGGTGTAGTGCTATGCCATTTGTAGGGGGATAATCATCGCTTCTTGGGGGATGATAGCATTCATCTGAATGACATAGGATTGAATAGATTCTTGTCAGGCCTTCAGTACAGGGTCAATCAGGCATTGTTGTTGTTGAATAAGGGTCGGGGCTCAGTGTAGGTTTACACAATCCCCTTTGTGGTGGTAAAATTATTGGTTGAAGAGTATGGAGCTGAAGACTAACTTGCCACCCATTTCTGATTCCGAATATTATACTTGTTTTTAAGAGATTGGTTATATGAAAGAATAAAGAAAAATAAAAGCTGTGGCCCATCCCGTCCATCAAAGAGTTATGAGTCATGTGCATTTTTGGGTCTTAACATGGGAGGGAGGCATCCTGTTATTTAATCCATTTAACACCAAGGGTGGTTTGCATGTTAATGACAAGGCCAATTTTTACAATTCTGACCACTGTCCCTTTATAAGGTATGCAAATTGCCTCTTCAGAAAGAAAGAGGACTTTTACTCTCCAACGTCAAATCAGAATCTCAATTTGCAGACATGGTGTTTCGAGCTATTGGCTCTCATCAGTGCAAAGTATGAGATCTGATTTGGCTAGGTGAAAGGCTCTGGACTGAGGTCTAAGGGGTAAGGTTTCGCCTTGTGGAGAGTGACATACCAGCTCTGGCTTGTCAAGGTAAGGAGGCTTATTCACCATGCAATGCTCCTCTGGGAAATTTTATATGCAAATTGCCTCTTCAGAAAGAAAGAGGACTTTTACTCTACAGCGCCACCTATTGGTAGTAGCGATCCTACAAGTCACAATCAACCCTTTAATGAGTCTTGTAATATGACTCTGTCTAATATGTCACTCTCCACAAGGAGAAACCTTACTCCTTAGACCTCAGTCCAGTGGTAAAATTTCTTTGATACTACTTGCGTTTATTTGTGAAAAAAACAGAAATTTGGCAAAAATTTTGAAAATTTTGCAATTTTCCAACTTTGACATTTCATGCCCTTAAAACAGAGAAATATGTCACACAAAATAGTTAATAACTAACATTCCCCACATGTCTACATTACAAGAACACAATTTTGGAACCAAAATTTTATTTGTTAGGAAGTTATAAGTGTTAAAAGTTGACCAGCGATTTCTCATTTTTACAACACCATTTTTTTTAGGGACCACATCGCATTTGTAGTCACTTTGAGGGGTCTATATAATAGAAAATACCCAAAAGTGACACCATTCTAAAAACTGCATCCCTGAAGGTGCTCAAAGCCACATTCAAGAAGCTTATTAGCCCTTCAGGTGCTCACAGGAATTTTTGGAATGTTTAAAAAAAATGAACATTTAACTTTTTTTCACAAAAAAATTAACTCAGATCCAATTTGTTTTATTTTACCAAGGGTAACAGGAGAAATTGGACCCCAAAAGTTGTTGTACAATTTGCGCTGATACACCATATGTGCAGGTAAACCATTATTTGGGAGTACTGCAGAGCTCGGAAGGGAAGAAACACCGTTTGACTTTTTCAATGCAACATTGGCTGGAATTGAGATCGGATGCCATGTCGCGTTTGGAGATCCCCTGATGTGCCTAAACAGTGGAAACCCCCCAAAAGTGGCACCATTTTGCAATGTAAACCCCCTAAGGAACTTATCTAGATGTGTGGTGAGCTCTTTGAACCCCAAAGTGCTTCACAGAAGTTTATAATGTAGAGCCGTAAAAATAAAAAAATCTTATTTTTTTCACATAAATGATCTTTTCACCCCAATTTTTTATTTTCCCAGGGGTGAAAGGAGAAATTGGACCACAAAAGTTGTTGTTCAGTTTGTCCTGAGTATGCTGATACCCCATTTGTGAGGGTAAACCACTGTGTGTGTGCATGGCAGAGCTCAGAAGGGAAGGAGCACCGTTTGACTTTTTCAACGCAGATTAGGCTGAAATTGAGATCAGATGCATGTCACGTTTGGAGAGCCCTGATGTGCCTAAACAGTGGGAAACCCCCAATTCTAACTCCAACCCTAACACACCCCTAACCCTAATCCCAACCATAACCAATACTCTAACCACAAACCTAACCCCAACACACCCCTAACTGTTATGATTGGGTCACCGAGGAGGAAAGCAAGACCAAGCTAAGCCACAGAAAACCAGAGGGGTTGGTAACTAAGCGGATTGCAGACCCCTGATCCTATCCACACAACTAGCAGTAGTCGTGGAGCATACCTACGATGATTCTAGACGCCTCGACACAGCCGGAGAACTAAATAAGCCTAAAGCAAGAAAGGGGAAATCTAAACTGCCCCAGAGCAGACCCCAAAAGAATACATAGTCCCCAAACATATATTGTCGGTGAGACAAGATGAAAATAAACGCAGGTAGGAAAATAGGCTGAGCAAGCGATGGGGCCCAAACTAACTAGACAGGACAGGGATGACACTGTCTGCAATCACGCAAAAAAGCCTGCAAAAAATGCCCAACACTTCTGATAGAAAAAATACTGAATTCACTAGACTTCGCCCACTATATCAGCACTCTGGTATATTCTGAAAACAGAGCAAAGAGAGGCCAATCTAATAAGGGACAAAAACAAACTGGCACAAACAGTAACATAAGGATGGAAATTCAGCACAGCCCCAGCCGGGGCTGGCTGACCACACAAAACTGAAATAGACAAAACCAAATCAAATGTGAGCAATAGCAAAAGAACACTTAGCTTGAGCATGCAGAGACTGAGCTGGAAACTAAGACCTCAAGAGGCAGGAAAAAAATCACCAGCAGGGATAAAGGGAGTTGGCTATCTTAAATCCAGTCAGAAACTCCCAATGTCCAATCGTCCTCCTCATTATCAGGTGGCAGGCTTCTGTTAATTAGATCAGCTCCATTACCTCCTGTAACCACCAGAGGGAGCCTGGAAAGAGAACTCGCGACCCCTCTGTCAATACAACCATCTCCACTACCTTCACCAGCAACCAGAGGTAGGCCAGAAAGTGAATTCACAACACCTAACCCTAACGCCAACCCTAACCATAACCCTAACCACAACCCTAACTCCAACACACCCCTAATCTTAATCCCAACAGTAACCATAACATTAGCCACAAACCTAACCCTAACACAGTCCTAACCCTAATCCCAACCCTAACCCTAACTTGAGCACCAACCCTAACCCTAACTTTAGCCCCAACCCTAGCCCTAACCATAAAGGGAAAATGGAAATAAAGACATTCAGTCCATGGGCATTAAGTCCCAGGGCACATGGAAGAAATAGTACATCCATTGTCAGAAAAGAGTTAAAGGGTTGGGTCGTGGTCTTGGCAGTCTGCAGGAGAGCTGATCAATTTGACAACAGCACTGGTGCCAGAGGTAATGTAGTGAAAAAGAAAGACATAAAACAATATGAAATTCGGCAGAAAATATATATGGGGATCTTTACGGACATTTTCCTTAAGGCTGGTTTCACATTAGCGCTTTTTAAGCGCACGCACGGCCGGGGGTAGCTCCGCCCCCGAGCCGGCTCTCTGCCCAGCGTGCCCGCCCCTTGCTTGTAGCACCGCCTCCTAGCGGACAGCGGCGCCTGCGATCGGCGCACCCTATCTTTAGCATAGGGTGTGCAGATCGTGCGCAGGCCGTGCGCTAGTTGCGCTTTGACCTGCGCTGCGCACTTTAGACGGTGCGCCGTGCGCGCCAAAATCTGAAAAGTTCGATTTTGGCGCGCACGGCGCACCGTCAAAGGTGCGCAGCGCAGGTCTAAGCGCAACTAGCGCACGGCCTGCGCAAGATCTGCGCACCCTATGCTAAAGATAGGGTGTGCCGATCGCAGGTGCCGCTGTCCGCTAGGAGGCGGCGCTACAAGCAAGGGGCGGGCACGCCGGGCAGAGAGCCGGCTCGGGGGCGGAGCTACCCCCGGCCGTGCGTGCGCTTAAAAAGCGCTAATGTGAAACCAGCCTAAGCATTTATGGCAATACCAGAAATGGTTCAGGGTAGTGGGCAACCTCTTTTACCAAGAAATTTCTAATACGTTATAGTAATTAAAAAACACTTTCATAGATTTAGGTTTTGGTCATAGAACATCCTATACTACCTTTGAAGTTGCATCTGAATCACTCATTATACCTTTTACCATGAACAGAATGTCATTATTGATGTCACATTTAAATGCTGGCATTGTTACAGTTGTATTAAGCAAGTGACGAACAGCTATTCCTGTGTAATCGTGATACAGTGTGCTTTCATTCTAGGCTAGGGGAGTGCTGTTTAGTTAAAAACTGTAAAGGGGAAGAAATGCTGAAGAAGCATTGGGGTTCCTTTATACAGAGAATTAGTGGGGATGCCAGAGGTCAGACTGTGCGAAATCATAAAATGATGGCATATTATAGTGGCATGCCTTAACTTACTAAGATGGAAATACTATTAACCTGCATACTGTAAGTGATTAAATTTACCTGACTGATTGATCCATTTGTTAATCTAGGTAAAACGAAATCATATACAAAGATTGCAGATGTGCTTTTTTGTACTTATATCCTTCCAAAGGGAGATGATGCAGTCATATCTCATCAGATATGTTATTCCAGATTTTGTCCAAGAGCAACCTTGTCAAACTTCTTGTCCCTTTTCATCAATTAATGCTACTTGCCCTTGGGCTTCTCCTCAGGAGTTGTCAAGACTCATGTAGTCAATTGCATGTGGAGCATGTTGACCTTGTTTGGTATTACACTTGATTTGTGGACAATAAGAGAAAGAATCATGATCTTCACTTCTGCTACCTTGCAATGACTGCCCATATGAATTATAAGCAATAGATATTTCTTGTCACATGAAGTTAGAAATGAACCTTTATAACATGGCAGTTATATTCAAAAGTTATTTTTGAAGTTCTTTAGTTTCTTTCTTTATAATTGACAATGTTTTTGCTTCTTGAAGCGACAGTAATGTAAAAATCAGCCAAGCAAGTCATGTTCTGCCTTCAATAGAAGTCCTCTCATTAAACTAATTACTTGTTTTAAAAATTTGTATCGATCCAAAAAGTAACCCCTTAACAACACAATTATTTGGTTCTTGAAGACAAAGTACAGCATATTTATCAATACTACATAACTTAGGTTAGAAGTCTTCATATTCCCCATATTCATCATAGTGCATCATGCGGTTTGATAAATATTGCATATACATAAGAATCTGTATGGTTATGCAAATGACAGATCAGAGTGTCAGCATAGCGTGATACAATTCTGTCAGATGAGAGAATAAGAGCACACTCTGAGGAGAAGATGGAGCACAAAATTACTCATCTTCTTCATTGTGTCAGACTGCACTCAGATGTCATCCAAGTACAGTCCAATGATGCAGTGATTTTTTTCCTCAGAAAAAATTGGACATGTACACGGCCCTATAGGATAACTTTGGTCTGAGTTCGATATGATGTTTTGTTAGATCACATACAGATGGATAATACGTGGTGGGCACCTGGCCTTAGGCTGTCTAGTCTAGGTTTGCACCATCTACTAGTTGACTGATTTTGTGCTAAAAATGTATGAAAAAAACTTTTTTTTGGCTGACAATGTCACACCTCACACCAGGATCAGACTGAGGCGCCTAGGGCCAACCAGCGGTATTGACTCTAGGGGCACACACTACAGCTACCATAAACCTTTTTATTACTTGTTCATTTTTCAGCCTCTGTCACTAAAACTGTAATTGCACTACACTATATCAAAGTGTTTTTTTTTTGTTAAAATGGAAGAAACACAAGATGACTGTCAATCGTCATTGGTCTGGAGCTCCTTCCATGCAAAATCTCGTCTTGTGGGGTAAGGATGATTCTGAGATATTTCAGGTATCAGCCCAGAACTACATGGGAGAACCTGGGCAATAACCTGAAGAGAGCCGGGATCACAGTCGTAGACATTACCGTTAGTAGCACATTGCGCCGTCATGAATTAAAATCTTGCAGGGCACACAAGATCCGCCTGCTCATGCCAGCACATGTCCAGGCCTGTTTGAATTTTGCCAATGACCATCTGGATGATCGAGAGGAGGAATGAGAAGATGAGACCAAAATAGAACTTTTTGTTATTAACTCCACTCGCCGTGTTTGGAGGAAGGAGAAGGATGAGTACAACCCCAATAACAACGTCCCAACTGTGAATCAGGGTGGCAGAAGCATCATACTTTGGGGGTGCTTTTTTGCAATGGGGACAAGACAACTGCACCGTATTGAAGGTAGGATGGATGGGGTCAAATATCGCGAGATTTTGGCCAACAATCTCATTCCCTTAGTAAGAACATTGAAGAAGGGTCATAGCTGGGTTTTCCAGCATGACAATAACCCAAAACACAAAGCCAGGGCAACTAAGGCTACTTTCACATTTCCGGTTTTTATCATCCGGCATGATGCGGCAAAATTTTGTAAAACCAGATCTGGCACCAGTTGGCACCGGATCCGTTTTTTTACCATAGACTTTCATTATCCTCACCTCGCCCCTGTCTGTTGGTGTTCCTCAAGGCTCTGTCCTAGGACCCCTACTATTCTCCATCTACACCTTTGGCTTGGGACAGTTCATAGAATCCTACGGATTGCAGTATCACTTCTATGCCGATCGCACGCAGATCTACCTATCTGGACCCGACCTCGCCTCCTTACTGACTGAAATCCCACAATGTCTGTCTGCTATCTCAGCCTTCTTCTTTGCTCGCTTTCTCAAACTGAACATGGACAAAACAGAATTCATCATCTTTCCCCATCTCACTCTACCCCTCCACCAGACCTATCCATCAATGTCAATGGCTGCTCGCTTTCTCCAGTCCCGCACGCTCGGTGCCTTGGGGTGATCCTCGACTCTGCGCTCTCTGTCAAACCACATATCCAAGACCTCGCCTCCTCCTTCCGCCTCAATCTCAAAAATATTTCCCGGATCCGCTCATTCGTCAACCACGAAACCACAAAAACACTAGTGCATGCTCTTATCATCTCCCGCCTCGACTACTGCAACCTCCTACTCTCTGGCCTCCCCACTAGCACTCTGGCTCCGCTCCAGTCCATCCTACACTCTGCTACCCGACTAATCCACCTGACTCCCCGCTATTCCCCAGCCTCCCCACTATGCCAGGCCCTTCACTGCTTCTTATTGCCCAGAGGCTCCAATTCAAAACCCTAACCATGACACACAAAGCCATCCACAACCTGTCTCCTCCATACATCTGTGACATGGTCTCTAGGTACCTACCCGCAGGCAACCTTCGATCATCTCAAGATCTCCTTCTCTACTCTCCCCTTATCTCTTCTTCCCAAAACCGCATACAAGACTTCTCCCGTGCTTCCCCCATACTCTGGAACTCTCTGCCGCAACGCATCAGACTCTCACCATCAACGGAAACCTTCAAGAAGAACCTGAAGACCCACCTGTTCCGACAAGCCTACAGCCTGCAATGATCCTCGGTCTACTGAACCACCGCACGACCTGCTCTACCCTCTCCTACTGTATCCTCACCCATCCCTGTAGACTGTGAGTCCTCGCGGGCAAGCTCCCCTCTCCTTATGTACTTGTGTGTCCCTTGTCTTACACATTTATTATAGTTGTCTATATTTCCCCTTTTCACATGTAAAGCGCCATAGAATAAATGGCGCTATATAAGTGCATAATAATCATAATAATTATCGCCGCATTGCGTCAGATGGGCATGCGTCCGGATGCGGCAAAAATTGCCTGTCCGGCGTCTGCAAAAAACGTTCCCTGCAACTTTTTTTGGAGCGCCGGACTGTTTTTTACAACAGCGCATGCACGGAAGATGTGAATATTAACCCTAGAAGAGCATGCCCGGAAGCTGTGAATATTAACCCTAGAAGAGCATGCCCGGAAGATGTGAATATAGAATTAATCTCTCGCTCTCACCCCCCGCTCTCTCTCACCCCCGGATCCATGGTTTCTCATGCGATGTCGCTTTAAATGTCGGCTGCACCGTATCCGGTGAAAAATGATGATCCAGTGTCTACGGCTGCTGCTGGATCCGGTTTCACAACTTTTCGCCACAGCACGTCAGATGAGAAAAACCGGAAATGTGAAAGTAGCCTAAGGAGTGGCTCTGTAAGAAGCATTTCAAGGTTCTGGAGTGACCTAGCCAGTCTCAAGAACTAAACCCAATAGAAAATCTTTGGAGGGAGCTGAAACTCAATGTTGTCCAGCGACAGCCTTGAAACCTGAAAGATCTGGAGACGATCTGTATGGAGGAGTGGGCCAAAAATCCCTGCTGCAGTGTGTCCAAATTTGGTCAAGAACGACAGGAAACATCTGACCTCTGTAATTACAAACAAATGTTTCTGTAACAAATATTGAGTTCTGTTTTTCTATTGTATCAAATTCTTATTTCATGCAATAACGTGAAAATTAATTATGTAAAAATCATACAATGTGATTTTCTGTTTTTTTATTTTTAGATTCTGTCTCTCACAGTTGAAGTGTACCTATGATAAAAATTACAGACCTCTCCATTCTTTGTAGGGGGGAAAACATGCAAAATCAGCAGTGTATCAAATTCTTATTTTTCCCACTGTGTAATGCTGGGTGCATTATATACAATGTTATGAGTCGGAGTGGAATCCTTCAAGCATAGTGGACGCATCTTTAAAGGGATTCTGTCAGCACATAATGACTGTTCAAACCAAGCACAGGCGGTTTCCCTCTGTCTCCATCCTTCTCTGGCTCTATGAAGCCAGAACTGTCAATCAAGTTAGAGGGGAGAGGTGGAGATTGAGGGAAAATAAGCAGGGCTTCTTTTAATCAGCCATCCTGTTCTGACAGAGACCTTTTATGGGTAACTTGTCACCTTGAGAAAAGCTATTTATCTGCAGATATGGGGTTAATCTGCAGGTAAATAGGGTTTAAAGCCTGGTTAGTTGGCTTAATGGAAAAGCATTGCAAACAGGGAGAAAATTAAGTTTTATTCTTCCTGCTACAACTTGCTTCCTGTCATAGGGTTGGTGCAAGGATGGAGACATTACAGTCACCACTAACTACAAAGTGAGTATGCTGTAATAATGTTCCGGCTCCTTATTTGCCCAGGAACTCCAAAAGGGCTCCTGACCGTTCACGCGGTTCCCTGGCCCAGCCTGCCACTGACATGAACGTAATGCACATCCCTGCACTTTTAAAGGACCCGCTGCCACAAATATAAATGTATTGTATATATTTAACTCTGCAGGGTAATCAATACAGAGGAGGACAATTTTATATTACAGGAGCATTTATGTAAACTAGAAGCTTAGGCTGATAAATGGCAAATTAGCTTTAATGGGGATAGATGTAAGGTCATGCACTTGGGTAGAGCAAATAAGATGTATAATTATGTGCTTAACTGTAAAACACTGGGCAAAACTGTCACTGAAAAAGACCTGGGTGTATGGGTGGACGACAAACTCACATTTAGTGGCCAGTGTCAGGCAGCTGCTGCAAAGGCAAATAAAATAATGGGATGCATTAAAAGAGGCATAGATGCTCATGAGGAGAACATAATTTTACCTCTGTACAAGCCACAAGTGCAACCAAACTTAGAATACTGTGTACAGTTCTCGTCTCCGGTGTATAAGAAAGACATAGCTGAACTGGAGCGGGTGCAGACAAGAGCGATCAAGGTTATTAGAGAACTGGGGGGTCTGCAATACCAAGACAGGTTAATAAACTTAGCATTATTTAGTTTGGAGAATCGAAGGCTTAGGGGTGATCTTATTACAATGTATAAATATAAATGGGACAATACAAAGACCTTTCTAAAGATCTTTTTACTCTTAGACCTATGACGGGGCCAAGGGGGCATCCTCTACATCTGGGGGAAAGAAGGTATAAGTATAATCACAGATGCAGATTCTTTACTGTAAGAGCAGTGAGACTATGGAACTCTCTGCCATATGATGTTGTAATGAGTGATTCACTACTAAAATTTAAGAAGGGACTGGATGCTTTTCTTGAAAAGTATATTACAGGGTATATACACTAGTTTCCCTAATATTGTGTTGATCCAGGGAGCTAGTCTGATTGCCGTATGTGGAGACGTGAAGGATTTTTTTTTTCCCAATGTGAAGCTTACTGTTTGTCACATGGGGTTTTTTTTTGCCTTCCTCTGGATCAACATATTAGGGCAAGTTAGGATGGGATATGGGTTGAACTATATGGACTTAAAGTCTTCCTTCAACCTTAATTACTATGTTACTATGTTATTCCTATTCAACAGCGTGGATAACATCCACAAATATCCCATTATTCTGATACGGATATGGTCACTTGCTGACCCGTGGATCTGTTGCAGCTGATATTCCTATATATACATTTTAATTCTAACAAAGGATAAATCAGGTCAGTATAATCTGAGTAAGACCGGGATCATGTTACCCTGTGTGATGTGAGAAACTCCCACGAGTCTCTTGTATCAACACCCGGCCCTGCCACCGGCACTCAGGATCGGAGCTGCGGCTGCATGTATTTCTATGCAGCTGCAGCTCCGGTCCCAAGTGCCGGGTGTTGATACGAGAGACTCGTGCGAGTTTCTTGCATCACACACGGTGGTGTGATCCCGGCCTAACAACTTAACCTGTCCATTGGATAAGACCCTATTTTGCGCTGATTTCTCCTACAGCTTCATCGTTTATGCGCTGCTTACAAGCAGAGGACAGCTGATGGAATACTAACTGCTCTCTGCGTCTGGGACTAAGGCTTCCTGCGACTGGGAGATCACAAGTTCCCACTACTAAAGGGAATGAATATTCACTGCTCCCCACTCCCATAGGCATATAGAGCAGTAAATTTTCTCTTTATTACTGGGCACACGTGATCATATGGCAGCTGCAGGAAGCCGGCGGCTGCAGGTAACACTGCCCGCTACTAAATAGAAATTAATATTCATTACTCTCCATGCCCATGGGAGTGGAGAGAAGTGAATATTCATTCCCTTAAGTAGAGGGCACTCATGATTGTCCGGCCACTGCAGGTGGTTGCAGCTAACAGTGTGTCCGCTATTAAAGAGAAATGAATATTCACTGCTCTCCACTCCCATTGATGTGGAGAGCAGTCAATATTCATTTTTCTTTAGCAATGGGCACAGGTGTTAGCCACAGCAGCCAGTTCTTGCCTCCTGTGACCCACTGCTCCATCGCTGCCGCTCCCCTACCTCCCCATCCAAAACAACAGCAGGTACATCTGGACTATAAGACGCACCCCCCATTTTCCTCCAAATTTTTGTAGGAAAAAGTGCATCTTATAGGCCAAAAATATTATTTTCTCTCTCTCCTTGGCAAGGGCCCTGGGGATTTCCCCAATACCCTGTCAGGCCAGTCCAATCCTGCCTCACATTGTATGTAAAAAACACACTTTTTCAACACAATCAAGCTTTGTTTTCTGGAAATCTGCAGGGAGATGTCCGGCACCTGTGCACTGCAGCATTCTGCTCTACCCTCAACAGGGCAGAGCAGTGTGCCTGCACTAGAGCCACGGCAGGAAGGGAAGAAGAGGACGGCATCGTATGAAGATGGGAAGCGCCGGACCGGACGGCGACTCTCATTGGACCGGACCAGATGCCGGGGTGAAAACGAACGCATGGGCCATGCACATACAATGAACAAGTCAGTAAGACAGTGTTCACACCACCAAGAGACTGGAACACAGAGAGGCACAATACAACAAAAGTGAAAAAATACTCTGCTGTAAAAAATTTTTAACAATGAACATCAAGTGCTAGTAAAAAGATGATAACAAAACAGGGTGTTTAGTTGATAGGTTTTTTGCAAAAAATGTACCCTAAGCCGCTCACCAATGCCAAGGTATACCCCTCAGAGCAGTCCTATCCAATATATTTAGAACCTGACCATGACATGGTCAGGTTTTAAATACATTGGATAGGACTGCTCTGAGGGGTATACCTTGGCGTTGGTGGAGAGGCTTAGCATACATTTTTTGCAAAAAAGTATCAACTAAATACCCTGTTTTGTTATCATCTTTTAACTAGCACTTGCTGCTCATTGTTAAAACTTTTTTACAGCAGAGTATTTTTTCACATTTGTTGTATTGTGTCTCTCTGTGTTCCAGATGCCGGGGTGAGTATAATCTAACTCTTTTTTCTTATCATTCAGGTTACATCGGGGGCTTATCTACAGCATTACAGAATGCTGTAGATAAGCCCCTGATGTCGATGCCGGCAGCTCATAGTCCAAAAAATGGGTGACAGATTCCCTTTAAAGCAATTGAGTGCAACCATTTCCTAATTTTGATATGTAAGCTGTTTTTTTGTATGCACTTGTTCAGACTAGTGCCATCAGTTTTCTGTTATTTGTACTTTTAGTATGGTAGTCTGTGGGTGGGTCGCTGTGGATTTATGCATGTGCTCCAAGGACTTGGGTAGGGAGAACTGAATGCTGCACTGGGACAAGGACATGGATGTCCTTTTTAATGGTGGCTGCAAGGCAGTGCTGCAGTGCTTCCAGCTTGCAGGAACTGCTATAGAAGGTGAGGACATCAATGACTGAACCAGGGCAATCCTAGGTGTCGATAGCACGTGTTCTTTCTCAGGGTCCAACTAGATCCTGGCTTCCATAATGTTCACCCAGTGTGCCGTCAGGGAAATGTAGCATCCCTGACCACAAGCACTTGTCCAGATGTCTGTAGTTAAGTGGACCTTCTCAGTCACAGCGTTGGATAGGGCACAGCTGTTGTTATGGGAGCAATGCTTGAGTAAGGAGGAGAGGGTACACCGGAATAAATAGTGATGGCTGCGGACCAAGTACTGAGGAATGGCCGCCTCCCTGAGGTTGTGGAAAGGTTCCATCTCCACAAGTTTGGAAATATGGCCATTTAGTTTTGAAGCCTGTAGGTTTGTGGCTGCATATTTACTGTTGTGTTCCAAGGACAGGGGAATCAACAACTGAACACTGCACTGGGAAAAGGACATGACTGCTTATGGTGGTTGCAATCGTGCAACAATAGGTGCAGGGTGGGAGGCATCTTTGCCTGTTTGATGAACTGGGTATTGGCGTGCACGTAGAACAGGTGAAGATGCAGTGGTGTCGCCCGCAGACACAGTTTATAGACCCTGCCGTTTGGCCCAACTAGTCGAGTGCTTTGCTGTCATGTGCCTGAGCATGCTGGTCATGGTTAGGTTAGTAGTTGTGCTGCTCCTTCTGATGCTGGCATGGCAGATATTGCAAAAGTCCTTTCTGGGTTAACTGGACTGTCTTTAAAAAAGCACCAGACTCGGGAATACCTACCATTTGGCCTGGCAACTTGACCCATATTGATAATCTGGGGAGCAGTTACCCACCTTGTGTGTCTGGCTACCCCACTACCTCTGCCTGCCTATTGTGGTGCTGCAGATTCCTCCCCCTGTGCACTGCTGTCCTTGCTCTGCATGTCACCTTCCAAGGTTGGGTCAGTGACTTCATCGTCCACCACCTCGTGTTGCACTTCTGCACCCTGGTCCTTCTCCTGGCTTGCTGATCTAACACCATCACTTATTGGCAATTGTACCTCATCCTCCTCTACCTCTTGAGCAGAAATTGCATTTTTCCACCATCGCCTTCTTGTGAAAGTGGCTGCTCAAATATTTGGCCATCGCTACCTACGATCTCCTCATGTCCCAATTGAAAAGGACAAAGTGAGAAGCGAGAATCTCTAAATAGAAATGTGAACAGCTCTTCAGAGTGTCCAAGTGTGGGATCACTTGTCTCAAGGTACTCGGCATGGTAGGAGGAATGAGGATCAAAGTGAAAATTATGTGGTCCAGAATCAAGGCTATTGAGACTGGACCATCTGGAAAACAAGGTGGTGCTAGCAAACTGACTGGAAGCTTTATCTGCTATCCATCCAACCACTTTTTCACACTGGTCCGGCTTCAAGAGTGGTGTTCCATGCACAGCTACAAACTGGGACAGGAAGCTAGGTCCATATGATGTGTGTCTTTGTTGTGCTCCCGCATCAACCACAGTTTTACCTTGCCCACTGCTTTGGCCTCTACTTTCACCATCAGCATCATGTCCACTTCCTGGTCCCATATCACGTGCCTTGCCCATTTTAAATTATGTATGATATTTCCCTGCTGAAAACATTTTGCAAGATTGCCATCATAGGAAAATTTGTTCACCTCAGATAGACTTGTTACACTGCAGTAGCTATATAGCAACCAACTAAGTCTGGCTGTATGCTTTTGACGTACAACAGGCCCAGTATAAATGGTGTATAATATTTCCCTACTCTGAGAAATTTGGTGGATTAAGAGCAAAAATAATATTTTTTATCCCTGAGGAGGGCTTTGGTATGAGTTGCAGCAGAAAGGACGTGCGATTAACCCTGTCCTACACTATCCCATGGACAGTATCTCTCCCTAAGTGCTGTATAGCAGCATTAATATTGATTATAATTAGCCCTAATAAGGACTGTTGTTGCAGTTGAAAGAAATATAAATAGTGTCTAATTCCTGCCTATACACAGCTAAAACTTTGTTCCTAGTTCAGCAGCACCTCTCCCTGCTCTGCCTGTTTCTGTTCGTACACTGTGCCTAAAATAGTGTATTAGGTTTTATATAGACCTGATGAAGCTACGCAGCCAGCCAATCACAGTAATGCCACTACCAATATGGCTATGGCATTACAGTGACGGGAGGGCCATCCCCGCTTGTTTATTGGCAGTCTAACAAGCGCCAAACATGCGGGGCATGAGCACGAGCATTCAAAATTACTCACCGAGTAACGAGCATTTCGAGCATCCTGATGCTCTAGTGAGTCATGAGCAGTAATTAGCATTCTTGCTCATCACTACTTCTAACCCTTCTCCTGCCTGCAGAGGTTGTCACTCACTCTGCAAAAACAACTGAAATGTGTTTTGATTAAAGCAAGATAGCTTGCCAGCACAGTGAGGTGACAGGTTACTGCCTTTATTATACTCCTTTGAAAGTGAAGAGTGGGAGAGAGCGTAAGGAGTACTCAGCAAAGTGAGAGACAGTCAAACACAGGCAGTCACAGACTGATGGAGCTACAGCTTTAAGTGACTGATTTACCACACCATACAATTCTGTATTCACAGCCAAGCAGTTCAGTACTGCTGTAATGTGTTTCATGCTGCTGTTTCTGTCATATAGTGGCCAGAAATCGTAAAATATCTCATGTACATGTAGGGTTCGAGCAGGCTCACAGGATGCAGTGACGAGACACGAGACTGAATGTGGGGTGAAATAAACTTTTATAAGTTTTAAAGCCACAAGAGCTAAACTGCTTAAATCAAACAAAGGAGAAACACCTATTTGTCCTCGCAGGGACTCGTAAAACAACTTTCAAACAAAAAGGGTCCTTATTTTTCTATAGTGCACTTAGCCTTCTGGGCGTCGCTCGAGTTCACGACCACTCAGGGGTTGCAGATGTAGCTGTCTTGTAATCCACGTTTAACCGGAAGGACTCGTGCTCGTCCGGCCCTGAAGAAACCGGAACGGTGGGGCGCAGCAGGCCCTGAAGAAACCAGAACGATGGGGCGCAGCAGGCCCTGAAGAAACTGGATGGTGGGGCGCAACGGGCCCTGAAGAAGTGGGGTCGGTGGGGCACAACGGGCCCTGAAGAAGCTGGCACGGTGGGGCACAACAGGCCCTGAAGAAATGGGGTCGGTGGGGCACAACGGGCCCTGAAGAAGCTGGCACGGTGGGGCACAACAGGCCCTGAAGAAATGGGGTCGGTGGGGCACAACGGGCCTGAAGAAGCTGGCACGGTGGGGCACAACGGGCCCTGAAGAAACTGTTCAGGGGGTCAATCTCCCAGGCGTCCGTTTAGAGGCGCTCGTTCCCCAGCCAGGTCATGACGCAGTTTCAAAAAGAGACATAAACGTTAACAAATTCTGCTCAGTGTCCCCTCAGTAACCGGGACGGGCTCTGAGGCCGCCTATAGCGAGGTGACGTCCCCTGAGGTCGGTGATGACGGGGCCGCAGCTGTGGGAGAAGACAGGGGGGCAGTGTCCTGGCCACTGTACCGGATTGCTGTGTTGTCGCAGCGGTCGCCTGAGATCCCGGTCCTGTCACACCACGGAGGGAATCAGCGGCCGTCACTTTATCTGAATCTTTGCGGGGGGAAACTCCCGGGGAGAGTCTCTTACGCGTCAACCTTCGGTCAGTCTCAAATTTCCCTTTTTCAGACTCCTGCCTGTCTCCCTTTTCCACACCGTCAGTTGCCACAGTCCTCTCTCTGCCGCACGGCTTCCTCTCTCCTGTCAGGCTCTCTGCCAACTGCCACCTCAGCGCGTCCCCTGCTCCTTTTACCCTCGCCCCGCCCCCTGTTGCCCTGACAACTTCAGTCGCATGTCTCCCTTTGTAATCCCCCTGATGTGGTTTCTTCAACAACCCTGATGGCGGTCCCCCTGGTTCCAGCCCAATCACTGTATGGGGGTCCTCCTCCCCACATTCCCCCACCCTGTAAGCTCGCCAGTCCTCGGGCGAGGGTGTTAGTCTATTGAGATTGGTCTGTAAAGGTGTCAATATTTGTTGCCATACGAACTGGTCTTGTTCATACCGTTCGGGGGGTTTGCCGGCTGTTGACCGCTCGGAGCGTCTAAGTTCGACTGGGGTGGAATCTTCTGGGGTGGTGGACGTCGGCGAGCTGCAAGATGCCGGTGGGTTAATTGTGTCAACTGGCTCATTATTGGGTGGAGGGCCCTTGGGAACTGGAGGGAAATCCTCGTCGTCTGAGTCCCAGCATATGGACTCCGGTTCGGATGTCTTCGGGACGGGTTCCAGTTGCTTCGGGTCGGAAGAAATACACAGGCGTAACATATTACGATGCACAATGCGAGTAGGCAGTGTTTCATCCTGCTCGGGCTGTATTTCATACACAGGTCCTTCTGAATGGATACGGCGTAGTACCCGATAAGGACTCTCTTCCCAACGTGACTCCAGTTTATTCTGGGGGCGTTGATCTAGTACAAGCACACGGTCCCCGCTTTGGAGATGGGTAGGGGAGGTTGTATTCTTCCCGGGGTGTTCCCAGTCTTGAAGTTTGGTATGTACAATTCGGTGAAGAGTTTGCAACCTGTGGCGATGATTTCGGACCCAAGACGACACTCCGGTCCAGGGCCGAGGCTCTTCGGGGTCCAACTCTACCTCCGTGATCCCTTTACCCTCTCGTCCGAACAGCAGGAAATAAGGAGTATAGCCCGTTACTCGATGTACCCGATTATTATAAACCCACACTAATTCAGAAACATATTCAGGCCAACGAGCTTTCTTGTCACTCTCCAGAGTGCGTAGCATTTGAATCAATGTCCGATTAAATCACTCACAAGCCCCATTCCCTTGCGGGTGATATGGGGTGGTCCGGGATTTATCAATCCCATAAAGATGATGTAGTTCCTCCATAACTTTCCCCAAAAAACATGCTCCCTGGTCGGAATGTATGCGTTGAGGACAGCCGTACACTTGTATAAAATTTCTGCAAATTGCGGAGGCGGCTGACTCCGCGGTCTGGTCTCGAGTAGGGGTGACCACAGCGAATTTAGTGAAATGATCCACCATGACGAGGCAGTGTTCGTATCCCTGGAATGCGGGACCAATGTGCAGATAATCCACCGTCAAGAGCTCCAAGGGTTCTGAAGTCACAATCGTCTGTGTTGCGGCCCTCTGAGCAGGCGGTTTGGCCAATTCACATAAGCGGCAAGTACGACAAACTTCGTCCACAACAGCCGACAAGCGTGGGTGATAAACTTTCTGTTGTAACCATTGCAAAGTCTTTTTGACTCCAAAGTGGGCCCCTTTTTCGTGAGCCTCTCGAGCCAGTTCGTGTAGTTGAGCTCCGGGCGTAACCACCTGCCAAACAGTCGTTGAGGTTGTTTGCGAAGTGATCTTACGGTACAGTAATCCCCTTTGGATAATCAGTCTCTCCCATTGTCGCAGCATCAGCGACAGGTCTTGGGTCAAAGCTTGTCGTTGAGTATCAGTGGGTAATTGACCAGCGGCGACCCATGTCCGGAGAAGTCCAACTTCTTCATCTTCTTGTTGCTGTTGTATCCACTTATTACGAGATTGTTCCAGGATGCCCCTGTGGGCCTCTGGGGAAGATACTTTTGCATCAACATTGGTGAGCACGGCAGCGGTAAGAGCGAACGGTATTTCCTCTCCTTCTAATTCTTCGTCTCGATTCTGTCCAGGAGTTGTATGTCGAATCCTAGAGAGAGCATCTGCATGAACATTCTCGGCCCCTCTTTTGTAAATAATCTTGTAATTGTACTTCGCCATTCGGGCCACCCATCGCTGCTCCAAAGCCCCCAACTTGGCGTTTTCCAAATGAGCCAGTGGGTTATTGTCAGTTCGCACTACTACCTCGGAGCCCGCTAGGTACTCTGCGAATCTCTCCGTCATAGCCCACACCACTGCGAGGAGCTCGAGCTTAAAAGAGCTGTAATTGTCAGGGTTACGCTCGGAGTCATGGAGTGAACGGCTTCCATATGCGATCACCCTTTCCCGGCCATCCTGAACTTGTGACAACACAGCTCCTAGCCCGTGAAGACTCCCGTCAGTGTGCAGGATGAACGGCTGAGAAAAATCCGCATAAGCCAACACTGGGGCATCCGAGAGTGCAGCCTTGAGATCTCGGAAGGCCTCTTCCTGAGGGTGTTGCCACTGGATTTTTCGCCCATTGGCCCCAGCGGGAGCCCCCTTCAGCAGGTCATGTAGGGCTCGAGCTCGACATGCAAAATTCTTTACGAAACGACGGTAATATCCAGCTAACCCCAGAAAAGCCCGCACGTCTTTCACCGTCTCGGGGGTAGGCCATTCCTGGATAGCAGCAATCTTCTCCCGGGATGGCCTCACACCTTCTGCCGAAACGACATGACCCAGATACTCAATCTGAGAGCGAAATAGGTGACATTTCTGAGGCTTCACCTTCAACCCGTACTTTTGCAGCCGGCTGAGTACCTGTCCCAACCGCTTCAGGTGGTCCTCGAAGGAGGCGGCATAGACGATGATGTCGTCCAGGTAGATCAACGTGGCCTCAAAATTGAGATCCCCTAGACATCGCTCCATCAATCGCTGAAATGTCCCGGGGGCGTTGGCCAGCCCGAATGGCATTCGATTAAACTCAAACAGTCCCATGGGCACTATGAACGCCGTCTTAGCTCTGTCCTCTTCTGACATAGGCACCTGCCAGTACCCACTGGCCAAGTCCAGGGTCGAAAAATATGTTGCTTTACCCAATGCAGACAGAGATTCTTCTATGCGGGGCAGTGGGTATGAGTCTTTAATAGTGCAAGCATTCAATTTACGATAATCAACACAGAATCGTAGTGTACCATCTTTCTTCCGGACCAACACGATGGGGGCCGCCCAAGGGCTTTGACTTTCCCGTATCACCCCTTTTTGTAGCATCTGAGCCAGCAAAGTTTTCACCTCCTGATAGAGTTGTGGCGGGATCTGTCGATATCGTTCTCGGATAGGGGCCGCTCCTGCTGTGGGGATCTCATGAGTGATGGCGGTGGTACACCCAAAGTCGTCCTCATGACTAGCAAATACTTCATGGTACTGTCCCAGCAATGCTTTTACTTGTGAAAGTTGGGCCGCAGTTAGTCCAGAAAGCTCGGCCCGCATCTGCTCCAAAATATTTCGGCCCTTCTCTTGTGTCGAGACTTCGTGGGCCTGTAGGGTTCGTATTGTTACCTCCCCAGGATCCTCGGGGTGTACTCGTAATTGAACCGCAGCAGCGGGCAGCACTTCTTCTAGAGGCTTTACTAGTTTGGCCAGTACAGTCCGTGCTTTCAGAATGATATCTCGGTCTTCAAGGTTAACGCAGCGGACCAGGGCGGTTCCTTTTCGCACCGTAGCGAGGGAACGGGCCACCAGTATGCCAGGAGGTAAGTGCTCTGAGTGACACGGCTCCACCTGCACCTCTACGCCTTCCAAAGGTATCGGGGCCCGAATTGGCAGGGCCACCACTGTCTGTCCAGGAGGCAGCACAAGCAGGGGTGCCGCTGTCGCGATGACCTTGCCCAGAGCCTCACCCTCCTGGCAGTCCCGATGCACCCGCGCACCTCGCACCAGCTGCTGGAATACCTGTCCCTGAGCTGTGCGAGAACCCCACTGCTTCAGTGTCCTTTGTGTGGGATCATTAAGCAACAGGTTACCAAACTCTTTTAAAATATTCATGCCTAGGGTGACGGGGTGTCGTTGATCAGCTTCTCCTTGAGTCAGCACCACCCCTCTGCGGCCGAGGGGTTTACCGCACAACGTCACCTGCACCCACACTACCCCGGCAACCGGAACCGGCAGTTGGTTGGCGGCTACTAGTCTAATCATGGGCCCCCACTGAGGCCTTGCTGCCTCCGGAAAGTTTTGTTGAAAGTACGCTGCGGGCATAGTGGTTACTTGTGACCCAGTGTCCACCAGACACCGGACGGCCCGGCCCTCTACTTCTGCCCAAACTTCAGGACACTTTGCTACCAAATCTTCGGGACTTCCACCACCCCTAGTTGTGGTTTTCGGCTCCGAGCGGCGTCCCCCCAGCCCGGAGCCCTTTAGTTTAATGGCCGCCGGGGTGGGTATCTCCCACGCCGCGGACACTCTCTGGCGAAGTGGCCTGGTTCTCCACACTCATAACACCGGGCCGGTAGAGATTGACCACCTCGCGGAGAGCGTGACCCCCAGGGACCGGGATTAGCACTGGGTCGTCCAGTCTCCGGTTCGGTTCTTCTCTTTACTTCAGCCAACTCGCTCTTTATATTTTTCAATTCACGCTTCATCTCCTCCACCCATTGAGGTTCCTCAACTGTGTTCGAGGAGGCCTCCACACCTCGGACCTTCCCCACGGGGACCGCCATCCCCTGCTCTTGCTCCTGAACCCGTGCCTGACTTCCCACTTCTGAAAAGTCGATTTGGGGATTCATTCTGATCCGTTCCCTTAAAGCCTGCTTTATCAGTGGATCTCGCAGTCCAGTCACCAGTAGGTCACGTAGGGTTATGTCAACAGGTCCTACCCCTACCCCATCTTTTCTTTCAATAGCCGTATGCAACTCTTGGAGTACATTCATATACTGAGTAATCGTCTCCCCCTCTGCCTGCATCCGGCTAAACAGTCGGGTCCTTAACTCTCCCACATTAGTGGGATCCCCGTGGGTCTGTTCCACTATCTGCAACACCTTTTCAAAAGTGTTGCGGTGCCCCGGGGGTTTCAACATCACTGACCTCCGCACCTCCCCGTCTAGGGCCATGAGTGCCACTTCAGCTTCCAGGTTAGGGGTCATTGGGTGCATCCGAAAAAGCCCCCTCATCCGCTCTGTCCAGCTCCATAGCATAGTATTTGAGCCAGAGAATCTAGGCAGGTTGTTCAACATGGCCCCCAATGAGATGCTGGTACGGGGACCCTCATTATTTACAGAGCTTACAGCTCCCCCATGTTCGGGGCTACCACTGTCCGCGCTCGGAGACTGCATCCTGCCGACTACGCCAAGTGTAGGGTTCGAGCAGGCTCACAGGATGCAGTGACGAGACACGAGACTGAATGTGGGGTGAAATAAACTTTTATAAGTTTTAAAGCCACAAGAGCTAAACTGCTTAAATCAAACAAAGGAGAAACACCTATTTGTCCTCGCAGGGACTCGTAAAACAACTTTCAAACAAAAAGGGTCCTTATTTTTCTATAGTGCACTTAGCCTTCTGGGCGTCGCTCGAGTTCACGACCACTCAGGGGTTGCAGATGTAGCTGTCTTGTAATCCACGTTTAACCGGAAGGACTCGTGCTCGTCCGGCCCTGAAGAAACCGGAACGGTGGGGCGCAGCAGGCCCTGAAGAAACCAGAACGATGGGGCGCAGCAGGCCCTGAAGAAACTGGACGGTGGGGCGCAACGGGCCCTGAAGAAGTGGGGTCGGTGGGGCACAACGGGCCCTGAAGAAGCTGGCACGGTGGGGCACAACAGGCCCTGAAGAAATGGGGTCGGTGGGGCACAACGGGCCCTGAAGAAGCTGGCACGGTGGGGCACAACAGGCCCTGAAGAAATGGGGTCGGTGGGGCACAACGGGCCTGAAGAAGCTGGCACGGTGGGGCACAACGGGCCCTGAAGAAACTGTTCAGGGGGTCAATCTCCCAGGCGTCCGTTTAGAGGCGCTCGTTCCCCAGCCAGGTCATGACGCAGTTTCAAAAAGAGACATAAACGTTAACAAATTCTGCTCAGTGTCCCCTCAGTAACCGGGACGGGCTCTGCGGCCGCCTATAGCGAGGTGACGTCCCCTGAGGTCGGTGATGACGGGGCCGCAGCTGTGGGAGAAGACAGGGGGGCAGTGTCCTGGCCACTGTACCGGATTGCTGTGTTGTCGCAGCGGTCGCCTGAGATCCCGGTCCTGTCACACCACGGAGGGAATCAGCGGCCGTCACTTTATCTGAATCTTTGCGGGGGGAAACTCCCGGGGAGAGTCTCTTACGCGTCAACCTTCGGTCAGTCTCAAATTTCCCTTTTTCAGACTCCTGCCTGTCTCTCTTTTCCACACCGTCAGTTGCCACAGTCCTCTCTCTGCCGCACGGCTTCCTCTCTCCTGTCAGGCTCTCTGCCAACTGCCACCTCAGCGCGTCCCCTGCTCCTTTTACCCTCGCCCCGCCCCCTGTTGCCCTGACAACTTCAGTTGCATGTCTCCCTTTGTAATCCCCCTGATGTGGTTTCTTCAACAACCCTGGTGGCGGTCCCCCTGGTTCCAGCCCAATCACTGTATGGGGGTCCTCCTCCCCACATACACACGTGACATGACAACCTGTTATGAAAAGTTATGTTCTGTTATTTGTTTCCTGTCATGGATCACACTCCTTGGATATCTCCAGGCTTTTTATTACATGAGACTTGCGAAGCATTCCTCCATTACAAGATGTCTGCTACCAACAAGTTCTTAAACTCTATAGTACACACATCAATGTAGTGAGACCCCTAGAGGCCACATCATCATATAACATATTGCTACATCCTCTTTTAACTGGATGAACAATAAAATTAATAAAACAATGTATACCATGACCAAGTTAAAGCTATAACATAATAAGTCCAGTTAGAGATAATCCTTGAGGTGCACAGGCTTTCTGATAATTCTGTAAGCTCTAGTAACATAAGATGTGTCACTGTCCACATCTGGTAGTTCTTCTGATCCTGGTAATATGCCTTCTGATATTGCCTGGCCCGAATCCTCACCCTGATGGTCAGCTGTCACTGTTGGTACTTGACTTGTACTTGCTGCCTCGTTGTCTTGGGTGTCAGGATACTGCTAAAAAGGCCATGAATCATCTCTTTCTTGTGATTTCCTCAGATATCTCCAATTTCTCCTTAGTCTTCTTCCTTCCTCTGTTAGAATTTTGGAGGACCGAGGTCCTAGTTTCTGGACAACTTTTGCCTTTTGCCTGTGTTTGTCAAACGTGCTGCTTGGCTGCAGCTGAATGTTGTCAATTCTCTGGAGCTCAGGAAGATCCTTTGCAGATTTATTGTAATAGAAAGCTTGCCTATCTTGATTCTTCTGTAATTCAGCTTTGATGTTTCCCAGCAACTTTGGCTTTAACAGATGACTAGCAGTTGGTAAGAGTGTCTTTGTACACCTACTCATGAGCCTCTGTGCCGGACTGCTGTCTAGGCCTTGGGTGGGTGTGTTTCTATGATCCAGTATAGACAGATATACATCAGTACCTGCTTGTTTTGCTTTCTGCATGAGTCTTTTGGATGTTTTTACTGCTGACTCTGCTTTCCCATTACTTTGAGGATATCTGGGAGAAGACGTCTGGTGTTCAAATTCCCATTTCTTGCTGAAGGTTTTGAACTCTTCCGAAGTAAACTGCGCCGCATTGTCGGAGAAAACGATATCTAGAATGCCATACCTGGCAAAATGGGCCTAGAGTTTTTTAATCACTGTTCCCGCCCTTGTGTCCTGCAACAAATCAACCTCCCAGAAGTTAGAGAAATAGTCTACTGTAATCAGGTAGTCTTTGTCATTCCATGTGAACAAGTCCATTCCTATTTTTGACCATGGCCTATGTGGAATTTCATGTGGATGCAATGTCTCCTTTGGTTGCTTATCACTGCAGGATGCACATATTTCACATTGTGCTATATAATTTTTAATGTGGTCATTCATACCTGGCCAATAAACAGATTCTCGCTCTCGACGTAGACATTCTTCCATGCCTAAGTGAGAAGAGTGCAATGTTTTCAGTATGTCTCTTCTGAGAACTTCTGGTATAACCGCCCTGTCTCCTTTAAAGATGATTTCTTGCTGCACTGAAAATTCATCTCGTGGAAGAATGGTTAAACTTCCCTTGGAGCATGTTGCTTGTATTTTGGCCAGCCCTGCAAGATGACAGTCTTTAAACTCTGGAGACTTTTATCGTTCTCTGTGAAAGTCTGGACTTGCTTCAACTTTTCTTTTGACACTGCAAGATATTTACACATATTGATGGTTTCAATGTCTTTCTCCTCATCATTTGTGATAGGAAGGTAAGCTCTGCTTAGCGTATCTGCAATCAGTAGGTCTCTTCCTGGACAGTACCCGATGTCAAAATCAAATTTCTGAAGTCGTAACAGCATACACTGTAGTCTCTTTGGGGCATTTAGTAGTGGTTTCTTTGTAATGCTCTCCAAAGGTTTGTGATCCTGTGGGGAGGTGGACCTGACAGAGAGATCTGCTTTTAGTGAGAGGCAGAGGAATAGCTCAGTGTAAGAATGGAAAGCACTGAGATAAAGAGAAAGGGGTGTTGTACTGAGTGTGGCCATTAGAGGGCAGTGAGGAGCTCAGGAGAGAGTGGTTACATAACTGCCAGGGGTCAAGGTCACCGTGATTGGTCAGAGGTCTCTGTCAGGTGATAGTGGGCGGAGCTACCTGGGCTGATAGTATAAAGGCTGAGGGAAGTTTCCAGAAGCTTCAGTCAGCCAGGGGAGCTCACTAGAAAGGAGGGTCTGCCGTTAGTAGGAAGGCAGCAGAGAGCCCTCAGAGAGAGCCTGACAGTGAAGACGGTCACGGGGGGTGACCCTAAGGATGGTGGCAGCAGACGGTGACACCCTGAGAGTGATGACAACGGTGTACTCTGAACGGTGAAATGCTGTGGTGGAAGTGCCTAGGGCAGCCACAGTGAGGAGAACCGCAGGGGACACCACGACGGTGACACAGAGAGAAAAAGAAGGTACCCGGGTCTGCTTAAAAAGCAATTGCCAAAAGTCCTGTCAGGGATTGTGGAAGTTGTCAAGGCAGTTTATGAATAAACCTCAGACCTGTTGAATACGCTTTCCTATCTCAGTCTCCAGTCTGTCTGTGCTAAGAAGTGGGTCACTCCCCCCAGTTCTGTGGGATCAGCACACCTTCCCCGCCTATCAGCAGCACCACCTAAATTACCTCCCCTCATGCACCCCTACAATCCGACTGTATTCTTACCCGTCGACCATAGGTGTATTGTCAAAACTTCTCCAACCCAAATACCACAGCCAGTAGTTCCTTCTCAATCTGATCATATCCCTGCTCTGTTGTTGTAAAGGCTCTCCTTGCAAATGTGAATGGCTGTTTGTTCTGCATTAATGTAGCTCCAAGACCTTTTTCTGAAGCATCACATTGTACCACTACTTCTTGATCTGGATCGAAATACTTTAAGGTTGCTGCATCTGCAATAGCTTTCTTTACTGATTGGAAAGCAGTCTCCTGGCTTTCCGTCCATTCCCAGAACACATCTTTGTGGGTTAGCTGTCTCAGTGGCTCACTCATGTCTGACAGATGACTGCAAAATTTGGAGAGATAATTTACCATGCCCAAAGATCGTTGTACTCCACAAACATCAGTAGGGGTAGGCTCTCACCTTTTCAGGATCCACTTTTACACCGTTTGAAGTCTGACGATGACCAATATATGCAACATCTGTCATTTTCAGTTCAGCTTTATGTGTTTTGCTCTGCATCTGTCCAAAAATTGTATCATCTTCTGATCGTGATCCTTGATTGCAGATTCCATATCTTCACCTTCTCCCACTATTAAGATATCATCTGCTATTGTCTTCACTCCAGGAAGTCCTTCCAAAGCCTGCATTAATGTCTGCTGGAACACCTCTGGAGCAGGTTTTTTTCCCATGGGCATTCTCAGCCATTTAAAGCGTCCAAATGGTGAAAAAAAAAGTTGTCAGTAAACTTGATTCTTCAGTCAGTGCCACATGCCAAAATCCATTTTTCACATCACATACAGAAAATATTTTAGCTTTGGATAGATCTGGTAGAACATCATCTAATGTCGGCATGGGTTAATGATTTCTTTTCAGCGCCTTGTTGAGTGGCTTACGATCAATGCATATTCTTAACTTGCCAGATGGTTTCTGCACTATGACCAAACTGCTGATCCAATCTGTGCTTTTATGGACTGGTGCTATCATGCCTCTTCTCTGTAAATCTTGCAGTTCTACTTTCAGCGGTTGCATTAAAGCTACAGGCACTCTCCTTGTAGGTAATTTGGTGTCATCAATTTCTAGCCTATATTTACCTTCAAAGCACCCATCACCTTCAAATAAATCAGCATACTTTTTTTTTTTTCTGAATATCCAAGTTGTGCTCTGCGTTTAGTTTGGGATTTGGTATATCCTGGGAAACGTCAACAGACATAATATTCTGAAACTGCACTTTTATTAAGTCCATTGCCTGAACAGCTTTTATTCCAATAACGGTACATGGTTACCACCACGCAACATGGTAAATTCAACTCTATAACTTTTTCTGTTACATGGGTTCCGTATTTTGAGCTTACATGTCCAAATCGGTTTCAGAACACTTCTGTTGTACATCACCAGTACCCTGTCAGTTGGCTCAATAGAAACCTGTTTGTTCAGCAGAGCAGATGGAATTACATTGCAGGTTGCTCCACATTCCAGCTGAAATCTACTGGGCTTCTCATCCAACAAGAATGTTGCATAAAGCTGCTTGGCATCCTTGCCTACTAACTGCCTGACTACATTGACTTTCTCTGTTGCAGGCTGCAGTTGTAGCCATGTAATGTCCTCTGCACTGTCAGTGTCTGGTGTCACAGTGTGGAGCTGTCTGTACTGTTTGCCTGTTCCTTGCCTGCAGACAGCTGAGAAATGATTCTTCTTTACACATGATCTGCAGGTTTCACCATATGCTGAACACTTGGTTTTGTCTCTCTCATGTCTTTTCCCACAATACTTGCAGTGGACAGTGCTTATAGGGGAGCTTGGTCTTGTCTTTCCTTTCATAGATACTGCATGTACCTTATCATCATCATAATCACTTGTGCCTGCCATCATCTTCAGGCTGTGTTTTGACAGCTCAGCAGCCCTGCGGATTTGCATGCATTTCTCTAAAGTCATGTCTTCCTCTCTCAGTAATCTTTCTTTGAGATGACTGTCTCTTATGCCACACACGATTTTATCTTTGATTAGGCTGTCCCTGATCTCTCCAAAACCACATGTTGTTGCCAGCCTCCTCAGCTCTGTCATATCTGTCCACATTTTCACCATCCTCCTGATGTCTTGTGAAAGGCTATGTTCCCACGTAGCGTTTTATTCCGGACACTAAAAACTGGACTCCTTCCCAGAAATCGCGCGTTTTTTTCCCCGCGCAATTTCACCGCGATTTCACCGATTTTCGCGTGCGATATTCAAGCACTTTCCAAGCGATTTGAAGCATCGCTTGGAAAGTGATTGACAGGTTGGTCACACTCGTCAAACAATAGTAAAAGATAGAATGTTAAAATGCTAAAAAAAAATAAAAAAAAATCGGGGTATATTTACCTTCCGGCATCCCGCGCTGCATTCCCGGGCCCCAGTGTTCCAAGTAATGCCTTGTGAGACCTGTGATGACGTTGATCTCGCGTTACTATAGCGATCTCGCGAGACCACGTCATCACAGGACCTTGCGGCAAGGCATTACTGGGAACGCTTAGGCCGGGAATGCAGCGCGGGACGCCGGAAGGTAAATATACCCCTATTTTTTATTCTTTTTTTTACAGGGGTATGGTACCCAGGGCCTGGAGGACAGTCTCCTCTCCTCCACACCGTGGGTTCCAACCGCACATGAGACGCTTAACTTCCCCCATGGTGGGCATAGCCACATGCGGGATGTAAGCGATTCTCATGCATTCCTATGGGTGCGGAGTCGCGGTAATTCTTTGCGATTCCGCACAAAAGAATGCTCATGCTGCGATTTTTTCCGCGATGCGATTCCGCCGTGGAAAAAAGCGCAGCATTAGCACAGCATGTCGGAATGCCATAGGAATACATGGGGGGCGTTCTGTACACGATTTTTAAACGTTTTTTGCAGCGTTTTTGTGCCGAAAATTGCGGCAAAAACGCTTAAAAATCGCTACGTGGGCACACAGCCAAAAAGTTATATCTTTCCACTGTCTCATTCTTCTTTGGGTCACAGTGTTTATCAAATGCCTGCATAATATCTCCTAGGAGGAGGTTGTCTGGGTGTGGGAGTAAGGTGTGGGCTAATTCTCTGCCATTTTCCCCAATAAGGTAATAAAACAGCTTTACTTTCCATTTGTCATCAGTGGGCGCCACTGTGAGATCCACATACAGTATAAACTCTTCCTTCCACTGTCTCCAAGTCTGGGACAGATTACATGAAGTCACATCCAGTCCTTGAGGGGGCTTCAGACCAGTCTCCATTTTGCAGTAATGTCAGGGAATCTGTACTTACATGTGCTGTGATTCTCTGTGATCCTCTGTACAGTCCCAGCCTCACACAAGCTCTGAGGATTTGCAGGTTCTGTGCCCAGCTGCCACCATGTTCTGTTATTTGTTTCCTGTCCTGGATCACACTCCTTGGATATCTCCAGGCTTTTTATTACATGAGACTTGCAAAGCATTCCTCCATTACAAGATGTCTGCTACCAACAAGTTCTTAAACTCTATAGTACACACATCAACGTAGTGAGACCCCTAGAGGCCACATCATCATATAACATATTGCTACAAGTTACCTGAAACAAGTATGCTTTTATATTGTCATACTGTAAATTATATTATTATTTTTTTCTTACAGTCGGAAGCAACCCTTATGTGCCCAGAAAATTTACCTACTGCAATTATCGAAATTTTCTTGTGGTAGTAAATTGCTACATTTTAATTCTAAATATTTTAATTTTATTAAAAAATATTTCTATGTAAAAATGTGTGCTTGCTATTAAAAAATATACTACTGCCTAATTTAGTAAAATAATTAATTAATCTGCAACAAATTTGGATGTCTTCCAAAAAGAGCTTTTACACTGACAATGTCAGAAGTCATAGTGAAGGTTAGCTCTTATAATCAAAGATGTGAAAATAATTGTATACTGTACCATAAATTCACAGCATTATTGCTCTCTCACCAAAATTTTAAATAGGATTTGTTAAATGTCTAAATCCTATCTTACTAAGTCTTTCTTTTTAAAGTTCCTAAATAATTACAAAGTATATACAGTATATATATATATATATATATATATATATATATATATATATATATATATATATATATATATATATGATGGTGGTCCGATTCTATCGCATCGGGTATTCTAGAGTCTCTGTTAAAATAAAAAATAGTTATATACTCACCTTACGACGACCCCCGGACTCTTTCTCTCCTTTTACCACGCTCCCGGCATCTTCTGGTCCCAATAATGCTTAGCGCGAAACACCGCTGATGACGTCGCGCTCTCGCGAGAGTGACATCATCTCTGGCCCTTCTCGCTAAGCATTACTGGGACCGTAAGATGCCAGAAGCGTGGTGAGAGGAGGGACAGAGTCCAGGGTTCGTCGGAAGGTGAGTATATAACTATTTTTTATTTTAACAGAGACTCTAGAATACCTGATACGATAGAATCAGGCCACCATCTAGTGTATTATACCCCTGTTACACCCAGAGCTGCTGTCACTGTTCTGCTGTAACCTAATGTATTGTACTCCAGTTACAGCCAGATCTGCAGTCACTGTTCTGCTGTTATCTAATATATTGTAATCCAGTTAATCACAGAGCTGCAGTCACTGTTCTGCTTTTACCTAATGTATTGTAGTCCAGTTACACCCAGAGCTTCAGTCACCGTTCTGCTCTTACCTAATGTATTATACTCCTGTAACAGCCAGAGCTGCAGTCACTGTTCAGATCTTACCAAATGTATTGTACTCAAGTTACACCCAGAGCTGCAGTCACTGTTCTGCTGTTACCTAATGTATTTTACTCCAGTTACACCGAGAGCTGCTGTCACTGTTCTGCTGTTATCTAAAGTATTGTACTCCAGTTAATCCCAGAGCTGCAGTCACTGTTCTGCTTTTACCTAATGTATTGCAGCCCAGTTACACCCAGAGCTGCAGTCACTGTTCTGCTGTTACCTAATGTATTGTACTCCAGTTACACCCAGATCTGCAGTCACTGTTCTGCTGTTACCTAATGTACTCCTGTTACACCCAGAGCTGCAGTCACTGTTCTGCTGTTAACTAATGTAGTGTACACCAGTTACACGAGATCTGCAATCACTGTTCTGCTGTTATCTAATGTATTGTACTCCAGTTACTCCCAGAGCTGCAGTCACTGTTCTGCTTTTACCTAATGTATTGTAGTCCAGTTACACTCCGAGCTGCAGTCACCTTTCTGCTCTTACCTAATGTGTTATACTCCTGTTACAGCCAGAGCTGCAGACACTGTTCAGATCCTTTGGTTTTGCTTGCTTTTATAGCCAGTGTGAACATGCTTTTACATCATGCTTTTCATTCAAGTATACTCCGGTTCAGTTTTTTTGTTTTTCTTCAGCATTTTTGTATTCAGTACAAATAGGGTGTGGTCTCCTTTCTACTGAGCTGTATAGTTCACTTATTGTCCCTCTGAAGCTGGGTGTCCGTTTGGGACCCAGAGACTCTGCCACTATTCACACTAGGTAGGTTTTAACCGTTAGTGTAGTTACTGTCTCAAATGGGTAAACCTTGCCATGGTGGGACAGCTTTATACTTTTTTGATCAAAACAGTGTTTACCAAGTACCCTATGTTATTTAATGCACTTGCTTTTTTTACTTATTTATTTTCATTAGGATATATACAGACAGTGTTTTTTCCTTTGTTTTTGCTTGCTTTTATGGCCAGTGTGAACATGCTTTTACATCATGCATTTCATTCAAGTCTACTCCAGTTCAGTTTTTTTGTTTTACTGTTCAGATCTTACCTAATGTATTGTACTCCAGTTACACCTAGAGCTGCATTCACTTTTCTGCTGTCACCTAATGTATTGTACGCAAGTTACACCCAGAGCTGCAGTCACTGTTCTACTGTTACCTAATTACCTAATGTATTGTACTCCAGAATATTACAGGACTGTGTCTGTGTAATGAGCAACGCAGCAGTGATGCCTTTCACAACTGTAATGTGCCTTTACCATGTAATGGTCCTTGATTACATGGTAATTTTTGCCTGTAGTTATATTAACCTCTTTAAAGGACTATTTACTTATCTATTGTGGTATCTCACCGACGCCTGGCATTCACACTGGTGTTTGACCTAGTTGTTTATGCACTGGTGTGATCCACTTTAGAATATTTACTATGCATACACTATGGTGGATTGTTTAGGGTTTGGTGCTTGTATTTTTGTGCAACGTGATCTAGTCCAGAATTTTTGTATCCTCACCTCACCCATATTCAATTTTGTTACTACCTTGATTAATTTTCATGTTTTTTGTTTTTGCTTTTTGTCTATGTAACTGATTGTGCAATAATATATATATATATAATTTTAATCTTTATTGTATCATTATTGAGGGTATTATGCTCCTTTATTTTTATAGGTTTCTATATGTTAATATCAATAATAGCTAAGGAAAGATGAAATAACATTGGCATAGACAAGAACACCTCTCCTTACACATTTAGCATTTAGGAGGAGGAAGGTGTGCTACTACAAAATACACTAGATCTAAAAGGATTACAAATGACCATTTAATATCTCACCACACATGTCAGACGGAATATGATGCACATCAAGCAAGGGAAGGTGGGATGATCAGGTGGGCTGCGTCAACATCAAGGCCACGATTGCACCCAAGATGTGTGAGGACGCGACACAGATGGGGCCCACACATAACCCATTGCCAGATGCGTGTACCCAGTATGACATGTGGTGAATCACATCACATAACCTATAAATCAATGTATCCTATGACAATAGAACATAATAATCAATTCAATCATGAAAATTTATTTTATGATTATTATACAAGTATTCAGGTGTAAAAAATTGACACAAGACATTGTAATGTAAACGCTATTGATGAATGGCATATATCAAAATAGTCTTCATGTATCTTGCAAATAAATGTCTTCCTTCTATGCCTTCTTTATCCTAATGACGTCAGATAAGAAGATAGTAACAGAGTATTCCTCTTGCGAAACAGCACCCAAAATTAACCTCAAAAATAAAAGACAATATAAAATAAGACACTTAAAATGTATATACAATGATATGCAATAAATAAAATGATAAAAATAACTATATAAAATAGTCTCCAGTAGGTACCAAGATAATTGTAGAGAATAATAACATATTAAAAAATCAAAGAAAAGGGGCAAAACTATTGTTTTCATTGAGACCAAGTGGTTGGACCGTATTAAGTGTCCAAATCCACTTGTCTCACACTGTGCCAATCTCCGGCTAACATTGGCACCTCTAATATTGATAGATATTGTATCTATGCCACTAACTCTCAGCTTAGTGCTGTCACAGTTATGATGAAGCTTGAAATGGTATATCGGGTATTGTTTTCAAGGCATTGATATCATTTTCCTTTTCAGCCACCTTAATACCCAGGACATGTTCGCGCACTCTAATTTTGAACTGTCTCGTGGTCACCCAAATATATATTTTTTAACATGGGCATATTGCAAAATAGACCACTGCTTTCGATGTACAGGTAATGTGGTGTCTGATTTTGAATGTCCGATTCCCTCCTTGATCAAAGAAGTTATCGGTACGTTCTATATTAGAACAGGCCACACAATTACCGCATGGAAAGCACCCGTTATTCATTTTAGGAAATTTATCCAAAAAAGTTGTCACTGGAGCTGGCGTATAGTGACTTCTTACCAAGTAATCACGTAGATTATCAGACCACAGATTACTTTTCATAGGTCAATCAGATAAATAAGTAACCAATGTCGAGTCAGCCCGTAAAATTGACCACAACTTATTCAAACATTCTCTAATAGCTTCAGCTTGGGCATTAAATTTAGTGAAAAATCTCACTTTATTAGTTACATCTGCTTTTTTATTAGAGTTTAGTAATGAATCACATGATGAGTGTTTGGCCCTCAAATATACTCTCTTAACCATACGGTGGCTGTAACCACGAGCATAAAATCTAGTTTTGAGGTCACGTGCTTGTTCCTCAAACACATCATCTGAGGAACAAATTCTCCTCAACCAGAGAAATTGGCCATTAGGGACTGACTTGATAACAGACACAGGATGCACTGACGTGGCATGCAATAAGGAATTTACAGAGGTAGGTTTTCAAAAGATGTCGGTTTACATTTTTGGAATCCCCTTTGATCGTGACATCAAGAAAATCAACACAATCAGAATGAGCAAAGTAAGTCAGATGTATATTCATCTCATTATCATTAAGACTTGTCATAAATAAATCAAGTGCTTCATGAGTGCCTTGCCAGATCAAAAAAATGTCATCGATGTACTGTGCCCAAAAAAGGACGCAGTCCACCAATGGCAGACGATCTGACAAGAAGAGGTCCCTCTCCCACAGCCCCAGGAACAGACTGGTGTAAGCTGGTGCAAAGGCCACGCCCAATGCTGTACCCTGGAGCTGCAGGAAGAAGGACCCCTTAAAAGTGAAAACATTTTGAGATAAAGAAAAATCCAATAATTGCGTAATAAATGATGCCATATCAGATCTCAAATTAGAAGATTCCAGAAAGAATCACACTACTCTTATACCATCAGAGTGGCATATATTTGTATAAAGTGATTCGATGTCACATGTTACTAATAATACATCTTCACCAATGTGTAGCCCATCAACCTTCTTCAAAATGTCTGAAGTATCTTTAACATAAGATGGGAGGTCTTCCACAAGTGTTTGTAATTTTGCGTCAATAAAACAATTAATCTGCTCTAAATAGTTCCCTGATCCAGATACAATGGGCCTGCCAGGTGGCGTCTCCTTATCTTTATGAATTTTTGGTAACAAATATAAGGTTGGGATGATGGGTTCCAAAACCTTCAGAGCTGTACAAAGTTCTTTAGATATAACACCATCATTTTGTGCTTGTGTCAGAATTTTACCAAGTTCAGCACAAAAACCACTAGCAGGATTATATGTTAATTTTTTATAACACTGTTGGTTATTAAGTTGGCGAAATGCCTCTTGTTCATATAATATTGTGGGCCAAATGACAATGTTGCCACCTTTGTCCAAAGGTTTTACTGGAGCGCCCTCATTCGCCAGGGCCGTGGGGTACTCATTCGCCAGGGCCAGAGGTTGTCACGGCAGCAGTGACCCGGTCCGTGGCCTTGGGGCTCCATTACAAAAGGGGTTATGTTTCAGTGTGCTTATGGTGGTGAAAGGAATAAGTGGAGGACACCAGGGCATGTAGTTCCAAGGCTTTACTCACAGTCTGTTGCAGATACAGGTGCCCACATCTGTGCTGTGTCCTCCGGGGCAGGAGCTCAGCCAACTTCCAGGCAAGATGAAGTACTCCTTTCCAACACTCCGCCAACATATGTGCCTTTTCTGAACATCTCCTCTTATAGCGCCTTTGAATGAAGTACTCCTAGTACTGAGTTACACTGGAGTTCCTCCTGTCAGATGTTCTTATGAACTCTACTTGTACGGCAGACAGCTGTAGCCTGCTTCGGGGAATCGTTGCTACTAAGTCCCGGCTCATTAATATGTTGCTGTTGTGCCCCCAAGTCTTGTGTGGGGAAAAAAGTGGTCACTACTTCTATTCCTCCGGTGTCTGCTGCAGGACCATTAGTATCCGTACAACCTTGAGGACCGGACCCCGGCCTTGCGCTTTGAACTTGAAAAGGGTTCTCCTCTAACTCTGGTCCTTGTTCTCTTATTCTCCTCACGTTCCATGCTAATCCTTCTTCCCAATGGAGAAACAAGCTTCCTTTATGTGTCTCTTCCCTGTGCCAGCAGACCCAGATCACTGTGGCCTGCTGCAGCACTTCCTTCTTCCATCCCTCTCCCAGGGATCTTCTCTGTCTCATACTCTGTCCTTCTACATCCTCACTCATTGACTGAATGAAAAGACTGACTGACTCAACTCTTCCCGCTCTTTTTGTGTGAACTAAAACTCCACCCACCTCCCAGCACGTTTCGTGTTCCAAGCAAGGAGCCACCAAGGGGTCCTATGGTACACTCCAAGCAGGGAGCCGCCGAAGGTGCTTTGCTACACTACTTTGTGGTGTGGGGTGCAGGTGTTGGAGTGTGGTCAGGTGTCTCCACCTTACCTGGATGATGGGGTGCCACACCTCTGGAGGAGGTGCAGTGACTGAACCCTCAGGGGAGCCACATTTACCACCACATCATCCCAACCTCAAATTTTTTCCAAGGATTTACGTTCCTCACCTGACAAATGATCAAATTTAGTATGCCTTGATATGGATTCCAAGTCATTTGAGACTAGTTGGACAAATAAATCCACATTGGGGCATGTTGACAATGCTGGAAACTTCTTAGACTTTGGATGTATGGATACCGGGATGTCACTTTCAGTAGTGTTGTGTTCATCTGCCAATTCTTCAAGGCTTATGTGTGAAAGGCAGGACTTTCACTTTCACTTTTACTTTATTATCTGTGAATCCTCCTGTGAGCGCGGTGCCTTCCTCTATTTACTTATTTAACCCTTTTTTGGCAGAACAAGCACAGCTTCTGTCTAGGCACCAGCAGCCCTCCTTTTCTATTTGTAGCGCCGGTGTATATCTGTATACTAATTCTTCAAGACTTCTTAAAGCCTCCTGCTCCATTCTGTAGGGAACATATTATGTAATGTTTGATCATGAAAATATTTCTTATAAATCAATGCCCTAGCAAAAATATGCAGGTCTTTAATAACAGTAAACAAATGGAAATCTGATTTTGCTGAAAATGAAAGGCCCCTGTAAAGCACATGTAAATCAGTTTCAGACAGTACATGTGTACTAAGGTTAATTACCTTTAAGTCACATCTGTCTTTACCAGGAGAATTATCCATATTATGCTTGTATGAAAAGTGCCTTTGTTCCCAATTCCGTTTAGGCCTTGCTCCAAAGCGTGTCATCATGTTAAATGAGGCAGAAGAATTGGCAGATGCATCACTCATTGAAGTGACTGAAGATACTGATGGGGTACGTTGGATTTGTTGATCCAGTCTCTGTTTCCTCCATCTATAGACATTATTAGTTTGAAAGTCCTTACTGTCCCGGTTATATTTACTTATCTGAGTCTCCTGTATATTCTTAACTAATATCTCCACATGTTTATCCACATGTATATTCATTTTCTGATATTATTCCTGATGCAAAAACACTGATAATCTCCGTCGATCTGGGGCTTCACGCAAGAGCTCACCCCATGGGGTCAAAATGATCACAAGAACGGTGAGCAAAAATCCCAGAATCACACCGGGGGACGTAGTGAATGACCTGCATAGAGCTGGGACCACTGTAACAACGGCTGCGATCAGTAACACACTACGCTGCCAGGGACTCAGAAAGTGCAGTGCCACACGTGTCCCCCTTCTTAAGCTAGTACATGTCTGGGTCCGCCTGAAGTTTGCTAGAGCGCATTTGGACTATCCAGAAGAGTATAGGGAGAATGTCATAGAGTCTGATGAAACCAAAGTAGAACTGTTTGGTAGAAGCAAAACTCGTCGTGTTTGGAGGAGATAGAATGCTGAGTTGCATCCAATGAACACCATATCTATGGTGAAGCATGCGGGTGGCAACATCATGCTTTAGAGCTGTTTCTCTGCAAAGGGACCAGGACAACTGATCTGTGTACATGAAAGCATGAATGGGGCCATGCATCATAAGATTTTGAGTGCAAACCTCCTTCCATCAGCAAGGGCATTGAAGATGAAACATGGATGGGTCTTTCAGCATTGTAACAACCCTGCTGGCATCACTGCATGGCCTCCCATCTCCGTACACCAACTTACTCACTGCTCCAGGTCATGCGGTGATTTCTGTCTGCTGCCAGCCCCATGCGCTATGCCTCTTGTTAACCTGCTTTCTCTCTTCATGTTTCCTGACTGTGTGTATAGGGGGCGGTGCCTGAACTCTCTGCTTCTTATGCAGTCAGGGTGCACTGGTCTAAGCTGTTCCCGACCAATCACCTGGAGTTCTTTACTATATAGGGTCGCCCACCCACTAACCCTTGCCTGTGTAATGTCTCAACTCAGTTAGCTCCTTGCTGCTGAAGAAGCCAGGCCCTGTCCTATGTCTCGCCTTCTCTGAGAGGCTTTTCTCCTAGCTTTGTCTAGTATTCTCTGGCTGCCTGCCAGGCGGCGTATATCCTTGTCCCTGTCTTGTCCTAGCCTTGTCTGAGTACTTGCCTGGTACTTCTCTGCTCGCCCTCCAGGAGGCAGAATATCCTGGTCCCTGTATCCTTCAGTACCTGTACCTTGTCTTGTACTGTTTCTCTGTCTGAGCTCTGTCTTACCTTTGTCTGTCAGTCTCCTTGTCTGTGGTTCCATTCCCTGCTGTGTCTTTCCCTGTGTCTTCCCTGTCTTACTTTGCACTCTTGCAAGCTCCGCCTACTTTGCACTCTTGCAAGCTCCGCCTACTTTGCACTCTTGCAAGCGCCGCCTACTTTACAGTATTGCAAGCGCCGCCTACTTTGCACTCTTGTAAGCTCCGCCTACTTTGCACTCTTGCAAGCTCCGTCTACTTTGCACTCCTGTGGCTCTGCCTACTCTGCACTACTGCGCCTCCGCCTATGCCGCACTCCTGCAGCTCAGTTCCTAACCTGTTCCAACACACTCCACTCCTTCCTGCCTATACCGTTACCTGCATCTGCTGTGTGAACAGGCGCCTGTCTCTTCCTTCTCATGCCGTGCCCGCCTGTCCTGTGTCTCCAAGCCATGCCCGCCTGTCCTGTGTCTCCAAGCCGTGCCTGCCTGTCCTGTGTCTCCAAGCCATGCCCGCCTGCCCTGTCTCCAAGCCGTGCCCGCCTACCTTGTGTCTCAAGCCGTGTGGGCCTGACCTGTGTCTCCAAGCCGTGCCTGCCTGTCCTGTGTCTCCAAGCCATGCCCGCCTGCCCTGTCTCCAAGCTGTGCCCGCCTACCTTGTGTCTCAAGCCGTGCGGGCCTGACCTGTGTCTCAAGCCGTGCCCACTTGCCACACAAAAAACTGAATAGACCAACAAAATCAAGTGTGAACATTAGCAGAAAAACTTAGCTTTAGATGACTGTAACAGAGCTGAAAACCAAGACCTGACAAGCCAGAAGGAATCACCAGCACCAGAATAGGGCGTCGGCTGTCTTAAATCCAGTCTGAGATTCCTGAGGTCCAATCGTCATCCTCATTATCAGGTGGCAGATCTCTACTGATTAAATCAGCCTCACTACCTCCTGTTACCACCAGAGGGAGCCTGGAAGGAGAACTCACAACTGGTGGACCAGAAAATGAACTCCCAACAGACCCCCAAAGGAACTTATCTAGATGTGTGGTTAGCATTTTTAACTCCCAAGTGCTTCACAGAAGTTTATAACGCCTGGGCGTGAAAATAATAAAATCATATTTTTTCCACGAACATGATCTTTTAGTCCCCAATTTTTTTATTTTCCCAAGGGTAACAGAAGAAATTGGACCCCAAAAGTTGTTGTCCATTTTATTCTGAGTATGCTGATGCCCCATATGTGGGAGAAAACTACTGTATGTGCACACGTTGGGGCTTGGAAGGGAAGTAGTGATGTTTTGGAATGCAGGCTTTGATGGAATGGTCTGCGGGTGTCATGTCGCATTTGGAGAGCCCCTGATCTGCCTAAACTGTGGAAACCCCCACAAGTGACCCCATTTTGGAAACTAGACCCCCCAATGAACTTATCTAGATGTGTGGTGAGCATTTTAAACCCCCAAGTGCTTCACAGAAGTTTATAACGTAGAGCCACAAAAATAAAAAAGTCATATTTTTTTCCATAAACATGATCTTTTAGTCCCCAATTTTTTCAATTTCCCAAGGGTAACAGGAGAAATTGGACCCCAAATGTTGTTGTGCAATTTGTCCTGAGTATGCTGTTTGGGGGCACGGCAGAGTTTGGAAGGGAAGGAGCACCATTTGACTTTTTCAACGCAGAATTGGCTGGAACTGAGATCAGACGCCATGTTGCGTTTGGAGAGTCCCTGATGTGCCTGAACAGTGGAAAACCCCCAATTCTAACTCCATCCCTAAACCCAACACACCCCTAACTGTAGCCCTAGACCTAACCCTAATGAGAAAATGGAAATAAATTCTTTTTCTTAATTTTCTTATTTTTCCCTAACTAAGGGGTTGATAAAGGGGGGTTTGATTTACCATTTATAGCGGGTTTTTATGATTGGCAGCTGTCACGCTAAAAGACGCTTTTTATTGCAAAAAATAGGTTTTGCTTCACCACATTTTGAGAGCTATAATTTTTCCAGATTTTGACCCACAGAGTCATGTGAGGTCTTATTTTTGTGAGACGAGTTGACATTTTTATTGGTACCATTTTCAGGTGCGTGACATTTTTTTAACGCTTTTTATTCCGATTTTTGGGAAGCAGAATGAACAAAAACCAGCGTTTCATGAATTTCTTTTGGGGGGGCGTTTACACCTTTCTGCGTGTGGTAAAATTCTTTGGGCCAGTACAATTACAGGTATACCTCATTTATATCATTTTTTTATGCTTTGGCGCTTTTATACAATAAAAACAATTTTATATAAAAAATAATTATTTTTGCATCGTTTTATTCTGCGAGCTATAACTTTTTTATATTTTTGCTTTTGATGCTGTATGGCAGCTCGTTTTTTGCAGGACAAGATGACGTTTTCAGCAGTAGCATGTTTATTTATTTCTGTCTTTTTGATTGCGTGTTATTGCACTTTTTGATCGGCGGTATGATGATAAAACATTGGTTTTTGCCTTGTGTTATATTTTTTAAGGGGTTCACTAAAGGGGTTTACTAGTTGGACAGTTTTATAGGGTGGGTCATTACGGACGTGGTGATAATAAATGTGTTCTTTTATTGATTTGTTTTTTTTTTATTTACAAAAAAATATTTATTAGGGAATATTTTTATTTATTTAGGAATTTTTTTAAAATTTTTTTACACTTTATTACTTTGACCCGGGGAGGACATTACTATATTGTGTCAGATTGCTGATATGACACTTTACATAGCATTGTCAGATCAGCGATCTGACAGGTAGTGCAGGTGGTTTTCTCAGAGCCTGCTCTTAGCAGGCACTGAGAAAGCCGCCTCCCTGCAGGACCCGGATAGGCCCCCGCGGCCATCTAGGATCCGGGGGCCTGCAGGAAGGATGCCCTCAGAACAACACGAGCACATCGCTTTGTTCCGAGGGGCTCATGGAAGAGCGCAAGGAGCCCCCTCCCTGTGCGATTCTTCCCTATGCCCCCGGTACACTGCGATCATGTTTGATCACAGTGTGCCAGGGGTTAATGTTCCGGGAGCAGTTCGTGACTGCTTCTAGCACATAGTGCCGGGTGTCAGCTGTGATAATCAGCTGACACCTGGCAGAGATCAGCAGCGCTCCCCCGTTAGCACCGCTGATTGGCTACGACGTACTATTTCATCCTGGACCAGTTGGGGCTTCAAGCCTGACAGTCATATCTGGAGAACAGAGAATTGCAAGGACCAAGGCTTCCCGGAGTTTAGAACTTCCCAGTATTGCCTCTACTCGCTGTGTATTTCGCCTTCAGCAACTTGCAGCGTGAATCCTGTGTGAAGCAGCTCAAGTTCCCACTTGCACTATCCTTCAGTGATCCTAGGTTATTGCAGTATTTCTGAGGGAAAACACTTTTCTGCTGGTTGTATAATCCCACACAGTCTCTCAGCTTACCACCCTGCTCTGAAAGCATGGATGGTCTAGGGGGTGGTCCCTGATGCTTCTAGCTTTCACTCCTGGATCGAGCACATGTCTTAACATGGCTTCCAAGACCTTCTTCCGCCTTCTTGTTCACACAGAGAACAACCACTCGGCCACTCCCCCTCCCAGTTAGGGTATGTCTGCAAAGCTCTCAGCTTTAGACAAGTGAGGGAGTGAGGTGAATTGTGTATGTGTGTTGTGGTCTCTAGCAGAGAAAGCATAACTCCCATTGCTCACAAAACACATACAGAACAGTACATATTTAACCCTTTAGTGGTGATAAAGACGCAGGGAGCCACACCAGCACAGCAGTAACACAAGAGTCAGGGCTGCCAGTGAGAAGGGTCAGAGCCCTTGATAGGCTCACCCTGCCTGCTATACAGATTGGAAAAACAACACAGAGAAGAGGGCCGCAGCTTAGCTATAAGCAGCAGAGGCCAGAAACAGAGAGTGCAGCAGGAAGGCCTCTAAATCCACCTGGCAAGGTGGAATCCAAATTATTTCTAGGCAATCAGATCTCCAGCATTATCTGCAGCCAGTGCCCTAGACACATTACCAACAGAACGGTATGTAAAACATTGGAAACTGCACCTGACTGTGTCCTTTCAAGTTTTTCCTGCTACACCCACTCAGCACTGCTACATCCCTTGCCAAATACGGCACCACTGAGACGGACACTGCGGCATATGCGGTAGAGATGTCTCGTGCAGATGACATGCTCTGACTTAATGTGCGAGAGGTGCTGGAAGCACTGCGGCGCTATGCAGTGCCACCGTTCAGCGCTGACTCAGACTCTAAACCCTGCCAACATACGTATCAAAGGGAAGGGGTTTCTTAATGAGTCATTCAGTAGTTCACAAGCATCCATCATCACACACATCACTATCCATTACTGTCTATACTAGCGCATGGCCGTGTGGCCATGCGACTCTTTTATAGCAGCGTCCTCCTGGGACCTTCCTAGTGGTCCAATGGGAGCAGCAATAGGACCTAAGCATGTGACCTCAGACCTCCAATGAGAGGACTTCCCACGGGCATGCTCAGTGGACCAAAAGAAGGACTTAGTCCCAGGAGCTGCTCACTGCTGGCTATTGCAGGTTACGATAGCTGAACCCTGATTAGCAAAAGTAACCAAGCCAACAGCAGCAGACTGAGCAAGGCGCTGAAAATGACGTCTTTGCAGAGCAGGCTCCACTGCGGCTGGAGAGGAATGGGAAACCGCAGATGGCAAGGCTTGGGATTCCTGCTGTGCAGAGACAGGAGCCTGACGCCTAACACTCTACACATATACAGCCTGATATGGAGGAGACCAGGATCTTCTGTACTTACTGTAAAACTCTCTGGTCCTGGCTGTGAAATTCTTTATGCAGTGTGAGACTTCATTAAGTAATGACCACCTGACAGCTCACAACAAGGTACTGGATTATATACTAAGGCCGGGGTCACACTAACCTATGCAAAATACGGTCCGTAGTTTACATGCGTAATACGGATGAATGACCCCTAAATAGTGCTCCGTATGTCATCCGTAAGTAAGGTGTGGTCGCATATTTTGTGCATATCAGCATCCGTATGTAATCCGTATGGCGAGATTTTCTTGCAGGCTTGCAAAATGGACATTTAACGGTTTTGAAGCCTGCTAACTATTTAAATCATTAGCCTGCACCCTATTTATTGGCTCAGGAACAGGTGGCTGCCTCCATTCTGTCCATTTGTGAGCTTGCCTTGGCTAGGTGTTTTGCTGTTGTATGTGCAACATGGCAGACAGTCTGAGTTTCAACACAACTGAGCAGGTTCTCTTCAACTGGCTTTTGTCACGCCGCTTTGGTCAACCATACCCAGTGATAGTGGATCCACGGAGGAGGAGACGCATGTGGGTCCATCCACTTTTGAGGCAGCGACTCACAAGAGGTCATTTTCACTGCCTCTATTCTCTGCGGGAGCATCCGGAAAAATTCTACCAATACTGTCGCATGAGCCTTAAAACATTTGATCTACTCTTGGAGACAGTGCACCCTGGGATAACCTTTTAGGACACAAGGATGCGCAAAGCTATATCTGCAGAGGAGCGACTTCTACTCACATTACGGTATGTACTACACAACCACATTCTCTATGTTCATGATGTGTTGCCCAAAGTATGTATTTTTTGCTTCTTGGACTAAGTTTAATGCCCTCATCTTATTCCAGATATATTTAAACTTACAGACCAGAATGTTATGTGTAATATGTACTGAATATCACTTAGTCATTGTGCGACCAACTATATGTGTGTTAGTAGATCTGAATTATTAACAAGTTTGGTATGTATGTACCTGGTTTTTAGTTAATTTGTGCATTCTAAAATGTTACATTTCTGTTGTTCTTCAGCTTCCTGTCCACTGGCCTGTCTTATGCCGCCCTCCACCATGAGTTTCTCATTGGAAGATTTACCATTTCTAGCATAGTCAGGTCGACATGTAGTGAAATATGGTCAAGACTACATCAACTTGTCATGCCCCAGTCCAGGATGGAAGACTTTGAGAAGGAATGCCAGTTTCCTAATTGTTTTGGGGCCCTTGATGGCAAACATATCCGAGTGCGTAAGCCGCCGAACTGTGGCTCCCAATTCTTCAATTATAAACAATACTTTTCTGTTGTATTGTTGGCTCTGGCCAACCCTCAATACAAGTTTATAATTGTTGACATTGGGGCCTATGGAAGGATGGGAGACTCTAGAGTCTTCAATACTTCCATTATGGGTCGTCGGCTACGCACCAACCAGTTGGATCTACCACACCACACCAGCTACCAGGCTCCACTCAAGAATCAGTCCCTTATGTCCTTGTGGCAGAAGAGGTGTTTCAGTTAATGCGCAATGTCATGAGGCCATATCCCCGGCGCAACCTGAACCACTGGCGCAGAATTTTTATCTTGTGCCTATCACGTGCTCGGCGACTGGTGGAGTGTTCCTTTGGCATTCTTTGTGCCAAATGGCAGGTACTCCAGTCTGCCATTCAGCTGAGTGAACAAAATGTTAATGAAGTTGTTAAAGCCTGTGTGGTTCTTCATAACTTCACCAGGATACATGATTGTTCCTCCTCTGCTGGTGTTGTTCGTGGGTCAGACAATGTGCGTAGGGCGAGACCACCTATCAACCCTCAGCGTAGACCGCTCTATGGGCTCAAAGTGCGTGATATTTTTATGAATTACTTTGTCACCTGAGGGGGAAACTTCTTGGCAAGAGCATGCTGTGTCTATGTTATAATTTTTTGGTTTATGTCTGTCTAAATATATATATTTAAACCCCTTATGATTCTATGACTGTTTAATTGCATCGGTAAGTGTAGGTTAGTATGCTGACACCGTTTTTGGAATTGAGACAGAGACATAAAATGTAGTAGACAGATGTTTACTTTTGCCTTTTTTTTTGGAAGCAAAACATATTATTGCCATATGAGAAATGTGGCAATGGGCCAAATTGGTCTTTGTGCAGATGTGAAAATTGGGTACAATAAGCATTTTTGGACATATAAAACAGACAAAATACCATTAGGCAATAACAAAATGGCAATATTATAAATTTTGGTACGTCGAGGGAGGAGAAGGCGGAAGACCAGCCTGTGTTTGCTGCTGACTACTTTGCCCAACTTGGCCATCACCCTGTGTGGGGGCTTACTGTTGCCCATGATGTGGGTAGTGTACTGCCTCCTGGGATTGTGCTTGGTACTGGCCAGAGTGATACTGGAGGCCTCTTGTTGGGTCTGGCAGGCCCGTGTCTCATACCAACCAATATAGCCATGTCGTCCCCAACCTGGTTGGGACCAGCCTCCAACACTGGGTGGGAACAAGTGGCCATATTGGTGAGGTTGGCTAGAGCCAGACATATGTGGCTGCTGTTGGAAAGGTTGGGTAGGGGGAGGAAGAGGATGAGATGTAGGCCAACGTATTTAAGGATCCTTAGAGCCTGCTTGAGCAAGCATGTGTGTGGGATGTCTAAGGTGCATTAGATTTCTGGGTGAAAGCTGCCTCCTCTCCAGATATTCAAATAACTCATATGGGGTATTGGGGTGTGTGCTTGCATCAAGCAGGATATGAAAACATCCTCGAATATGGAGCCTCATCTCATGGGAAAGGGCACGAAGATAAAGGGCCAGGCTGCATGAGTATGCCTCCTCACCATCATCATTATTGACTATAGCCAGATAGTTCAGTACCTTTGTGTCCACATTGGTACGGGTATCTTAGGCAGGGATATGGCGCCTTCTTCTTCCTCGCCGGGATGGTCCAGCAGGCTGTGGGGAGCCCTGGATCTGGCCAATTGGGCTACTGCTCATGTTGCCCTGCTCCTCCTGTATGGCTGATGGAGCAGCAGCAGACGGTCCTGCTTGTGGATGTGGTCCTGGTGGTGGGGTTTGTGGCGCAGGCACTGGGTTTTCCTGAGAAGAATCTTCACCCATGCTTCTTGGAGGAGGAGAAGATGGGTCAGCCACCTCATCCCCTACAGACCCAGGATCTATAGTATGATGGGCTCGGTATCTGAGCCAGTTCCTCTCTCTGTAAGGTTGGACTGAGTTCTGTTATGAAATAGAACAGAGCCAAAAATAAATCAATTGTTTTGGCCCTGTAAAGTATCTGTGTAATGTGGTGTGAGATATCTACTTACGGTCTCAGATCCAGAATAGGTGCGAGGAAGGAGAGGCGGTCATAATAGATGTATTTCCTCTTTATGTTGCCCGCATCACCACTCCTGGACCACAGCTGATGTTCTCGCCTGTATTGGTCGCAGATGCTGCGCCAGCGTCTCATCACATCTTCCACTGCAATGTGACAGGAAATATTCTCAATTTCACATATTTGATAGGTCAAATTTGCTACCAGTAGCCTAGGCATGTGGCATTCTGGGGTGTGCTTTCTACCCAGGGTGGCATATATAATTGGGGCATCCAGGCCAGATACACAGGGGCACAATAGTTCATGTATCAAGTAACTACACTTAATAACTTGGTTGGCTAGGAGGATGAGGAGCTTGTGGGCTTGGCCAAATTATGGCAGTGTAAAACCATGGGTCACATCAAAATCTACCCGCCTCATGAGGCAAAAAGCACAAGCACAGGAAGGGGGGGGGGCTGATTCTAAATGCATTTTTTGAAGTGAGGTAATTCTAAACAGTTTTTGGGTTGTACTTACTCAGTTGCTGCTGCTCCTCACGTGGCCGATCACTAAAACCGTGGAACATCTGGCGACATATGCGCCTCCATGACGCCTCCTTTCTTGCCCGGTTGGCATAATGGGCATCACGTTGGTCCCAGATTTCTGGCCGCTCCTGCACTAAGACAATCAGCATCTCCACATTGAGAAAATATGGCACCATGATGCTGCAGGACTCCGTGGAGGCATACATCCTGGATGTCTTGAGTGCTTTTTGAGCTCATTTGCATGTCTAAGCTTCCTGATGATGGATTGGCCCATTTCCTGTCACCTGCCAAAAGACCTGTGTATTTCTCGCAAGTCACACGTGTGGGCCGTGTGTAATCCGTTTTTTTTGCGCACCCATAGACTTGCATTGGCGTACTACGGGCATAGTACGCTGACAATCGCAGCATGCTGCGATTGGCATGGACCGTAGAATACGGGCGAGAATTATACGGCTGTGGGGAGCTGCCCCATAGAGAATCATTTGTCCGTGTGTAATGCGTGCTTTTAACGGCTCTCACTCGTCCGTATTCCTCTCTAGTGTGACCCCGGCCTAACTCATAGAACTCATCGGCTCTTTTGGTTTAATTTTTTTTTTCCTTAAATTAGAAGGTGGATCCACAGAAAAGTATGTTTTCCCTTTACTAAGGAGTAGGTCTCCTAGACCAGTAAAGCGTATACACTAAGTGCAAGGAATGCTAAAAATTAGAAGGAGGCACTCACTCCAATATCACTTTAAAGAGACGTAGTGGAGGGCCTCAGAAAACATTTTTTCCCATTATTAAGGAGTGGGTATACTTGAATGGTATTGCCCATGCACTAAGTGCATGAGCAGAAAAACATTGCCTCCTGGGGGTATACATACTGTAGGTATTGTGGGTATTAAGGTGATATATAGAGTTGAGCGAAACAGGTTGGCCAGATTCATAAGTCGCCGACTTATGGCAAAGTCGGGTTTCGCCGACCGAAACCCGACCACAGTGTGAAGTCGGCCATGCGGTCTGCAAAACGTGCGCCAAAGTCGGATTTCCCAGAATGCTTGCACGTGACTTTTTTCAGCCACTGAGCAAGGATGTACACTATGGGCAATGAGATGACATGTGCAGCGTCGAGAGAGAGAGTTTTCGCGCACTTTAAAAAAAGCGGTCCGGCACGTAGGTGTGTTTACTGTCCTCCACTCCCTGCCAACTTTGCTTCCCCATTGACTTGCATTGGGTTTCGTGTTTCAGTCGGACGTTCGACTTTTCCCGATAGTCGGCCGATTTCATTCAACTCGACTTTTGAGAAAGTCGGGTTTCATGAAACTCGACTCGACCCTAAAAAAGGCAAAGTCGCTCATCTCTAGTGATATAGGCTCAGATAAAGTTCACAGAGTTGTGGTCCAAACAAGTCACCTTATCCTCTTGATATGGATGCTTTTTTATAGGAGCTTTTTCAATTTCATATGGACTTAATACATTTCGGATTTTATTCTCAAGTAGTTTGAACAGCCTCGTTTTTCCTAGTGTTTGATCACGTCTCATCAGGATGGAGTTCCATGCACCTGTCAGGAATGTTAGTGAGCTGGCTTGTGCTCTCCTTTTTATATTTACAGACTAGAAAGATCCTAGCTGCACAACTCAAAAACACCACCGCAGACCTGTATCCTTAAAAGGCCATCGAGGGGTTTCTCGTACCTCCTGAGGTACCAGAGGGGAGGCCGCAACACACTACCAACAAGAGGAGAGGAAATTGTGCAGTAAGGCTAGTTTCACACTTGCACCATTTTGCACAGTGTTTCGAGCGCACATGATACACATGCAAAAAATACTTCCAAATGATTGCAAATGCTGCGATTTTTCATCGCATCATCGTGCGCATTACGACAAAAAACGCTGCATTTGTATGCGTTTTCACGTGTTTTTCCATGCGTTTGCATTTTTTTATGCGCATGGTGTCACAATCACAGGAGGAAAATTCTTTCAACAGACTCCACTAATGTGACAGCAGTGGGCGTGTGTTATGGGAATTCTTTATATAGACCCAGTTTACAGCTGAATTCTTCACATTTGCTTTCATTTTCTCTTGACAACATGGATCTGCGCTGGAAGAGTTTTCACTTCAACTTGAATCTGGACATCAGGTTGGCTCAGGCTTATGCAGTTGCTTGCCATCAACAAAGGGAGAGAGAGAGACGGGGAAGTCGGCAGCCGCGGCATGTGTGGATACATCCGATTATTGAACTCCGGGAGAGCCGTGGAGCGTACCACACCCTCTACAGTGAGCTCCATGCAAACCCGGATAAATTTACTGATTATACACGTATGTCCCAACAAAGCTTCAGTGATTTGCTTGGTCATGTCCAAGATGCCATCCGGAGACAGGACACACAGTTCCGTCCTGGTCTCATTACGGTACGTAGTATTGCAAAACCAATGCCTGCATAATTTTCTTTGTTGTGACATGTACTATTCCAAAACTGGCAGAATTATTGTTCTGCCATGTAGCTAACCAAAGGCTGCAGTATTATTTTTATGCCATGTAGTAAAGAAAAGGCTGCATATATATTTGTAGGCCATTTTTTTTCTTTTTTTAAATTTTATTTTTTGGTGTTGTAAAAATCCATATACACAAATATTATTTTTTGTTGTTTCTCGGTTTCACAGATTCCTGGCTACTGGAGAGAGCCTCTCTTCACTCCACTTCCAGTACCGAATTGGAATATCAACCTTGTCTGGCATTGTTGCGGATGCCTGCCGGGCTTTGTGGGACCTTCTCTGTCCCGAATTTATGCCCCTTCCCACCGTGGAAAAGTGGATGGAAATTGCTGAAAGATTCGGGACAGTCTGCAATTTCCCAAACTGTTTGGGTGCGGTTTATGGGAAACACATCCTTAATATAAAACCAAAAAGAACAGGCTCTGAGTACTATAACTATAAAAAGTACTTTTCTACAGTACTCATGGACATTTTGGATACAAACTGTATGTTTGTTGTTGTTGACATTGGGGCATTTGACCATGGGAATGACTCCCAGGCTTTTAAGAACTCTGACATGGGTTGGCAGTTGTATGGCAACCAGTTCAATTTCCCCATGCCACGGCTTCTTCCCAACACCGAAAGTCCGCCACAGCCCTTTGTAATGGTTGGGGATGAGGCATTCCAGATGTGCCAAAACCTGCTCAAACCCTACTCCAGCCAGGACTTGGACCACACTAAAAGAATTGTTAATTACAGGCTGACCAGGGCCAGAAGAACAGTTGAGTGTGCCCTTGTTATACTTGTCTCCAGATGGCGCATTCTCGACACAGCCATTAATCTGAAACTGGAAACAGTGGATGAGGTGGTGAAGGCCTGTGTGGTTCTACATAATTTTGTGATGGTTAGAGAGCCCCCGAACTTTGAACTCGATGATGCAGCTCCTAACCCATTGCCTGAATTTACTCAGCACCCTCTCAGGTCATCCGTTGAAGTTGGCCAAATGAGGGACCACTTTGCAGTCTACTTCAAATCAGATGTAGGACGGGTGGAATGGCAAGATAAAATGGTGTAAAAAAGTTTTCTGTTGTGTGTATGTTAATAAAAAAACCTTTGTTGATACCTGTACTGAGTGCACGCTGTCTTTTTACACTTCAATACAATAATCAACTAGCCAGGTGTACCAGTGAATTCGGGATGCTGTTTCATCATAAATTTACTAGTACTCATGACCAGGTGACTATACATACACACAAGTTGTATGATCTTTATCATCTCTACACTTTGAGTTCAATTTGCAGCGACGGTGGAGATAATACAACTAATTTTTGTGTCACCTAGCCTGATGTTAAAAATAGTGATTTGGGAATGCAGTAGCATCCCTCATTGTTTATGACACCTAATGCTGTGACTATAAATATTATTTGTAGTATCATCACTGTGGCTTCAGTTTGAACGGAGACTGGAGACTTAATAAAGTTTATACAACTTCTACAATACCCAGGCCTGGTGTCATGCTGAAGTGAGGATGACAAAAGTAACGCATCCTGACTTCAGAAGGTTATCACACATGGGCAGGAGAATACACATAAGAAGTAAACTGCAGCATCGCTACAGTCTGATAGAAATATATGCAGACTGAAGCAACGCTGCAGGTTAAAACTCATGTGTATTCACCTGCCCAGGTGTGATAGTTATGATACAAGGGCAGGGTATTGTACATATGGCATGTATTTTCCCCATCATCTCCTCAGTTTATCAACACACACTGAATAGAGGATGTGGATAATTACAAGGTATATCTAGAATCACCTTGCCTTGCATCACAAAAAGTTAAATCATGTTGGTAAAACACACCATAGTCAATTAACATTTTATGATAACTAGCAAGATAACAATAGATACGCCTTGCACTCAACACCATCCTCTATTCAGTCTGTGTAATATTAGCTGACTGAAGAGACTGGTGGGGCAAATACAAGTCATATGTCATGATCCAGGTTGGATATGACAGAGAAAATGCACAAGTAACCTTTTTTTTTTCTGTGAGCTGTTTGCTCAGGGTTGGTTTTGCCCCCCGGTGGCCATTAAGGGTTATTACACAGTGGTGTCTTTTTCTTAGTTTCCCCCCGGTGGCCATTAGGGTCATTGTACTCTGTTTCTTTAGTTTAGTGCACATGATTAATGCAGGTGTGATTGCTGGCTCTGCTATAAAAGAGTCACAGGTGTTGCAATCAGTGTTGGTGATAGTCCTCAGTTACAAGCAAGCCTGGGTGAAGGATGGAGCTGAAGGAGAGTCCCGGGCAGCTCAGTGAGAGTCCTGGAGTGGCAGCTATGGTGTCTGCGAGGAGGGCTGGTATGGCTTGGTGGAGTTGCAGCTATGGTGTCAGAAAGGAGTTCTTGCATGGCTTGGTGGAGTGGCAGCTATGGTGTAGAGCTGCACTCATGATGCTGGACTCGGTTGCTGGAAAGCTGGACTGAAAATGCTGGACTCTTTTGCTGGACTCTGTTTCTGGACAGCTGCACGCAGGTGGTGGACTCTTTGCTCCAAGGCTGCACTATGGTGTTGGATCCGGTCGGAGGAAAAGTTGCTCCCAGGTGGTGGGCTCTGTTGCTGGGAGCATAAGCAACAGAGCAAAAGCTAAGTGGTGTTTCCCTGTTTTGTCTCTTTTCCTTATGTGTGTTTAGTGCAGTGGTGGGATTAGTTTCCTCACCTGCCATTACACTAGAAAGGGGTAGGTGGAGGGCGAGCTAGGGTTTAAAGGTATCCTGAGCGGCGCCCGGTGCGGAACCGGCCTAGGGAACGTTAGGAGTGTAGAGACACTGACTCAGGGGAATGCAGGAGGTCTCCACTTCCCCGTTCCCTATCGCAGGGCCACCATTGTTATTGTTACCCAGGTTTTCCCTTTTATTGTTTAAATTCGCCTTACTGGAGGCGGGGTTTCCAGACATACGTGTATTTCCGAAATTCGCCTGTTGGAGGTGGCGTATCCAGCTGCACATTTTATTATTTAAATTTGCCCAACTGGAGGCGGTGTATCCAGGGTCACGCGTGTCATCTAAATCTGCCCTGCTGGAGGTGCTGTGTCCAGCCACGCGTGACTGTGACATTATCAACAACCAATACATTTTTTTCTGGTGAGCCTCGGGCCATGTTCAGACCTGTGAGCATTTGCTGCTTGGCCTCACTGAGGTGAGCGAGGAGCTGCATGTTGTGTAAGCAGTTCCAGCAGCAGTATCAGGGTCTGGGGCCTTCCTTCTGACTCAACCGGAAAATCAAGTAGCGGCTGGCAATGAAGCCCCCTGGAGTCGCTGCTGGGGAGCGGGACTTGCTCATACAGGCGGATGCACCAAGACAGGTGGGGGGAGTTGGTGTCCCCATGGTGCTGTCTGGGGTTCCCCGAGGTGAAGGGGTACGTCCCGGTAGTGAGCAGACTGGTGTTATAGTCCGTGGGGCTCACACCAAATCTTCCATACCACCGAGGAAGCCGTCCCCTCCTGGTAGTGTGGAGGAAGGCGACCAGGGAGTGTATTTTTCCTCCATATCCCAGGCCCCTCCCTCTCCGGTGTGAGCAGCAGGTGTGCTACGGGGGAGTAGGGGCAAGTCTCTACCCTTGCCATTAGCCAACCCTGGAGGCACAGTCCTCGTGGTGGACAGGGTTGGGGAGTGGTGTAACCCTTGGTGGAGTGTGGGGGTGTGAGTGTGGTGACACAGGGGGATGCCTCTGTTGTCGATTCCAGAATGAGTTCACCAAATTATGACAAACGAATGTGTGGCAATAAACGTTCAGGTCCGGACCTGTGTGTGAACGAACATGTATGGGTGGCCACCAAAAAACATCCTGTGGAAGTGTGTTGCGGAGTCTTACCAGCTCATACCAAACATACACATACATAACTCATTTCCCAGGTTGGCGCTTTGGAGAAGTGTGGTGCCTTCAGAACATACATTGCCTATACCAGCGGTGGGTTTGTCATTAACCTGAAGTGTCAGGTAGTGGTTGGGATGAACTCTGGATCTGGGCTTCCTCGCTGTAGGTGGTTCCCTAATGAGGAGTTGTCATGAGGGTCCAGAGGCCCCTCATTAAGGGGAGGGTACTGTCATGATCCAGGTTTGATGTCAGAGAAAATGCACAAGTAACCTTTTTTTTTCTGTGAGCTGTTTGCTCAGGGTTGGTTTTGCCCCCGGTTGCCATTAAGGGTTATTACACAGTGGTGTCTTTTTCTTAGTTTCCCCCCGGTGGCCATTAGGGTCATTGCACTCTGTTTCTTTAGTGCACATGATTAATGAAGGTGTGATTGCTGGCTCTGCTATAAAAGAGTCACAGGTGTTACAATCAGCGTTGGTGATAGTCCTCAGTTACAAGCAAGCCTGGGTGAAGGATGCAGCTGAAGGAGAGTCCCGGGCAGCTCAGTGAGAGTCCTGGAGTGGCAGCTATGGTGTCTGCGAGGAGGGCTGGCATGGCTTGGTGGAGTTGCAGCTATGGTGTCAGCAAGGAGTTCCTGCATGGCTTGGTGGAGTGGCAGCTATGGAGTAGAGCTGCACTCATGAAGATAGACTCAGTTCCTGGAAAGCTGGACTCAAAACGCTGGACTCTTTTGCTGGAAAGCTGGACTCATATGCTGGACTCTGTTTCTGTTTATTGTTTAAATTCGCCTTACTGGAGGCGGGGCTTCCAGACATACGTGTATTTCCGAAATTCGCCTGTTGGAGGCGGCGTATCCAGCTGCACATTTTATTATTTAAATTCGCCCAACTGGAGGCGGTGTATCCAGGGTCACACGTGTCATCTAAATCCGCCCTGCTGGAGGCGTTGTGTCCAGCCACGCATGACCATGACATCATATAGATTTGTGTTTTTGACTACACATATCTCCAAGACTGACCCAAGAAACATGTGTCAGTAATGGAGCTATGTGGTGGCAAAAGCGCAAAGTGTACGGCGCAGTGTGTGTAGGTGGCGAAAGACACATTAATCAAACCGTATTTTGTGAAAGCAGAATTGCAGATTTATTTAAAAAAAATTAAATTTATTTTGAAGGATGTTTGGGGGAAGAGTGGGATACTTTGGGGGTGTGGAGAGACGAGGAACGGCTGGATGTTGAGGAAGGGGTTCTAGGTGACGGGGCGACTAAAGTAGTGGGGGAAGGGAGCTCAGGGATGGAAATGGAGACAGGTTGAGAAACATTAGAAGGAGAGGGGGAGTGACAAAGTCTTGTTTTTTGTGCTTTTTTGGGGCAGGAGTCTCCTGCCTGGACCAACTACCACTGTGTGACCGCCTTTCATTGCTTGACCGCCTGGAGATGGTGGACCGTGTCTGTGATGAGAAAAAGAGGGAATGTGGGTCACCCCTCTGCTGCTCGGTGGTGGTGGTGGCAGTGCTCTTTGAAGGAGAATATGTGGTGTTGGTGCTCCTAGAAGGAGAAGTGGTGTCAGTGCTTCTTGTGGGAGAAGTGGTGGCAGTGCTCCTAGGAGGTGAAGTGGTGGCAGTGCTCCTATGATGAGGAGTGGTGGCAGTGCTCCTAGGAGGTGAAGTGGTGGTGGTGCTCCTATGATGAGGAGTGGTGGTGTTGCTCCTAGGAGGAGAACTGGTGGCGGTGCTCATATGATGAGGGGTGGTGGCGGTGCTCCCAGGAGGAGAAGTGGTGGCGGTGCTCCTATGATGAGGAGTGGTGGTGGTACTCCTAGGAGGTGAAGTGGTGGCGGAGCTCCTATGATGAGGAGTGGTGGCAGTGCTCCTAGGAGGTGAAGTGGTGGTGGTGCTCCTATGATGAGGAGTGGTGGTGGTGCTCCTAGGAGGGGAACTGGTGGCAGTGCTCATATGATGAGGGGTGGTGGCAGTGCTCCTAGGAGTAGAAGTGGTGGCGGTGCTCCTATGATGAGGAGTGGTGGCGGTGCTCCTAGGAGGAGAAGTGGTGGCGGTGCTCCTATGATGAGGAGTGGTGGCGGTGCTCCTTGAATGATGAGGAGTGGTGGCAGTTCTCCCATAATGATGCTGAGTGGTGGCAGTGCTCCTAGATGGAGATGTTGTGTCGGTGCTCCGAACAGAAGAATAGGTGGCAGTGGCCCAAGCAGGTTGTGCGGTGACGGTGCGCCAAGATGGTGGAACGGTGGTGGTGGTGGAGCTCCAGACAGGAGCAGCAATTGCCATGGTGGTGGCGGGGGTGGAGTGTCCAGCAGCACTCGGCATTGGTGTGGTGAGGTGGTGTCCGGCTTGGCTAGGAATGCAGATAGCCGTGCAGTGGTATGCAGCAGAAGTCGGTACTGTGGTGAAGCGAGTCAGTGGTGGCACAGGTGGGAATGACACCACTGACTGCTGCACGTACTGATTCTGCTGCATAGCCTGTAAGTAAGAGACACAGAAAAAACACACAGTATGATAAACGTGCATGAATACTCTGTTGTAAATTATATGTAACAATAAGCAGCAAGTGCTGGAAAAGATGATAACAAAAACAGGGTATTTAGTTGATACGTTTTTGGCAAAAAATGTATGTGAAGCCACTCCACCACGTCACGGTATACCCTTCTTGGAGCAGTCCTATCTATTGTATTTAAACCTGATCATGTGAACAATACTGACATGAGCAGGATTCAGAAAGGCGCTGCCCGGTATGGGCACGCTGGGCAAAATTGCTCTTCATGTGGAAGTCCCACAAGAGAGAGGCGGGGATCTGCCAAAGCTTGCATGAGCAAGAAATGTGTTTTTTCTGTGTCTCAGTCTTTGGGTGGTGTGAACACTGTCCTACTTACCTGTTCATTCTTGTGCATGTCCCATGTGTTTTTAATTTATTAATTTCTTGCTCATGCAAGCTTTGGGAGATCCCCGCCTCTCTCTTGTGGGACTTGCACATGAAGAGCGATGACAGCGGTACTTTGTTCTGGTCCTTGCCGCTGAACCACTGTGAACCTGTCCCTCAGCGCGAACATCAGTGTTGAAGCGGTCCTTCATCGAGCGCCAACGTGTGCGGTCTTTGTTCACTGTTGGAAAAATAAATAAAAAACATTGTACAATGCAATAATGGCTACATCTGTATCATCACAAACACCTGAGTGAACTTGCCAAACAGTCAATGCGCCATCACAAAAGAATTCAATAGACAATGCAGTCACTGTTAATCCTGAGGACACTGATATGTTTCCTGATAGAATATTTCTATCAAGAAACAACAGTATCCTCATGAACAAGATTCTTCCCATGATCAATACAACAGTAAAAAAGACAAAGCAGTCACTGTTGATCCTGAGGACACTGATATGTTTCCTGAGAAAATATATCTATCAAGAAACAACAGTATCCTCATGAACAAGATTCTTGCCATGATCAATACAGCAGTAAAAAACACAAAGCTGTCACTGTTGATCCTGAGGACACTGTTATGTTCCCTAATAGAATATATCTATCAGGAAACACAACAGTATCCTCAGGAACAAGAGTCAATGCGGCATCACACAGCAGGGAAATACTTACTAAACACCTTTTTGGAAGCTGCAGAGGCGCTGTCCAAGCCATCCATCAACGCTGCAGCCACCTCATTCCAGAGCTGCCAGGTCAGCACACATCAGCGACCCCATAGAATATAATGCTATTTTTTTGCGCATTGCGTGCCCACATGTGATTTTTTAACAATGTTGGCGGAAAGAAAAATGCAACATATAGCGTCCGGCGCATCTGGTCGCACACCTGGAAAATGTGCAGTGCACAAATACGCTGAGGCACGCTTGCAATCGCTAGACACTGCGCCCGCCATTTTAAAGATAGGGGGCCATTGCGCGTGCGACTGATAGCTCACAATGCGCTGCGCGATAAAATGCTAGTGTGAAACCAGTCTAAGACACTGTGATAAATGTGGTTATGGTGATAAAATTAATTCACATTCATAAAGGGGAGAGGGAAAACTAAGAGATTAAAGTAAACAGAACAAGTATAACCTCTCTGAAACCCAAAGAAGTAAAAAGGAAGTAAAACTAGGAAGGAAAATAGACTCACTGAGGAACTCAACTAGTGTTTACCATTTAAGGTAAACTGCTTAATCAAAGCTGATACTCCTAAACCCAAGTTTACCTAGAGGTATAGCCAGCAAGGAAGTTCAGTGAAGCCTAGAATGTGATATGGCAGACCAAAATGGGAAAACGGAAAAACCTAGAAAGGATCAAACCAAGAAGAAAAGGCAAGAGCTCAGCAGACAGTAACAGGTCAGCGAATTGAATTCCCAAACTAAATGTCACTGATCATCATAGCTGTTCTCTTGATCTGGTGCTAATGCAGATAGCAATAAGCCACAAATCACAGGCCTGTGATCATCATGGGCTCACAAGTCAAAAGTTGAGAGCCTCTCCTTTATTGTAAGTCAATGAGGATGATCAAATAAATTCTAAAGTTCATCAATTTTGAATATCACAGATAAAAGTTATCTATCCACATAGAACCACTTTGTATATCATGATTTGTGCTCGGACAGTGACAAATCAAGTGTAAATCTAGCCTAAAGTTTAGTTTTTTGAAGTCCTGTAAAATAAAAGAACTTGGACTGATATTAAATTATGCATGTCTGTTTGCTCCCACAGTGCTTTGATGTTTCTCATGTATTTTTCTGTTTATGTTGCTTTGTGAATAATAGAGCACTAGAAATATAGATCCACTATTGTATAGTATTACAGATAGTGTATCCCAAAGAAAGATATTTTGTGCCAATACATTTAAGTAAAAGTTTATGGTGTTCCAACAGTATATAATTTTAAAACATATCACAAACAAAGTACATTTTAATCGATAAATCTTGGAATGTTAATAAGTTCCATAATTAAATGTGTAAATAAAATTATTTCTGTGCTGAGATCTTATTAATGTATCCCTGCTATGTGCTATGTAATGGCTGTGTCCAAACATGCAGGATTGCTCCAGTTGATAGTCGGCACATACCACATTTCCTGGCCAGGAGAGGAAATTAAGTAGATGGACATATTGCCCATGTTCTCTCTTGAAGAACAAGAGTAATGTTACAATATGCAAACTAAATTATAACTTGCGATAATAATGTTAATGTTGTGTGCTGCTTGACAGTAGGGAAAGTTAGAGTTAATAGCTAGGTCTAGCACATAGTGGGAGGGGTTAAGATGAAGGGTTAAGATGAGGGGTTAAGATGAAGAGGCAGAGACAGTTTCCTGTCAGAATGTCAGAAAGGGCCCGAAGTACGTAGAAAGCAGGTCTAAGGTCCAGTGTGAGCAGTGTAAAGGAAATTATATATGCACTTCTAATTATTTTAAAAATATAAATGTGAAAATTGTGATGTGCATCTGTATTCAGCTCACCTGAGTCAAAACTTTGCAGGATATCCTTTTGCTGCAATTATTGCTGAAAGTCTTTTGGGGTATGTCTCTACCAGCTTTACCAACTACTGCTGCATTGCTATACCTTATAACTGAGATCATGCTGCAGAAAGTGAAAGACCCATAGTGGGAATAAGTAAAAAAGTGGAAAAAAAGTTGCCAATAGCGCTCCGCCCCTCTCGAGTCTTGTCATATGGGTAAGCAGTACTGTACAGCCACATTTGGGGTATTTCTACATTCAGCAGAAATTGTGGGACATATTTTGGTTCCATTTTATCCATTTCCCCATGTGAAAATGTAAAACCTGGGGCTAAAACAAAATTTTGGTGGTAAAAATAAAATTATTTTTTCTTCATTGCCCAATCGTATAAAATTCTGTGAATCACCTGTGGTGTCAATATGATCGCTGCACCCCTAGATCAATTCATTGACATGTATAGTTTGTAAAATGGGGTCTATTATGGAGGATTTATGGCACCTTAGGGGCTCTGACAATGTGACATGACACCCTCAAACCAGTCCAGCAAAATGTGAACTCCAATATAGTGCTTCTTCCCTTCTGAGCTTTGCACTGTGCTTCAAAAGTAGCTATCAACCACATATGGTGTATCGGCATAGTTAGGAGAAATTGCACAACAAATTTTGGGGTCCATTTTCTCCTGTTATCCTTGTGATAATACAAAAATTAAAGCCAAAATAACATTTTTGTGGGGAAAATGTGATTTTTTTTTTTATTTTAATGGCTCAGCGTTATAAACTTTTGTGAAGCATCTCGGTGTTCAAGGTGCTCACCACACATTTAGATAAGTGCCTTGAGGGGTCTAGTTTCAAAAATTATGTCACTTGGGGAAGATTTCCACTGTTGTGGCTTATCAGGGTTTTTCCAAACACAATATGGCATACGCTAATTAGTCCAGCAAATTTTACTTTCTAAAACTAAAATGGCGCTTCCTCCCTTCTGAGCCCTGCCTTGTGCAGTGGTTTTCCCTCACATATCTGGTATCAGTATGCTCAAGAGAAAGTGCACAACAAGTTTTGGGGTCCATTTTTTCCTGTTAGTCTTGCGGAAAGAAAAAAGTTGGGGTCTAAATAAAATTTTTGTGATGAAGTTAAATGTTAATTTGTTTCTTTCCACATTCCAAAAAATCCTGTGAAGCACTTGAAGAGTAAATAAACTTCTTGAATGTGGTTTTGAGCACCTTGATAAGGGGTGCAGTTTTTAGAATGGTGTCACTTTTAGGTATTTTCTATCATATAAACCCCTCAAAGTTACTTCAAATGTGATATGGTCGCTGAAAAAGGTTTTGTAAATTTTGTTGGAAAATGAAAAATTGATGGTCAACTTATAGATGTTTCAAAAATTGTGCTGATGTAAATTTGCCAAATTTCTGTTTTTTTCACAAGTAAATGCAAGTCATATCGAAGATATTTTAGCACTATCATAAAGTATGATATGTGATGAAAAAATACTCTCAAAATCAATGGGATCCATTGAAGCGTTCAAAATTTATTACCACATAAGTTGACATTGGTCAGAAATGTTAAATTTGGCCTGGTTGTGAAGGTGAAAACAGGCTTGGCAGCGAGGGGGTAAAGGAAGGGGCACTGGAACACTGCCATGCCTACACCACCTGCCGAGAAAGGGTAATTGAAGCAGGTTATCTAATGGAGAGCAGATATTATGTGTTGTAGAAGGTCAGTTCACCTAGCTGCTCCTTGAGGTAGACACAGGCACACGTGTGATTAAAGTCTCTGGGTGGTTTTTTGTATCATAAACCAAAAACACTAACTGGTAACAGAAAAACAGCCTTTCTGGCTCAAATGAAAATTAAAAGTTCATATAAAGTCCTGCCCATTGCCTCTGGGACAACACATAAGGCAGCTTTCACAGGAGCTGCAGGTCTGGAATCTTCCTACCTCCACACACCACAGACAGAGAAAAAAACTGGTTGGACATTTAACTCCTTCCAGCCACACCTTGAGGTGGAGATATGGTGGATAGGCATCCCACCCTCCTCTGACCTACTCACCATGAAAGCCTTGTCCATATAGATACTGGATTTCTCTTTACAAATATGCTGGAGAAACACTTATAGCTTTCACATCACACAGGAAATCAACCTTTGCTACACATATCTCCCCTCATGTACGGCACCAGTGACCCTGTTACATATTCCTCCCCTCTGCCAAAAGCCTGGGGCTTTGGCACCTTTGGACACCAAACAGGGAATTCAGGAGAGGGCATCTGCGTTCCCGTGTAACTTACCGGGGAAATGTTCTATGTGGAACCTGAAATCCTGGATGCCTATGAACCACCTAGTCACCCGGGCATTTTTATCCTTTTTCTCCCATAACCATCTCAGAGGGGCATGATCAGACACAAGTTTGAACCTCAGGCCTAGTAGATAA